>NC_142002.1:15581978-16274478 GCF_049901715.1 Pseudonaja textilis | reverse complement strand
CCAGTCCCCTCATCATCGTAGTTGCTCTTCTCTGCACTTTTTCTAGAGTCTCAACATCTTTTTTATAGTGTGCTGACCAAAATTGGATGCAGTATTCTAGGTGTGGTTTTACTAAGGCTTTATTAAATGGTTTTGGAGACATGACATGAGTGCATGAGGCATGATTCAAACTCTCTAACCAAGAGATAAGTCAAAGATAAGTCAGTAAAGATAGCAGCCTTCATTCCCCGAACCCATAAGTCATCAAAGACATCAATCATTTCCAGAATTTTATTAATAAATAATACATCTACAGTACAATGCTGTCGGCAAAATACAACAAGAGCTACAACCAGGTCATTGATAAAATTGGCTAAGGCACCTTTACTGCTTCCTATGTGCTCCCTAGGAGAGCTGTACTCAGCCCAGAAGTACACAAAGGTAGCTACAACAACCAGGGAGGTACTTAGTTACCCCACAAGTAGCTTAAGAAACCCACTTCTGACTGAGAGCCAGGCCACTCTGCTTGGAGGCACTATAAGGACTTTTAGCAGAATGAAACAGGGACCATGGTCAAGCATGATATTCCTCCAAAGGTACATTTTGCTACGGCTTTGAGACGAATATTTAACCTTGCCCCCAACTCCAGATCTTCTATTGGTGGCTAGAATTCTTAGCCCCTAAGGAAGAGGGGGAGGACTTTCCTCCAACGTGTATGTGGTGTCCACTCCATCTGCTAAGCCAGATACCAAAAAGAAAAACCTGAAATCTAGGCTAAGGTGATTTGCGGATGTACAGGTATGACTCTTTTGTTGGGCATGAGATCAAGCCAAGCTTTGATTTCTTTCTCTTCTACATCTATGGTGCCTTCAACCAACATGAAGCCGATTGACAAAGACCTTTGGCTGGAGACAACTTTGTAGAGATGAAGTAGCTACCTTCCATTAAACCTTTCTGCTCCTTCCCCGCATGACTCTACGCCCTGTATTTGGGGAGCCTTGATGTGTGCTTGTAGAACAACAAAGCGGAGTGCTTTTTTTAAAAAAAAAATGCTTATTGATGTGTTGGTTGTGTATGCTCCAAAGCGTCTCTGAGTCAGCTGGAGTCAGGCAGTGCCTAACTCAAATAAAGTAAATATTCAGTTGGGCCCATGACATGAGAAAGGATCTCCATTCAACGGAACCAGCCCAAGTAGTCTGTTGTGTGATGCAAAGGACATGTCCGCTGGCTATAGAAGCTCCTTGGTAAGTTGGACCATAGTCTGTTGGGACAGGACACCATCTTCCAGAGCTTCTGAGTGCACCAAGCCAAGGGCAGGCTGCAGACCATACATGACACCCATATTTTCCTCCTTCTTTCGCTATCTGGGGGGCGGGAGGGGGAAGATGGTGGCTATAGAGGAACCCTAGCAAACAGAGTACCACCACTACCCGCAACGGGGTCTGCTGTGTGTACTCCCCTCCTGCTAACATTAGGACCACCTCTCTTACTGGCACCACTCTTTTCCTGGCATGGCTGGCATTGGCTCCAGACCCTTCGAGAGAAGCGTTCCATGATTCTTCTTCGGACCCAAACCATGCGTTCACGTGGTTGACTTACCAAAGCCTATGATGACACCAAGAGCCAGTTTGTAAGAGTGCATCCTTACTTGGCAGTGGCTTGCTTGGCCGGGGCATCGCAGTGTCCATGTCCCTTTTTGTGAAAGTCCCCTTTCCAGCAAGTCCCGGGCCAAGTTTAGTTTTAGGTGTTCTTGATGGTCAATTTGAAATCGGGCTGGGAAGAAAGCGTCTGGGTCTGGTGGAAGTAGGGGTTGACGTACACCTCGCCCAGGGTGCCTTCATCGTCCTCTTCATCCTCAGCCAAGTCAAAGAACGCTTTCAGAAGGTCCGGCTGGATAAAGTGCAGGGCAATCACCACTATGCCAACAAGGAAGCAGAAGAGCCCTAGAAGAGAAGGAGATGGGCAGCATGAAACAGGGGCACACATACACCCCCCAAAAAACCACCCCTCAGCTTTGCTTTCCGACACGTGTGCTGTACCCATGCACGATAACAGTCCAGGGAAAAGGTTAACTAGCATATTTGCACCACTTGCTGACTCTGGTTAAATTATAAACTGTCAACTCCTAAAATATTTCTATGGTCTTTTTAAAGTTGCCAACTGAAGGGGAATAGGGCAGCAGATTGCATTCCATAAATGTTTTCAAAGATAGTTCCTAGGTGACCGAAGTTTTTGCCGTGAAAAATTCTAACTGGGGAATATGAATTATGATACACCCAAGGGGTGGGCGGAAAACCAGGGTCAAGGGTGACAATGAATGATGTGTCTCAGAGTTGGCTACACTCAGATAGCGCTGGTATGTTTACTCTTCATAAATAATCTTGTAAGTTTTGGAAGTTTGGCTAGAGACTCATGATTTAATTGGGGGTAACTGCCAGAGCCCTGACATAAACCTTACTTAGAATCATGAGGTTGGCTTGCTTTTGGGATTAGTGAGTTGTGTGCACCCAGCCTGGTTGTGATGCAAGTAAAAAAATGAGCAGCACTTGGATCGCACCATTGTTGCAGACCCTATGACTTCCTTAACCACAACCTGTAGGGACACCCCTGATCCAGGTAGATAAGCCCACCCAGAGGAGGGGAAGACCCTCCCAAGGAGGACCGATTGTCTACTCAAGTCTACTCAAGGTGAACCTCAAGAAACAACTATGGCTGGGAGCTCCATGGATGAAATAACGACCTGCAGAGGAATGGCCAGGACTGAAATTTCTTCGCTTCCAGAAAGAAAGAAAGAAAAAAAAACCCTTTGGGATGCTCACCTGTGGCCAGAGTGAGCCAGAACGATGCCCCATAGGCCAGCTTCAGGGATGCCAGCCCAAACTGGATGGCACACCAGGCGTTCCTCCCTGTGGAGAAGGACAGGAGCGCAAAGATGAGGAAGGCTCCTGTGACAAGAAGCATGAAGCCGCCATAAACTGGGACCGGCATGGAGAAAAGCATGTTGGAGATGAGCCACGCACAGAAGGCCACCCTGCAGTTGCAAAGAAGAAAGACACAAGGGTTAGGTGGGGGGAGGGGGCAGAGGAGGTCTGGGGTTTAGGTGGGCATCTGCTGGAAATAGGGTTAGCATCGGGGAGAATTCCCTGCGCCGCTCAATTCTCGGCCAATTAAGTTTCAAATTCCCCCAACATCATCAAGGGGTGTTGAAAATGCAAGGGAGTTTATTGTTTCCTTTGGAGTTCTGTTGTGTCCCTGACCTGAGCCCAAAGCCCAAGAGGCACCAGGGAGAAGAAGGGGGTTTTCCCCACCAGCCTTGCAAAGAACCCCTCCTTTTCTTTTCTTTTCCTTTTTCTTTTTATAATTTTATTCATAAATATCTTTGAATACAGAGTTTTGTCTGAGTATACCATTTACAACAAACCAAAACTACGACTAATGCTATAATAGAGATCAACACATTCATTAATACTAATGCTAATAATGGAATAACACATAAATTAATAGCACTAATAATACTATGATAACTCCCATATAGTAAAAAATATCATCAAAATTTTTAAATAGATTTCTTTTTTTATATTTAACTCATTCATATTTTTAGTACTTATGGTTTCTATGCTCGTGGCAGAAATTAAAATCCTGCTCTGGAAGATAGATAGATAGATAGATAGATAGATAGATAGATAGATAGATAGATAGATAGATAGATAGATAGATAGAGAGAGATAGATAGATAGATAAATATAGATATATAGGTATAAATATAGATAGATAGATATAGAGGTATATAGAGATAGACAGACAGACAGACATAGAGATAGAGATAGAGATATATAGATTAGATAGACATAAATATATATAGATATGTGTGTGCGTATGTATATGTATGTGTGTATGTATATGTATGTATGTATGTATGTATATAGTAAAAAAATTATTTTATTTTTTATATACAAAAATCCATTTCATTTCAATTGTGCATCGATTAGGTACATATTTCAAATTGCTTAGTCATTATTAATAATATTCTTCTTATCCAACTTAACAACATAACAATAATCACATTCCTATATATATATATATATATATATATATATATATATATATATATATATATATATGGATCTTTGGTTGTTCGGGTTTTCTCCGCGTAAGATTCAAGTATCTAGGCAACGTTTCGATGAAGTCTCATTCATCATCTTCAGGCTTCTGTCTCCGGCTACACACTCTCACCAACGTACTTGCAGCCAATGGATTCCAAAGAAAGAAGATTACCCACCTAATCCAAAAGGAAACCCCAACCAAAATCCAAGACAGAGAACAAGAAAACGGCAAAGCCTTCCTCCCATATATAAAAGGCACTACAGACAAAATTAGCAAGATCCTCCAAAAACACAACATCAAAACAGCATTCTGCACAAACAGAAAAATATCCACCATCCTAAGAAACCCCAAAGACAAAATCGAATTAGAAAACCAAGGAGTATATGAAATCCCCTGCACTGCCTGCCCTACCACATACATTGGACAAACTAACAGAAGAATAAGTGCACGCATTGAAGAACATAAGAACTCAATCAAAAAAGAAGAAACGACCTCTTCCCTGGTCCAACACCTCAAAGCCACAGGACATGAAATTGATTTTAAAAATACCAGAACTATCGCCAAAACCGAACACTTCAACAGCAGAATAATCAGAAGCCATAGAGATAGAAAAACGCCCACACAGCATGAACAAACGAGATGACACCTCCCGCCTTCCAGCCATTTGGAAACCCGCCCTCATGAACAGGCGAGTACCTAACATGAAGAAGGACACCAGACCCACACCCATGAGAGCCACACAAGATGCCACCACCACACTTCCATGTAGAAAACAGACTCCCACCCACTCAGAAGATGAGACACGACCATGGACCAGAAGCTGCACGGCAGCTGCATCACTACCCACTTCAAACCCCTCCGAGCCATACATGAAGCAAACCGACACCCACTATGAAGATGCAGAAGGACCACGAACTCGAAGCCAAACAGCAAGATCACAACTCACCAGCTCAAATCCCCCAGCAACTAAGACTAACCTGAGCACAACCAAGCCCCCACCTGAACAGAACACGCTCCAACCAATCAGAACACGGCTAACCCCCAACCAATCAGAACACAGCCAAACCCCTACCAATGAGAACACACCCCCACCCAATCAGAACACAGCCAAGCCCCCACCCAATCAAGTCCCACCCCCACTGGCAGTTAAAAGGAGGAAGCAGCTGCAATCTCATATTACTCTGAGAAGCACAGAGCCGGAGACAGAAGCCTGAAGATGATGAATGAGACTTCATCGAAACGTTGCCTAGATACTTCGAATCTTACGCGGGAGAAAACCCGAACAACCAAAGATCCACATACAAATACCCTGAGAACCTCAGAAAACATATATATATATATATATATATATATATATATATATATATATATATATATATATATATGTATATGTATGTATATATATAATAAACAAAATCCAGTATACCTAATACATTAATTCCTCTTATTACTCTATGAATACATCTAATCCCTTTTAGTTTATTCTATTTTCTATCCATTTGTAAAACAAATCCCATACCATATGATATTCAGATTCTTTAATTTCTAGTGTCAATCTATTCACTTCTGCACATTCAGATATTTTTTTCCAATCATATTCCCTTCTATCGGTATCTTATCACTTCCAGTTTTAGGAAAGGAAAGGAAGCATTGCTGAGCATTGGGACAGGGCCTTGGTAGGACAGAGACTGGCAGTGGGGCCTGACCCCCCATGAAGCGGGACCCTCCCATCTGGGGCTTCTCGGTCAGAAAGGATCAGAAAGCTGAGGATCTTGTTTTCATTCAGGCCGGCAGAATCAGCCACTTGGCCTCAAGGAGTTCTCTGTTGTGCATTTTCCCCACTTTGACTTCCGTGGCTCCAGACCAGTGGAGGAGAAAACCCGACTGGTGTCAGATGAAGCGGAAAGAACTGGACTTGGGATTTGGGGGGTGGGGGCTTCAGCCCCAGGGAAACCCAGAGGCCCTTTAAAAACCTAATGAAGAATTTTATGGGGTGGGAAGAGGAGGCGCTCCTAACTCCAAGGGCCGTCCAACAGAGAAACCACGGATGGGCTTTGAAAGGTGGTGAGATTTCTTTCAGCTGAGGTTGGATGGTCAGAAATATCCAGGCCCCCAAACTCCTCCCTCTTTCTAGTTTCTGCCTGGATGAATCCCCTCCCCCCCTTCTTTGAGAAGCACGAGGCCCCTTACCAGAGGGTTGCAGAGGCGTAGTGGCCCGCCATGCGGTAGACATTGCTCAAGCCACAGGGACTGTGGTCAGTGAACTTCTCTGCCACGTACAGGATGGGCCTGGGTAAGCCCCGTTGCAGCCCCTTTTCGAACTCTTTGTTGTAGTCGCTCCCAAACCACCAGGAGAACTCTTCGTTGTAATTGATGGTTTCGTTGAGCTGCTCCACGGGTTTTCCTGCAAAAAAACGCAAGTTGGTGGTGAGCCTCTAAATAGGAAGAGCAGAGGTCCGAGTCTTCCGGTTTGAAGGGCTTCGGCGACAGACAGAAATCCGCAATCGTGCGTGGTTTCTGCCTGGGCTCGCCGCTGGAGTGCCCCGAGCCGGCTGGTTTCGGGGCTAAGCCACCCCCGTAGAGGTGGTGAAGAAGGGGGAGACCGCCAGCGGGGTCGAGGAGAGCCGCATCTCTCCTCCTCAGCTGGTCAAACTCCCTTTCCCAAAGGCGGTAGGAGCGGTGGTCAGAAATGGCCACCTCAAAGAAGTACTCAACCGAAGTCCACAAGTCTTAAAGCGGCCAAGTTTGGAGACCTCTGAGGAAGAGGATTGAGAACTGGGAAGGGCTAGAAATACTCCAGAGGCCCACATGTCAACTTTCTTCCCATTGTGGCTTCGGGGTGGTTTATCTCCACCAAGCTACAGTTATCAGGCTCAAATAATGGCGGAAGCTGTTGTTTCTCTAATCCCCCACAAGGACTGGATCCTCCAGCAGTGGAGCGCTTAGATATCCTGATCTCTCTTGGGACCAGAAAAAAAGATGGGCCCCTGACCGCTTTGGCTACATTTCCTTCTACTCCGTTTCAAAAGCTCTTGGTCCAAATCTCTGAAGACCCTGCTAAGCAATTGAATCAGGCTTTTGGAAAGAAGAGCAGGGAGGGAGGGAGGAAGGACAAGGGAGATAGGAGGGGAGGGAGGACAAGGGAGAGAGAAGAGATGGAAGAAAGGAAGAAAAGAAGGAAGGAAGGAAGGAAGGAAGGAAGGAAGGAAGGAAGGAAGGAAGAAAGAAAGAAAGAAAGAAAGAAAGAAAGAAAGAAAGAAAGAAAGAAAGAAAGAAAGAAAGAAAGAAAGAAAGAAAGAAAAGGGAGAGAGGAAAGATGGAGGGAAGGAAGGAAAGATAGACAAGGGAGAGAGGAGAGAAGAAAAGATAGACAAGGAAGAGAAGAGAGAAGGAAGGAGGGAAGAAAGGGAAATTCTTTTTAGCTTCCAAAGGAAGGGAGGGAGGGAGGGAGGGAGGGAGGAAGGAAGGAAGGAAGGACAATGAAGAGAGGAGAGGAGAGAGGAAGGGAGGGAGGGAGGACAAGGGGAGAGAAGAGATGGAAGAAAGGAAAGAAGGAAAGAAAGAAAGAAAGAAAGAAAGAAAGAAAGAAAGAAAGAAAGAAAGAAAGAAAGAAAGAAAGAAAGAAAAGAAAGACAAGGGGGAGAGGAGGGAGGGAAAGAAGGAAGGAAAGAGGCATAAAGGAAGAATGTTCATTCTCTTCTTCCCTCTCTATAACCCCCGCATGCTTCAGCCTCTCTGTCCCTTCTCAGACTTCAGCATCCAACAGACTTCCCACAAGAAAAGGCCAGCATTACCCCCCAACTCCCCACCCCCACCCCGGGCTTGCTTGCCCTTGCAAAGACCATAGTCCAAGGTTGTCCAACGTGAAGGTCTCCCTTCCGTCTCCCAAGATGATGGCCACTGGCCCTCGCAGCGTCCAACTTCCCCTCCCCATCTCTAACCCTGGCTCGGAGCTCCTTCTCTTGGTGGCCCTGCAAACTCACCAACCAGGGTGATGTTGACTCCCGACAAGCCAATGTGGAGCCCGATGTCCGCATGGACCATGGCGGAGCTGAACGACTTGTAGGTGGTGTTGGCTGCCACCGTTCCGCTCACCCAGTCCGAGGAGAAGTGAACAGCTGCAAGAGAGAGAAACCGCTCCGTGAATCTCCGGAAGGGAGTAGCTAAGAAGGACAGGATTCCTAAGACTAGTCTTACTCCATCTTCCCACCTCCCAAAAATTCTACTGTGGGAAGCAAATGCTTGGAACTGAGTTGTCCATCCAGAAGACTCATCCAGATCAGAATAAAAGAGTTGGAAGGGTCCTTGGAGGTCTTCTAGTCCAACCCCCTGTCTAGGCAGGAAAACCCTACACCACTTCGGACAAAGGGCTATCCAAGCTCTTCTTCTAAACCTCCAGTGGTGGAGTAATTCACAACTTCTGGAGACAAGTTGTTCCATTGATTAATTGTTCTAACAGTCAGGAAATTCCTCCTTAGTTCTAAGTTGCTTCTCTCCTTGATTAGTTTCCACCTGTTGCTTCTTGTCCTGCCTTTAAGGTGCTTTGGAGAATAGCTTGACTCCCTCTTCTTTGTGGAAGCTCCTGAGATATTGGAAGACTGCTATCATGCCACCCCTAGTCCTTCTTTTCTCTAGACTAACCAACCGTGCCCAGTTTCTTCATATGTTTGAGCCTCCAGTCCCCTAACCATCTTTGCTGTTCTTCTCCGTGCTCTTTCTAGGGTCTCAACGTCTTTTTTGTAGCATGGTGCCCAAATTAAGATCAAAATTAAGATAGATAGATAGATAAAAAGAAGGAAACCAGGACTTACCAACAATCACTCCTCCAATAAACAGGCTTGAGATGACCCGAACAAGCCAATAGAGCCTCTGTTGACAACAAGATCAGGGTTCAAAGGTCGTGAAAACTACAAAACCCATAGTCAACTCTTCGCTCGCTCATGGGGGAGTTGAAGCCAGTCACTCTTTCCCAGACCAACCTACCGCACAGGGCTGTTGTTTTGGGAGGTGGGGTGGAGTGAGAAGAGAGCCTGCGATACACATTTCTAAGCTCTCCAAGTGGGATAAAAATGCAATAAATCTAGTTTTGGAAACGCTGGCCGCAGCAAAGACAATCTCAATCTATGTTTGATCTCCCAAGATCCCACTTAGGAACGGAGTCCAACAGATCCTGGTTTGTCTATCAATATGTAACAAGAGCTTCCCTCCCTCTCTCCACTTTTCCAAAAGAGAAAAAAATTATTATTACCTTTATCGTCAGAGTACAACGTATGTATAATGAGATTGGCTGAACCTCCCTTCGTGCAACACCCCCACTTCCCAACACAACTCACAGTGAAGATAGAGGTCCCTAACCCAACCCCAATCTTATTACACTATGTGATCTAGTTGCACAATGCCCTATAAATCTATCATACTATGTTGACATGAAGTTATTTTCCTTTCAGAAGTCTGACAGCCCACGGTTAGAAACTGTTCTTCAGCCTTGTCGGTGAGGCTGACTATGCTTCTATATCTGGGAGCGCCATCATTTGAGACTTTCAAGAAGAGACTGGACTGCCATTTGTCAGAAATGGTGATGACCTATAAGGTCCCTTCCAACTCTGATTATCTGTTATCTGAGACTGGACTGCCATTTGTCAGAACTGGTGTAGGGTCTCCCGCTTGGGCGGGGAGGGTTGGACTAGATGACCTATCAGGTTCCTTCCAACTCTGATTACCTGTTATCTCCTACCCAATGGTAGGAGAGCGAAGAAGTGTTGACATCTTCCTTTTTACTTCTTCAAGCTAAGCCCTTGTTCTCCCTTTCTTCATCTACAGCCCAGTCCCTTATTTCACTCTCTCTTCATGGAATTCCTTGCGCATTTTTCTCACCCCGATCCCGCCAATTATAACTGTTGTGTCGCTTTAATCTGCTGCATTAAAGATCACTTGGGTGGGTGGGGGGCGTGGGAAAAACTTGGAAGAATTCTACATTTTATGTTAAAGCAAGCAGTGAAGTGGCTTTTTAAGAGAAAGCCAAACCCGCAAAAAGAAAGACACGTGTTTCTCTTAAAATAAACATAAAATAAAAATTCTTGCTGGAAAAACACATCCATCCATTCGCCCCCCCTTTAAATTATAGTGCAGATTGTTCTACGGAAAGCAAATTACGCTTGGCCTGTGAAGTTTCATACTTGTTTTATTTCATTTATTTACCACATTTAAAAACAGCCCCCTCTTTCTCAAATGTCCTCCTTGCCAGTTCTGTGCACACCCACCCACACCGCATTTGCAACGGCCCGTTTAATCTCTTCCTGAATTCACCCGCCTTTTGGGGTCCACTCAATGCCCTGAACCCCGCATCCAACAACCGATTGGCCACATTTGCACGACTTATATAGGCTAAACTGCCCTCCCGCTGAATCCAGGTGAACTTTTCAAGAGCTGAGCGTGCGACTCTTCGCTCCTGCGGGTCGGGCAGACTCAAACGTGGTCTCGGACGCTTCGTCCCCCGGTTCGAACCCGGCCTGGGGAATCGGTTACTCACCGCTCTGCCTCGAATTCCGGGCAGGATAAGCAAAAAGCTGAAGGCGATGACCAGAAAGACGATGATGACAATGATGAGGTCCACATCAAAGACGAAGGGCTTCTTGGACTGGGGGTAGAAGGGGTAGATGCCGTCAAACAAGGTCATGTTTGCTGCGGGTCTGGAAAAGAGACGACAAGGGGGTTAGCGAAAAGATTCTCGGTCGTGTGGATGCGAGGAAGGCCATCAGAACCCGGGCGACAGGGAGTCAGGGGTCCCGGGCAAAGGACTGGGAGGCACTCGACTTCTTGGAAGTTTCTTTTTGGGTGGGGGGTGTTAGATGAAGTCTTTCTGCGGCTGGGAAAGTCAGGGAGATAGAGGGAGGGAGGGAGGGAGGGAGAGAAGGAGGGAGGGAGGGAGGGAGGGGAAGGAAGGAAGGAAGGAAGGAAGGAAGGAAGGAAGGGAAGGAAGGAAGGAAGGAAGGAAGGAAGGAAGGAAGAAAGAAAGAAAGAAAGAAAGAAAGAAAGAAAGAAAGAAAGAAAGAAAGAAAGAAAGAAAGGAAAGGAGGGAGGGAGGGAAGGAAGGAAGGAGGAGGGAGGGAGGGAGGAAGGAAGGAAGGAAAGAGGGAGGGAAGGAAGGAAGGAAGGAAGGAAAGAAAGAAAGAAAGAAAGAAAGAAAGAAAGAAAGAAAGAAAGAAAGAAAGAAAGAAAGAAAGAAAGAAAGAAAGAAAGAAGGAGGGAGGGAAGGAAGGAAGGAAGGAGGAAGGGAGGGAGGAAGGAAGGAAGGAAAGAGGGAGGAAGGAAGGAAGGAAGGAAAGAAAAGAAAGAAAAGGGGAGGAGGAGGAAGGAAGGAAGGAAGGAAGGAAGGAAGGACAATGAAGAGGGGAGAGGAAGGGAGGAAGGACCCAACTCTCCTCCGTCTAGTCTCCAGGCGTTCCGCAGGCGCTGCTATATAGCCAAGGGAACTCTTTTCCCACCAAGCTGGCTCCCCCCACCCCGCCCCCCCGAAGCGAGAGGAGCCGAGGGAGAAGGGAATCTGAAGCGAAAAGAGCTCCACGGGACCGGCTCTCTTTCTGAATGCTTCTCCCCCACCCACCCACCACCACCACCACCACACACACACACGCGCCTGCCGATGGGAACCGTGAGGAGCTCCCCGAGATCATCGGGTGGGACCCTTCGCTACGGCTGTCCATCCGCAGCAGCCTCAGCCCAGCTGGGTTTTTTGAAAAGAAGAGATCCGGCCGGGGATCGAGGCTGCGGAGATGGTGGCTGGCAGAGGATAGAAGCACTCTTCACGTGCCCAGGGGCACGCGACTCTCTTTCTCCGTCTTTCCCCTACTTCTTTCCCCTCCTTTCTATCCTTTTCTCTTTCTCTCTCTTTTCTTTCTCTCTTTCCATCTTTATCTTTTTTCTTCCCATTTCTCTCTCTCTTTCTCCTTCTTTATCTCTTTTCATCTTTCTGTCTCTTTTCTCTCTTTTCATCTTCTATCTCTTTCTTTCCATCTCTTTTTCTTCCCATCTTCTCTTTCTCTCTCTCTCTCCTTCTTTCTCTCTTTTCATCTTTCTATCTCTTTCTCTTTCTGTCCATCTCTTTTTCTTCCCATCTCTCTCTTTCTCTCCTTTCTTTCCGTCTTTTTTCATCTTTCTGTCTCTTTCCTCTCTCTTTTCATCTTTCTATCTCTTTCTCTTTCTTTCCATCTCTTTTTCTTCCCATCTCTCTCTTTCTCTCTCCTTCTTTCTCTCTTTTCATCTTTTTTCCTCTCTCTTTTCATCTTTCCATCTCTTTTTCTTTCCATCTCTCTCTGTCTCTCCCTTTCCTTCTTTCTCTCTTTTCATCTTTCTGTCTCTTTCTTTCCATCTTTTCTCTGCCTTTCTCTCTCTGGGACTAGGTGGCCGGAGACAAGGAAAAAGTGCTCTGGTCATCAGACCCCAAAAGGTTTTGGGTTCAAGCAGCCTGACTCCAGCCTCCTCCCGGCAACGGCCAGCGGGCATCCTTACCTCGCGAGGTTTCCCCTGCGCCTTCCAAGGAGCTCGAAGCGCAATGCCGGCGCCCAGAGCCGCGCTCGGCCCTTATACAGCCGGAGCGGGGAGGGGGGGGTCGCGCGCAGGTGGCATGCAAATGAGGGAGGTCCCCGGCCACGCCCCCCCGTCCCCACCCCACAGCTGGCTCCTCGGACAGCGGCGGAGGCGGCAGTCCAGGGCGGCTGGAGCAGCGGCGGCAGTACCGCGAGCGGCAGCGGCGGGATCGCACCTGACCAGGTGAGCAGGCGGCTTTCCCGGGACGGATCTCGAGCAGACAAGCCGGGAGGGCGGCCTCCAAAGCCCCGTGTGAGGGGTGGAGGAGGTCGGGGTGGTGGTGGAGGCTTTCCTGCCAGAGGCAGCCCTGCGTTTCCACGCTGCCCACCGCCCCAAAGCTTGGTCAACCCGCGCTTGGGTTTGGTGCGCACCGGCTCCTCTCCGCCTCTTTCCCGGGAGCGCCTTCAGACGCAGAGACGCGTGTCGGGCTCTCCCTCCGGCCGGCCGGGGTCCCAGCCCTGAGGCGGGGTCCCAGACCGGTCCTGCCTGCCCTGCTTGGAGGCAGCCTCGCCTTCCCAAACCAAAGCCGGCCCCCTTGGGATTTGGCAGCGGGCTTTCGATTTCGCAGCTTCTTTGGCGTGGTGGAGGGAAGAGAAGGGCAGAAACAATCTTTTCCCGTCTCGGAGTTGAATTCGGGGCTGAACTGCGGACGGTGGGGGAGCCAAGAGCCCCATTCGGGACCCCATCTCCGTCCTCATTTCATCCTCCGCTCCCTCCAAGGTCACCTGCGGAGTCTGCATTCCCCAGCGGGAAGAAGCGAATGCATCCACCCATCCGTGGGTCTGGCGCTTGCCCTACCGTTTAAGGCAGAAAAAAATAAATAAATCCCCATTTCCCATTTCTGGGACCCGCCAGAGGTTGGACCAGGGGTGTTCCCCCCCCCCAAACTTGGCAACTTTAAGTCCAACAAAGTTGCCAAGTTTGGGGGAACCCCCCTGGTTTGGACCCTTGAGTCTTGTGGGAACTCCGCAGACCGGGATTTTGAAAAGTGCCAGGCGGGATGATCGGGCCATAAAGCGGGAATTGGCTGCCCGCGCGGCTGTTGTGTTCAACGCCTCCCAAAGTGGATCGGAGCCATTTCATTAACCACTTTGCCTTAAATCGGGACTGGCCGGGAGTTTATGGACCCAAAACAATTTGGAGTCAGCTGCAAAATAATCAAGAAACTTGTTCACCTTTTCCAGCCCAGTTGCTCTCTGTCTGTTTCCTAGCTGGGGATGATGGCTAGTGTAGTCTTGACACACCTGGAAGGCGACAGCGGCCGAAGAAAGGCTGTTTGTTGGGTAGATCAGCCTAAAAGTCTTAAATCGTGTGATTTACTCCTGCCGTGTCATTGGCAGCTAACCTGAGACTCGGCTTAACCTGTGCCAAGTAATTGCGGGTTTAATTTTGATTGTCAATTCCTTGGCTGGAGGTGATGGGAAAAAGAGTCGCTTGTCCTAGGTAGAACGACTCACCCAAACTCAGAATTACTCAGCCCTGCCTTGGCTTTCTGACTGCGGCCACAACCACCTGCAGCAGCAGGTAAGAGCGATGAAAAAAATATTAATAAAAATAAGAAATGGCAAGAAAAAGGGAGAGGCTGGAGATTCCCAAGGTCGTTTTTAAAAGACGTAGGAGCAAAATTCCCTGTTTGTGGGACATCGCCAAACTGTCAAAGTGGAGAAGCGGCTTCTTACAGGAAGTAGATTCTTTGGCATAAGAGAAGGGGGGTCCTTTT
The DNA here is from genome assembly GCF_049901715.1 of Pseudonaja textilis. NCBI lineage: Eukaryota > Metazoa > Chordata > Lepidosauria > Squamata > Elapidae > Pseudonaja > Pseudonaja textilis. The sequence continues at coordinate 16,260,089 of NC_142002.1, read as the reverse complement.
GGATTGGTGTAGATTATGTGTAGAAATATACAACTTCCCCTTCAAGAGAAGAGACCCCTGTTTGGAGGGAAATCACAGCTAGTAAATGGAAGAAGGGAAGAGGGGGTGCCCTCCCTGTTCTTTCTTCAAAGCCCCCCCAAATCTTTAGCTTTCGGCTCCAAGAAAATGCCATTCCTCCCCATTTCCCCCAACAAAACAACAAAACAACAAAGCAACCCTATTCGCTGGATTTCAGAACAGAAGCCCAAAATTTAGTGGTTGCAATACAGGTCATTCTCGACTTACAACAGTTCATTTAGTGACCAACATTACAGTGGGGCATGTGCACAGAGCTGCTAGAAGGCGAGAGCAGCTGAAACAAAAGGGGCGACTCGGGAGTAAGGCTGGGAGATGATTGCCCCTCCCATAAGGGATAAAAGTCAGGGCAAGATGATGAAACCTTTGCAGGAAGCAAAGTAGCTCCATTGGTTCCGAGTTCTCCTTGAAGCTTCGGTTGGGTTTTTTTGGTCCTTTGGTTGGTTTCTCTTCTAGTTCATTTGATTCTTCAGTTTTTGGCAGCACTTCACAGAACTGAAGGGTGGGTGCTTATCTTGGGGGACTGTTTGAGATGAATTCCAGCTGGGAATGAAAACAATTCCCAGTGCTGCAATAAAATAGGTTTTGTTTTTCAAACAAGTTTGTGAATAATTACAGTTTACGAAGCCTGGGTCAGAACAGCGTGCAAAATCAAGGGCTGAAGCCAGACTCGCTTAATGACCGGGTGACTGTCGCGTATTAACCATTGCAACGACTCACTTAACAAAGCGGCAAGAAAAATTGCAAAATGGGGCAAACTTAGCAGCATACATTTTTGGCCTCCATTGTGGTCGTAAACCCAGGGTTGCCTGTATTCTAACTTCAGACAAGCCTCCATCCCAGGCCAGGAATGTGAGAAAAAGTCCCAAGGTCTTGAATGAGGCGAGACATGTTCTTAGGACCACAACTTAAGTGTTGTACCTGATGATTCTTGACTCTTGACGAATGTATCTTTTCTTTTATGTACACTGAGAGCATCTGCACCAAGACAAATTCCTTGTGTGTCCAATCCCACTTGGCCAATAAACCTATTCTATTCTGTTCTGTTCTGTTCTGTTCTGTTCTGTTCTGTTCTACTCTACTCTATTCTATTCTATTCTATTCTTAGTGTTGTACCTTATGATTCTTGACTCTGACGAATGTATCTTTTCTTTTACGTACACTGAGAGCATTTGCGCCAAGACAAATTCCTTGTGCTTGGCCATCATACTTGGCCAATAAAGAATTCTATTCTATTCTATGCAACTGAGGGCGTTTTCAAACCAACATGACGAACAGGTGCGCCATATCTGTCTTCTGGTGCAGAAACTGGGAGAATCTTGTTGTCCCTGTGGGAGAGTTCACCTGGTTAAAAAAAAAAAAATCCAGATTGCATTAGGTACAAAATGACGTGAGGCCTCAGGCAAGACCTCTGACCCTAAGAAGTAAAATTGACAATCAGATCTGGTGACAGCCATCCAGGAATGTTCCCAATGCTGGGAAATTTCTTCCTCTGTAACAACAACAACGTAGGTTTATCTCGGCGTGATTCATACCCTGGTTTGCTTTTTGCAATTATTACTTTCAGATGTATTTATCAAACACAAACAGACTGCCGGCGTTTTTCTTCCCTGTACCGTACACTCTTTCTGGATTGCCTTGTGTATGTTCAGGGTGTGTTGTGTGTGTGTGTGTGTGTGTTTGTGCCCAGCCAGGAGAAGTGAACGCAACGTGCAAAAGAGACCTGGGGACAAAGCAGACCGAGAAATCCAAAGTCTTGCCGAGAGGCTTAGGGGAAAAGGAAGTGATTTTTAACCTGCTGTTTGATCTTGTGGATTGAGAAGCTGCAAACCTGGCATGTCGGTGCTTGTGTAGCCAAACCAATGTCATTAACCACCGGGGGAAGACTGGCAAGAGTTGTGGGTGCAGAGAAATTTAAACCACCTCATTAAAACTATTGAGAACCTGTTTGGGCTAGTTTAGTAGTTAAAGGCATCAGGTTAAAAAAAACTGGGAGGTCATGAGTTCTAGTCCTGCCTTAGGGATAATGACAGTTGGGTGGCTTTGGGCTAGTTCCTCCTTCTTGGGCCAAAAGTTGAAATGGTGTTGAGGTGGGCAAAAATGCTGGATTAGAAGCTTAGTAATGACTTAGCATGAAGCCAGATGAGTAACTACCTCTCTGTTTTAGGAAGAGAAAAAGGACCACAGGGAGACGTGATAGCACTGTCCCAATCTTTGAGGAGCTCCTACAAAAATGAGCGAGGGTCACAGCACCAGAAGGCGAGACAAGAAACAATGGGCGGAAACTAATCAAGGAGAGAAGCAACCTAGAAATAAGGAGAAATGTCCTAATTGTTAGGACCTTTCAATTGCCTCCAGAAGTTATGGGTGCTTCATCAGTGGAGACTTCTAAGAAGAGACTGGACAGTCACTTGTCTGAGGCAGGGTTTCCTGCTTGTGCAGGGGTTGGATTAGAGGACCTCTAAGGTCCCTTCCAATTCTGTTATTCTGTTATTTAAGATGGGATGGAGTAACTTGGCAGGGGGCAAAGGAGGCTGTCTGGAACTCTGGAAGGACAGTTTAGGCTGCAATATTTCTTTGCAACATTTGAGGCCGGTCTCGCATTAAGTTTGAACATGATCTCTCTCTCTCTCTCTCTCTCTCTCTCTCTCTCTCTCTCTCTTTCTTTTAACCCATTAATATACAGAAGAGAAGAGAAATAAGCACAAATAAGCACAAATAACATCCAAAACTCAATTTCCACATTTAGTTGCTAATTATTTGCTTGAGGTTTGGGAGAGAGAGAGCAAGCGGAGGCAAGTGAAAATGTGCCCAGGGCAGAAGGAGTTTGTGGTCAGTGTGATTGGCAAAAACCATCTTTCTTAGTCCAATGACAATATTGGATGGCTAAAGCAAAACAACCGAGACTTTGGTCGTAGGAGCTGGATGAAAAAAGAGAGTTGAGTTAGGAAGAAGCACACAGATTTAGAGTCTAAATTTTAGACGCTTAAACAAAAGTTATGAAAAATGCTTTTTTTCATAATTCTGAAAACTGAAAAGTCTGACTCAACTTGGTTTGAATTCTTTGAACATTTTGAGGTGGCGAGGACACACACACACACACACACAAAAAGATCAGATTTTGTAGTTCGATTTCAACCTTACGACATTAATCTTTAACTCCCCATCCCCCGATGAATCCTACGAGAGAAACGGCCAGTTCTCCGTGTGTGACGCAAGGCAAGTTTAAAGCACAGAGTTGAGAAAGAAAGAAAAAAAAAGTCTCTAGATCTTGTAAAATGATAGGATGAATCAGTGCTTTTTAAAGCAGACTTTAGGAAATTCTCAGACTCCAGTTATGGAGAAAAATCACCTTTTTGATGAGTTGACGGCAAGCAAAGTTTACCATTTTTAAAACGAGGGAATTTTCTTTTCATATCTAGATCGAGGTGGGGAGATTGCAGGTGCTTGCACCATATTTACCCCTCCCAAAAGAGAGAGAGGGAGGGAAGGAGAGAGAAGAGGGAGAGAGGGGTTTTATTAGGACTTCATTTTAGTTTTCCTTTCCTTTCCTATTTTTTTAAACGGCGGACAACCGCTCAGGCAGAGAGAATGTTTACAGACTTTAGACATTCTTGGTAGAAAATGTTTTATTTTCAAGAGCTTGTTTGCATCACAGCTCAAGTTTAAAAGATGTGGGGCAATTCAGCCGAACTGTTTGCTTGCAAAGAGGAAAACTTTCTTCTTGGACTATGTTCCACTTGCACTTAACAATGCAAAGATGCCCCTGGCTGCATCTTATCTTCTTCTGGGTCTCCCTGACTTGTTGACTTCATTCCATGAGTAAGAGAAGCTTAAGGCAAATTTGAGTTGTTCCAAGGTTAAGGAACGATTTTCTCCTTTATTCCAGCAAGAATGCAAGGCGAAACCTCAAAGGTATTAGAGTTAGGCTTTGCCAGGGTTTTCTCTTGGGAAATTAAGGAACTGAGGTTACTGGCAATAGAGAGAACACGGGAAAAGGAGAAATTGGCATCGAGATCAGCCAACGTCATCTCGGTTTAGGTTTTGGCCCATTCAAGAAGGGATGGAGAGCTCTTGAAGTCAACGGTGGGGAAAGATCCTTCAAGGGGTTTTGACTTGCCTCTTTGCCATGGTTGGAAGGCAAGAGCTGCTCACTTATTAAATCTTGTTAACCATTAGCACTGATGATGCTACTTAGTTTGTGTAATGAAAGGTCTGCAAGAAAACAGCCAAGCTCAGGAAGCATCAAGGACTCCTGATTTAGCGCTGGTTAGTATATTTCTAAATTCTGTTCCCATGACTGAAAGGTCCAGTTTCTAGCTGCACAATGGCCTGAATGCTCCCTTCATCTGCTCCCTTCCAAACAGGACAGACCACCCCTGTCCCCTAAAATATAGGTTTCATCCATTTTTCAACACTCTTCCCCGCCCCCACCCTCTACAAACCTTCCTGCCTTCTGAAATTCAGTGCAATCCCAATCCTCCAAAGATGGTCCTTCGCCAGACAGCATCCACATGAGAGATATTGGCTGCAGGTTAAGACAACGTCTTGGGCAAGAGTCTCCAGCCTTGTCAACTTTATAAGACTTGTGGATTTCAACTCCCAGAATTCCCCAGGCAGCATGTGGGAGTTGAAGTTCACAAGTCTTAAAGTTGCCAAGGCTGGAGACCCCCCCTAGACCAGTCTAGGGTAGATCCTGATCTAGGGCAGAGTTGGAAACACTTCTCAATTGAGAAACGTTCTTGGAGGAAGCCATGTTAACACCAAGGCTGTTCCAAGAAGAAGGTCTACAGTTTGCTGACTCATTTCCCCTTAACATCCTCTGGGAACATCTTTCTACCTGGAGTAGAAATACCCTGTGTGGCTTCCCAGTAGTGGAAGTAATCATGTTGGGGAGCTGTTGAGCCTCCTGAATTGTACGGGAGCCTACTCCCATATCTGGACTTGATTCGAAAGGCCGTCTTGTCTTGTCTTATTTCCCTCCCTCCACCATTTAGAGGGGTTCAGACCTTGCCTCAGTTTCCCCTTTCCGTTTTCTGGGTTCAAGGCTCCTCTCCACCACTCAGCTACCCCTCAGAGCATCTGTTTCTTGAACAATTAATCGGCGGGACATCTTGCCTCCAAGAAGTCGTGAGTGCTCCAACGGTCGAGGTTTGAAAGAAGACGTAAACATTTGTCTGGAATCCTATAAGGGTTTCCTGCTGGAGCGGAAGGTTGGACTAGAAGACCTCCAAGGTGCCCTTCCAACTCTATTATTCTGTTATTGAAGGTAAACGTCGCTCTCAGGGGCCGCCCCAAAGAAGAAGGTGTCAAGCTATTCTCCAGAGCACCTGAAGGCAGGACAAGTAACGACGGGTGGAAACTAACCGAGGAGAGAAGCCACTTAGAAACAAGGAGAAACTTCCAAACAGTTAGAACAATTGACCTGTGGAACAATTGACCTCCAGAAGCTGTGAATGCTCCAACACTGGAGGTTTTTAAGAAAAGATTGGATAACCATTGGTCGAAAGGGGTATAGGGTTTCCTTCCTATACAAGACCTCCCAAGTCCCTTTCAGCTATGTTATTCTATTCTATTCATGTCTTGGTTGTTGGGTCTCTGCAGTTGTCAAGGAACCAACTCCCCCATTGCCAAATCGGTTGGCCGATCCTGCGTGGTTTTTCCCCCTTCCTTTCTTCCCCTGCTTGCAAATATTACAGCATCCAAATACCTTTAGACTCCAGCTCCTATCTTTAGCAAACGGGGGAAACCCCTGTATATTCTCTAAACCTCCCTTCTTCCTCCTCTAGCAGAAACCAGTTTTTCCTCTTTCCCCTTCGTTTTGTCTTCCTATTTCTCCATTATTATTCTTTTTTTTTTTGCGCTCTCTACCTGTTTCTTTTTACGGGTAATCAGGTAGCTTCTGTTCCGTAATCCACTTCCATCACCATCAAAGAGGAACCCTATTTCCCCGAACGTGGTTGATACAAGGAAGATCGGTTCCGGATACAGTAGCCGCGGTGCAGGATTTCAGTGGGGTAAAGATTTCTTTTTGAGGTAAGGATGGGCTTTTCCTTGCTCGCTCCTTCCGGGCAGTGTGTCCGAGCAACGCCTTGTGAAATAATGTGACCCAACTGTTTCCCACATGTGCGGTGTATTCGTATGTGAGGTGGCAAACTGTGGCCAGAGGAAGGGGGTGTGTGAGATGATGTGGACTTGCTCACAGCAAGCTTTGTGGGTTTTAAAATGTGTCTTTAACAGATTTAACAGATAATCAGAGTTGGGAGGGACTTTGTAGGTCATCTAGTCAACCCCACCCCATCCAAGCAGGAGACCCTACACCATTTCCGACAGATGGCAGTCCAATCTCTTCTTGAAAGTCTCAAGTGATGGCGCTCCAACAAACTTCCGAGGGCAACTTCTGTTCCATGGGTTGATTGTTCTCACTGTCAGAAAGTTTCTCCTTATTTCCAGGTTGAATCTCTCCTTGTTCAGTTTCCATCCATTATTCCTTGTCTGGCCTTCAGGTGCCTTGGAAAACAGCTTGACCCCTTCCTCCTCCTCTCTGTGGCAGCCCCTCACATACTGGAAAGCTGATCTCCTGTCTCCCCTGGTCCTTCTCTTCACCAGACAAGCCAGGCCCAGTTCCTGCAACTATTCTTCATATGTTTTAGCCTCCAGTCCCCTCATCATCCTGGTTGCTCTTCTCTGCACTTTTTCTAGAGCCTCAACATCTTTTTTATAGTGTGGTGACCAAAACTAGATGCAGTGTTCTAGGTGTGGTCTTATTAAGGCTTTATAGAATGGTATCAGTACCTCACTTGATCTCAATTGTATCCCTCTGTTAATGCAATTTAGGATTGCCTTAGCTTTTTTGGCTGCTGGTCTTTGGGCCAAGCATTTTCATTTGCTGATAGGGCACAGAAAATATTCGATTTATTGAAGGAAATCCAGGTCTGGCTTTTCCACCGAAGGGTGGAAGGGGAATGGTCTCCAAGGGGCAGGGCTGGAACCAGACGTGGGTGGGGCTATGGAAAAGACGAATTAAACATAAACTCCACCACTTGCAAAAAGTCACATGCCTGGCCGTGGGTTTTACAAGACTGGGCAATGGTTCTGAATGCCTTCGACACATTCCCCCTAGTGCAAAATTAGAGGTAGCCCTTGATTATACTACAAGAATTGGGTGCAGAATTTCTGTTGCTAAGCAAGGTGGGATTTAAGCGATTAAGCGTGCTCAGTTTTATGACTTTCTTGCTACATTTAAGTGTATATAAAGATAAAGGTTCTCCTCGTACCTATATGCTAGTCGTTTCTGGCTCTAGGGGGCGCTGCTCATCTCCGTTACAAAGCCGAAGAAGAGCCAGCGCTGTCCGAAGACGTCTCCGTGGTCCTATGACTGGCAGGATTAAATGCCGAAGGCGCACGGAACGCTGTTCCCTTCCCACTAAAGGGGTCCCTATTTGCCTGCTTGCACTTTTTTTAACTTGCTTTCGAACTGCTAGGTTGGCAGAAGCTGGGACAAGTAACGGGAGCTCACTCCGTTACGCGGCGTTAGGGATCCGAACCACTGAACTGCCGACCTTTCTGATCGACAAGCTCAGCGTTTTAGCCACTCAGCCACCACTTCCCTTATTTAAGTGTATCTTAGTCATTAAATGAATCATGCAGTCGTTAAACAAATCCATCTCTCCCCTTTGACTCCTCCCATTGACTTTGCTTGTCAGAAGTCACAACTGGCGATCACCTGACCCTAACCCTCCATTTCCCTCGGACGTTGCAACCCTTGTAAATACCTGCCGGTTGCCAAACGGCCAAATTTTGATTATGTGACTGTAGGGAGGCTCGCGTTCATAAGTGTGAGGGCTGGTTGTAAGTCACCTTTTCCCCCAAGTGTTGTTGTAGCTTTGAATGGTTACTAAATGAATCATCCTAAGCTGGGGACTACCTGCCATTTGCATCACAATCCACAAATATCTCCACCGTTTCCACAATTATAGAATTGTGCTTTATGGTTTCCACAATTATAGAATATTTGTATTTATTTATTAAGCCTATACGACCACCCATCTTACAAGATTAGACTCCGATCCTCCCCCCTCCAAAATTAAGCAGGTTACAACTGTTGTCATTTGTTGCCTCCGAATTCTTCCCCCAGTTCTTCTTTCCCTGATGGGTTAACCATGTTGAACGAACCACGTTGTCAGCAACTTCTCCGTTCCCACTAAAGGCCTACAATTTGGATACGTCTCTTTATCTCCGTGAGCATTTAAAACATTCCAGATTCTTAATGATGGCATGTTGTCTTCCTGACCTCTTTTGGCAGAGAGAACAAAGAAAACCATCTCCTTCAATCGCTTTTTTAATTTATTTTTTATTTATTTATTTTTGTCAATTGTTTACAAGTTAATAGGTATAAGTAAAAACATAGTTATGAATACATGGATACATATAAGAAAAATACAAAAAATATAAAAGAAACAATAGGACAGGGACGGTAGGCACCTTGGTGCGCTTATGCACGCCCCCTACAGACCTCTTAGGAAAGGGGTGAGGTCAATAGTAGACAGTCTAAGGTTAAAGTTTTTGGGGTTTGGGGAAGAAACCACAGAGTCAGGTAGAGTCAGGTAGAGCTTTCTCCACCCCAATTTTCTAAAGTGGGTTTAAAAAGAACCACATACTCTCTAGGCCAAGGTGAACAATCAGCCAACCACTTCATCTCCACTCAAGTACCCATTGCTATTATTATTATTTTAAAGTCAACATGCTACTGCTTGTTCTTTCTACTCAATTCTTTCTAAACACTTCTGGAAAAGGTTGAACCAAACATGTGTACCTAAATATGGAGCAAAACGTTTTATGTCTACCGCGTAGAAGTGGGCCAAACTGGAAGGTGGTATGACTCACAACTCCCGTTACAAGAATTCCTAAGGATTGTAGAACGGAAGACCAACTTCATTGTTTCTTTGTGCAGCTTTGAAAGCTAGGACTTGCAAGATAAACCATATCTGAACATTTGTGGTATCTCTGATAAAAATGAGAAAACATCCTTGGATGGGGTATCAAAAGTCCATGGAGAAATGTGACCATCCCTTCCTTGGCCATTTTCCTCCTTCTAATATAGCTCTAGATTTGTAAGAGTTGGTAGCCAATTGGCAATTGGTTGCAACCATATTTTTACAACCATCGGCATGTATCATGACGCAGATCCAGGAGATGGAAAAACAAATTTTCGAATCATTTCTTTGGAAAATGGTGACCTGCTCTGGGGTGTGAGAAGGTGCAGAGTTGTGAAGTCAATGACCTGATGTCCCTTATTTTATTTAATATCAAAGTGGTCACACATGCAAATCTTTTTCTTTTTACTTTCAGGAAGACATCTAGCTTGTCCCCCATCTCAAGACATGGGGACAATTGGTAAAATCCCAGGTCTTCTTATCGGCCTTTTGTTGGCTTTGACACATTCATGGCACAATGCAGGTGAGTTCATTTTTCCACCATCTCCAGAAGGGCCAGCGCCATCATCCACCGAAGGTGTTGCTGAGAACGCTATAGGAGATGTGTGGGAGAAGTTGGACCATCACTTTAGCACAATGTTCCCACTGATGTTATCCACATTCTTTTGAAAAATCCCACACAGAATTTGGGAATAGTTGTTCTCCTCCATTTTTCTCTCAGCCTCCAATGTTAGAGGGACTGACATGGCTACCAGTCACTGAGGAAGATTAACCAGTCCAGATTGAAAACTGTATAAATTCCTTGCCACCTTCCATGCATATATATTGAAATATAGGGTCCAAATTTCATACAGAATCTGAAAAATCCATTGTTTCATTTTGTACTTACATGACAAAGTTTATAATCAACATTCCTAATATTCCCACCATTCAATTGCCAGGTTTTTTTTCTGCATCTTTTAATATATTCTTTGCTTTAGTTTCTCTTTCCACCCACTTCATCTTTTTTTTTAAAAAATGTGATTATTAAATAGTCCTAAGGATTTGAGCCTTCCCTTCTAGGGAAGGAGAGGGGAAGGCTAACAAACCTAGGATTTTTAATAATTATTATATTTTTAAAGGAAAAGGATGCTTACTTCCATCCCATAAACATTTTATTTGCCTTTTTGGAAGACCTAAACTGGAGATCAAATGACCAACTTTATCTGAATAGAAATCTCTTAACATTTGTCTGTGCATGTCTTGGCCTGGGTTCTATTTAATTAGATGGAGAATCAAATAGTATGGCACGGACAGATAGTATGGCATGGACAAGCAGGGGAGATATATAACCTTGTTAAAAATAGGCTTGCTTCTTTCAAGAGGCATTATGGTTGAATTTTGGTCATCCCCACTGAATGCAGCTGGAAAGATATTCACTTGAAGTAATGATCCAGGAGCCAAATCTAGTTTTTCAACAGAAGGAATCATTGTTAGGTTTTCAATGTTGATTCCACGGTAAGAACTGGCCCCAATTTTCAATGGAATTCAACGTTGTTCCCAACCACCTTATTTTCCAAAATGTGTTCTTCCTTGCCTGCTTTATTTCCAGGTGCCCAGGAAAACATCCACTGGGAAATTCAACGTTATGACGGCTGGTACAACAACCTCATGTATCATAGACACAACTCAGCAGGTGAGCAAGATGCAGCTGACCTTCTAAATGTCCAGCCTAGAGGAATCCTTGGGTTATTTAAGGCTGAAGTTCTCAACTTGAGTCTTATTGATCTTAGTGGGCGTTATCTTCTCCAGACAGCTGGTTCCTTGGCTAAAGTAAGATCACTTGAGCCTGGTGATTTGTGCCTTGAGTGAGAAGAAGGTCCAATGATCCATCAATTTGTTTTCTTCTCTGTCTAAAGTATTATCGAGAAACCTCTCGTGTTCCTTCTGCCATATTTTGCCCCATTCCCACCTCATGTTGACATTTCTTCGCCCATAGGTTCACGGATGTCACGTCTACTCCCTGCCAATTATGCAGATGGGGTGTTCAAGGCCCTGCAGGAACCTCATGTGCCCAATGCCCGCAGACTTAGCAACGTGGTGGCCCAAGGAGAATCAGGTCTTCCTTCTCAGAAGAACAGAACAGTGCTTGGTGTTTTCTTCGGTAAGAGGCAGTCTTGTCATGCCCCTGGTGGAGACGGACTCTGAGGGAGAGGAGGAACAGCCAACAGGGAGTGGAAGTGTGGCTCTGGAGGTTGTAGAGGAGGCTGGGGAAGGGCAGAGGCTGGCTGAGCAGTCAGAGGAGGACCCAGGCCCATCCCCTATCCATCCTAGGGCATGCAGGGAGGAGAGGATAAGGGAGAGATGTGGTCTACTTGGGAGGAGGGGGCCTTGATCCTCTTCATGGGCTTCAGCTGTGACAACTGAATAAGAGGATAGGTCTGCATATGGGCGAATGCTGGAAACAAAACATGGAAATATCTCTAGTTTATGGTTCCTCTCTGAGTTTGGCCTCCTTCCAAGTATGTGTTATCTGTGGATGTCCTCCAGCCCTTATCTTGCCTGGTTTGTGTTGCTTTTTCCCTTCTTCTTGTAACTGTTTGTGAGGGAGTTTTTTGTCTTCCGTCAAGGATATTTGGAGCTTGGAAGCAAAGTGAAGGAATAAAAGGGGCTTCACCTGTTTTCTGTGACTGTGTTTGTTTTGTATCCCACCCTGGGTCATCACAAGTCTTTTGATTCAGATGTTCCTTCATGTCTTTGATCCTTTCTGGAGCAGAAAGCATTTGCTAAGGGTGTTTCCACCCAAGTGAAACTTAAATTATGATCTTGGACCTTAGAAGAAGGTCACACGTGCTGGTGGATTTCTTGGGAATTCTTTCTGATAGAGAAAGAGGAAAGAGATAAAATCAATTCAGCCTGTGACTTTTCTCTAACTGTATTGATTCAAATTATTTTCCACCTGAAGTTCTGGAGAAATCCTTAAGGTTTAAAAAAAAAAAAGTAGCTTGAAAAGGGTCACAACTGGCATAATTTCAAGCAAATGATACACAAATATAAAAATAATTTGGTGCAACAAAATCCTGTTTGAAAAGAGGTCCTGAAGAATCCAAAGCGATGGACTACATAGGGCAGAAATACAGTGCAGAACGGAACTGAATTCTGCACCGGAAACCAGATAAAACTAAAATCTGTTCCCTCCGGATTTACCCAAAAGTCAACCGCTTCCCTCAGCATTAGTTTGCAAATCTATACAGTCTCTAAATCTATATACTGTTAGTTTCATTTCTCAATTCTGATTTTCAGACCAGAAGTGAGATGACTTTTAGACTTTGTTGTTGATACTTTTCTTCTGTTTTGGTTTCAGCCCATAGAGTCACTGTTGTGAGAGGGGAAGTTGTATACATTGTTAGATAAGCAAAGGATGCCATGGGCTGGCTCAGCACAAGAAGCTGAGCACGACAAAGCCCAGTCAAGATTAAATTAGCCAACTTTTGAATGTTTACAGACACATCCAATAGATTTCACAATAGACCTGGTTAAATTGTTGCATGTAGTAGGTATACTAGTATGTACACACACACATAAACACACACACATACACACACAAATACACACACACACACACTTATTTAGAACACTGGTCTAATATTTGTTTTCTTGATGCTTACTAAAAAAAATTGCTTTTCTGGGCTTTCCTTCCTTCCTTCCTTTTCCTTCCTTCCTTCCTTTCCTTCTTTCTTTCTCCCTTCTTTTTCCTTCCTTCCTTCCCTTCTTTCTTTCTCCCTTCCTTTTCCTTCCTTCCTTCCTTCCCTTCTTTCTTTCTCCCTTCCTTTTCCTTCCTTCCTTCCTTCCTTCCCTTCTTTCTTTCTCCCTTCCTTTTCCTTCCTTCCCTTCTTTCTTTCTCTCTCTCCCCTCCCTCCTTTCTTTCTTTCTTTCTTTCTTTCTTTCCTTCCTTCCTTCCTTCCTTCCTTCCTTCCTTCCTTCCTTCCTTCCTTCCTTCCTTCCTTCCTTCCTTCCTTCCTTTCTCTTATTGCAATTCATTTCTCCATTGCAATTCATTTCTCTAACCTTCCTGGTTTGGGGGATCTGGCAGGTTTCCACGTGTTGGCCGAGATTTCAGAAGCCAACAATCCGGGCTGCCCGGCTGAATTCCTCAACCTGGAGATCCCTCAAGGAGACCACGTCTTTGACCCCAGCAACTCTCAAAAGGTTGTCCTGCCCTTCCAGCGGATGAGTTGGGTTGCAGGAACAGGACGAAGCCCCAACAATCCCCGAGAGATGGTAAAAATGCCCTTTGATATCTGTGCCACGTCCATTCCTCCCTCTGCAGGTAGAATTCCAGCAAAAAGGACAGGAACGGAATGAGGTAGAAGCTACCTAGGAGGGCATTTCCTAGGCATTTCAGCCAAATTCTGTCCAAAAGGTGGAAAGCTCAGGATTTATTTGTTTGGATGCTTTCTCCAGAGTATATATATATATATTTAAAACTATGACTCAAGGACTACACCTACAATTAATAGAAATAGAAAAGCCAGATGAAGTTAAGGGCCTGAAAAGAGTTGAACAGTCACTATAGCAATTTTTGCAGTCTGCTATTTTCCGGATCTGCATTTCTCAACTTTGGCAGCTTTAAGATGTGTGGATTTCAACTCTCAGAACTTTTAAGTATGTTGTCATCTAACAGGAGCCATTGTAAGGAGACGTGCGAGGTGATCCTCAGCTTATTACCATTTGTTTAGTGATTGGCTGAAGTTACAATGACACTGGGGGGGGGAGGGATTTATCACTGGTCCATGCACTAACAACCATTGCACCATCCTCACCATCACTCAGTCAAATTTGGGCACTTGGAGACTGACATGTATTCATGACAGTTGCATGATTACCGTTTGCAACTTTCCCAACTGGTTTCTGACAAGCAAAGCCAACAGGGAGCCAGGATTAGCTTCATGATGACACGATTCCTTTAACAATTGCAGTGAATTGCTTAACAACGATGGAAAAAAATGCATCCTAAAATCGGCCCCAATTCACTGAACATCTTACTTACTTAGCAATGGAAATTCTAGTCCCTGTTAAAGAATGGAGTAGGTGTGTATAAGCCCAGAGATAGATATTTCAGCATCAAAGGTGCTTTTCCTTTTTAAATTGATTTTATTGGTTTTCTATTAAATATATTTCTTAGTGCTTAATAAACATCATGTTCTTTGCATATTTCATTTGCTTAACAATACAAATCATATTCTAAGTCTCCACTTCCTTTTTTTCCAACCATTAGTAAAATAAATTCCATGTTTGATAATATTCTACATTCTCCTTCTGCTTAATTTTCAATGTCAATCTATCCATTTCTGCTCAATCTAGTATCTTCTTGACTATCTCTTCATCTTGTGGTATGCCTTCATTTTTTTTTCAATATTGTGCAAAAATAATGCTCACTGCTATTAAGACCTGTAATATTAAATGCATACTTTAATGATATTAGACCTAACCAAAGGTGTTTTTTCCAAAAAGCTTCCTTGGGGTTTTGTGTTTTTTTTCTTTGAAAACCTTTGGCTTCTCATTCAGGAAGCTTCTTCAGTTCTAACCAGGTAGAACCGAAGAAGCTTCTTGGATGAGAAGCCAAAGGTTTTCAAGGGAAAAACAACAACAAAAAAGCACAGTTGCCTTTTGGAAAAGCATTTTTGGGATAACCATGACCTGGAGGATTGAGGATCTGCATAGACATGAGGTCCAAATTTACTGAGCTTGGACTACCCAGTGTGAAGTTGCTACCTTCAGACGTCTTATCAATTCATCCAATCCAAGCAGTCAGAGACTGAACAGGAGTTAACTCTTTCCATCCCATCTTCCTTTCTCTTCTCCAACAGGTAAATGGGGTGACTGGCTGGTTAGATGGAAGTGCTATCTATGGCTCCTCGCATGCCTGGAGTGATTCTCTAAGGAGTTTCTCCCAAGGAAAGCTACTTTCTGGAAAGAAACGTGGCTTTCCAAAGGAGGCGGAAGAGAACAGCTTAATGTGGAAGGCTCTCGATCCAGCTACAGGGAAGGGTGGAACCCAAGGCATCTTTGGTAAGCAGGTCTGGGGTCATCAGCTGCTTTTCAAGAGGCTAAAAGAAGAAGAGAGATGAATGGTACCTGAGAGCATTTCTTTTCAGGCCTTCATTCAGTTCTCTGTAATAATAATAATAATAATTATCATAATTATTATCATCTGGGAACATCAGGTTGAGAAGGTTCTGGAGAATGAAAAAGTCAAGAAATTGTAGGACTTCAGAATTCAGACTGACAGGCACTTGGCCCACAACATACCTGACATAACAGTAGTTGGGAAGGAAAAGGTTTGGTTCATTGACATTGCAATACCTGGTGATGCGCGAATTGAGGACACGCAGCAAGAAACAAAAAATCACAAAGTATCGGGACTTACAAATTGAAGTTGAGAGACTTTGGAAAAAAGAAATTGTGCGTTCTCCCAATGCTACCTGAACAGTTTCTAGGTCCTTGGTTAGGACTCAAGCTGTTGAGCTATCAACCAGCCCCAAAGGCTGTGAATCTCACTAAAGATTTAATAATAATAATAATAATAATAATAATAATAATAATAATAATAATAATAATAATAATAAGTAGTAGTAGTAGTAGTAGTAGTAGTAGCAGCAGCAGCAGCAGCAGCAGCAGTAGTGTGTACATTTCAGGATTCTAGAACTTTTGGAGGTCACTAACAACTCAACTATTTTGTGCTAGAGCTTTCTTAATAGAGGATGAGCACATTCTTCCATTAACTTTACTGTCTTATCCTTTCATGAAGGGAAGAAATTTGGAGGTCAGCACAAAACATAGTGATTGTTTTTCCCATTTGCATCTATGCAGAATGTTCATCATTCTTATCATGTCTTCTCTGATATCTAGCCATTACGATTTTTACAGCTCTCTTGGGTTCTTTTTAATGATCCCTTCTCCTTCTCCTTCTCCTCCTTCTCCTCTCCTTCTCCTTCTCCTTTTCCTCTCCTTCTCTTCTCTTCTCCTTCCTTCCTTCCTTCCTTCCTTCCTTCCTTCCTTCCTCCCAGACTTTGGAAATGCCAAAGGAAATGAAAACGTTTTCCTGCAAGCCATGAGTATCGTGTGGTTCCGCTATCACAACTACTGGGCAGAAGAACTGGCCAAGCAGAACACAAGCTGGTCAGATGAGGATTTATTCCAACATGCACGCAAGAGAGTAATTGCAATTTACCAGGTAGGTGGAAGTCTGGAAGAGACAGAAAAAACAGGGAATCATATTCATTTCCTTTGACACTGTTTCATTATCTTCTCATTGTTCTCCTAGAATATTGTGTTTTATGAGTGGCTGCCAAACATTTTGGAGAAGACAAGCATGAAACGTTATGAAGGTGAGCGACATCAACAGAACAGAATAGACGTCAAATGGAAAAGGACAAAAGATTTTCAGTGGCTGCCTACTGGAGAAGGAAGATAAGGGGAGTTCTTGTGGGTCTAAAGATCTGCCTTAGCCACATTTCTCTCGATTTTATAATTTTATGTAGAGAAGGCTGGAATCCATTATCATTTTCCAGCCTATCTGTACTGGCATTCCCTTTAGAGAGGAATGCTAAATTGCATTTGCGTTCTAAGTTCTTCCATTTAAAACTCAAAAGATCACAGGGAATTTCAAGGCCCTCCCTTCTCTACATCATCTCAGCTTCAGTAAAATCCAGTAAAAAAAACCCACATAGCATATTGGACATCAATACAATCGAGAGAGTCCAGGGATACTTCACGAGAAGGGTTCTCCGCTCCTCTTCTAGCAACAGAATAACTTGTACCACCAGACTTGAAATTTTAGGCTTAGATAACTTAGAACTACACTGGCTTCCATCCAACTTAAGCATAGTACATAACATTATCCATTGCGATGTCCGTCAATGACTACTTCAACTTCGATCACAACAATACCCAAGCACACAATAGATACAAACTCAAAGTCAACCGCACCAAATTCGATTGCAGGAAATACGACTTCAGCAACAGAGGGGTCGATGTCTGGAATACTCTACCTGACTCTGTGGCTTCTTCCCCAAACCCCAAAAACTTTAACCTTAGACTGTCTACTGTTGACCTGACCCCATTCCTAAGAGGTCTGAAGGGGCGTGCATAAGCGCACCAATGTGCCTACCATCCCTGTCCTAATGTTTCCTTTTATTCTTATCCATTTCATGTATTAATAATCATGTTTATACTTATAATTGTTATCTAATACATGCACAACAAATAAAAAATAAATAAATAAATAGAATCCTTCTGTGAAATACCTCTTGTCATCTGTTGCATTACTCTCTGTGTTGTAGGTTACAAGCAGCATGTCGATTCTCGGATCTCTCCAGAATTCCTTGTGGCTTCTGCACTCTTCCTTGGCACTAAAGTCCCACCTGGGGTCTATATGAGGAAAAAAAAAAAAGCAGGGTTTAAAAAAAATAACGAAGCCAGTATTAAATACGCCTAGAATTGCAGTATTGAAGAGAAAGGGAGGGAGGGAGGGAAGGAAGGAAGGAAGGAGGGAGGGAAGGAGAGGAAGGAGGGAGGGAGGAAGGAGGGAGGGAGGGAAGGAGGGAGGAAGGAAGGAGAGAAGGAGGGAGAGAGGGAGGGAAAGAAGGAAGGGAGGAAGGAAGGGAGGAAGGAGGGAGGGAGGGAGGGAGGGAAGGAAGGAAGGAAGGAGGGAAGGAAGGAAGGAAGGAAGGAAGGAAGGAAGGAAGGAAGGAAGGAAGGAAGGAATCCAGACAAACTGTGTCTAGCATAGCAGCTCAAGATAGAAGATCTGTTGGTTGCAGGGCAGAGAACGGCAAGACCATGAAAGCTCCAAGTCAGCTATTTTTTTCTCTCCAGCAAATAATATGGCTGGGTTCACACAATGAGGTATCCAACGTGGTTTGTTTAGTTCTCACTTAAAGTATTGTGGGAATCCGACCATTTGAATTCACAACGTGTCAAACCAGCAAACTATGGATTATTCAGCCAAACTTGGTGAACCAATGTAAGCTAAGAACTCAACCGGATCAATAAATATCCCAGCTGCATCTTGGAAAATCCAAGTGTGGGGTGGCATGTCAATAGGCTGCCTTTACAAATGGAGCAACATCTGCCCAGTTGTCTCTTCCCTTTTTGCTTTCATTTGCCAACAGGGGTTCCATGCATTCTACTGGTCCACCGCAGAGAACCCTAATCTCATTTATTTTTTAAATATATTCTTTTTAGGAATTCAAATTGTTCTTTCCGAAACGTGACTGATGTAGATGGACATTCCTCTCCAGCCCTCCGCCTATGCAACAACTACTGGAGTCGGCAGGTAGGGAGCGTCAGAGCAACTAAACATATATTTCTAGTTGAAGGCACTGGGGAGATGGGGATTGCAAGAAAATGTCTTGAGGGTGTGGCTTCATGGTGAAATAGCAGGTGTGGGCTCCTGGAGGCTCACAGAGCCCCTAGCTAGGACTCTACGGGGCTCGGAGAGCCCCCAATACCCTCAGAAAGACAAGCAGCAAGGGAAAGCTCTCAATAGGCTTAACTGAACTTCTGGGCATTCAGCCAAGAGCATTTCACACCTCGTAAAAGTGTTGCAAGCTAGATAAACAACCCATTCAGCGCTTGCTAGGGACAGCCATTGAGAAAATCCGATAACATAGCCACTAGCCGCCAAGGGGATTAATTCCCAAATAATAAGAATCACGCAACTCACCAGAAGCTCCACTAAGACTCCAAGATCCCTCTCACAGTCACTGCTATTAAGCCTGGTTTCACCCAGTCTTTTATTTATATATTAAATGCACGAATTAATAAACAAGTTTTTGGTATATATCCTTTTTTAGGTAATTAGGGCAAAGAAGCAATGTTGAGTTGGCCACACCCACCCAGTCACATGACCACCTAGCCCCGATCACATGACCACCCGATCACATGACCACCTAGCCATGTCCACCCAGCCAGTCATTAGGGCAGAGAGCCCTTGCTAAAAAATTTGAAGCTCACCCCTGTGAAATAGTCATGTTGTGTGAAAAAATATATAATTCTATATATATATAGAATTATTATTATTATTATTATTATTATTATTATTATTATTATTATTATTTTATAGAATCTATATATATATAGAACTATTATTATTCTTATATATATAATATATAAGTGTAGTCAGGTAGAGCACTTGGGTTGCATGCCACAATCCCATGTTTCAATCTTCGGCATCTCCAGGTAGATCTGAGTAGATCATCTGCCCAAAGTCTCGGACAGCCTTCATCAATGTAGAAAGTATTAGAATAGGTTATTAAATGTCCTCCTTCATTGCAAGACACCTTGTATCTATAAGTAAGCTGGTGATTTTACAAAACTAGGGACTGGATTGGATTTAGTGCCTCTTTGAACTGAGCAGGTAAACTTTGCAATCACCTTGTAGCTCATGCTAAAAGTTTTCTGTCTTGGTCAGAATCCTAACCTCCAGACAGCTGAAGACGTAAATGATCTTCTTCTGGGAATGAGTTCTCAAATCGCCGAGAAGGAAGACAACGTTGTGGTCGAAGATCTCCGAGGTAGATCTTTTCATCCATTTATTGGCTCTCTCTTTTGATGGCTCTCCCCAGAATTGCAGGTTTCATTCCTTTGGCAAAGCTAAGGGTGGGGAAAGGTACTGTAGCCTTAATTTTGGGGGGTGATCTTTCTTTGCTTCCTGCTTTGGTGGGGGGAGGGATTTTCAGTTAATTGTTGCTCTTAAGCAAGGGTGGGATTCAAATTTCTTAACAACCGGTTCTGTGGTCATGGGCTAATTTGTGGGCATGGCTTAGTGGTCATGTGACTGGGTGGGCATGGCTTGCTGACTGGGTGTGGCTTGGTGGTCACGTGACTGGCTGGGTGTGGCTTGTATGTAAATATTGTAAATAAATATTTGTTTTTTTATTTAAGAAAAGAGCAACTTTTACCCCAAAAACAGGCAAAGCAGGCAGGCAGATTGAGTTGCTCACAGAATCACAGATTCACTTAGAGATCTATCTATCTGCAATCTGCTACCCGAGTCTCCACCGAAAAACAGAAGCTTCAGTCCTAAGGAAGGTTCAGTTCTGCTTTTAGATTAGTTAAAAATCAAGAAATCCTAAGATTTCCTGCTTTCTAGCTAATCTAAATCTCCCGACACAGCAGAACAGCTGAATGGTTGGGGGAGGGGAAGGAAAAACAGCAACTTAGCAGTCAGGTTTGATGGCGCGCATGCCAGGTAAGGAGTGAGTGGGTGGGGAGGGGTGGGGCCAGCCAGTAGTGCATTTTGCCGGTTCTCCAAACTGGGTAAAATCATAGCAACCAGTTCTATTGAACTGGTCTGACCAGGTAAAATCTCACCCCTGCCCTTATATGTCATGATTCCTTTGTTGCTTATGTGAACATCCTTTCGTTTTGCTCCATTACGGATGTTCTGTCTTGTTCTTCTTAAGATTACTGGTATGGGACAGTGAAGTTCTCCCGAATGGATTTCGTGGCGAGTTGGATCCAGCGAGGAAGAGATATCGGACTATCTACCTATAACAAAGTCAGAGAGTTCTTTGGACTTCCGCCTGCTAAGAAATGGACGGATATTAACCAGAAGAATCAAACGGTACTGTGTCATGGGAGCTAAAATGGACCTGAGATGGGGTGGAAGGCAGACCGGAAGCAAGCAGAATCTTGTCCGTTGGTAGCAAGTTTACTATAACTTCCCTTTAAAGCTTAAACAAATGTGGAAGCTCAAAAGGAGAAGCCTTATTTTACAAATGAGAACAATGAGACTGAGCTCTGTGTAGCATCTGCCACTCCACGTAGGAAAAAATAAATGCCTATTGTGCTACTGCATGTTGATCGTTAAACCAATTGTGGGAAGACGGTGATGCACAATTGATATATCATCACAGAAGAGAATATTTGTTGGGTTGAGCTGTACGGTCCTTGATGCTCTCTGAAATATTTTCTTGAATATTTGAATACCCACCTAGGTAATGTCATAGCACTGATGATATTACCTAGTTGGGTAATGAAATGTCTGGCAGAAATCTGCCAAGCTCAGAGAGCAGCAAGAACCCCCACAATGGACATATGAAAAACTTTGACCTAACACCACATATATCTTGATCCTTTTTCATCCCTCTTCAGTTTCGCTCAGTCTCCTCCTATTTTGAGCTCAGGCAGATGCATCTATAACTCTTGAACTGATGAAACTCTTCCAATTGATACAGACTTCAGGAGAAAAGAGTTCTCACTCTTATTTAGAATGGAATAGAATGGAATGGAATGGAATGGAATGGAATGGAATAGAATAGAATAGAATAGAATAGAATAGAATAGAATAGAATAGAATAGAATAGAATAGAATAGAATAGAATAGAATAGAATAGAATAGAATTCTTTATTGGCCAAGTGTGCTTGGACACACAAGGAATTTGTCTTTGGTGCAAATGCTCTCAGTGTACATCAAAGGAAAAGATACATTCGTCAAGAGTCAAGAATCATCAGGTACAACACTTATGTTAGTCATAGGGTACAATAAGAGTAGAATAGAATAGAAAATAGAATAGAATCTAATTGAAAATAGAATTAGAATTGGAATTGGAAATAGAATTAGAATAGAATAAGAATAGAATAGAATAGAATAGAATAGAATAGAATAGAATAGAATAGAATAGAATAGAATAGAATAGAATAGAATAGAATAGAATAGAATACTTTTTTGGCCAGGTGTGGTTGGGCACACAAGGAATTTGTCTTGGTGCAAATGCTCTCAGTGTACATAAAAGAAAAGATACATTCATCAAGAGTCAAGAATCATCAGGTACAACACTTAATGATAGTCATAGGGTACAATAAGGATAGAATAGAATAGAAAATGGAATGGAATAGAATAGAATAGAATAGAATAGAATAGAATAGAATAGAATAGAATAGAATAGAATAGAATAGAATTCTTTATTGGCCAAGTGTGTTTGGACACACAAGGAATTTGTCTTTGGTGCAAATGCTCTCAGTGTACACAAAAGAAAAGATACATTCATCAAGAGTCACGAGGTACAACATTTAATCATAGTCATCGGGTACAATAAGCAATCAAATCATACTAGGAAACAGTCCATATAAATCGTAAGGATGCAAGCGACCAAGTTCAGTCATACAATCACAAGAGGGAGGAGATGGGTGATAAGGAATGATGAAATTAATAGTGATAGTAGTGCAGAGTTTGTAAATAGTTGAACAGTGTTGAGGGAATTATTTACCAGAGTGATGGCGTTCAGGGAAAAAAACTGTCCTTGTGTCTAGTTGTTCTGGTGTGCAGGGGTCTTTAAGAGTCGTTTTGAGGGCAGGAGTTGAAACAATTTATGTCCAGGATGTGAGGGGTCTGTAGATATTTTCACAGCCCTCTTTTTGACTCGTGCAGTGGACAGGTCCTCGAATGAAGGCAGGTTGGTAGTAATTGTTTTTTCTGCAGTCCTAATTATCCTCTGAAGTCTGTGTCCGTCTTGTTGGGTTGCAGAGCCAAACCAGACAGTTATAGAGGTGCAGTTGACAGACTCAATCATTCCTCTGTACACATAATTATATTTTTTTTAAAATTCTCAGTAGTTAGAAAATAGGAGCTAATGCAGGTTGCTTCTCTTTGCTGTCTTCTGTTGATAGGGATGGAAGGTTTGTTCCAGTTCAAACGGCAAAAGCAGTGGGGATAATTTGAACCAGATCAAAGCTCTGGAATCTACTATTTAGCAATAGCAATTGCATTTAGATGTATATACCTCCCCAGGCCATTTTACTGCACGCTCTGATTGCACCAGTGCCAACATTATTTGCGTATTGCCCCAATCATCTGGGCCTTCGTTTTACCAGCCTTTAAAGGATGGAAGGCTGAGTCAACCTTGAGCTGGTCAGGATCGAACTCCAAGCTGTGGGCAAAGTTTGCCGGCAACTTTGCACTTTAACCACTGCACCACCATGGCTCCCATTCACTCTTGAAAAATGCATTTACTACCTAACTGTACTTATTTTATTCTGGCCGCAAGGCCCTCTTCCCATTTTATACCTGGCACCAAACCAAAAAAAGGGGACAAAAATCTCCCCATTTCTTTTAACTATTCAAGCCCACCTTCATTCAGCCTTCAAACCCAATGGTCTCTTTGCTCCTAGATCCTTGAATCGACTAAGGAACTCTATGGTGACAGGCTTGAAAGCCTGGAGCTGCTTCTTGGAGGGATGTTGGAAGAGAATGAGGCCCTTTTCCGAGCCATCCTTGAGGACCAGTTTGTCCGCCTACGAGATGGAGACCGATTCTGGTTTGAAAACCCCAAGAATGGGTAAGTCATCCCATCAGAACATCATTTAATTCCATCTTTCCGATTCTATCCTTCCGTTTCTTTTCTCTGATACAGTGAGATGTATGGTTCTCTTTGCCTTCTTTTTATTCTCACGACGACTTGACAAGGCAGGTGGGGCTGAGAAATTGTGACTGTTGCCAAACCCACACCAAATATTTCATAGTTGAGACCCAACAGAAAGCTCACCAGGGGTGATGGAAATCCAGTAGATCTAGAAGAGAGAAGGTTGGCAGACATTGGGATAAACAAGTCAAGGTGGTACTTGGATCCTTCTCACCATCTAAAGTTGGGGTGTTCCTCCAGAAATAGAAAACAACTTGCCTTGAAGTCCTGAAAGGAAGAATTCTCATCCCATCTGTTAAAAAAGAAACCAAATACAGGGTCTTTGATAGAAGATATTTGTAGCTCAAGGTTGAATTCTGAGGTCCTTGGTGCTGTCTGAGCTTGCTTGTATACTTGATTGTTGGTCTTAGTTAAGTTAACCTTGAAGTTAATCTATGCTGTTCTGAGTGTCGATTACTGATGGAGAGGGGCTGGAGTCTTTTTGTTCTCTTTGGGGCTGGTTGATTGTCTCTTTTGCATAGTCTACACATGTTGTTAATGTCCATGTGTCTATTGATGGCTGATTTTTCAGAGTGCTAGGCTTCTAAAAATTCCCTGACATTTTTGGATATGGCTTGTTCTGGGAGGGTCACATTTTTCCCAATTGAAACTAGGGTTAAGTCTATCTGTATGTTGTAAAATTAAAGAATTTCCTTCATGTCTTCTGATGGCCAGTTTGAATGAGGTTTTGAACTTCCCAGTTCTAAGAAGGCATTCGAATCCCAACCTTACGACTGTATTTATGCTTAATGCATTCAAGATCCCACTGACTCTTGTTTATCCCTTTTGTAGACTATTCACTTCCGAGGAGATTGTGGCCATTAAAAACACGACCTTCAGTCATGTTCTTGATGCTGTCATGAACACAACAAATATCCAAAAAGATGTGTTCACCTGGAAAAATGGTGAGTAATGGCTCATATTTTTGGGAGGTGAATGGGATGAGACCCCCAATCAAGGCAAAACACCATAATCACTGGCACCCATTTCCATCCCTGATTAAAATGCCATCACAAACAAGTTCTACCCTTGCATGCTTCCATTGCAGTGTTGCCCATAAGTATCCAAGGAACGGAGCTTCTATTATGAAGCATAATTATGTTTCATTCTCCCACTTCCCCCTTGCTATCATCGCTGTGCGTGCCTATGAACAAATCCATGGTTTTTTAACCCATATTAGAAATATTACAAATCTTTCAACAAAGAGAAAGGAGGCAGGCTGTATCTCAAGAGGTGAATAACCCCTGGTACATGCAGAAAATTCTGGATTCATGATCGAAAGAGGGGATAGGGGTGGAAGGAATGAACCTAAGAGCGTTGGACAAAGCACCAAACAATTGTTTAGGATTACACATAAATAAGAACATTGTTTTTCTTTTTTTTAAAAAAAAATTTTTAACAATAAAACAACATAGACATACCACATAAAATATAAAAATATCATCCTTCTTCATAAATTTACAAACAGTGCATCGGTTGGTTTACCACTTTTTTTTGTGCATCCATTTCCTAGTCACTAGTATAATTATATTACATAATAGCTCATATTATCAATCAATAATTGTATAACCTAATATCATCACTAAAAACATCATTTATCTATAATTTTGTTAATTCATATTTTAACGAGATAACTATAGTTTACTTAGTTTATTTTGCAATAAATCATAAGATCATACCAAATCTATCTTGATAATGTTTTATAAAGATAATATCAAAAAAAAAAGGGGGAAAAATTTTTTTATGCTAAATCTGAATATTCTATTATTATGTTTTATTATCTAACCATTGATAAAAAAGATCCCAAACTTCATAAAATTGTTTATCTTCTTGTTCTCTAATTTCAAATGTCAATTTACTCATTTCAGCACAATCCAATATTTTCTTAAAAGAACATTGTTTTTCATTAGACAGAACTTCACAGTATGAAGCTGGATTTATTTGTTTATTTTTCAATATTGGCATCTCCTAGTCTTTTGAATGCAGGGAGTTGCATAAATTGGAGGCTCACAGCCTGTCTGGAGCGATAGTCCCTGGTTCCCGAATGGCAGGTGATTTATACCTGTCTGCAATGCACATTAAAGAGAAGTGGGGCGTCCATCCCATGGTTGCACCTGCCATTTTTGAAGCCAGGGACTGTCACTGTTTTAGATAGAGAATATATGGACCACGTGAGTTTTGTGTAGCATCCGGGTTAACATGCGGCCTTGTCCTGCCTTGCAAGTTTGACCTGTAAACATTTTTATAACATTCCTCTAGGTCTTGGTGCAAGAACTTTTTTATTAGCTCTGGTGTTGAATGCCTGAATCTCCCCAGTTTGTTATTACAGCTTGGAGAAATGTCCAGAGTTACGACATACCATCCTCATATCCAAAGCTTGTTAATCCAGCTCACCATATCTGCTTATTGCAGACGGGGGTGTCAGCCTTGGAAACCATTTTTTGCTTGGAAGCTTCAGGGCTGCCACATTTAGCGCCTGGGAGTGACTAGAGGGGGGATTTCATAGAGAGGGAAGATTAGATCAACAACATTCTTTCTTGGAAAGTCAAGGACAAGTCACCCTGCACTTGGAGAGGAGTGCCTGGAGGGATGTCTCCAGTTAGGACAAAGATTTGATTGGGCCACGTGATGGGATGGTGGGTGCAGGGATGGATCTTTGAATTTCTCTTTGGGGAAGGGAAAACCCCGAACTTTCAGATTCGGGTTTTCCCAGATGTGCTAAAATGACAACTCTCATAAAATGGAACTTTGAGGAAATGCTTGTCTTGGAGTTTATTGGTTTGGAGTTGTTTAGTTGGACCATGCTGACAAGGGGAATTAGAAGCAATAAATTCACCTATGCTCATGTGGGCATTGTAGCATTTGGATGGAGCTCTGGTCCAATTTTTATTTTACCCCGATGGGCAGAGAAAGCGAACCAAACTGTTTTTACAAGAGGTGGATCTGTCTTCAAACCACAGCAGAGAAGGAAAATACAAGTAGACTTACGATCAGCATTGAGCCCAGAAATACGGTCGTAACTCATGATGTTCATTAAGCAGGTTCCCACATGACCGCTCCCAATTTTACAACCTTTATTGCAGTGGTCATTAAGTAAATGCTCCGGTTGTTAAACGAGTCCATTTTTCCCCAATGGGCCTTTTCTGTCAGAAAATGGACATAAATGCCAGAAAGCAGGGAAAAGTGCAGAAAATTAAGATGCCATGACCACACTGTCAGGGCTCCAACATGCACCCCCATTCAAATCACAAGTCTCTAGCCAAATTTCTCAGAGTAAAAAAGATTGATTTATTAGGAATTGACATGTCAGCATTTCCTGGTTGCAGTCGACTCTGATACATCATTCATTTCACCCTTGACCCTGGTCTTCCCCCCACCCCCTGGATGTATATTCTCCAATGAGACACATCTATAGCCAAGAGTCATCAATCATGCTCTGCAGTAATAATCTTGCGCACCAACAGCTTTGGCTGCCAAGTGATTATCTGAGGCATTTAAGGAATGCACTGCTTTCCCCCACTCCAACTAAAAAGACCAAAGGAGTATTTTTTTTTTAGTTGACACACAAGATACTCAGCGAAGGCCATAAATACGAGCTTGTTGCTAGGCACCTAAAACATGATCACATGACTGCAAAGGGGTGTGGCCATCGGAACTTTGAAAACAGGCTGTAAGTAGCCCTGGGGAGGTCCATCGTAATTTTGAACAGTGGCTAAGCAACCAGTTATAAAGCACGGGCCACTGTATCTGTGTTGAGTGTCTTAAGAAACTTTGGTGGAGGGAGGAACAAAAAGAATGAAATGGAATAGAGTTCAGAGTCTCATTGCATTCTCCACCCATCAGGTGATCCATGCCTCCAACCCAGGCAGATGAACTTGGAGGGCCTTCCTCTGTGCAAACAGATGACCGTCATAGATTACTTCCAAGGAAGTCCTGCCGGTTTTGGAATCCTCATCGCTGCCCTGTGCTGCTTGCCTTTAGGTTTGTATTCCATCCAGGTTTGAAGTTTTCCTTTATACTCCAGCATAGAGTTCAACTGTTGAAATGTCCTGGGGGTGGTGGTGTAGAAAACTGGAATAAAGCATCTCTATAAGTACTGTCCGACGTTTGTGTTTGCTCACTTCCTCCCCACCCAAAAATAATCAGTCGTTCAACCTTGGTGGGACAAAAATTGGAGATCTGTGGTTTATTAGGCGATGCAGCCTGCATCTTTCCAACAATGCTTAAATGCTGCCTCTGAACAAAGTAAAGACTGAGAGACTGAGTGTATGGACCTGCAATCTTGGGATCTCCTTAATTTTAGCTCCTTTGGGTTCCACTATGCCCTCTGACTTTTAAGACGATCAGTAGAAGGCTGTGGCGCCAGAGGTGATTGAGATATGCAGGTAGCAGGACCATTGTCCATGGTGGTGAAGAAAACCATGATTTGTTATCTCAATAGCTTTGAAGGACATCAACTTGAAGAAAAGTAGCATGAAGTTATCAATGTGATGAGCTAAGAGGAAGAATTTGTTGGTTTGTAACTATCCTCAATGCTCAAGATTGGTATTTGTGAACAACTCCAGCTGTTGTAACATCAGCTAATGCTTTTCATGCTGGTTTTTCTGCAGTGAGTCTCTTCATTGCCTGGATTGTTGCTTTTTTCCGGAGGAGGTCTTTCCGTAAGTTGCAGAAGAGGCAAAATCCCACCACTCATCCAGACGTATCTGCTGAAGGAACCCAAGGTGAGGAGCAATTCTGTCCGAGCGTCCACTACGCAAAGATTCCATTCAAACACAGTATGAATCAAATGGAGAATTCCTGAAGAATTGTTATCCTGGTTGCTAATCAAAAACAATTGCGCACTCTTGTGTTGTATTCATTGGGGTTATACTATTGGGTTTACATTCCTGGAGATGGGAGAGTGATGGAGAAAAGCAACGAAAACTTGGACATGGGTTATATTGGTGTAAATGGATGCATGAACGATAACAGCCTAGGTGTCTTCAAAAAGGATAAAAGAGTCTTTGAGGAAGGGAACCTTGAGTGTTTGAAAATGCAAGGCTAATATAAAGTCTGTTCTATGTTATAATATGTTGAGACTCTAGAAAAACTGCAGAGAAGAGCAACCAGAATGACTAGGGAACTGGAGATTAAAACATATGGTGAACCGTTTGCAGGAACTGGGCATGGCTAGTCTAGTGAAGAGAAGGATCAGGGGAGTCATGACAGCAGTCTTCCAATATTTGAGGGACTGCCACAGAGAGGAAGGGGGTCAAACTATTTTCCAAGGCACCTGAAGGCCAGACAAGGAATAATGGATGGAAATTGAACAAGGAGAGATTCAACCTGGAAACAAGGAGGAATTTTCTGACAGTGAGAACAATCAACCCATGGAACAGAAGTTGTGGGGGCTTCATCACTGGAGGCTTTCAAGAAGAGACTGGACTGTCATTTGTCAGAAATGGTGTAGGGTCTCCTGCTTGGGCTGGGTGAAGGGCGGGCGGGGTTGGACTAGATAACCTACAATAGAATAGAATAGAATTCTTTATCGGCCAAGTGTGATGGGACACACAAGGAATGTCTTGGTGTAAATGCTCTCAGTGTACATAAAAGAAAAAATAAATTCGTCAGAGTCAAGAATCATAAGGTTCAACACTTAATGATAGTCACAGGTTACAATAAGCAATAAAATCATACTAAGAAATAGTCAATAAAAATTGTAAGAATTCAAGCAACAAAGTTACAGTCATACAGTCACAAGTGGGAAGGATGGGTGATCAGGAGTCATGAGAAGATTAAAAGTAATAGTAGTGCAGACTTTGTAAATAGTTGGACAGTGTTGAGGGAATGATTTGTTTAGTAGAGTGATGGCGTTAGGGGAAAAAAACTGTCCTTGTGTCTAGTTGTTCTGGTGTGCAGTTGGAAGGTCCCTTCCAACTCCATTAATTGGTAATCAGTAACGTAGGAGTTTTCTCCCCGCCCAGCACTTGAATGGCACGGCTTCAAGATAGATACTTCCCTTGTCTACATCCAACTGAAGGAAGACAAAGTGATCAAAGTGCTTGATTGCAAGTTGGCTGTGGTTCGCAACATAACCCTCAGAAGCCAGCAGAAAGTGGAGACCATCATGTCCAACAACCGAGGCAACAAGACCATACTTCTGAAGATTCCTAAAGAATATGACCTGGTATGTACCAGGGAGGATGACAATCAACTTTGTATGTTCTCGTTTATATACTGGAAAGGTTCCCCTCTTGCCTTTCTGTCTTCTTTTCAACCCCAGGAACCTTAGGACTAACTAAAGTAGCAACCAGGATTATTTCCATAAATCCTATAATATTATGCCAATTGTTTAATAGCAATAGGTATATGGCGGAAAAGCTATCCATGGTCTATGTCGCCATGGAGAAGATCCTATTGTAAATAACTAGGCCATTGATGAAATCGCAAACCTCTAAAGTATTCTGAATATATTAAGCAATGCCTTGAAAATTAAAATATGAAAGAGTGGCATAGAACAAGGGGGACTTTTAGGTGCTGGAGTTACATTATGAACAAGAGAGCATTTTCAGTTGTCTAAAGATTCTCACCCTCGACTGTGAAGCTCTCTCATCTCGCTGTTGTTCTCAGGTGTTGCAATTTAAGGTAGAAGCAGAATGCAGGGACTTCCTCGGACATCTGAAAACCTACTTGGAGAGGAATGAATTGACGCTCCAAGTGTTCATGATGAGCGAACAGCAGCTGCTGAAAAAGGCAGTAACCAAGGAGCAGAGAAAAGAAATCCTGGAAATTTTTTTCCGGCATTCATTTGCTCAGGTAAGTGGGGAGCTCTTGCTTCTTCTCCTTCTCCTCTCCTTTTCCTCCTCTTCCTCTTCCTCTTCCTCCTCCTCCTCTTCTACTTTCTCCCCCTCTACCTCTTCCTACATCTCTTTCCCCTTCCCCTATTTAACTTGTACCATTTAAATGGTTGTTTCTTTCTCTCACTTGTTGGAAAACATTGTATTTCTTTTCTATTGATTTCTGGTCTATTAGAACATTGAATACGTATGTTGCTGAACAAGAAATAACACCATCTACACAATGTTGCCTAACTGAATGATTTTATTACCAATTAAAATGACTAAAATCTAAAACCTCCTCTTGTCACTTCATGTTACATCATCACTACATGGTAGGACAGCAAGTGCAAGAACTATCCGAGTTTTGTTTAGAGTGCCTTGTCTTTCTGGTGGAAAGTGAGTGGACTTCCTTCCTGGTGGGAATGTGATTGGTGGTCTTACTCTTTTAGGTTCTAAACATTGACAGATTAGATGCTGGAGAACTCAATTTGGAAACATCTCAGAAAGCCAAGGAAGCCTTAAAGTGTGAACTGAGCCGGGCCGAGTTCGCGGATGCTCTGGGTCTCAAATCCCAATCCGTATTTGTGGAGTCCATGTTCTCACTCGCCGACAAAGACGGGAATGGATATCTCTCCTTTCGGGAATTCCTGGACATCTTGGTGGTCTTTATGAAAGGTGAAATTTGAAATTACTCAACTGCAAGGGGTGGGAAAAACTAACCACAGTCAAGACCTCAAGAGTTTGGCCCCAAACTATTTGGGTTAGAATACACTTTACTAAATCAAGTTGATTTGAAGCTGCATTTTTTTTGTAACCAGTTAAGCTTAGTGCTTAGTGTTACATCAGATTTCTATTCTATTCTATTCTATACTATTCTATTCTATTCTATTTTTTTATGATTCAGTGTCTTGGGTGACCTAAGAAGATTGATTGAGTCAATAATGCAACAAGTCAAGCATGTTGTGTGTAGGCAACCCTAATATTTGATACCCAACGGAATTATGAATACCCAATGGAATATTATACCCATTTATCCATCCATCGATGATGAAGGGGATGGAAGATGATAGAGGTCTTCCCCTTCAGTTCCAGGAGCAAGTAGATGGAGTTGGTGAAAGGAGGCAGGATCCTTTGCCCTCTTCCTGGAAAACCTAAGGATTGCAAGAAGATGCCACTATTATAGCAGAGACCTGTAGTAGAGTCTTAATCTTGACCCATTGGAAGTGTGAGAATTGTGTTAAACTTTCAGCCAACACGATGAGCTTTAGAGTAGTGAGATTTTTGGGGGTATCTATCAGCACAATCCATGAACTTTTGAGTTGCTATAATATCATCTGTTCTATTTTATTTATTTTAAGTATTCCTTGAATACTCGACACACTGATCATCTCAGAACTAAGTGTTTCCTTCCTTTCTGATTGTCAGCAAAAATCAAGAAATGGGCTTTAAGGATCTTTCCAAATATTGGGGGCTGAGTTGTGCTGATGAGTCATGTTTTGTGTTCTCTCTCTCTCTCAACCAGGAACCCCCCAGGAGAAGTCCAAGCTGATGTTTGCCATGTACGATATTGACGGAAATGGCTTTCTTTCGAAAGGAGAATTTTTTCGGATGCTGAGGTATCTTCTGCCGGTTTGCTGGCTTTGGTTATTGTAAGAAATTCTTGGTGGAGAGATGCTAGAATTTCCATTTGCTAGAATGCTAACTTGTACCTCTGGTTGGTTCCTCACCTGAAATTCAGCTTGTGTACATCTGGGGGAACGTTGACACCAACAATAAAGCACAACCTCACAATGCACAGCCCAGCTGTCAGCCCTGAAGTTGAGCTGATCAAAGCCATCTTGACAACTTCCGTGTTGCCACACTGGAGCTGAGGGATAGGGAGGGAGGATTTGAGATAGCTGGGATTGTGTAGCCAAAACACAATACTTTCTCTTGGGAACCAAGGACATTCTCACACCTGGTCAGAGGAAGGAGGAGCAATGTCACTAGGCAACCAGATTGTGATTGGACCATCTGATTGTTTTGAGAAAGTGACAAACTTTTAATTAGGTGAAAGTCGCAAGAACCTTCAGAGTTGGTTTTCACCAGATCTGTGCCAATATATTTCCAACAAAGCTATTCTTTGAGGAATCTACCTGCCTCAGAGTTTTGCTTCATTATGGGTCTATTACCAACATTTTGGAAGAGGTGAAGCTCCATGGAAAATAATTCCCTAGATTTGCAGAGTAGGACTGGTCTTATTGTAGACCAAGCTCAGCCAGTGTCTCCATCCAACCCACAGTTTTTGTAAGTTAATCTGAGTCGTGAGTTAAACTGATGTGCTATCAACCACCTTCTTCGATTCAAGCAAGCCTTTGCCATAGCCTCTTCAGTTACCCAGTTTTGAGACTTATTAGCTCAAAATTTCTTATTTCCTCCTCTAGATCCTTCATTGAGATCTCTAACAACTGTCTCTCCCGGGATCAGACCGAACAGGTTATTGAATCCTTGTTCAAAGAAGCAGGATTTCAGGATAAGGAAGAGCTCACTTGGGAGGATTTTCACTACATGTTGAGGGATCATGACAATGCACTCCAGCGCACTCAACTTTGCATTAAAGGTCAGCAGAATCCAGAACATAAAGTTCACACAAAGCCTTCTGGTTGGGTAAGAGTTAGGAAGCCATACTTCTGGCTCAAGATCTTCAGGAAGTAGAGATTCTCATTCTTATTATATTGTGCCACCTTTTCTTCTGGGTCAATATATGAAATGGAACGGAATGAGGAAGTGGATCCCCAGGAGGGAAGGGTGTATTCCGGATAAATAAGAGGCAACTCAGCCCAGATATCACATATAAAAGAAAGAGGGTGGACATGGCTTCTCCCTAATAGTTGTCAAAGTATATTGTAGGTGCAAATAGTAGAGTCTTCACACCAGCAACATTCCGTCTCTAGGTGTGAACCCTTAAAAGAACTCAACTTGGAAGACTCTTCATGCTTTATTCATGGTTTTGGACCTGACACTACAGGAAAGAAACCAACAGAATGCCCATAACGTCAACTATTATCCTTCTTTTTCATTCTCTACTAAGTCCTTGGTGGTCACCTATTGAACTTTCTTTTCTACCTTCCTCCCAGGCGTTCCTGAGAAACTCAAACAAAATGTAATCAATCGTGTGTCCTTCATTAACAAGGATCAAGATAACAAGTAAGCCATCTCCCAGTTACTCACTTTCTCATGCAGCCTGCCTAAACCTGCATGTGGATTTCAGATGTGACCCAGATCCCACTTTGCCCTCAACCACAAATCACAGTTTCTTTGCAAAGATTTGTGGCATGTTTACAGTTCCCATACTCTGCCCAATCCTTGTGAACCCCAAGTAGCCAGTAATGCAAAGGAAATAAATATTCATACAATGGGGATCAATATGTATTATTAATGAACATAGAAAACCGTGAGGGCTAAATGAAAGTTTCATTTTTGAAACTTGGATATTGTCCTGCTTGCAAAAAAAAAAAATAGATAACAAGCTGAATTGCACCAACTGGAGGCTGTAAAAATGGCATTAGAAGAAGCTTAAGTGTAAAAAGGTTTAAATATCATAGTAGTTCACTAAGACTTTAAACATTAAGGGAGCTTAGAAGTTCCCATGTGATAACCTGAAAGTTTTTCCGCTTTTTCAACAAATCCATCAAGTTCTTCTGCATTTTAATTGTGAAAGGCATCCAATTCTGAAAACCTCATGAAGAACCTCTTGTGAAGTCTTACAATTGTTACTTCCACAGACAGAAACAAGAGATCAGAAGGGATGCTTTAATAGCCATATCTTCTCTTCTGGGGGGGTTTCTTTTTTTCCTAGAGAATAACATTTAAACTTAGGGAAATCTACTTTCAGCCAGCTCTATCACTGGGTTGAAAAAAATAGGTGGTTCAGGTAGATGATTGTGACATGCAAAGACAGGATTTAGAAATTCTCCATTTGTCTTGCCAGAGAAGAGAAGAAGTGCCTCCGATGCCAAAATATCTTGCCTGGGCTTGGATATTCTACTTGGTGGATATGTGCCATAATCTTTAGATGGCTTGATGTAACTTGAAATTGCGCCGTAATTCAAAACAATTTGCAGTAAATCAGATTTTAATAGGATACACACAGTCCCAAATGCAAGATGCTACAATGAGATTAAAATGAATGATGTGTCATTTAGGACTGGCCCCGCCTTTAAAATAACCCAGATAGAGTTTGGGTGGGGGAAAAAAATCATTCCCTATTCCCTAGGTTGTTTTGTCTTTTTTCCTGCTGGAATGTAGACAGCAAAGTCAAATTGGTGCTCCACCAATTTAAAAAGCAATCCCAGAGAAAATGTAAAGCTAAAATGTGTGGGAAAAAAAGGATTGGCTGGCATTTTTCGTGGTGATTTTAAAGTTAAAAAGTATGATCAAACCGTCAGGGCACCTTGCTTGCTTCCAGCATCCTAGACCGAGTATCCTCTTTAAAAGCTGATGATCTGCTCCCTTACAGTTTTCTCCTAACCCGAAAGAATCCCCTGATCCTGGATTCAGACTGGCTACCTGGCGAAGGAATAGGACAGGACTTACGGAAAAGGCAAGGGAAAAAGTAAGTAGGTGATGAAAGGTGTAATGGACCAAAGAAAGTCATTCTAAAGTGGGACAATGAACTGCCCATCTTAACCCTACCACCTTCTCCAAACGCAAGAGACATTGATGAGAGACCAAAGAAGGGTTGGAGGCTCCGAGGAACTAGTGAATCTTGTTGGGCACACAAAAATAGAAACGAAATAATACCTGTGTAGAGTTTAGATTGGGATGGCGCCATTTTTTAAGCAGAAGCCATGCTGGATCAGAGCCAAGACATTTATGCTAATTGACGATAGATATTTCTGAGAAACTCAAGGGCAGGTCACAGGTAATCCCGTTTTTTTGGCCAATTCATCTCTGTTCCTGTAAAAGTATCTGTCAATCCTGAAGTGAACCTGGCTGAGGCCATCTTTACGGCTTCAGGGTTGCCGCTGGATGGGAGGAGGGGGGAAGGAAAAAAGATAACTGAGGGGGGGGGGGTTGTAGCCAAAACAAAACGTTTCCTGTGAGAACCAAGGACATTTCAACCAGTGGCGAGGAGGAGGAGGAGGAGGAGGAGGAGGAGGAGGAGGAGGAGGAGGAGGAGGAGGAGGAGGAGGAGCAGGAGGAGGAGGAGGAGGAGGAATGTAACCAAGCAACGAGTCAACACTTCTATCGGACAATGTAATGGATGACTTGTGGGAAAGGAGGAGCTTTCCCTTTAAACTGGTGAAAGCTGCAGGAACTTTCAGAGTTGGTTTTCATCCGTTGTGCCAATAAGATGTATCCAATAAATTGGTCTTTGGGGAATCTACCTCCCTCAGAGTTCTGCTTTCTAGGGGGTACATTACTTAGAATGCTGACAACATCTATATAACTAGATTTTTATTTTATTTATTTAGTTGAATGTGTCAAGCATGTCTGAGAAAACAAGTATAAGTATGAACATAACGTATAAACATATAAGTATAAACGGGTATAAGTAGATACATAATAAATGAGTATGAATAAATGGGAACAGGAGAACAGGGATGGTAGGCACGCTGGTGCATTTATGCACGCTCCCTTACAGACATCTTAGGAATGGAGTGAGGTCCATGATAGACAGTTAGTCCATGAAGGTTAAAGCTTTGGGGGTTTGAGGATGTAACAACAGAGTCAGGTAGTGAGTTCCAGGCGTTGACCATGCTGTTGCTGAAGTCGTATTTACCACAATCAAGTTTGGAGCGGTTTACTTTGAGTTTGTATCTGTTGTTTGTCCATGTGTTATTGTGGTTGAAGTTGAAGTAGTCATTGACAGGTAGGACGTTGTAGCAGGCAATTTTGTGTACTAAGCTTAGGTCAGACCATTAGATGAGCAGTTACGTAGGACGAATAGTATTCATTAGGAGTTCATCATATTTGTGAAGATCTGTGGTCATCACCTTCTCTTCCTGCAAGTTATTCATCACCATAGCAGACATTGTTTAAGTGGGGTCTTGTCTCTACCCACCCACCCTCAGTATGACTCTGGTGCTCCTCAACTAAATATCCACCACATTGTGTCCAAACGTCCATCAAGAGCTTACACTGGCCCAATGTCTGATTTTATTTTTAACATAGACCATCCTGTCCTTGAATGGATGGATGGATTGGACGTTAACATTTGAAACTACTGTAAGGCCATGTATTTGCCATACGCTAAATAAATAAATACCATAGTAGAATCAGACACTTCAGAAGGAAACTGAGCTAGAAGCTACAAGAAATTCAGAAGTCTGGAGAACTTCAAAATTTCTCTCTATTGCCTAGTTAATCTCCATAATCCAACTCCAGTGTACACATTCAAAATGTAAACAACTGTCAGTTCCATAAAAGTGTAAACACCCTTCAACTAGCTATCTTTGCAGTTTACTCTTGTATGATTTTATGGATTGATTGATTATTAAATGTCTACGCCACCCATCTCACTATCAAGTGACCCTGGGTGCCAATGATGGCAATTATCAGCATCCACCTCACCCAACCTTCATTATTTCCAATGTATGCATTATAAATAGCCCATTCTGTTGTTGGCTTGTTTATATGTGGTTAGTTTCTAGGCAACATAGCAAGAACAAGCTCTCAAACAAATCCAAGCATCACTGCTGTCTTTATAGCAGCAAAGACCAATAGCAATGCCATTGGCATGAGAGCAGTGGAGATGCAGGCTTCCAGGATGACTTCAGGAGGCTTAAACACCTCTGGATATTCCACCCCAAATTAAGAACCAGTGTAGAATACTAGGGTAGAAGCAATGGGGTTGGCTT
This sequence comes from Pseudonaja textilis, assembly GCF_049901715.1. Classification (NCBI taxonomy): domain Eukaryota; kingdom Metazoa; phylum Chordata; class Lepidosauria; order Squamata; family Elapidae; genus Pseudonaja; species Pseudonaja textilis. Next base: position 16,222,968 of record NC_142002.1, on the reverse strand, counting down.
TTCCAGACCAACTCAAGTTGCTATGAGGAAAGAAATTATCAATGTATAACAGAAAAACAGAGTTGGGAGGGACTTTGAAGGTCATCTAGTCCAATCCCCTGCCCACGCAGGAGATGCTATACTATTCCAGTCCAGTGGCTGTCCAGTTTCTTCTTAAAAGCTCCCCATGATGAAGCACCCACATCTCCTAGAGGCCAATCGTTCCATTGATGAACTGCTCAATTTGTCGGGAAATTTCTTCTTAGTTCTAGTTGGCTTCTCTCCTTGATGAGTTCCCACCCATGGCTTCTTGTCCACGCCCTCTTCCAACAAATCAAACACAATCCAAAGGGAATAGAAACCTTGTAATGCTTCTGCAAAATGATGAACTGTGATAAGCACAAGCCTTGCCAAACTGTGCGAGACTTGCCAAAAGATAACAGACAAGAAATAATTTGCAATACAAGAATCTTCAAATGCAAATTCAGCATACTGGAATGTCCACGAGGCTGGAGTTTCAAAACGTCTTTGCCTTCTGCAAAGAACTTTTGTTTCACAGCTGGCTTTTATCTTCTTGAAGGAGGACACATTACCTTGCAGCTTTACTCCCGAGTCACCCATGCTGTTGTAGCTGCTCTTTCCTATGAGCAATCCTGCGCTTAGGTGCCCTTGGCACAGGCTCCTCGGGAACCTCCTCCTCATTGCTGCCAGCCCCCACAATCTCTGAAGGCAGCAGTCCACTCCCTAATGGTCCTGGCCCCTCATCTGAGTCCTCGCTCTCCTCAGCCGTCCACACCTGCTGCCAGCTAACCACAACACCTGCCTTCAGGTGCTTTGGAGAATAGGTTGACTCCCCACTTCTTTGTGGCAGCCACTTAGATATTGGAACACTGCTTTCGCGTCACCCCAGTCCTTCTTTTCATTAAACTAGACACACCCAATTCCTGCTATCGTTCTTCATATATCAGGAAAGCCTTTATGGGAGGAAAATGAAACCAAGTTGGCAAATCCTTAGGTTTTGTGTGTGCTTTAAAATGCTCTTGTTCCCTTGTAAAGGTACCTCTGGGGGATATTTTAAGATCAGGAGGCTGGTTGCAGAGATCTAACAAAAAACAAAGTAGATCCCCATTTACCTAAAGCTGGCTCACTCACTGAAACATTGTGGATTCTGTTTTAGGATGTTGTAGAGCAGGGGTCTCCAACCTTGGCAACTTTAAGACTCGTGGACTTCAACTCCCAGAATTCCTCAGCCAGCAGCTGGCTGAGGAATTCTGGGAGTTGAAGTCCACGAGTCTTAAAGTTGCCAAGGTTGGAGACCCCTGTTGTAGAGCAGATTTTTCTTTTCGTGGTCTTCAGATCAAAATTTGCCCTGCCAGTCAAGATGTTCCTGAGCTATGATTTCCCATTTTCCAGATTGGTCTTCCCAGAACCTCATCTCTACACGGAGGCGCGGAGGGAGCGGTACCAGAGGAACAAAATCCACCAGAAGATCCAGCAGTTCAAGAGGTTCATTGAGAACTTCCGGCGCCACATTATCTGCGTGGTGATATTCTCGGCCATCTCCGCCGGCGTCTTTGTAGAAAGGGCATACTGTGAGTTACCAGCCTACTTAGCACCACCGAACCGGCTGCTCAGCTCAAGAGTTGAGGCGGCTAATTTGATTCAGAACTCCGCATCCTCGTGCCATGAGGCAGGAGAGATGCCCGTCTCCATGCAGCCACCACTAAGCATACCACGTACGTATCTCCTTGCAGCCCAGACTAACGCAGGTGTAAAGCAAGACACTCCCGCTGCAAGTAGAGCTGCATTAATGGTTAACAAGGGAGGTTTGTTGGCAAACTTCCTGGTATGGCTTTTATAGTGGCTGTTTTAGTGGCTCAGATCTGCAGGAGATGGTTCATAACATTCCTGGCTGCGGTTGAACCATTGAAGACCTGAGTATTCTCCTTGCAATCTTACCATAACCTAACCCCACCCACCCGCACCCATTGGACACATAGGTAGAGATCTGGAGAGGAGCTCCAAATCTGTACACATCACTATGTGCTCCCTTATCCCTTGGATCTCTTTGATGTTGCATTGCCATGCCTCGTATGGGGCATGCAAGCACGTTTATCATCTGAGCATGTTGGAGATGAAATGCACTTACGGAAAGGCAGGTGTATCTTGAGGCTTCAGACCTGTGGTGGACTTCCTCCAAAGTTTTTCCCAAGGGCTCCCAGAGTTTCTCCCAAAGTATCTTTTGGATGGTCATTTTTATTGGATAGATGGTGGTGAACATGGAGGAATCCTACGAATGGTGCCTCCTCCATTTAATTTCCCAATCCTCACATTGAAACAGAAGTAGCGTTGAATCCAGTTGGGTTGTAACCTGCTCCCACTCAGTTTATTCCGAGTCTACCCTCCTTTTGGGGGCACGACTTGATCTGCAGAAGGCCACCACCAGATCTCAGCCAGGGGTGGGATTCTACCAGTTCTCACCTATTAGCTAGAACCGGATGTTAACATTCTAAGCAGTTTGGAGAACCGGTTGTTAGAAGAAATTACTGGTCTAATCCTGTAAGGAAGGCAGGAAGGAAACATTTTGGAGTTGCTTACAGAAACTGCCTCTCCGTTAACCCTTATTACATTCTTGGCAGGACTAGACTTCCTGTCTCTGGAACATCTCTGGAGTTTTTTTCCCCTCCTTTGCTGGTACTTTGCTTGTGTGGAGTGACCATTCAAAGTTACAATGGCACTGAACAAAGTGATTTATGACCATTTTTCACACTTACGACTGCTGCAGCATCCCCACAGTCATGAGAGGAGATGTGTGCCTCGATGTGAGCGAATTGAGTTGGCCATGCCCAGCCAATAACTTGACAACCAAGCCATGTTCATCCAGTCACATGACCACCAAGCCATGCTCACCACCTAAACCACGCCCACAGAACCGGTTGTTTAAAAGTTTGAATCCCACCCCTGGTCGTTTTGGGTAGAGTAGCCCAAAATGAAGGGTTTCGTCACAATCTCAGCACTCAATCCGTTTGCTTTGCAGATTATGGATTTGCATCACCGCCCACCGGAATTGCCGACACGACCTTTGTGGGCATCTTGATCTCTCGGGGGGCTGGTGCCAGCATCTCCTTCATGTACTCCTTCATCTTACTCACCATGTGCCGGAACCTCATCACCTTCCTGCGAGAAACATTCTTCAATCGCTACATCCCGTTTGATTCTGCTGTGGATTTCCACCGATGGATCGCCACCGCAGCCTTGGTCTTCTCAGGTAGACCCGAACAGACAGAAACCGGTCGCATCTTTGACTAGGCGAACGTTGAGATCCTTTGAAACGGTTTGTGGCACAAGCAGGCAATTACAGATAACAGATCATCAGAGTTAGAAAGGGACCTTGTAGGTCATCTGCCCATGCAGGAGACCCTACACCATTTCTGGCAGATGGGAGTCCAGTCTCTTCTTGAAAGTCTCATGTGATGATGCTCCCATAACTTCCGAAGGCAACTTCTGTTCGATTGTTCTGCCAGAAAATTTCTCCTTATTTCTTATAGGTTGAATCTCTATTTGATCAGTTTCCAGCCATTGTTCCTTGTCTGGCCTTCAGGTGCCTTGGAAAACAACTTGACCCCCTCCTCTCTGTAGCAGCCCCTGAGATATTGGAAGACTGCTATCATGTCTCCCCTGGTCCTTCTCTTCCTTAGACTAGCCAGGCCCAGTTCCTGCAACTGTTCATCGTATGTTTTAGCCTCCAGTCCCTTAATTATCCTGGTTGCTCTTCTCTGCACTTTTTCTAGAGTCTCAACATCTTTTTTATAGTGTGGTGACCAAAACTGGATGCAGTACTCTAGCTGTGGCCTTACTAAGGCTTTATAGAGTGGTATTAGTACCTCCCTTGATCTCGATTGTATCCCTCGGTTAATGCAATTTAGGATTGCCTTAGCTTTTTTGGCTGTTGCTACACACAGCTGGTCAGCGTGTTGGAGACAAAACTTTTTTAAAAACCCAAATCATCTCCGATTTCTCACTGCTGCAACTGCATGAATTTTGGCAATGCACAACCCAGAAAATGTGCAAGGAAAATAATTTAACAGATTGAATAGATTAACAGAGTTGGAAGGGGCCTTGTAGGTCATCTAGTCCAACCCCCCCACCCCCCCCAAGCAGGAGACCCTACACCATTTCTGACAGATGGCAGTCCAATCTCTTCTTGAAAGCCTCCGGTGATGAAGTTCCCCCAACTTCCGAAGGCAACTTCTGTTCCATGGGTTGATCGTCCTCACTGTCAGAAAATTTCTCCTTATTTCCAGGTTGAATCTCCTCTGGATTAGTTTCAACCTTGCCTGGCCTTGACAACAGTAGTGGAAATCAACTCCAGAAAAATCTGGTTTTTCAACTTAGGGGGTTTTCTAGCAATCCGGACCAAAAAGAAACTGCCAAACACTTCCTCTTGCCAATCAAGGTTGATCAATCTAATAAAACCTGACATCAAGGAAATTACAAATGTAACACAAACACCAAAAATAGGCGTGGAATATTTGTATTTTTATAACTCTTGAACTTTGCCCAGTTCAAAGGTGGATGTTTACAGCTTGGGTTCTCACCACTACGTCACACTGCTATTTATGTGTTCACTGTTTGGTGACATTGTTTTTTTATAGCCCTATATTGCCCATAGTTCTATGACAGGAAATGGTTATACTGTCGTTATAAGAGATTCGAAATTGCAATTAAACCTGGTGACACGGATACCTAACCTCATTGTCTTGTGTTTCCTGCAGTTTTGCATACTTTGGGCCATGTTGTGAATGTCTACATCTTTTCGGTGACCCCACTCAGCATTTTGTCGTGTCTTTTCTCACACGTATTTATGAATGATGGGTGAGTAGAGAGTTTTCCCTTTACGAACGTAAGAATGCAAAGAACTACCTCTTAGCCTCCAGGTGTCTGGAGAAAGAATGGAAACTAGAGAAAGAACTCTTAATTTAGAGGGAACTCCATGTAGTTTGAAAGTAGTGTAGCAATTGTACAGGCAGCGGTGGGTTGGACAAACGGAGCCACTTTATATTACTCAGAAACCCAGCATCCAACCAACTATGGCTTAACACAGGAGTCTCCAAACTCAGCAACTTTAAACCTTGTGGACTTCAACTCACAGAATTCCCCAGCTAGCAGAAATCCACAAGTCTTAAAGTTGCCATGTTTGGAGATGCCCTGGCTTAGCACAATGTATGAACCAGGTTACACTGTGGGTTGTTTTACTGAGAATTGTTTTTTCTTTACAGATCACAATTTCCTCCCAAATACTACTGGTGGTTTTTTGAGACAGTACCAGGTAAAATTCAAATATCAAAGGCTTTGGGTGATCTGACTGCAGTTAACATTTGGGGGGGGCTGAGTAGATGACGACCTGGGAAATAATACAAGTGGCCAGATGGGAATCATTCATGTGGTCTGAACTCTGAAGGTGATGGGGGGAGAAACTGCGTGCTTGGTTTGTTGGTTTAATGCAAGGGTCTTGAAACTTGGCAAGTTTAAGACATGTGGACTTCAGCTCCCAGAATTCCTGAGCTAACATGACTGGAGGAGGAATTCTGGGAGTTGGGTGTCCACAAGTCTTAAAGCTGTCAAGTTGAAGAGGCCTGGTGTAGGGTCTCTGACTTGGGCAGGGGGGTTGGACTAGAACAGGGGTCTCCAACCGTGGCAACTTTAAGACATGTGGACTTCAACTCCCAGAATTCCTGAGCTAACATAGCTGGAGGAGGAATTCTGGGAGCTGGATGTCCACAAGTCTTAAAGCTGTCAAGTTGAAGACACCTGGTCTGGTGTGGTGTCCATCTTGGTGCTTGCTGATCTCCAAACAAGGAAGTGTTTTGGTCTTTTTCTTTCCTTTTTAGCTTTTTTGGACTGTCCTTTTTGAACCATCAATGCCTCTCTTTTGGAAGCTCTATAATATAAACAGAAAGCAAACGTAACATTGAAGATGTTACCTAGTTGTGTAATAAAATGTCTGAAAGAAAACAGTCATGCTCAGAGGAGACCAGGAACCCAAAAGTTCAAGTCTAAGCTACCGATATTCTCTTTTATTTGGCACTACTTGGACCAAGAGTCTTCAAACCTGGCAAATTTTAAGGCTTGTGGATTTCAACTCCCAGAATTCCTGAGTGGAACATGACTGGAGAAGGAATTCTGGGAGTTGAAGTCCACAAGTCTTAAAGCTGTCAAGTTTAAAGACCCCTGGTTTAGTGCATTTAGAGTTTACATTAGCCTTTGAGTGCACCCTCAGCTCGGTTCTAAAGAAGTGACTTTGGGTAGAATGGAACGTTGGAACTTCAAGCATTGGCATCTATTAAAAGCTGTGTTTGTGTCATAATGATGACCTCAGTATCAGGACATTGTGGCCCAAATGACGCAAAGTATTTTGTGCTCTGCTGTGTCATCACTTGACCCATATCGAAAGCTTCAGGTTGTCCACCTCTGAAGTAGAAGGAAAATAAGGCAAGACAACATCGTGTGTTCCTATACGTCAATTGACATTCCCTTGTTTTCTCCTGGTCTTCTGCAGGCATGACTGGAGTGCTATTACTGGTCATCCTTGCGATCATGTATGTATTTGCCACTCATTATTTCCGACGAATCAGCTTTCAAGGATTCTGGATCACCCATCATCTCTATGTGGTTCTCTACATTCTGGTAAGTGACAGTTAAAGCCTATGATAATTCAGAAATACAAATCGTCCATAGATGGAGGATGGTGCATACCATTCATATATACCAGGCAACTCCTAATTTGGCAACTTTAAGACTTGTGGAGTTCAAGTCCCAGGACTCCTCAGCAGGCCAGCAAAATTGAAGCAAATTTATGGGATCCTGAGGACTTCCAAACTATCTTTAGATACTTTCACTCTTTATGAGTCTATCAGAGAATAATTTCCTCCTTTCCGTTCATTATCATGGATTAAAATGATGTGTAATCTATTTCCAGGTGATCATTCATGGCAGCTACGCTCTGATCCAGCAGCCTCGCTTTCATATTTACTTCATTATCCCAGCGCTCATCTATGTAGCAGATAAACTTATCAGCCTTAGCAGAAAAAAGGTGGAAATCAGCGTCATTAAGGCTGAGCTGCTCCCTTCAGGTAATGTTTCTGTCCTGCATCCTCCTTCCTCCTCAACTCTACATGAAAGAGAGCATCTTCTACCCAGGAGTGGGATTCTACCAGTTCGCACCTATTCACTAGAACCGGTGGTTAACATTCTAAGCAGTTCGGAGAAACGGTTGTTAGAAGAAATTACTGGCCTAATCCTGTAAGGAAGGCAGGAAGGAAACATTCTGGTGTTGCTGACAGAAACTGTCTCTCCGTTAACCCTTATTACATTCTTGGCAGGACTAGACTTCCTGTCTCTGGAACTTCTCTGGAGTTTTTTTCCCCTCTTTTCTTCTACTTTGCTTGTGTGGTGTATGGGTATTTCTCTTTAAGACCAGGGATGGGTTCTAACCCTTTAAGAGGTGTTTATATAAAGGCAGTCATTAGATGATATCCTCTCTCCTTGTGTCCGGTATTTATTGCAGAGTTCTCGACATAGAGAAGAAGTTTGATTGCTTGTAAGGTATTTTTCCTACCATGTATATGTCTGTATATAACTGTTGTATATAAACAAATGTCTAAGTCTCTGTGTGTTGTGTTTTGCTCCTGGGTTGTCTCATAACAGAAGTCACACTGCAAATGCTCTCACACTCTCTAGTTTAGGTCTGCCTTATGTGTAACTTGCTTGTACCCGGATCGTTGTAGCTAGCATTGTTGACTTGACCTTTCATAGCAAATACTTAGGAATTCTTTTTTTTTTCTTGATTCAGGGGTCACCAACCTGCAATTCCAGAGACCCCAAGACTTTGACTACAGGTCTGGACAATGGGTACGGATTGCATGTTTGTCTCTGGGGACCAATGAGTACCATCCTTTCACTCTGACATCTGCTCCCCATGAAGACCTGCTAAGCCTACACATCCGAGCAGCTGGACCTTGGACAACTCGCCTGCGGGAACTCTACTCGCAAGAAAGCATTGCGGAAATTGGCAAATATCCCAAGGTAAAACTAGGTTTTCTTTTGCCTTGCTTTTCTCCTAGTGTCGATTTTAGTAGAGGATACACGGCCAACAAATATGGCTGATCAACATGAACCAAAACTTTTCTGGTTCCAACACAACTAACATTACTCTTCTTCCAACCTCCCCCTCCTGTAAATAGTTTGTAAAATAATATAGAATCCAATCCTTGCTGTACTCAACCCTCTGAACTCCATTGTCCAAGCCAACAAACTTCATTCTTTACCCCCATTTCTTTGTAGCTCTATCTTGATGGCCCATTTGGAGAGGGACACCAGGAATGGAACAAATTTGAAGTGTCAGTCCTAGTGGGCGGTGGTATTGGAGTGACCCCCTTTGCCTCCATCCTTAAAGACCTTGTCTTCAAGTCTTCTGTTGGCTCCAGGATCCTATGTAAGAAGGTGAGACTGAACAAACAGAGGTGTGGTTGGCCTGCTGTACGCCACTCACCTGCGATGGTGTCAGTGTCAATGTTTGTAAGCTGCATTAACAGAGGGATACAATCAAGATCAAGGGAGATACTAATACCACTCTATAAAGCCTTAGTAAGACCACACCTAGAATTACTGCATCCAGTGTTGGTCACCACACTATAAAAAAGATGTTGAGACTCTAGAAAGAGTACAGAGAAGAGCAACCAGGATGATTAGGGGACTGGAGACTAAAACATATGAAGAACGGTTGCAGGAACTGGGCCTGGTTAGTCTAGGGAAGAGAAGGACCAGGGGAGACATGAGAACAGTCTTCTAATATTTGAGGGGCTGCTGCAGAGAGGAAGGGCTCAAGCTATTTTCTAAAGTGCCTGTAGGCCAGACAAGGAATAATGGATGGAAACTGAACAAGGAGAGATTCAACCTGGAAATAAGGAGAAACTTTCTGACAGTGAGAACAATCAACCAATGGAACAGAAGTTGCCTTCTATGGGAGCTTCATCACTTGAGACTTTCAAGAAAAGATTGGACTGCCATTTGTCTGAAATGGTGTAAGGTTCACTGCTTGGGTGGAGCGTTGGACTAGATGACCTACAAAGTCCCTTCCAACTCTGATTGCCTGTTATCAGTTTGTGTCAACATTGGGTGGTAGGACTTTTTTAAATGAGGAATTGCATTACTTAAAGCAAATAGTGGAGTTGTAGACTTTGCTATATATACATTTCCTGACACTTACAGTTGGCTCATACAGCTGAATTAAAATTTACTTATGTTGTATTTCCACTTTTTGATAATTCTTCAGTTTCGGGGGGCGGGGGAATACAAAAGAGCAAACCCTGGAATGGTGTCTCTCAAATCTTGGCAACTTTAAGAAGGCTGGACATCAACTCCTAGAATTCCCCAATCAGCATGGTTGGCTTGGGAATTCTGGGAGTTGAAGTCCACCCATCTAAAAGCTGCCAAACACCTGCATTAGAGGAAAGAGCACAACCTAAAATAAGGTTTAATCATGTTAAACTAACCTGCAGAACTTATATTGGAGACAATTGTTTACAAACATAGACAATTTGGGCAAAAGGATATACACTGAGGGATATATTAGGCATGTTGTACATGGAAATGAGTATACATTTTCATGGAATTTTTTATTTTTTTTTGAAAATAGAATTCACATTTTGATACAAAACATGGGCAGAACAATTCCACTATTGATAAATTATGGGCATTATAAGCAGCTTTCGGCCTTTTTCTTGTTCTTCCCAGATCTACTTCATTTGGGTCACCCGGACACAGCGGCAGTTTGAGTGGGTGGCCGACATTATCCGGGAAGTGGAGGAGAACGATCAACGTGACCTGGTCTCCGTCCACATCTACATCACCCAACTGGCCGAGAAGTTCGACCTGCGCACCACCATGCTAGTAAGTCTCTCCCCTCCACCATGCAATTTACTTGGGGTTCTATATCTAGGTGCCTTCAAGAAATAAAAAGTCAGAAAGTCAAGTTCTCATTTTTTTAATAAAGTTTTATTTGGGTTTTCACACACAAAATACAAGTAAAACATCTTTTTTGAAAATAGCATGGTCCCGGGTTGAACTTCTTTATACAGACACAAAACTCAATTTCATGCTCCTTTTTGTATTCTATTCCCTATCTTATACTATTTTACATTTTCTATATAGTTTTTCCCCTCTTTTGATTTTCTCAATTTTATTTTGATTATCTCATCTCAATTCAAATCATTATATTTATACTTTTGTCTGTTCTGTTATCATATTATCTTTTCTCATTAAACAAATTTTCTCCTGTAGTTACTAATTGGAGTATAACACCTTTATATCTTTTAATTACATCCATTCAACTCTTATTTAAACTTCAATATATACCTTAAGTTTATGACCTTCATTATTACACATAATACATAACTTCCAATCGAATTCTGCTTGGCACATTCTTATAACACACACTATATTCTTTAAAAAAAAAGATTGTAAATATATGTAACTGTAAACCCTCATTCCATTCCAGTTCTATCATTAATAATCATTAAAATCTTAACATCTTTAACACTTCTTTTCAATTAAATATCATACTTCCTTAAAAACACATTAAATCTCCATAATTAATTTTTCCCTTATTTCTCTTCACATATGTTTTATAAATCATTAAATATACCTTTTGTTACATTTATTTATTGACAAGCATTCCACTGAATTATGATAGCTATTTTATCAGACATTTTAATCATACATAGTTTCATATTTTCTAAAATTATTTCTGCTTCTAATATAACCATACTATCTTATGTACCTTTGCAGAATCCCTTTTTCCATTATGTTTTCACCCATTATCTCTAAATAGGCCCTGTTTCTCTATATTTTGCTTCTGTCCTTTATCACTTCTTTTCCTTTCTTTCTTCCCTCTCATCTTCTCCCTTCCCCTTTGCATTTCCCTCTTCTGTTGCTTTCTGATTTTATACTTATTTTTCACTCTATTTTTTTTGAGTTGTTTTTCCCAATCTTAACTTTCCATTCTCTTTCCCACCTTTCCTTTTTTCCCCCATCTAAGATTACTTGTTCATAAAAGGTGGCTTCTTCTTTGTCACAATCTTCTTGTTCTGCAGGCATTTCTTGTTGTTTCTCATAATTCCAAATCTCCATTTCTAAAAACTGAAATATGAAGCCAAAAGAACCTCTCCCTTCTTGTGCATCTTCTTTGTACTTCTTAAGTTCCATTTTCAGTTATTCTAAAAGTGGAGCCATTTTAAATAGTTTTAAACAACCACCCAATTGATTTTAGTCATTCAAAACAATAATCAAGAATCCAGAAATCATCAAGTAATCCAGATAGTCCCGGGTTATATCTTATAATCCTATGTAGCTTCTTCTCTGGTAATATCACACTACTAACTAGAGCATACAAAACATTTGCTAGACCAATACTTGAATACAGCTCATCAGTCAGAACCCATATCATGTATCTGATATTAACAAAATTGAGAAAGTCCAGAAATATTTCACAAGAGTTCTCTACTCCTCTACTCATTGCAGAATACCTTATGCCACCAGACTTGAAACTCTAGACCTACAAAACCTAGAACTACAACGCCTTCGGTCTGATCTAAGTATAGTACATAAAATTATATATTGCAATGTCCTATCTGTCAATGAACACTTCAGCTTCAATCGTAACAATACACAGGCACATAATAGATACAAAATTAAGGTTAACCGCTCCAAACTTGATTGCAGGAAATATAACTTCAGCAACCGAGTGGTCAATGTCTGAAATACTCTACCTGACTCTGTGGTTTCTTCCCCAACCCCCAAAAACTTTAACCTTAGACTGTCTACTATTGACCTCACCCCTTTCTTAAGAGGTCTGTAGGGAGCATGCATAAGAGCACCAATGTGCCTACTGTCCCTGTCTTATTGTTTATTTTTATTTTTCTTATATGTATCCATCTCATATATTCAAAACTATGTTCATACTTATACCTGTTATCTGGTAAGCAATTGACAAATCAATAAAATAAAATAAAATAAAATAAAATAATAAAATAAAATAATAAAATAAAATAGGTTAGCCACCACTGGCCTAGTTCCACATTGAGAATCAATAACTTCATGGTGACCGGATTAGTGGTTGGTCCGGCAATAGAACAGAGGCCCGACTGCTCTGTTCTAATGATTGGTTGATCTCTTTCCAGTACATCTGTGAACGTCACTTCCAGAAGGTCCTCAATCGAAGCTTGTTCACCGGCCTGCGTTCCATCACCCACTTTGGACGGCCACCATTTGTGCCCTTTTTCTGCTCCTTGCAAGAGGTCCACCCAGAGGTCAGTAAATATTTAATTTTTTTATTTAAAAAAGAGCAACTTTTACCCCAAAACAGACAAAGCAGGCAGGCAGATTGAGTTGCTCACAGAATCACAGATTCACTTAGACATCTATCTTTCTGCAATCTGCTACCTGAGTCTCCACCGAAAAATAGAAACTTCAGTCCTAAGGAAGGTTCAGTTCTGCTTTTAGATTAGTTAAAAATCAAGAAAGCCTAAGATGTCCTGCTTTCTAGCTAATCTAAATCTCCCGGCACAGCAGAACAGCTGATGGTCAGGGGAACAAAAAAGGAAAAATAGCAACTTAGCTGGCAAGTTTGATGGCGCACATACCAAGTAAAGAGTGAGTGAGTTGGGAGGGGCGGGACAGGGCAGGGCCAGCCAGTGGTACAATTTGCCAGTTCTCCAAACTGGGTAGAATCATAACAACTGGTTCTATAGAACTGGTCCGACCAGGTAGAATCCCACCCCTGGATCTCGCCCATGGGGCCACCCTGGAAACAGCAAGGGACTGGCCCACAGTGCCTCTGCCAGAGAAAAGGGAGTTCAGGAAGGCTACCCGTGGCCCTCCAAAACTCTGTTTTCGCTGGCAGATGGTTGCAGGAGGCCGTTGCGGCTAAAAACGGAGCTTGGGAGCCCGCTTTCACTGATAAAGCACTCGAGCCACCACAGGTGCCCCCGAAAAGAGTGATGTCGAGCTGGCCACACCTACCCTGGCCACGCCCACCCCCAGACCCCTCCCTCAGGTCAAACACAACCCTGATGTGGCCCTCAATGAAATCAAGTTTGACACCCCTGCTCTACTCGATCACTGTTTTTTCAAACTTGGCAACTTTAATATAAGTGGACTTCATCTCCCAGAATTCCCCATCCATCACATTGGCCGAGGGATTCTGGTGCTTCAACATGATGGCTGAGGAATTCTGGGAGCTGAAGTCCACTTATATTAAAGTTGTGCCAAATTTGAAAAACACTGGTCTGGATGTCAACGCAGGGGGAAAATTTTAATTATTTCCCTCACTTATTTTATTTTGCATCTCTGTGATTCTGACCCCCCCTTTTTTTTTTTTCCTTTTTGTTTTCAGGTACGGAAAATTGGTGTTTTCAGCTGTGGCCCACCTGGCATGACCAAGAACGTGGAGAAGGCATGTCAGAAAATCAACAAGCGGGATCAAGCTCACTTTATACATCACTATGAGAATTTTTAGTTATTCTCTTTCGAAGACTCGGTTGTGCTTTGCAAGTGTATAGTTAGAGGTCACTGCTGGCTACGTTCCTTCCTTTCTCTCAACGGGGAAAGGAGGAAGAAACTGCCTTATTTTCAACAAAGTCTTGGATGATATCTTTTAGATGTTCACAAAGCCATACATTTTGTCTTGTCCAGAACTTTAATTCGGGTCTCACAGTTGACAATTATAATCAAGAGCCCATGCTTGGATTATTCTGCTGGAAGAATAATCTGAACCACTACAAAACAGAGTGATATGATATTATTAACACTAAGGCAGCCCTTTTGTTACAAGTGCAGACTGGTTCAGAATTAACAGGTGACTAAACAGCCTAGATTACACCTTTGTTACACTCCCTGTCAATTATTTATTCAACAATCCTTAATTCACTCCAACAATTATAGTCCCTAAATTGGACAGAGATGAGTTATTCTTCCCTTAACCCAATTTAACCTCGCTGTTTATCATGGTAAGCTTCAACAGTGTCTTGTACCTTGAGTTCAAGTAACATGTGTGGACCTGTTGGATTTAACTCAGATTTTACAGGTGACATTGGCCACAGAGAAGTAGCCATGATAGATAATTATAAACATAGAGTGGAAAATCTTATATAGAAGCTAGATCAAATAAACGATACCCAGCATGCTGGCTGGGGAATTCTAGGAGTTGCGATCCACATATCTTAAAAGTCTATGGAGATTCTCAGTCATCCAGGTCACAATTGTCCCAAGAGGCAAATGGACTTTCTTTGTTTTTCTTTGAAGACAATTTGCTTCTTATCCAAGGAGCTTCTTCAGTTCTTCTGAAGAAGAAACTTCTTAGATGAGAAGTGGAACATCTTCAAGTAAAAACAAAGAAAGTCCAGTTGCCTCTTGAAAAAAACACCTTTGGCACATCTTAGTGTTTGAGGTTGAAAAACATTACTCCAGGTGATTGTTTCTTCAAGTCTACAGATTCCCACTCACATACCAACCAAGTTTAACCCTGCTTAGATCAAACGATACAGTAGATCTAATTTTTCTCTTTCTCTCTCTTCTACCTTTCCGAAAGGTTCTTTTTGTAAAAGGAGGGAAAAAAAAATGAGGAAGTTGCATGCGTTGTATCGCCACCCTATAAAACGCTGAGGATGCAGTAGGGGTTTATATACACTGAAGTTTAATGCAGACACCCACTCAGAAAACGTAGCTACTAATACAGATTAGAACTTGACCGCTGTCATGCTATATCGCTGAAGGTGGTAGAAATTAAAACATCAGAGAATCCTTTATGGAGCAAACTCTTCGTGGAGCAAGTTCTTGGTGGGTTTTTCTAAACCTTGGTTGATTCCCTTAAGATTTGTTTCGCTCACTTTGGTTTAGCTGACAGAGCGCATTAATTGTATGTATGTTTGTATGCAGGGCTTATATTAAAGATTTGTTTCGACTGAAGCGTATCTTCTCTTGAATCCATTTTTGTTAGTTTAACAAAGGATTCCAGGAGTCTCCATTCATTTTGTACAATCTACTAGCCATTTTGGGGTTTTTTTTTTCAACTGTTGGGAATGAATGAGATTCTCCCCAGTGTTTGAATTTCACCCACTCTACTGGTGTTCCAAAGAATCATGAAGATCCGGTTCTTTGTCCAGCCCTTGGCAAGTATGCTGGTCAAGGAACTCTGGGAAGTCCTGCCAAGACTGAGAAATGCTGGACTATACTGAAGATTAAAAGTTTCCAGGGGGAAAATGATATATCTATATACTGAATATAAAAGTGAAATTATCACTCACGCATCATCACATAATCTTCAGAACTGTAAAGCCTACAGACTTGAAATCTGGCACGTATGTTCCTCTTGGCTTCTAGGGGCTCACTAAGAAAGGATTTTTCAAAATGACCATCAGAGCATTTAGTATTTCCTGTATTAATATTATTAACACGCTCTGATGCTAAGGATTTCTACTCCCACTCCCCACCTGAAAAGAAATCCGTGCTAAATGCAAAACACAACCAGAGGAGAGGAGTTTCGGTTTTAGTTTCACAGCACCAAGCAGCTTTAGTGCAGAACAGTTGAGCTAAGCCACGCCAAGGCTCCTTGCTCACACAGCAAATACTGTTTCAGTTTCCAAACAGCCCTCAATTACTGAACTCCTCAGCTCTCTCCTCAAATGTCATGCAAAGATACACATGTTTAAATTAGTTATGAGAACCTGTCTGCTGTAGAGGTTAAAGGCCTGGACTAGAAATACTCCTCTCCTGTCTCCATGCATCTGGGCTGGAAAAAACCAGGCCATCTTACCACTCATCTATTCTACCCAAGAGCAAGGAAATAGTAAACATTCTCCAACATTCTTCCTTTGAAACCCCTTGCAAGACCTGCCTCAGCGTGAGCCTCTAAGAAAGAAGATCCTTAACTGTGTTTGTTGAGAAAGGTATAATTTACTAGAGGTGAAATACAGTGGTGCAAAGCCAGAACTGAAATCCACTGGCCAAAATCCCCAGGTCTAACTTCCTTTTCCTTGGGTACCTCCTTATTCTGTCCCCCCTCGACCCAATGTCCAATCAAATTCAAAGAAGATGTTTTAGGAACAGCGGCTTCAACTATAGGTCGGTATGCAGCTGTATTCCCTTCCCAGGTGGTCAACTTTGAACCCACATCTCAGGGAGATGCAAAGAAAAGTTTTTCTTGTTTTCCTTCAATCCTCCCTTCTCCCATCTAGTCTGCCTAGAGTTCATGGCAGTCCGGCATTGGGCCATAGCAAAAGACAAGTGTGAAGTGGCAGCTGACACTTCTGGAGTTTTGGTCAATCCACCGCCCCTGAAACTGGTCCCCTCCTTGGCAATCACTCCTGTGGGCTCTTGCTGAACTCTTTCAGCTGATGCCCACTTAGATGACTCTGAACAAAGTCACTTCATAAGCCTGGAGGCTCTTTGCAAGAAGGCAAAGCTATCATTATTGTCTAGTCTGGACAAAGACGGGCCCTTGGTGCAGAGCAACTCACGGTTGAGCTGTTCCTACGGGGCTCTGCAGAAAGACACCGAATCAGCTCCCAGTAATCCTTTCAAATCTACAAGGTTAGACTAAGGACTGAGAAGGGGAGGTTGGGTGGTTTCACGCACAAGATTTGTGACTTGACTTGTCATCCAAAGATGGGACAGGAAGATCCTTTCCACTGTTATTTATAGCCAAAAAAAAAAAAGGAAGCTCCGTAAGCATAGCGCCACATGGGAAAGTGAAGCGTGGAGTCACAACTGAAAGAAATCCAGCAATCCTGTTTTTCACTTTGGAAAATAGGGAAGTTCTTACAAGCTGGTGGCATAGGACTAGATCTGGATTCATACTCAGTTGTCTGGGTCTCTTGTAAAGAGGCCTGATCTGGGGTGAAGATGAGACTTGGAAAATTTGGGAGAATTTGGGGAAGTATCTTTCAACAATATCCAGAAAGCAGATTATTGAAACTTTTTAAAGTTCCTCCTCTGGTCACAGTTTCTTCATAAAGCCAAATATGTCCTTCCTGTATTTAAGTTAAATGTAGATCTATATTTGCACTGTGGCCATATGAATGAACTCTTACCAATGTCATGCAAAACCTTTTTAGCCTGTGACGTTTTCCTACAACCCAACGTAAGTCAACTTGAGTCATAGATAAGAGGTTTGTAATGGTAGGTGGGACAGATATTGCTCCCAAACCAGAAAGAAATCTTAATGTTTGGGTGAAATATCTGATGCCAGGAGGATGGATAGGATGGGTGGGTGGGTGGACGATTGGATGGATGGACGATAGATGGATGCATGGATATGATGGTTGGATGGGTGAATATGATGATTGGATGGATGGATATGAGGGATGGATGGATGGATGGATGGATGGATGGAGATGATGTTGGATGAATTGGATAGATATGATGGTTGGATGGGTGAATATGATGATTGGATGGATGGATATTATAGATGGACTGACGGATAGATAGATGGATGGATGGATGATGGATGGATGGAGATGATGATTGGAATAATGGATATGATGGTTGCACAGGTGAACATGATGATTGGATGGATAGATTGGATGGATGGATGATAGATGGATGCATGGATATGATGGTTGGATGGGTGAATATGATGATTGGATGGATGGATATGATGGATGGATGGATGGATATGATGATTGGATGATTGAATGGATGGATGCATAGATGGATATGATGATTGGATGGATGGATATGATGGATGAATGGTGAATATGATGATTGGGTCAATGGATGGATATGATGGATGGATGGATGGAGATGATGTTGGATGAATTGGATAGATATGATGGTTGGACGGTGAATATGATGATTGGATGGATGGATATGATGGATGGACTGACGGATGGATAGATGGATGGATGGATAATGGATGGATGGATGGATGGATGGAGATGATGATTGGAATAATTGGATAGATATGATGGTTGCACAGGTGAACATGATGATTGGATGGATAGATTGGATGGATGGATGGAAAAGAAACAGAGATAATTTATATTTTGCCTTTCTCTGGCAAAGGCAGCTAAGAACAAAATACATACCAGAAGCAGATAAAAGGAACTGATTAAGTCATCATTCATCCACATGAAAGCAACTTAGAAGGCCAACCCAACTGCCTCCTGAGGGGCCCATTGGGCAGCTGCACCAGCTCAAGCCTGATGTAGATACTCAAGTAGGTGACACATAAATGATTTGGGGTTGCAGGCTGTCCTACTCCATATCATCATCACCCAACATGCCTTTGAGGACCTGTTTAGCATTCCCTCCCAACTCGTTTTTTCTCTTTTTTTTCCACTGGCATGAACTACTATCAGTAGCAGCTGCTGGTGTTCAACATTCTTCAACTGAGTTGGAAACGTTATGATAGGATATGAATGCATGTGAAGTCAAAGCCAATTGAAAAGAGTTGGTCTTCTTCTGTGATGTTACTATTTACTACAAGGAAGACTGGAGTTATTTGCATATAGAGAGTTGCTATTAATAGTCTGACTGCCCTTTCTGCATAAATCATGGGTTCAGTGACATTTATTGAGAGGATATCGATTCCTACTTATCAGAGAGAAAACAATTAATAGGGCTGGGTTTATTTATTTTGTCTCAAGCAAAACACTTATAATGAACTGCCCGAGTATACACCCAAATTTGCGTACGTGTTTGGCAAACCTCACTATGTGAGACGTAGAGATAAACTCTCTTACGGGTGTTTTCTTTCTGCAGAAAAGTGAATCATTGTGTTTCTTCTTTTAAAAGGTTGTTTTGCTTTTACGACAGGAGTCTCCAACCTTGGCAACTTTAAGCCGGGTGGACTTTAGCTTTGCTGGCTGGGGAATTCTGGGAGTTGAAGTCCGCCAGGCTTAAAGTTCCCAAGGTTGGAGGCCCCCATTTTAGAAGGTTGGAAGTATTTGAAGCAATATTGGGAGGACGATATGGAAAGACCAGCATCCAGCCAGCCTATTTTGCCTCAGAAGATGCTAACCACAATTGCTGGTTAAACATCAGGAGATCTTGTGGATCCAGGAGATCACTAAAGCCTGAATTCCAACACTGTCCAACATTGGGAAGAGTGTTTGTGAGGTTCTCAAAATATCAAAAGTGGGTTTCTTGCTAAGCAAGACACTTGTTAAGTTAGTTTTGCTCCATTTTATGACCTTTCCTGCACCATTGATAAGTGAATCTCCAAAGCTGATACCTTGGGAACATGGTTGTTAAGTGAATCTGGCTTCTCCATGAAGTTTGCTGGTCCAAGGGTCACAAAAGGGGATCACAGACATGATCCCAGGACACTGCAACTGTCATAACTACATGCCAGTTACCAAGCAACTGAATAGAATAGAATAGAATAGAATAGAATAGAATAGAATAGAATAGAATAGAATAGAATAGAATAGAATAGAATAGAATTCTTTGTTGGCCAAGTGTGATTGGACACACAATTTGTCTTGGTGAAAATGCTCTCAGTGTACATAAAAGAAAAGATTCATTCAAAGATTCAAGAGTCAAGAATCATCAGGTTCAACACGTAACGATAGTCATAGGTTACAAGCAATAAAATCATACTAGGAAACAATAAATTAATTGTAAAGATACAAGCAACAAAGTTACAGTCATGCAGTCACAAGTGGGAGGAAATGGATGATAAGGAGTGATGAAAAGATTAACAGTAATAGTAGTGCAGACTTAGTAAATAGTTGAACAGTGTTGAGGGAATTATTTGTTTAGCAGAGTGATGGCTTTTGGGAAAAAACTGTTCTTGTGTCTAGTTGTTCTGGTGTGCAGGGCTCTATAGGATCGTTTTGAGGGAAGGAATTGAAACGGTTTATGTCCAGGATGTGAGGGATCTGTAAATATTTTCACAGCCCTCTTTTTGACTCATGCAGTATACAGGTCCTCAATGGAAGGCAGGTTGGTAGCCATTGTTTTTTCCTGCAGTCCTAATTATTCTCTGGAGTCTGTGTCTCTCCTGTTGGGTTGCAGAACCAAACCAGACAGTGATAGAGGTGCAGATGATAGACTCAATAATTCCTCTGTCGAACTGGACCAGCAGCTCCTTGGGCAGTTTGAGCTTCCTGAGTTGGCGCAGAAAGAACATTCTTTGTTGTGCTTTTTTGAGGATGTTTTTGATGTTAGGTGTCCATTTTAGGTCATGTGATATAGTAGGACCTAGAAATTTGAAGGTCTCTACCGTTGATACTGTGTTGTCTAGTATTGTAAGAGGTGGTAGTATGGGAGGGTTTCTTCTAAAGTCTACCACCATTTCTACAGTTTTGAGTGTGTTCAGTTCCAGATTGTTCCGGTTACACCACGAGGCAAGTTGTATAACCTTTACAATTTTTGATTACATGACCAGGGGGATGTTGCAACAGTCGTAAGTGTGAAAAATTGGTTCTAAGTCACTTTTTCAGTGCTGTTGTAACTTTGGTCACTAAACCAACATGGTTGTAAGTCGAGGATTCCATGTCCACAGAAGGTTGGATTGAGACTTGAATTGTGCTTGCATCAATTGCTGTCTATGTTGTTGCACACCTCATACCTCAATCTCGCGGCAGAAAAGTCTTGCACATTCCCCCCCAAAATTATTCCTGTTCCATAACACAAACGGAAGATATCAGCTGATTCTGACAGGTTCTGGAGAACCGGTAGCAGAAATTTTGAGTAGTTTGGAGAATCGGCAAATCCCACCTCTGACTGGCCCCGCCAACCCCATCTCTTCTCTGCCTCCCATTGAGTCCCAGCTGATCGGCTGGGTCTTCTTTGGTTGCCCTGCCAAGGGAGAACGGAGCAGGAAAGCAGGCTAGTGGGATGGGGAGGGAATGGGATTTTGCAGTATCCTTCCCCTGCCACGTCCACCAAGCCACACCACGTCCACCAAGCCACCAAGCCACGCCCACAGATCTGGTAGTAAAAAAATTTGAATCCCACCACTGGATCTAAACACCTTTTGTGGGTTCCAGCCCTTGCGGGAAGGAACACACCCCTCTAAGGCAGAGGTCTCCAACCTTGTCAACTTTAAGACTTGTGGACTTCAATTCCCAGAATTCTCCAGCCACCAATTCTGGGAATTGAAGTCCACAAGTCTTAAAGTTGCCAAGGTTGGAGACCTCTGCTCTAAGGCAAATCACAACAGTAGTAAAGGAAACCTTTATTCATTTGTGAAATCGTTTATTCACAGCCAGAAAATCTAGGCTCTGGTTCTCCCCAGGCCTGGAAGCTTCCTGATGACCTCAGGCCAGTCTTTCCTTGGAAATTAGAAGCTCTTGGGGGAACACCCATTATGTCATGCTAAGTTGCAAGCGGATTGCACCATTCTGCAAAACTTGGAATTTCCCGTTTGCAATTTTTGAAAGCCCTTTTTTCATCTTACGCTTTGAGGAAAGTCAAACAAGGAAACTGGTGGCTTTACAAGAAATTGTCAAAGTCCAACACTGAAATAAGTAACTCTAATGAAATGCAGGGGAAGATCCCTGCAAGACTTAGCAGTGGAATAAAACAGCCCCCAAGGGCACCCAAGTTATCTTGTTGGGCTAGATTTTTCAACAAGTGCAATAAGCACGGAAGCAATGCCTTGAACCCAACCTCCTAATTTCCTTTCAGAGCCAGGATTCTGCCCACAACTATAAAAAACAACGTTGACCATGCAAATGTAGCCAAGATTCTAGTGTTTCCTTAGAACAGAGTTTCCCCATTTTGACCCCCTTGAAGAGGTGTGAAATTGGCATTAAAAGTCCACCCATCTTCACTAAAGAAGGTAGGGTTTTGCCAAGATTCTAAGTATTTCTTTACAAGAGTGGTTCCTCTAAGTTGTGTGAAATTGGCATGAAAGTCCACCTATTAAGAGCTGTGGTTCGAATGCTGCATTGCAGGCTATTTCTGCTGACTGCCGGCTGCCAGACGTTCAGCAGTTCAATTCTGACAGGCTCGAGGTTGATTTCGATCCTTCTGAGCTGGGTAAAATGAGGACCCAGATTGTTGAGGGCAAGAGGCTGACTCTGTAAACTGCTTAGAGAGGGCTGGAAAGCACTGAGAAGCGGCGTATAAGCCTAAGTGCTATTGCTATCTTCCTTCCTTCCTTCTTTCTCAGTGGTTAGAGTGCAATATTACAGGCTAACTCTGCCCACTGCGATGAGTTCCATTCTCACCGGCTCAAGGTTGACTCAACCTTCCATCCTTCCAAGGTCAGTAAAATGAGGACCCAGATTGTTGGGGGCAGATATGCTGATTCTGTAAACTGCTTAGAGAGGGCTGGAAAGCACTGTGAGCGGCATATAAGTCTAAGCACTATTGCTATTGGCCTTCCTTCCTTCCTTCCTTCCTTCCTTCCTTTCCTCCGTCCCAGTGGTTAGAATGCAATATTGCAGGCTAATTCTGCCCACTGCCGTGAGTTCAATTCTCACTGGTTCAAGGTTGACTTGGCCTTCCATCCTTCCGAAGTCAGAAAAATGAGGACCCAGATTTTGTGGGGGCAAGAGGTTGACTCTGTAAACGGCTTAGAGTGGGCTGTAAAGTACCGTGAAGTGGGATATAAGTGCTATTGCTAACTTCATTCGTGAATGTAGGGTTTGCCAAGAATCTTAGCATTTCCTTAGAAGTGTTTCCCAATCTTGGCCACTTGAAGATGTGTGAAGTTGACATCAAAGTTCACCCACCGTCAAATGGCCAAGATCAGGAAGCGCTGCCTTACATATTCAAAGCCAGGCAGAGGCCCAGCCTAGAAGATAATTCTGACCACAGATTTAAGGCTTTAAAAATGACTAAATCAAGCAGCTTAACTATATACAAGAACTGAAGTACTAATCAACGCAGGTCCGGAATGGGGGTGTTGCCAACCTGCAGATTATGTGGCCTAGCTGGAATGGTGTCATTGGGCAGGTTTCAAGGTCTCTATCCCTGTTACAGGTACCACTGAAAAGGATGATGTGATGCAGACATGTCTCTTCTGCTTCCCCCACCACCCCCCAGCAGAAATCCTGTGCCTTGATTGGGGTTTTAGAACCCTCAATTATTCACTGTATTGCTGATAAAACTCTTCCTCTTCTACTAAATAAATGTGCAGGGTCCAAAAATATATAAATATACTTTACATGAGTCTAGTTCAGGGGTCTTCAAACTTGACAGCTTTTAAGACTGGTGGACTTCCAACTCCCAGAATTCCTCCTTCAATCATGTTAGCTCAGGAATTCTGGGAGTTGAAGTCCACCAGTCTTAAATGTGCCAAGTTTGAAGGCCCTTGGATTAGTTTAATTAAAAGAAGGACTAGGGGTAACATGATAGTAGTGTTCCACCAGCTAAGGAGTTGCCACTGCTTAGAAGGGGTCAATCTATCCTTCAAAGCACCTGAAGGCAGGACAAGAAGCAATGGATGGAAACTAGTCAAGGAGAGAAGCAACCTAGAACCAGGGGTGGGATTCAAATTTAACAACCGGCTTAGTTGGTGGGGTGTGACTTGGTGGTCATGTGACTGGGTGGTCATGGCTTGGTGGTCATGTTATTGGCTGGGCGTGGCCAACTCAATATCACTCACATCGAGGCACGTATCTCCTCGCCTGGCCTCTCATGACTGTGGGGATGCTGCAACAGTCGTAAGTGTGAAAAATGGTCATAAGTCACTTTTTTCAGTGCCATTGTAACTTTGAATGGTCATTCCACATGAGCAAAGTACCAGCAAAGGAGGGGGAAAAAATCTCCAGAGAAGTTCCTGAGACAGGAAGTCTAATCCTGCCAAGTATGTAATAAGGGTTAACAGAGAGGCAGTATCTGTAAGCAACACCAGAATGTTTCCTTCCTGCCTTCCTTACAGGATTAGGCCAGTAAAAAATTCTTCTAATAGCCAGTTCTCCAAACTGCTTAGAATGTTAGGAACTGGTTCTAGCGCATAGGGGCAAACTGGTAGAATCCCACCCTTGACCTGGAACTAAGAAGAAATTTCCTGACAGTGAGAACAATTAAACAGTGGAAGGACTTGTCCCCAGAAATTGTGGGTCCTCCAACACTGGAGGTTTTGAAAAACAGATTGTATAACCATTTGTCTGAAATGATATAGGGTTTCCTGCCTAAGCAGGGGATTAGACTAGAAGACTTCCAAGTCCCTTCCAACTCTTGTTATTCTTTTATTCTTGTTAAGGGATTTATAAATTGGAATCTTGTGACCGAATAAATACACAGCAATGTGTATTTTATAGAAGCCTGGTTATCAGGAGGGGAAAAAACCTTGGAAATACCGAAGCGTTGCCTTTAAAGGTTTAGATTAGAACACCTCCTTATTTGCAAACATTGCTGAAAATGTGGTTATTGCAAGCAGGACCATCCCACCGTATACAGAGGCGAACAGTGCCTCAAATGGCAGAGACCAGAATGGGAATAAACTGGTAGGGGAAAAAAAGCATTTTATTTCCTTGAATTCTCAAACACCTTAGCATCAGCTTGCAGAGCAACCAACCCGTGAAAGAGTTTGAGCCATTTCAACAGACTTAACAAAAGCGACTTTCTCCTTTTATTTGCTCAGGCAACATAATTTTTAACTAGGAAGAGCAAACTTGATGTACCAGGGCCTCACGAGTGAAAGTTCTCCCTGGGGTTATCATATTAGCCTCCTAGGGAAAGATCCAGGAGGTGAGTCGGTGCCAATGGTCCAACAGGAACGTTGTCCTTCCAAATTAAAGTTCTCCACCTGGACCACTTGTTTACATGCCACAAGGAGATGTGGCTTCGTGCCTTTGTGCCACATCCCACAAGGGCTTTACAAGGAAGTAGCTCTTGTTCTAACAGTAAGGGGTAAAGTCATCCCTGTGGTTTACAACACCAGGATGTTCTGGTAGAATAATTTGCTGAAGAACGGAGTACCAGGGCAACCAGGATGCTCTTTCCACACACATGCACAAATATACATCCATAAAGCAGTTAGAAGAGGTATAGTAATGCCATTGTTCAAGGAACTAGTGGTAGCTAATGGTATGATGGTTCACCAGGAGATACAGAGGTACAATGGAAGGTTTCTAGCATCCCTTACCATTGTATGAGAAAAGGAAGGAAGGATAGATTAAACAGGGAGCAGAGAAAGGATTAGGGAGGAGAGGGAAGGAAGGGAGAGAGGGAGGGAGGGAGAGGGAGTGAAGGAACAATTGGGGGAGAGGGGAGGAAGGGAGGGAGAAAGGAAGTATTAAAGGGGGAACAAAGGAAGGATTGGGGAGAGGGAAGGGAGGGAAGAGTGAAGGAGAGGATTGGGGGAGAGGGAAGGGAGGGAGGGAGGAGTGAAGGAACAATTGGGGGAGAGGGAGGGAGGGAGGGAGGAAGGAAGGAAGAAAGGAAGGAAGAAAGGAAGGAAGGAAGGAAGGAAGGAAGGAAGGAAGGAAGGAAGGAAGGAAGGAAGGAAGGAAGGAAGGAAGGAAGGAAGATAGATTTCTTCAGATGGAATGGAGAATTGATAGCCCTACTTTCTGTGCCATTCATTCACACTTTAGAAAATCTTACAAGATTATAGTCCAAAACTCCCAGCAGATGTTTATAGGTAGGTACCTATGTCTCCATGTAAATTGGGTCTAGACTGAACTTCATACTAACCCCTGCAGGAATTTCTGAACTGATAGGAAGGGTGTGTCGTAGCTTCAAAGTCTGCAAGCAGCGGATCAGAACGATCACGAAGGACTCTTTTCTCAAATTCTGAATGGATCCTGATGGACCAAACACATCCACGTTTGCCAAATGAGCACGCTAAGGTGGAACCTTAAGTCCTCACACCTGACCTAGGAAGCCCTGCCCTCCCCTTTTTTGGACCCAGAGAGCTGTGAAAATCAAACACGGAGACCTCCTTTGACAGTTGTACGCAGGTTCCAGTGACACATTTCACTTGTAATGACAGCGGCCATTTATTCATCCAAATTCAAGGTCTCCTTTTAGGTTGAAGTACATCAAATTTCCAAATAATTTTGCATCAGGTTTGTTTCCTTGACAAGACTGCACCTTATCAATCCATGCAAGGCTCCGATTCACCTTGTTTGTATTTTCTTCTCTGTGGACTTTCTTTCTTTAACAGGAAACTAGAATGGGACGCCATGGCTTGGCTTGGCTTTTTTTAGGGATTCTGATCCTTTGGGTCACATTTCAGCATAATTTTTATCCCGATCCCTTTCTTGGTTGCCTCAAATGCTTCCTCTGCCTTTTCCAAGGGAAAACGGTGGGTCACCAGGGGCTGCACGTTGATTTTTTTCGATGCAAGCATGGCGATCGCCATGGGCCACCTGCGAAGAAAGCAAACGACAAAAGGGGGAATTGATTTTGAATGCAGGGGTGGGATTGGACTGACTGGGTGGGGAGGGGCAGGCGGAGAGGGGCGGGACCAGCCAGGGGAACGATTTGCCAGTTCTCCGAGCTGCACAGAATCTTAAC
Organism: Pseudonaja textilis; assembly: GCF_049901715.1. Taxonomy (NCBI): domain Eukaryota; kingdom Metazoa; phylum Chordata; class Lepidosauria; order Squamata; family Elapidae; genus Pseudonaja; species Pseudonaja textilis. The sequence continues at coordinate 16,196,508 of NC_142002.1, read as the reverse complement.
AACCAGTTCTATAGAACCGGTTCGAACCAGTAAAATCCCACCCATTTGAACGGCTGGATTGTGGCAAGGATTATTCTTAGAAAGAGATTTCCAAGACCCACCAAGAATAGAGGTGATGTGACCTTCTAAATACAAATATACAGGTACAACCATTCATTTAGTGACTGTTCAAAGTTACAATGGCACCGAAAAAAGTGAGTTATGACCGTTTTTCACACTTACAACCATTGCCATATCCCCATGATCACGTGAACAAAATTCAGTCCCTTGGCAAGTGACTCATATTCACAGTTCTTGATTCAGTGTCCAAGATCAATAAAACATCATTCTCCCTGCCCCCAGGTATGAGGAAAATAAGTCTCTATTTGCTCCTCTAGATCCATGAGTAATACTTACGTATTGCAGTATCTAAATATCCCACGGATGTCCACCTCACGCATCGCTGCATTCACAATGGGCAAGGTGACCATTTCTGGGCCCAGACCCACCAAAACTAGAGTCCCACCAGAACGGGTTGCCTGAGAAGAAATAAGGAGATCCAAGTTCATGTAGAAGAAAAGAGAAGAGAAGTAGAAATAGGAGTAGGAATAGGAGGAGAAGGAGAAGGAGGAGAAGGAGAAGGAGAAGGAGAAGGAGAAGGAGAAGGAGAAGGAGAAGGAGAAGAGAAGAGAAGAGAAGAGAAGAGAAGAGAAGAGAAGAGAAGAGAAGAGAAATGGAACGGAACGGAACAGAACAGAACAGAACAAAACAGAACAGAACAGAACAGAATAGAATAGAATGAGAAGTAAAAGAGAAATAGAAGAGAAGAGAAACAGAAAAGAAATAGAAAGAAGAGAAGAGAAGAGAAGAGAAGAGAAGAGAAGAGAAAGAAGAAAGAAGAGAAGAGAAAGAAATGGAATGGAATGGAATGGAATGAATAGAATAGAATAGAATAGAATAGAATAGAATAGAATAGAATAGAATAGAATAGAATAGAATGAGAAGTAGAAGAGAAGAGAAGTAGAAGAGAAACAGAAGAGAAAAGAAATAGAAAGAAGAGAAGAGAAGAGAAGGAGAAGGAGAAGGAGAAGAAGGAGAAAGAGAAAGAGAAAGAGAAAGAGAAAGAGGAATAGAATAGAATAGAATAGAATAGAATAGAATAGAATAGAATAGAATAGAATAGAATAGAATAGAATAGAATAGAAATTATTTATTGGCCAAGTGTGATTGGACACACGAGGGATTTGTCTTGGAGCAACTTCTCCAGAAGTCAACACGCCTATCTTTCCATCTACCATCACAGAATAACAGAGTTGGAAGGGACTTTGGAGGTCTTCCAATCCAACCCCCTGCTCAGGCCGGAGACCTGATGTACCATTTCAGACAAATGGTTGTCCAATCTCTTCTTAAAAACATGGAGTGTTGGAGGCACCCACAAGTTTTGGAGGCAAGTCATCCACTGTTTAATTCTTCTAACTGTCAAGAAATTTCACCTTAGTTCTCCTTGGACCTCTCCTTGATTAGTTGCTTCTTGTCATGCTTTTAGATGCCTTGGAGAATAGCTTGACTCCTTCTTTTTGTGGCAGCTCCTTAAATATTGGAATACTGCTATCATGTCACCCCTAGTCCTTGTTTTCATTAAACTAGGCATACATTTCATTAAACTAGACCTAATAGCAAAAATTGAGATGGGGTAAAGAAATTAAAGAAGATGCCATTTCCTCCAGAACACCCATCAATTCCAGGATTGTCACCACGATTGCTATTTCAGGCCAGAGTTTTTCCTGTCCCTTTTGGAGAAAGTAGGATAGAACCTAGAACCCCAGATATTCAAATCTTGTGCTCAGATACTAGGATAAAATCCTTCCTGGCAAGTGTGGGAGCAAAGCAGATCCACGAAAAGTCTAAAAAGTATCACCCAGCAATAACAAACCACCATGGCGTCAAACATCAGGACATCAAACCTCCTGAAGTTCCAGAATTAGCCACACTGATATCAAACATCACCTCATCACATCAAACTGACATCAGGTATGAAGGACACGTCACTTGTGTGATGATGCCATCGTGTCACAGGGTCATCACTTTTTCACCTTGTTTCCCCTGTGAACGTTATGGCGTCCCATGAGGGCTTGAAGGCCAACAGCAACAATGTCAACGGACCCACCCAAAAAGGGAACTCTGTGATTTGAAAGGCCACCACTGAGAAGGTTCATCTATCAAGCCTCCCAGAGGTGGGATTCAACAATCCCAGCAACCGGTTCGCTGCCAGGTGGTCGATTGAAATACCAGTTCGGCGAACCAGCTGTAACTTTAACATCCGGTTCACTTGAACCAGTCCGAACTAGTAGAATCCTACACCTGAAGCCTCCCAAGTTGGAAGCTACCATAGAAGTCTCCAATGTGGGTTTCAGATTCTCCAATCTACAGGAAGTCTACAAAGGAGTTGTACTAGTGAGAAAACAGGAGGAAGGAGGAGTATTAGGTAGGTGTGACGTCTTGAGTTAGGCATGAAAAAATGTATTTGCGCATCTATCATAGGATGTTGGCCATTTTAACAATCCAGGTTTCCCATTCTCTAGAATTTTCCTCATTCTCTCCTCCTCAACTGCCCGCAACAGAGAGACTGAACTTCATTCTTGATGCCTTTACGTGTCATGTTCCTGGTGGAGACGGACTCTGAGGGAGAGGAGGAACAGCCAACAGGGAGTGGAAGTGTGGCACCGGATGTTGTGGAGGAGGCTGGGGAAGGGCAGAGGCCAGCTGAGCAGTCAGAGGAGGACCCGGGCCCATCCCCTCTCCATCCTAGGGCACGCAGGGAGGAGAGGATCAGGGAGAGACGTGGTCTACTTGGGAGGAGAAGGCCTTGATCCTCTTCATGGGCTGCAGCTGTGACAACTGAATAAGAGGACGGACATGCATACGGGCGAATGCTGGAAACAAAGCATGGAAATATCTCTAGTTTATGGTTCCTCTCTGAGTTTGGGGTCCTTCCCACTGTGTGTTATCTGTAGACATCCTTCAGCCCTTATCTTGCCTGGTTTGTGTTGCTTTTTTTCCTTCTTCGTGTAACTGTGTGGGCGTTGTTTTGTCTTCTGTCAAAGATATTCGGAGCTTGGAAGCAAAGTGAAGCAATAAAAGGGGCTTCACCTGTTTTCTGTGACTGTGTTTGTTTTGTATCCCACCCTGGGTCATCACATTAAGCTATGAAACACTCACGTAGATTCCAGTCTGGATGCAGGATTCGGCCCCAGTGCATTCCAAGGTAATGTCAGGCATACAACCCAACAAGCTTTCCACCATCCTGGCTAGCACCTCAGGGCTCTGCCCCTTGACCTGGATGGTGGAATCCGCTCCGATTTCTTTGGCTTTCTCAAGTCGTGGAGCAGACAAATCTATAGGCAAAGAAAGCAAAAATCCATAGCAATCATTAAAAAAATAACCATTTAATTATTATCTGAGAGGGGTGGCGTCTCTTGGTATGACCAAATCAAAGAGTGTTGTGGTTCGCTGGCAACAGGTGCAGATGCCTGAGGTCTCAGAGAGCGAGGAGGACTCAGGTGAGGGGCCTGCGTGTGAGGCAGGGATGGGGCCAGGACTATCGGAGAGTAGGGTGCTGCCTTCGGAGATTATGGAGTCTGGCAGCAGTGAAGAAGAGGTCCCCGAGGAGCCTGTGCCCAGGGCACATGCGCGCAGGGCTGCTCAAAGGAAAGAGCAGCTGTAGCAGCACGGGCACCTCGGGAGTAAGGCTGCAAGGTAATGGCCCCTCCCTTAAGGGATAAAAGCCAGCCTGAGAGACCAGGATTCTTTGCAGGAAGCAAAGAAGTTCTTGCACTTCAAGCCTTGTGGACGTTCGAACTATCCTGGTTTGTTATTGAAGACTTTTTGTTTGGAATATTTCTTGGCAACTTAATCTAGTGTTCTTGGCAGCCTTGCACAACCTTGGCCAGGCTCGTTCTTATCAGAGACAATTAGTTTTAATAGCCTTTTAAGCATGAAGCAACAGAATTCACAGAGAGGCATTAAAAATTTTTGCTTTTATCTCTGTTTGGAGTTTATTTACTTGGAACAAGGTTTGGGTCAGAACAGGGGTGGGATTCAACCGGTGTTACGACCAATTCAGTGACTCCGTTTTGCACAGCTGGAGAATTCTGGGAGTTGAAGTCCACAAGTCTTAAAGTTGCCAAGTTTGGAGACCTCTGCCTTAAGTCGACAGAACCTGATCTACATAAACAACTTTTGAATGATCCTGGCATATTAGAATTAATTTAGAGCGACTTTTGGCAGCAGCTCCTCTGTTAGTCTTTAAGGCGCTGCAAATTCTCAAGAAATTTCATCAGCTGAAAGAACAGAATCTATTGTTCCTACCTTGGATATATTTGAGCATTGAACCAACGTCAGAGAGCGACTGCATTTCTTGCATTCCAAGATATTGTGTTTACGCTCATGTTCCTACAAACACTTACGTGAGGACCAAGCAAAGCCATGGACAAATAAGATTTTTACCCAGGGCCGCACAATGTCAAAGCAAATATTTCATTGACATGGGAAGGTCAGGCTCCAGAATTAAGCAGAAGTAAAACAAAAGTCAAATTCGGTTTCATTTATATTTAGATTGAATTAAAAGCAAGTCCTGTATCTTAAACACGGTCGACATGATTATTATCCTCATTTGTTCAATTGCTATAACCTTCTATTCCATTAAAAATTATGGTTTGGGTGCTGGTTTTGATAACTCAGGACTCAAAGTTTCAGGGAATCACTTCAGCCAAAACCTCAACTCTGCAGAAGTCCGTAAGCTAGGATAAGTTGGATATGTACTGTAGCAGAATTTTAGGGATCATCTTTAAAGAGTTTACTCAAAAGCACTTTCCCAAGGTAAATAGAACTCTCAGCTCTGCCATGAAAACGTTCAGAAGACCAAAAAAATACTGAGAAGGTGGGAGAAGGCTAGTAGAATTCAGGAAAATTCAATCCTAGATTGCATTAACAGGGATACAATCAAGATCAAGTGAGGTACTAATACCACTCTATAAAGCCTTAGTAAGACCACACCTAGAATACTGCACCCAGTTTTGGTCACCACATTATAAAAAATATGTTGAGACTCTAGAAAAAGTACAGAGAGCAACTAGGATGATTAGGGGACTGGAGACTCAAACATAGGAAGAATAGTTGCAGGAACTGGGCTTGGCTAGTCTAGTGAAGAGAAGGATCAGGGTAGAAATGATAGCAGTCTTCCAATATTTGAGGGGCTGCCACAGAGAGGAGGAAGGGGTCAAGCTATTTTCTAAAGCGTTTGTAGGCCAGACAAGGAATAATGGATGGAAACTGAACAAGGCGAGATTTAAACTGGAAATAAGGAGAAACTTTCTGACAGTGAGAACAATCAACCAATGGAACAGAAGTTGCCCTCGGAAGTTGTTGGAGCACCATCACTTGAGACTTTCAAGAAGGGACAGGACTGCCATTTGTCAGAAATGGTGTAGGATCTCCCGCTTGGGTGGTGGGTTGGACTAGATGACCTACAAGGTCCCTTCCAACTCTGATTATCTGTTATCTTAAAAGCAAAATAAAGTAACTCCCCATGCTGGCTGGGGAATTCTGAGGGTTGAAGTCCACCCATCCTAAACTTGCCAAATTGTAAACGTTGCTGTATCTTGTATAGCAGTACCAAAATGTTGCTTTCCCACAATCACCGGGAAGTGGGCTTATGATGGAGAATCGATGAAGTGCCTCCTAGAGAACAACGTTCAAAGCCTCCCACTATATAGATAACCTCTAAACCCAAAGCAAGATCAGCAGAGTTTATATTTGGATGAGAAGTCCATCAAGAAAAATGGAAAGAATGAAGACAACCCTGCAGAAAGCGGAATAATAAGGAAAATATTAATCTGTGCAGAGATGGAGAGACTAACTCTAGAAATTAAGGATAAGGGTGAGACAGAGTACTATGAAGTCTGGACTAAAATGGATCAATGACTAGAGTCGAGGGGGGGAAAAAAAATAAATTGCTGACGCTTTATAGGAATGAAAGTAGAAGTTTTGTAAATTAAAGAAAATGAAATATAATGGACAAATATGATATGATATGAATATATGAATATATAGATATAGATATAGATATAGATATAGATATTTGTTTTCTTAAGTTTTCACGGGTACTTACATGTATGGTATTCAGCTTTGTTCGGGTATTTTCCCACGTCATTGTAGTTGTGCTTTTAAAGTTGTAGCAACGTTTCGGCAGAATCTCATCTGCCATCATCAGGCTTCTTCTACCCGAACAAAGCTGAATATCATACATATAAAGATATATATCACCAAAAGTCATGCCAGACTTATATTGAACGGTTGTTCTTCAAGATCGATGCAAAAGACATCAATAAGATTTAGAAGAAGAAAAAACTTGGTGCTTGCTAGATTTGCCTCTCGTCTTGAATGATATTTCTTCCTTTGTCCAATTTAATAGCTCTGCATTTACCCAGATAACACTATTCCTGTATCTCGTGTAAACTTGGAAAGCCGAATTGCAAATATACACACAAAAGTAAGACATCCAGATTGTAAATTGATCTTACCGCTAATCACCACTTGCGCTGCTCCCATCGCCTTAGCGATAAGCAAAGTCACAAGCCCTATAGGTCCTAAGAAGACAGAGGGATGGGGGAACATCAGAACGAAGTCTGGTTATTCGTTGCACAGAGTTTATTTCATTCATTCATTCATTCATTCATTCATTCATTTGATTTGTCAATCGCTTACAAGATAATTGGTATAAGTATAAACATGAGTAAGAATACAGGAAATAGGTGCAAATAAATGGGGACAATAGGACAGGGACGGTAGGCACCATGGTGCACTTATGCACACGCCCCTTACATACCTCTTAGGAACGGGGTGAGGTCCATAGAGGTTAGTTTAAGGTTAAAGGAGTGGGGGTTAGAGGATGTAACAACAGAGTCAGGTAGTGCATTCCAGGCATTGACCACTCTGTTGCTGAAGTTGTACTTTCTGCAATAGAGTTTGAAGCAGTTTACACTGGGTTTGCATCTGTTGTGTGCTCTTGTATTGTTGTGGTTGAAGCTGAAGTAGTCACTGACTGGTAGGACATTGTAGCAGATAATTTTGTGTACTGCGCTTAAGTCCAAACGTAGATGGCGTAGTTCAAGGTTGTCCAATCCCAAAATCTCAAGCCTGGTGATATGGGTGTTCTGTTGCGAGCGGAGGAGTGTAGTACACTTCTCATGAAATACCTCTAGACTCACTCAATTGTATTAATGTCCGATTATACAGTGCAGGTTCCAGACTGATGGGCTGTATTTGAGTGTTGGTCTAGCAAAAGTTTTGTATGCTCTAGTTAGCAATTCAATATTTCCGGAGGAGAAGCTTCGTAAGATTAGGTTAACAACTCTTAATGCCTTTTTGGCAATGGGTCATTTGATATAGAAGGAACAGATCAGACATCCAGCCCTTGCTTATCAATGCAATGGAGCAAGTGGCCAGTTTTAAGTTTCTGGGTGTTACCCTAAAAGAGGACCTGACCTGGGGTGCCCACATTGCAGCCCTGGTCAAAAGGGCCCAGCAGAGATTATACTACCTGAAACTTCTCAGGAAACAAGAACTGAATGAAAAACTGCTGGTGACCTTATACCGCTGCACCATAGAGAGCATTTTAAACTACTGCACCACCGTATGGTTTGCCAATTGCACAGTGGCAGATAGGAAAGCACTCCAGAGGGTTAACGTATTGTCCAGAAGATCACTGGTTGCCCTCTCCCCTCTTTGGAAGAGCTTTATAGCTCCCGCTGCCTTAAGAAAGTTCAAAACATTCTCAAAGATCCATCTCATCCTGGGAATCCTTTTTTTGAACTATTATCGTCTGGCAGACGGTACAGAACATTAAAAACAAGGACAAATAGGCTGAAAAACAGCTTCTATCCCAGGGCACTAGCTCTTTTGAATTCTACTATATAGTGCAGTGTTGGTGTTGTGTTGCGGGTTTTCGGTTCCATGTGTGGAGTGTGAAGGATGTGTGTTTGTGTTTATTTTCATGGTCATCATGTGCCCTGAAGGTGGTGTTTGATTTCGTTGTACAAGGTGCAATGAAAAGAAAGTAAACTAAACTAAATGAGAACTCCAAGGTCCTTGACATAGTCAACAGGCACTTCTAAGGAATGTCTTCCATTTTTAAAGGACAAAACGACATTATAAAAAGAGCACTAGTGGAAAACAATAAAAGCACCACAGTAAAGATGGTCTTTGCTTTATTTATTTTTTAAAAAAAGCAATGACAGAATCTTTTTGGAAGAGAAACGTGGATGCCACATCCAAAGTGGCCTCCAATTCAGATATGGAGATGATGGAAGCGATTTTTGTGACTGGGAAGAAGCATCCTTTGGGACTAATATAATACATCCATTTTAGAAAAATCAAAGAAATGTCGAAGTCTTCCATACCAGCACCACAAATGAAGACTTTGCTCCCCAGTGTCACCTCAGCTCTTCTACAGGCATGAATTGCAACTGAAAGCGGTTCAACAAGAGCTCCTTCCTCAAAGGTGACGTTGTCTGGAAGTCTGCAAGAAGACCAAAGAACTTCCATAAGTGTGTGTGAAGTAGAAACCAGAGTCTCCACATCTCCAAACGTCTAAACCATAAACATTAAAAACCTAAGAACAATGATTTAACACAAATTAAGCACAAACTCAAGATGCTAAAGTAAGTTGTTACCTAGCTAGTTAATTGTCATTCCTTGAAATTCTCATCTGGACCTACCATTAAGTGACAAGGGATAATTGGGGAATAAATTCCTTGGCACGTCTAAGCAGTTGGGCGTTCCAACACAGCTGCAAAGAACAGATGAGGAAAGGTTGATCCATTTATTTCAGGGGTCTCCAAACCTGGAAACTTCAACTCCCAGAATTCCCCAGCTGGCAAAGGAATTCTGGGAGTTGAAGTCCACCAGTCTTAAAGTTGCCAAATTTGGAGAACCCTGATCTGGATGATTGATAAAAATGTTGAATAATATTGACTACAAAACATGTTGGGCCCTCCGTGTTTGTGTGTGTGAAATATATATTCTATTTTAGGCTCCTTTGGAAGGAGAACTCCTGGTTTATTTTATTCTTTCTGTGCTACCCACCACTGTTTCCTCTTTTAACTTTTCATCTTCGTATTCTAATTTTAATTGTTTTTAGTGCTTTTTAACTTTTTATTATATTGTAAGTCACATAGAGTCGCAGTATTAAAATTCTGACACAGAAATTTACAATATCATATCATGTAATAATATGAGCCAGCAATGTGCAGCAGCAGCCAAAAAAGCTAATATAATTCTGGGTATTGTATAAACAGAGACATAGAATCAAGATCACGCAAAGTATTTGTGCCGCTTTACAAAACCCTAGTAAGACCACACCTGGAATACTGCAACCAATTTTGATCACCGTACTACTTAAAACATGTTGAGACTTTGGAAAACGTTCAGAGAACAGCGACTAAGATGATTAAAGATCCAGAAACTGAAATTTATGAAGAACAGTTGCAGGATTTGGGTCTAGCTAGTCTAAATAAAAGAAGAATTATAGGTGACATGAGAGCAGTATTTCAGAACTTGAGAGGCTGCCACAAAGAAGAGGTGGTCAAATTATTCTCCAAAGCCCCAAAGGGCAGGACAAGAAACAAGGAATAGAAACTCATCAAGGAGAGAAAAAACTTGGAATTAAGAAGAAACTTCATAACAGTGAGGACAATCAACCACTGGAATGGCTTGACTTCAGAGGTTATGGGTGCTCCGTCACTGGAGTTTTTAAGAAGAGACTGGACAGCTATTTGTCTGAAATGGTGTTGGGTTTCCTGCTTCAGCAGGGGGCTGGACTAGAAGACCTCCAAGATCCCTTCCAGCTCTATTCTATATTTTTTTTTCTAGGTAAGCATGTCAAAGACCATTAGGTGACAGTCCTTCATCCCGTAACTGATTAGCAGTAAGTAGAGGTTTCATAACCTCCTCTGAAAAGGGATGAATTTCAGGCCAATCCTTTAATCCTTCTAGAACTGACATATACAATTACTTCTTCAAAACTCTCCACCACAAGTGATTCTGCAAACAAATGGTGTGGAGTAAGACTGTTACTTCCTTTATTTCAAAGCTGTAGTTAATCTTGCTGGCATTATCGCGCTTTTAGATCAGCCAGTCCCAACTGCCTGCGGGTGTTGCTGTTGTATGCACATGAGTTCTGCTATTTTAAGAGGAGTCTTAATCTTTTGTTCAGGCACCAGTGTCTGAAAACAGTTCCTTGGAAAACAGTAACAGAGCCTTGCTGACAACTCCCAGTCTCCTAACTACAAATGGTCAAAGTCCTCTTTGCTTGTCTCAGGACTTTGGAGCCCAGAAAATAAAACTGTCTAGACAATCTGGGAGGAGGAAAAATTCATTGAATTACTGAAATATGCAAAGAGTTCAAAAACTATTCCAAATTCAAAACATATTCAAAAGTTATTACAACTTTCCAATCATTTTTAAGAACTGCGGAGGAAAAGGATTAATGGTGGAAAGGGAATGTGTAATAATATTCTCTCGTTTTGCCTCTCGCAGGATTATAAAAATGCATTTTTGAGGAGGAATCTCTTTGAGGGGTTTTGGATGCTCTTTGAGTTTGCTTGTTTTCTTCCAGACGTTTCATTACCCAAGTAGGTAACATCATCAGTCCGATGATGTTACCAAGTTAGGGTAATGAAACATCTGCAAGAAAACAAGCAACCTCAGAGAGCACCTTCATTTCAACCCAGAGCTACAAATTTTCTCCTTTATAGGAGTTTCTTTGTTTCTTCATTACCTAATCTCTCTGTTACATCTGAAACTTATCCATACATATTGTCCCAAGTATCAGAGCAGAAAATTGAATTAGCTCTACTGGTTGATTGGTTGTGGTCAGAATTACTTCTGTGAACTCAAAACACTCCTTAAATGAATGAATGTTGTTTTGTAATTGTAATTGTTTAATCACTGTGCCCTGCCCAGGGTCATTGCTGTGGGATGTAGCAGCCATATAAATCATTTCAATCAATAAATATTGGTCATCGTTTTTAAGTTCTCCATCCTCTGCAGAACTAAACAAGCATTTTACTTCCCGTGTTAGTTAATCCCTAAATTTTACAGGCTGCTGGTTTTGAACACTTTAGAAATATGTGTAAAAACTGCTATCTTGTGATTAAATTGTTTTTTTTCCTCCTTCCAGACCACTGAAATGATGGGGGGAGGAAACAACACTGATTTGAGCAGAAAATTGGAATTGTGCTATGTCTATCCATTAGGGAAAGGAAAGGCTGTGATCAAAAAAATATTTGCTTTGCTTGTAAAGATCTCAGATTCAGCCTCAGACTATGGGCTAATTCTTTGGTTCTGAATGTTAAAGATTCCCAGTTTATGTACGGCTGTGTTGTGATTTAGGATGATTTAAGGTTTCAATCTCAACTATGCGGTTGAGATTCTGTCCGTTTGTAACCCAAATTTAACCCGTTCAGGGAGACTGCACGCTGCTCAAAATCGATTAAACCCAGGGAAAACCCTACATCAGTGCCTCCGATTGGTTAGCTTCGTGATCTGGTTTTCCCCAAAACACAGAACTACACCGCCTTCGGTCCGATCTAAGTATAGTATATAAAATCATATATTGCAATGTCCTACCTGTCAATGAATACTTCAGCTTCAACCATAACAACACAAGAGCAAACAATAGATACAAACTCAAGGTTAATCGCACCAAACTTGATTGCAGGAAATACGACTTCAGCAACAGAGTGGTCAATGTCTGGAATACTCTACCTGACTCTGTGGTTCTTTTCCCCAAACCCCAAAAACTTTAACCTTAGACTGTCTACTATTGACCTCACCACTTTCCTAAAGGTCTGTAGGGGGCGCATATAAGCACACCAATGTGCCTATTGTCCCTGTCCTATTGTTTCTTTTATATATATTTTAATTTTTCTTATATGTATCCATGTATTCATAACTATGTTTTTACTTATACCTATTATCTTGTAAGCAATTGACAAATAAAAAAATAAATAAAAATAAATCGCAACTAACTTGTAGCAAAAGTTGGCATCGTGTTTGTAATATCGGCACAGGTTCCCATCGTCAGGAGGGGTTGCACAGAAGAAAAGGGTCGGAGAGAGGTTGTAACGTCCAATCTTGCAGAACTCGTCAATTTCTCGAGGAACACCAGGCTCAATAGCTACTCGATCACCTAAAGAGGCCACAAGGTTGCAAGAAGGAGAGAAAGCAGGGGGGGGGAAAATGACCCACTGAAGTGATTTGTCTATCTAGGAGACCCATTCACACCATTGAATTCTAAACAGATACTCCAAATTATTACGTATTAATATATCATTTATCACCTGAACGCTGATGAAACTTAAGAACCCTAAAGCATTTCTGGTAATCATTAGAGCAGTCCAGTCATATTACGGACAGTCAAGCTTAGGTAAGGATCAAATGACAAGAATTGTCAACTCAGAAGAGAAGGAAATATAGCTTAGAAACTTCTGGATTTGCTGTTCCCCTAGGCCCCACAAGATCGTGTAATCCTAGCATTAACTTTCCCTCAGTTCCAACCTGACAAGGCACATCTTCGAAAATCTCTATTCTTCTTCTGTGAAGATGAGTCACATTTCACAGAAAGGATATTAGGAGACAGATAGAAGATAGATGGACCTGTTGCTACATTAAGGGAAAAAAGGGTGGATCTAAAGGCAGTATATAAACATTTCTACAACTGGTGGTTGTCCAACTTTTTTTAAAGTCAAAGACCATATAATATTTTGTGGGATGGTTTGTAAGTTCAGGGACAGAGGGCGGGATTGTAGAGAAAGGGACATGAAAGAGTCCAGTACAGCCACCACCACAGAAAATAAATAAACAAATCTGCCCCAAAATAAAACCATTGTTTTTCTCGATTCCACTATTTTTTACAGCTGATTTTAATCCTAAAGCCCAACAATCCAATTGTATTTACTCCAAATCGGTAGCAATTGAAAAGGCAGCTGGAAGACCCTACCTCCAACTGTTTGTACATGCTGTTCAATCCTTACTCCTCAGATACTAAGAGGAAAGATGGAGGGGACTTGGGAACAGGTTCAGCTCACCTTTCTTTAACTTGGTTACTGAAGAGCCCACTTTCACAACAGTTCCCGAAGCTTCGTGGCCCAGCACCATTGGAGACTTCACCACGAAGTTTCCAATTCGTCCATGTTGCCAGTAGTGGACGTCAGACCCACAGATTCCCACGGAGTGCATTTTCAAAAGCACTTCTGTTATGAAAGAGATAAATCAGAGAGTAAAATCACCTTTGAGAACCCTTACTACTTACAATGCAAAGAGGGGCAGATTTTAGAAGAAACAGAAATGTGGTTAATTAGTTCATCTAATGAGGGAGGGAGTCAAACTATTCTCCAAAGCACTTGAGAAGAAGCAATGGGTGGAAGGTTGGAAACTCATCAAGGAGAGAAGCAACTTAGAACTAAGGAGAAATTTCATGACAGTGAGAACCATTAATCAGGGGAGTAGCTTGCCTTCAGAAGTTGTGGTTTTTAAGAAGATGTTGGATAACCCTTTGTCTGAAGTGGTGTAGGGTTTCCTGCCTAAGCACGGGGTTGGACTAGAAGACCTCCAAGGTGCCTTCCAACTCTGTTATTCTATTCTATTTGATTCTATTCTATTTGATTCGATTCAATACAATTTTTTTAATATGTTTTTATTGAGTTTCTAATTTTCAACATAAAGCATCATAGTTTCAACAACATCCTTGACATCTATACACGTTCTTATCATAAACATCTTAACACATTGTATTTATATTTATCTAATATTAATTAATAACTTTAACTATTATCGTTATTCCTATATTCTTACATAATTTACAAATTTACATTTTACATTCTTGAGGTTTCTTACAGTTAAGTTTCTTGTCTTATTTTTTAGTTCTGCTTGCTAACCAATCACACCATTTATTCCAGATTATGTAATAATCAGTCATCTCTTTCTTTCAAATTCAACGTTAACATATTCATTTCGGCACTTTCTGTTGCTTTTTGTAATATCAGTTCTTCTTTAGGAATATTGGGGGGGTTTCCCATACCTCTGCAAAGGCTATTCTGGCAGTTGTTGTGATATGTAACAATAAATATTTTATTTCTTTTGGTATCCTACCTTTAATAATTCCTAAAAGGAAGGTTTCCGGTCTGAGCAGGCCATGTAGATGATGCAGCCTTGTGTTCCCGCACAGCCTGGATTAATTGCTTTGGGTGGGGCGTGCTCTGGGGGTGACATTTCTCTGTGGACCACCAAAATTTTCTCACAGACCACCAGTGGTCCCCGGCCCACTGGTTGGCAACCACTGATCCAAATAACAGAATAATATACTTGGAAGGGACCTTGGAGGTCTTCTAGTCCAACCCCCCGCACAAGCAGGAAATCCTCTACCATTTCAGACAAATGGTTGTCCAATCTCTTCTTAAAAACCTCCAGTGATGGAGCATTTACAACTTCTGGGAGCAAATTGTTCCACTGGTTAATTGTTCTAACAGTCAGGAAATCTCTCCTTAGTTCTAGGTTGCTTCTCTCCTTGATTAGTTTCCATCCGTTGTTTCTTGTCCTGCCTTCTGGTGCTTTGGATAATAAGTTGACGTCTTCTTCTTTGTGGCAACCCATGAGATATCAGGACGCTGCTATCATGTCCCCTCTAGTCCTTCTTTTTATTAAATCTCAAGAGTCAATTGAAAGAATGATCTAGATCCGATCCAGTTCTAAGAAAATAGCAAAAGGGTGACATATTTACAAAGCTATAAGAATATTTCTACAGAAATCGTTCCCCAGTTCTGCAGGAGATCATCAGAACATTACAGAGATACAATTATCAGACACAACCAAATACATGGCCTAGATATATTTCTTTTACTCATATTGCCTATCAAATCATGCCCTAAAATCCACCTGTGTCCTATAAATTCCAGAACTGATAACTCAAACCCTGGGGCAACTCCGATTTACCAGACACTGATTCATGGTGAGCACAAAGACATAATCAAGGAAATTGCCCATCATGTACAAGAGTCACATCAGAACATGGTTTTGCAATATCTGTACCCAGGACTAATAATTTCAGGCCATACTTGGTGAGCTCACACCAATGTAAGCTGCTGGACTCCTCCAGGCAAATGGTTTCCTAGCTGAACCTTAAATCCGGTCATTTGGTGTCCAGAGCTTGGGCAATTTTTATCATAATGATAAAAGAAACAAATATGTAGAGCTAACAGATAACATAATCAGAGTTGGAAGGGACCTTGCAGGTTATCTAGTCCAACTCCCCACCCAAGCAGTATTTCTGACAGATGGCAGTCCAATCTCTTGCGCTCCCACAACTTCTGAGGGCAACTTCTGTTCTACTGGCTGATTTTTGTCACTGTCAGAAAGTTTCTCCCTATTTCCAGGTTGAATCTCTCCTTGTTCAGTTTCCATCCATCATTCCTTGTCTGACCTACAGGTGCATAAGAAAATAGCTTGACCCCTTCCTCCTCTCTGGGGCAGCCCCTCAAATATTGGAAGACTGCTATCATGTCTCCCCTGGTCCTTCTCTTCACTAGACTAGCCAGGCCCAGTTCCTGCAACTGTTCATCATACGTTTTAGTCTCCAGTCCCCTAATCCTCCTGGTTGCTCTTCTCTGCACTTTTGCTAGATGTCTCAACATCTTTTTTGTAATGTGATGAACAAAACTGGATGCAGTACTCTAGGTGTGGTCTTACTAAGGCTTTATAGAGTGGTATTAGTACTTCCCTTGATCCTGATTGTATCCCTCTGTTAATATAACTTAGGACTGCATTAGCTTTTTTGGTGGCTGCTGCACACTGCTGACTCCTATTTAGCTGGTTGTCCACTGAGACTCCAAGATCCCTCTCCCAGTTACTGCTATTAAGCCTGGTTTCACCCAGTCTACATGTGTACTTTTGGTTTTTCTTGCCTAAGTGTAGGACTTCACTTTTCTCTACATTGAATTTCATTTTGTTAGATAAAGCCCAGTGTTCTAGTCTAAGATCCATCTGGATCTTGAGCCTATCTTCTTGGGTGTTAGCTATTCCTGCCAGCTTAGTATCATCTGCAAATTTGGTAAATTCTCCTTCTATTCCCTCATCTAAGTCGTTAATGAAGGTACCCCACTGCTTACTTCCCTCCATGTAGACTTAGACCCATTAAGGACTACTCATTGAGTACGGTTTGCCAGATAGTTGCGAGTCCATCTAGTGGTGGTGGTGCTATCTAGTCCACTTTTTTCTACTTTTACTAAGAAGTAGGTTGTGGTCTACTTTGTCGAATGCCTTGCTGAAATCTAAGTTTAAGACATAAGGTGACCCTGATGGACATATGGAGGTGTTGGCAAAAGGGACTGGAGCATTTTTTTTAAAGTCCAGAACATCCAGGTAACATCTGGAAGCAGCTCAGACAAACATCTCCCTAATGGACTGGATTAGAAAAAGAGGAAGGAATTGCAATATTTTGTTGTTAAAGAAAAGCTACATTCTTCTTCTTCTTCTTCTTCTTCTTCTTCTTCTTCTTCTTCTTCTTCTTCTTCTTCTTCTTCTTCTTCTTCTTCTTCTTCTTATTCTTATTCTTCTTCTTCTTCCTCCTCCTCCTCCTCCTCCTCCTCCTCCTCCTCTCTTCCTCTTCCACTTTGAATGTCAAAGGAAATACAAAGTTCTGGTTTTGGTGCTTCTGGCTGCCTCAACCAGAATTGATGCTGCCGTAAGACTGCATTTCATGTAGTCCCTTCCTCTTCTTCTGAGTCTGTCTCCTGTTCTTTGGCCTCCTCTTTTTGTATGTGCTTTGTTTGCATGGTATAGAATCTCAAGACATTAATACCAAGAAAGAAGAATATTTGTAGCTTGGGGTTGAAGTGAGGGGTCCTTGGCTGGGTTGTTTTCTTGCAGACAATTCATTGCTAGCACTGATAATGTTACCCAGTTTGCTTAACGAAATATCTGCAAAAAAAAAAACAACCCACCTTGGGGAAGCCCTCAAATGTTTCCTATTTTTACATGTCACTGAACAATATTTCCACAGCAGAATGCCTAATAAATAAAACAAGGTGAAGATAAAATCTAGCAAATAAATGAGACCGGTTTAGTAACAATTGTTCCCTGGAACACGACTTTCACCATCCAAACCTGTTCATCACCTACCTTCCTTCAACATGTCTGTTGACTTGAGAATGAAGTGATGAAATTCCAAAAAGTGAATATCCCAACTTACCATTAGGACCAGGTTCCGGAACTGGTCGGTTTTCCTGAAAGAAAGAAAGAAAGAAAGGGGAAAAAAAAAAGAAATTTAAGGAAGGTTCAGTTTTACACGAAACCTTAATGCTGCTCATACCAAAATTAAATCAGCTAGTCTGCCCTGGAAATTCCTTGACAATTCAAGGATCCACGGTTACGAAGAATTTGCTTTTCGTTCTACAATTGCACAAGCTTCTTTCCAGGATCACACCTGGAGGAACGACCGTAGTTAAAAAGTATAAACCGTACGCACTAATTTGGACACTTCGGTTAAGATTTGAATTGAATAATTCGATATGATACACAGAAGGGGAGTTCTAGTTCGGACGTAAAAGGGCTTCTTTTCCCACTATTTCCTCTTTCATATTAAAAAATTAAAAAGCACCAGGATAATTGCTGGTGTGCAGAAAGGTTAGATTACAAAGGCAATCCCCATTAAGGATTTATGCATGTGCAATTACAAAGAGAAAGAGAGAGGGAGAGAGGGAAAGAGGGGGGGAGGAGAGGGAGCGAGAGAGAGACTGGTGACATGGTTAAGGGAGATTGTGAGTTCCAGTCCTGCCTTAGAAGAAGCCAGCTGGATGGCCTTGGGCCAATCATTTTCTCTCAGCCCTAGGAAAAAAGCAATGGCAAACTACTTAAATTAAATTAAATTACTGTCAAGAAGACTGCAGGGTCTTGTCTAGGAAGTATTGAGAATTGGACATGATTGAATTGCGGGGGGAAATAAATGCAAATAGGACAGAATAATAGATTGAATTGGAAGGGACCCTGAAGGTCTTCTAGCCCAACCCACTGCTCAGGCAGGGAACCCCATATCATTTCAATCAAATGGTAATCCAACATCTTTTAAAAAACTTCCAGTGTTGGAGCATTTACAACTTCTAGTGGCAAGTCGTTCCATTGATTAATTGTTCCAACTGCCAGGAAATTCCTCCTTCGTTCTAGGTTGCTTCTCTCCTTGATTAGTTTCCACCCGTTGCTTCTTGTCCTGCCCTCAGGTGCTTTGGAGAATAGCTTGACTCCCTCTACTTTGGGGCAGCCCCTGAGATATTGGAAGACTGCTATCAGGTCCCCCCTTAATCCTTCTTTCACTTCTTTTCATAAGACAGAACCTGCAGTCTTATTTCATGTCCGACTCTTCCCTTGCTGGCCAACGACTTAAAATTCAAATTTTTATTCTCCACCAAGAATAGGGGTGAACCATTTGCATTGGTTTCTTTTCTTTCTCTTTTTTTTTTTAGGGTTTGCAGCTTTTTAGAATGAGGAGTGAATCCTTGGAAAAACTCTAAATAATTTACAAGTGTGAGGGAAGAGGATTTTTTTTTTAAAAAAAAGTCCAAACAAAGATGGAAAAAGATTTCAGCCATTTTTCAAGCCATTTTCGATGGTGCATCACTTTCTAAAGAAAAGAAATACTGGACAGAAACAGGGCCAAGTAATATCTTTGCCTAATTCAATGAAGAATGAAAATAGAATATAATAGAATATAGAATATAGAATAGAATAGAATAGAATAGAATAGAATAGAATAGAATAGAATGGAATGGAATGGAATGGAATGGAATGGAATGGAATGGAATGGAGTGGAGTGGAGTGGAGTGGAGTGGAGTGGAGTGGAGTGGAGTGGAGTGGAATAGAATAGAATAGGAGAATGGAATGGAATGGACTGGAATGGAATAGAATAGAATAGAAGAGGAGAATGGAATGGAATAGGATAGAATAGAATAGAATAGAATAGAATAGAATAGAATAGAATAGAATAGAATGAGAATAGAATAGAATAGAATAGAATAGAAGAGGAGAATGGAATGGAATGGAATAGAATAGAATAGAATAGAATAGAATAGAATAGAATAGAACAGAACAGAACAGAATTCTTTATTGGCCATGTGTGATTGAACACACAAGGAATTTGTCTTTGGTGAAAATGTTCTCAGTGTACATAAAGAAAAAATAAAGTATATTTGTCAAGAATCATAAGGTACAACACTTAATCGTAGTCAGAGGGTACAATAAACAATCGAATCATACTAGGAAACAGTCAATATAGATATTAAGAATACAGGTGACAAAGTTACAGTCCTACAATCACAAGTGGGAGGGGATGGGTGATAAGGAGTGATGAGAAGATTAACAGTAATAGTAATGCAGACTTTGTAAATAGTTGGGCAAAATTAGATTGAAGGCCCAATATACGTGTCCAAGGATAATGTTGTAGGATCCAATCTGGGTTGGTCAACAGGACCAGAGGTTTTGTCTTCTGAGGTTTTGGACTCATTCTGGAGCCCATCTTCATGGAACTTCTCCCTAAGTTGGAAGAAGGTTAGAGATAAGTTCCTTGAGGACAAGGGCTCCAGCCCAAGTGTGAAAGCTCAGAAGCAGAGGTGGGATTCAGCAGGTTCTGACCGGTTCTGGAGAACCACTAGCGGAAATTTTGAGTGGTTCAGAGAACCGTCAAATCCCACCTCTGACTGGCCCCACCCCCATCTATTCTCCGCCTCCGGAATCCCAGCTGATTGGCTGGGTCTTCTTTTGTTGCCCTGCCCAGGGTAATGGAGCTGGAAAGCAGGTTAGTGGGGTGGGGAGGGAATGGGGATTTTACAGTATCTTTCCCTGCAATGCCCCCCAAGCCACACCCACCAAGCCACACCATGCCCACCAAGCCACGCCCACAGAACCAGTAGTAAAAAAAAATTGAATCCCACCACTGCAACCTCTAAGCATCATTTAGAAACAGATTATATTTTAAATCCTCCGAGAAAATAAAGCCTGATAAAGATAATAACTTTGCACTAACTGGGGAAAGGTGAAAGGATATATCTGTAGAGTTGTAATTGCAGGAATGTTCCAATCTCGGATGGCCAACCTCAGATAAAGAATGTTTCCAAGCAAATACAACTCAGGCAAACAAAGTCACTAATCTAAAGGAGGATTAGAGAGAGGAAGTAAACCTATGTTAGACTTTAACTAGAGATAATTAATTGTATGGATTACTGTGCTAAACAGTAACGAAAGTTAAGCAGTAACCAAAGTTAACCAGTGATGGAGGATAACTAAAAATGTGTATAAATGCAAAACTAGACTCCAATAAAGATCATCATGATTCAGTTGTTCATGATCAAAGAACTCTGCCTAGTCATTACAACATATATCTTAAACGGTTGTGGTCATAAAATACTTAAGTGTGTTTAATGATTAGCTTGTGAGTCTTGATTCTGAAATCAGGTAAATGTCACAAGATGAGAAGATCTCAACCACCAAACCATTTAACAGTGGCAAATTCCCCATTTTATTATATTGTTTTGCTTCTTCTTAAAAATGATAATTCTATGGGGAATTTTTTCACCGCACTGCCAAAAAGTTCCTTGGTCTTTTCATTAAGGTCTGGATGCAAAATTCCAATTCTGATTCCTCCCTGGTTTTAAAAGCAAAAATTTATGAACACTGTTTTCTTTTTGGCAAACATTTGCTTTTTGTAAACCAGACCCGGACAGGATGCATTCTTTAAATGAAGCCAACGTGTCAATTGTTGACTTTTCATATGATGTCAAATGGCCACCTTGGTGGAGCAACGGCTTCATAGGGCAACCTCAGATGAGAAACCATGTTTAAACCAACTGTGGCTTAGCAATATGTAGGAACCAGACCACTGCCATAAAATTATTAATAATGGGCCTTTCCCCCCCATACTGATTCATTTGCTAAAACACACACACACACACACACACACACACACACACACACACACACACACACACAGACAGACAGAGGAACATCTAATCTGCTGAAGGACAGGGGGCGTTCAGTAAGAGCATTCTGCAAACGAGTGGACAGGTAAAGGGAAAACCTGCAGAGGGGAAAAATTATCCTTCTTGGCTATTATTTTAAAGTGCCTTTTAATAGGATAGGATAGGATAGGATAGGATAGGATAGGATAAGGTAGGGTAGGGTAGGGTAGGGTAGGGTAGGGTAGGGAAGGGAAGGGGAGGGGAGGGGAGGGGAGGGAAGGGAAGGGAAGAGGAGAGAAGGGAAGGGAAGGGAAGAGAGAAGGGAAGGGAAGGGAAGAGAAGAGAAGAGAAGAGAAGAGAAGGGAAGAGGAGGGAAGGGAAGGGGAGAGGAAGGGAGGGAGGGGAGGGAGAGAAGGGAAGGGAAGAGGAGAGGAGGGAGGGAGGAGAGGAGAGGAGAAGAGAAGAGATGAGAAGAGAAGGGAAGGAGGGAGGAGGGGAGAAAGAGAAATGAAGGAAGGAAGGAAGAAAGAAAGAAAGAAAGAAAGAAAGAAAGAAAGAAAGAAAGAAAGAAAGAAAGAAAGAAAGAAAGAAAGAAAGAAAGAAAGAAAGAAAGAAAGAAAATGCCATTGACAATCAGTCGGTCAATTTCAAGTAACCCTCGCTTTTCCGGGCTCTCTCGCGTGACACGAGGCTCTCCTAACCCCAGATATCCGACCCTCCCCTTTTGCTAAGTCCTGGCTGGGCCAGGGGTGACTTCGCCAGAGACCCCCAAGGAGCCCCCCGCCCCCCCGCCCAGCTGCTCGGCGCCCACATCCGCGGGAATCGGGTCGGGGGGAGTGGGGGGTCTGCCCGCCCCTCCCCCGGCAGCCAGCGCACCCACCGCCTCTCCTCCGGGCCAACTGGGGCTGCCCAAAGCCCACCCCGCCCCCCGCCCCGGCCGCCCATTGGCACGCCGGCTCTCGGCCGCGTCATTCCCGGGAAGGACGGGAGAGAGAGAGAGACGGGCAGCTTCGGCAAGCAGGCGCCCGCCGGCCGATCCCTGCAGCCGGGCCCGGGAGAGACCGAGCCGCCCTACCAGGCGCAGCTCGCCGGCTGCCCGCACCACCACGGCCAAGTTGGCCTCGCCCTCCGCCGCCATCGCCCCGTCCGAGCTCCCGGCCAGCTCACGCGCGGCGCTCCGGCTGCTCGCCCGCCCTCCGCAGGGGGACTTTATCCGGCCGGCCGAGGCTGCGATCCGCACGGGGGGGTGGGGAGGAGGAAGAGGAGAGGAGGAGGAGGGGTCGGACTCTGCCCTGGCAGGGTCCCAAGGCGGGGGGCGGGGAGGGGCGGGGGAAGCTGTAAGCCCTCCCGGGGAGAGCAAAGACCTCCTCCCAAGGCTGGGAGGGGAGGGGGGTCAGCAAAAGCCGGGCGGGGGAGAGAAGGAGGGGGGAGGAAGACGATGTAGGGGAGGGGGAGGAAAATGAAAAGGAGGAGGAGGAAGAGGAGGAAGATGAAGAGGAGGAGGAGGAAGAGGAGGAAGATGAAAAGGAGGAGGGGAGAAGATGATGGAGAGGGGGAAGGGAAGACGATGAAGAGGAGGAGGAGGAAGGTGAAGAGGAGGAGGAGGGGAAGGCAAGAGGGGGAAGGCGAAGAAGAGGAGGAGGTGAGGGGGAAGGGAAGAGGATGGAAGAAGAGGAGGAGGAGGAAGACGGAAAGGAGGAGGAGAGGGGAAGATGATGAAGAGGAGGAGGAGGAGGAAGATGAAAAGGAGGAGATGAGGGGAAGGAGTGGGAAGAAGAAGATAGTGAAGATAATGAAAAGGAGAAGGAGGAAGAGGAGGACAAGGAAGAGGAGGAGGAGGGGGAAGAAGAGGATGAAGGGGAGGGGAAGACAATGAAGAAGAAGAGGAGGAGGAGGAGGAGGGGGAAGAAGATGAAGAGGAGGAGGAGGAAGATGGAAAGCAGGAGGAGGAGGAGAGGAGGAGGAGATGGGCCATGCATTCTCTGGCAATGATTGATCAATCCCTTGTTTGCATGGCTCTCTCCCTCCTCCCCCCTTCCCCACTCCATGCCAGTTTAAGACTGGTTCTGGGAATTTATTCTTCACCCCCCAAAACAGCCCTGGGAGGTCAGACAGCTTCCAGAGGTACCAGGGATCCCTGTGTGTTCTCTCCTGAAGTCCATGGCACCAACCGTCGCTGGCCGTGTTGGCCAAATTCTGTGTCCAGGCAGAGGACGTTGAGGGGTGGATTGGAACTGCCTTACATCTAAACCAGGGGTCTCCCACCTTGGCAACTTTAAGACTTGTGGACTTCAACTCCCAGAATTCCTCATCCAGCAAAGCAAAGCATGCTGAGGAGGAATTCTGGGAGCTGAAGTCCACAAGTCTTAAAGTTGCCAAGGTGGGAGACCCCTGGTCTAAACTCCTGCATGTGGAGTCGAAGTGTTCACACAACATACTGAAGTCATTTGGCTTTGGGTTAGTTGAACCTTGCTGTGGTGGCGTGGGAACGATGGCCGAGGGATGGATCTGTCAAATGCAGTCATCAAACCATCCGTAATCAAATGGCGGCTTAATCTAGTGTGAAAACCAGACGGTTGTGCACCAAGGCCTCAAATAGTGAAGCTCTGTGGCCTTTCTATCACCAATTTCTCCTAATTTCAGAAGGCCAAGGGGGCACACCCCCCCCATCCATCGGCCCACCCCCCACCCTAAGCCTGTCCTGCAAGCTGCTACTGCTAACCATCAATGCTGACCCTCAGTGTCGATGTCAATCAAATTCCCTCCCCTAATTTCTAATTTGAATGGACCTGTTAAGTATTGTTGAACAGGTGGAAAATGGCCGTCAATGCTCCAGTTGCCTTAGTTACAGTGGTGGGATTCAAAAAAATTTTTACTACCAGTTCTGTGGCTGTGGCTTGGTGGATGTGGCATGGCTTGGTGGGCGTGGCAGGGGAAGGATACTGCAAAATCCCATTCCCTCCCCACCCCACTAACCTGCTTTCCAGCTCCGTTCTCCTGTGCAGGGCAACCAAAGAAGACCCAGCCGATCAGGTGGGACTCAATGGGAGGCAGAGAATAGATGGGGTTGGCGGGGCCAATCAAAGGTGGGATTTGCAGGTTCTCCGAACTACTCAAAATTTCCACTACTGGTTCTCCAGAACCGGTCAGAACCTGCTGGATACCACCTCTGCCTAGTTAGCTTCAATTCTTCAGTTGCCCCCATCCCAAAAAAAAAATTAAAAAAAGGAAACTTGGGTTGACCTGAGCATCTTCCATGTTCACATAATCCTGTGTGAATCCTGGCCAAATTCTAATCAAATCTTTCAATGAATCCTGCCAGTTTCTTTTGCCGTTGCATAACTGTTCAGTCATGCTGGGATTAGTGACTCTCTTTTCATATAAATTTTGAGGAAAAGATTTACATCTTTTACCTGAAAAGGTTTCCATCATTGTCTGAGCAACCGTCAAATGCCAAAGCTAATGATATATGTGTGCCTATGTATGTCTCTCTTTGTGTATGTACACTGCATAATAGGTACAATTTGTACGCAATTTGCACGGTGGAATTTCAGGCATGGCTTCACATTTGAAAATGGAACCTATTTCTTCAGCATTCCTTTTTTTTATTTATAGTGATTTATTAAGCGTTGCAATTAAATAGGTTGAGCAAAAGAGCTATGTCCTTGTTGCCCAGACTCTCAAACCTCCAGAGATTGCTGTCTTGTGGTCTCCTAACAGAAACAACTGTATGGAGTACTTGTGGGCAACCCCAAGTCGTTTCCTTGTCCAGAAAGGAATTTTGGACAATAACAGAATTACAGAATTCGAAGGGACCTTGGAGATCATCTAGCCCAACTCTTCCTCCCTCCCACAAGCAGGAAACCCTTCACCATTTCTGACCGGTGGCCAGTCCAGTCTGTTCTTGAAAGCTTCCAGTGATGGAGAGATGGTCTACTCACTGGTTCTTCATTCCACCACAATAATCAGCTCTTCTTTTTGGAAGCTTCAGTTTGTCATTTCTTCTCTGGAAGTCGTTTTGCTTCAATCTTACCATCATGTTTGGACATTTTATTATTATAAAGTCTTCGTAATTGCTCTGCATTTGGCTAACGTTGCTTCATCAGTTATTAGTTTAGCGTTGAGTAATCGGTCAACTTTTACCTAATTCTTTTTCTTCTGCATACAAATGCACAGCATTTATACCTTGCTTAGTCACCTTCTATAAAGGCCTGCTTGCTTCATTCTTCTATTGTCTGTGCAGGTGGCAAGAGAATAAATTCCTTATTTGGAGCAATCCTAAGTTACTATTCATCTTTTCAGAATGCTTGTCTTGTTCTTTTATGGAGCTGGACGTCACCCTTGTGAATAAAATTTGCATGCTTATTTCTATCATTGGAAGAGGACGTTTTCTTTTCAATATTTCCTGTAATGTTTAATCATTTATATATTGGCCACTCTGCGTTGAAAATCTTAAGAGCGGTTTATTATTAACCACAAATTAGGATATCTTAGTTGATCTTCAGCTCCTGGAATAAAAAAACAGACCTTATTCTCCAATCACCCAATATGCCAAAAGTTTCAAGTCAACATTTCTTCCAGGCAAGGAAAAAAAAATTGTTTTGGAAGATGGATGGATTAATAAAAGATTACAAGATTAAAGAGGTTGTGTTGGTGTCTTTCCTTAAATTTGAAAGGAGAGTGTAGAGGTAGTGTGGGAAGAATTATCCTTCTGGGTTCAGTTCCAAGTGGGGGAAAAAGACACTGGAAACATGGAAGCTAATTTGGAAAGATGGTTTAGGACCACGTGGCTTGGAGCTCCAAAGTGAAAAGGATGATCCCATGCCTCAAGGTGAGAAGAGAAGGTCAAAAAGGGCTGAGATGCTGAGAGTGCCTGGGTTTTATAACCTTTGTTGGGATTTAAATTGGAGCTCGTATTCTGATTGGTTGTCAGACTCCCATGGGGCCATGCAGGGGCAACTCTGTAGTTCCAGGCTAGAATAGAATAGAATAGAATAGAATAGAATAGAATAGAATAGAATAGAATAGAATAGAATAGAATAGAATAGAATAGAATGGGGAATGGAATAGAATAAATTTAGAACAGAATAAATTTAAAATAGAATAGAATAGAAATTAGAATAGAATGGAATAGAATTTAGAATAGAATAGAATAGATTTAGAAGAGAATAGAAGAGAAGAGAATAGAATAGAATTAGAATAGAATAGAATAGAATTTAGAATAAAATAGAATAGAATAGAATAGAATAGAATAGAATTCTTTATTGGCCAAGTGTGATTGGACACACAAGGAATATGTCTTTGGTGCATAGGCTCTCAGTGTACATAATGAAAAAAATATATATTCATCAAGAATCATAAGGTACAACATTTAGTGATAGTCATAGGTTACTAATAAGCAATCAAATCATACTAGGGCACAAATAAAACAATATGAATTGTAAAAATACAAGCAACACAGTTATAAGTGGGAAGAGAGAGGTAATAGGAAGGACGAGAAGAAGAATAGTAACACAGTCTTACTAAATAGTTTGACAGTGTTCGGGGAATTAGTTGTTTAGCAGAGTGATGGCATTCAAGAAAAAAACTTTCCTTGTGTCTAGTTGTTCTGGTGTGCAGAGCCCCATAGCATCGTTTTGAGGGTAGAAGTTGAAACAATTTATGTCCAGGATGTGAGGGGTCTGTAGATATTTTCACAGCCCTCTTTTTGATACTAAATATACTCTTTTTCATAAACAAATAAGCCCTAATTTGCAATTACTGTAGAGTTTATTAGAACCAAACCATAGAGATATTTAATCATAGAATAACAGAGTTGGAAAGGACCTTGGAGGTCATCTAGTCCAACCCCCTGCTCAAGCAGGAGCAAATATTAGCCTCTACCTGGGATTGAACTCACAATCACTCCTGGTTGCGAGGAGGGTGCCACCACACCTAGACAATAAGTTGTAGTTAAAATTGGAAGAGAAAGCTGGCATTTGGCACTCCGCTAGACACAGGGGAAGATTTAAGCCCAGGGTTTTTCATCTCAGCAAACAATGGTTTGTTTCACAAAATGTTGGAAAGAACCACCGAATTCTGCCCAAAATGAGGCAGCTTTCCAAAATAAATACGGGCAGCTTTAACCTTTCTTTACAGAAACCACCACCACCAAAAAAAAAAAAAAAAGGAAATAAGGCAGGACATTAAAAATAAGGATTATTAAATGTTGGATCAAATCTTGGAATGATAACAGGGTGGGCGAAAACCCAGGCTGTTCAATCATTCCATAAAGATGAGAAGGGACAGCAGATTAAAGAAGAGACTTAGGCAACACCAAAAGCTTTCATAATTTAGGTAAACGGATATGGAGAAATACAAGTTACTACATTTATCTGGAGCAAAAGTTGCAAAAATTTTATGGAGTCAAATCAAACAGGGGAAGCACCAGGTAGCTTCCATTGGACAGAAGCAGGGAGAGGTGGATTGGGGGTGTAAAAAATTCCCAGGTGGAAGATCCACCTCTTTTGTAGAGATGCCCTTGCCAAAAAAAAAAAAAAAATAGAAATAAAATTTTCAGTGCTGTATTATAACAAGTGCCTCAAAGGGAGTTTGGTTGTGGCGGCAGAATTTTTTTTTTCTCTCTTGTGATTCTTTTATAGGATATTCTTTTAATCCCATGATGGTGAGCCGCTCAGAGTTCTAGTTCTAACATGGGTGGATGTAAAAAATAATCTAAACAAATAAATAAAACACATGGTATGTTCTAAGCCCTAGGAAAATTTTTCTAATGTTCAGTTCTATGACATAATAAACATATTTTCTAGCTGCATTCTTTTTCTCCTCCCTCTTCCCACATGAAATAAAATTTATCTATTTATCTATACATATACATCTCTCTCTATGATGGCAGATGAGATTCTGCCGAAACGTTGCTACAACTTTAAAAGCACAACTACAATGACATGGGAAAATACCCGAACGAAGCTGAATGCCATACATGTAAGTACCCACGGAAACTTAAGAAAACATCTATCTATTTATCTATACATCCACCCCTATCTATCTATCCGTCCATCTATATCCATCCATCTTTCTCTCTTTCTACATACCTATCTCTATTTCTATCTATCCATACATATTTCTCTCACTTTTTATCTATCTATCCGTTCATCTCTCTATCACTCGCTTGCTCTATCATCCATCCATCCATCCATCCATCCATCCATAGCTAGCTATTCTATCTACATTATCTTTCTATCTATCCATCTCTCTACCTATCTACTTATCTACATATCTACCTAGATATAAAACTTCATCACAAACTTTAAAAATAGGAGCGCCTGAAAATCTGGGTGCAAAATCATAGCTTAATTGTTTTCTTTTAATCGGCATAAAAAGAGGCTAAAACTGAACTGTGAGGATAAGATTTTTCCAGAATCCTCTGTAGAAAAAGACCTGGTTGCTTCCTCGTGAATCAGCCTTGGGAACCAACAATTTAGGATTTTAACCGTTGGTTGACTAATTGGGGAGATTAACCAGATTAAGCTATAACTGTACATTCAGTTTTTCCTCCTAATTACTGGGTGGGTTTACAAAAAGTTTGAAAGGCCCAGTTTTACACCGTTTAAGCAGATTTAACCCACAAGTTTAAGAGAAGTTAACTCTTCATGAGATTGGAGGTGGGAATCAAATAAGTTTCACAACTGTGTAAGCTTAGAGGACTAAAGAAAGAAAAGGCTAAAAGTTGGTGGTTTATTTGATGGGACTATATTTGATGAAAAATAAATGATGGTTTTCCTTCCAGAATGAGTTCAAAGCTGAGGCAACATCTATTTGCTGAGGGTGTATCTATTTTTTTAAACCCACGGCTTGGTTCTTCCAAATTATTTGTTTTATGGCTCTTCAAGTGTTGTCTGAACTCTTTAGTAAAGGACTCCAAAGTGTTCAGGCCTTTTCATATCAAAGCCCCAAAATGATCCCAGCCAAATTTAACAGATTCCTTTCTTTTGAGAGTGAAATGAACAAATAATCCTGTTGGATATGTCAAGAGTATTTGTTCAACGGCAGTGTTGATTTTAACCTTTGAAATCTAATTTGGCACCAGTACCCTGGAAGGGTGGTTTTCGTTATTTGTTTTAAAGGGGACTCAGATAAGCAGTTGTGAAGGATACCCAGGTGAGAGAATTACCGTCTCTGTGTACATAGATGCAGGTAAACAGGCCCAGTTAGATCTTGTACAGACAGCAAATTAGAGCCATACAGGTAAACCTCAACTTAAAATCCATTTACAATCCATTTTATTGATGGCTAGAGGAAAAAATATGAAAGCTAGAAATAGCTAATAGATGAGTGAAATATAGAAATATAGGTTTATAGAATTAAACATGTCAAGACGAGGAGTGTTATAGTAATAGAGATATTATGTATATTAATAAAATAAGAGTAGAGAATTAATACCAAAGTAAGGAACGTGGATGTAAATTTTAATTGTTATTGCACAAGGCATTTGTACCCAGACGACACACTGTTAAGTGGAAGATGAATTGTATGTACTTTAAATAAATAAATAAAAAAACCCTTCCAATCCTTTGTTTAGTGACTGTTCAAAGTTACCATGGTACTGAAAAATCTGATTTATGACCAGTTGTCATGACTGTTGTGGCATCCTTGGTGGCGCAGTGGTTAAAATGCAGTACTGCAGGCTACTTCTGCTGACTGCTGGCTGCCTGCAATTTGGCAGTTCGAATCTCACCAGGCTCAAGGTTGACTCTGCCTTCCATCCTTCCGAGGTGGGTAAAAGGAGGACCCAGATTGTTGGAGGCAAGAGGCTGACTCTGTAAAACCGCTTAAAGAGGGCTGTAAAGCACTGTGAAGCGGCATATAAGTCTAAGTGCTATTGCTAGTGCTAACCGTGGCAAGAAAGCTTTTAAAAAGGAGCAAAACTCAACTCCTGTCTCGCTTAGCAACAGAATAGTTGGGCTCAATTGTGATCATAAGGTGTTTTTTTTAATAAAGTTTTTTTATTTTTTAAAAGACAAACACTAACAAACACAAACATAAAACATCAACATAAAACCATCTTCCAAAATACAGTGTGTCGGTTGGTACATTTCTTTTGTGCAATGTCAATGGTCTTCCCTTCCAAACATACATTCATATTACATAAGTCAATGATACATATTATATTATGTTATATTGTGTTATTATTGTATCGTTATTAGACCCAACTAAAAATGTATATATTTCTTACCAAGCAAGTGTCTATTTTAACAAACCTGGGATCATACAATTCATTTCCTTATATTCAACTATATAACATAATTGCATCATATTATCTTACATATTATACTATTCCTTTCCATAACATAGTTTACTTCTCTATTTTCATTTGTGATCATAAGTTGAAGGCTATTTGTGTTAATGTTCTATCCAGGGACACTGAGGGCCATTCAAAATGCATTAGAAAAGTTTTTTGGAGAGAGGGAGGGAGAGCGAGGTGAGAAATATATTAAGTGAGTCGTTAAAACTGACAGGCATCCATGCTTAACTCCAATGATTTACATAGCTAGTTATCTATTTACTCATGGCTTCCCTGATCTTTATTTCTAAATCTGAGACTCTCCTGCTAATACTAATCATAGCCAATGGACCACAAAGCCACTGGATCAACACAAGTTCACAATTAGTCACCTATTACCCATCAAATAGGAGAAGGTTTGGGGGAAGGGATTGACCAACTCAGAAATTCAAACCCCATTTCCAATCCCCCTTCCTTCACTTCTTTCAAGAAAGCACCAGGAGAATCTTTAGCACGCAAGAGAGAAAATTATATTTTTTTAAAAAGACACCATGCAAACACTTTGGAAGTTTCCAGGAAATTTAGATCTGCTGTTAAGGACTGCCTTTTGCCAGCACTGTGTGGCATAACCTTTAGGGCATATCACGGCAGTGGTGGGATTCAATTTTTTTTTTTTACTTCTGGTTCTATGGGCGTGGCTTGATGGGTGTGGCAGGGGAAGGAGACTATAAAATCTCCAATCAGAGGTGGGATTTGCCGGTTCTCCGAACTACTCAAAATTTCCGCTACTGGTTCTCCAGAACTGGTCAGAACCTGTTGAATCTCATCTCTGCATCACGGCACGCCGTTTGTGAAAGAGAAGAGACAATTAAGGTCATTGCAAAATGCCACACAACGTTGTCAGATGTTTCAGAAGTCCTGAAAGAAGATGGAAGGAGGAAAAATAGTGGTGGAGTGGGTGGAAGAGCTGGGATTTAAGGAAAACATGTGGTCAAATGGAACAGGGCTGTGTCTATCTCTTGCTTTGACTGCATCTAACAGAATAACAGAGTTGGAAGGGACCTTGGAGGTCTTCTAGTCCAACCCACTGCTCAGGCAGGAAGCCCTCTACCATTTCAGACAAATGGTTGTCCAGTCTCTTCTTCAAAACCTCAAGTTTTGGAGCACCCACAAATTTTAGAGGCAAGTCACTCCACTGATTAATAGTTCTAACTGTCAGGAAATTTCTCCTTAGTTCTCCTTAGATCTCTCCTTGATTAGTTTCCATCCGTTGCTTCTTGACATGCCTTTAGGTGTTTTGGAGAATAGATTGACACCCCCACCCCTTCCTTGGGGAAGACCCTCAAATATTGGAAGTCTGCTATCATGTCACCCCAGCTCTTTTCATTAAACAAGACGCACCCAATGCCAGCAGCTGTTCTTTATATGCCCATCTCTTGTCCCACCAAATGCAGCACCCAACCTGGCATGGAAGGGACCCCTTCAAAAGGAGTTCAGAAGTGGGGAGAAAGTTTACCTGCCCACAAAATACTTGAAGCTGAACCATGGCAAAAATGCACTCTCCCGCTGTGTGATCACCTATTTTTAATTTAAAAGACCGGTGTTTCCACCAAACGGTGCATTTGCGTTTGCAAATTCCCTTAGTAAATGCATTTTTCTATATATTTCTATAATTATATGACCAATATGAAGGAGCTGGGAAAACTAAGTGATAATTGTGTTTCACTGAATAAATCATTTCAGGAAATCTCAAGCCATCCGTTCCTATATGAGTATCTGTGTTTCTACACCATTGAGTTGGCATTTGTTTTAAGTTGATATTCGCTTTATCCAAACACCTGTGAGACCAATATGATGAATGCCTTTCCCACTGAAGAAAATGAGCTCATAAAGAAGAAGAAAACAGCTCATTCCATCCATCCATCTACCCATCCATCTCCTTCAGTTTTAGTTCTGGCCCATAGTTTCATGAGTGACCTTATAGAAGAACATAAAGGAATTTGTTTTGTTTTGTTGAAAGAGAGAGGCATTGTTAATAAAAGTATGGGGAAACATCTCAGGAGGATGAGCTCATGCAGTGAAGTAACTTAAATAGTACAGGATTGCAATATTACAAATGTAAAGTCAAGAGGGCAAGTACTTGAGGATCAAACAGCATACTTTCTTTTGGCGATTGATGAAAGGTGAAGGAAGATGCTCAAACATCTTAATGGCTCTCAAGATCGCAAGGTGTTTGCACTACACCTGCAAAACTACAAGATATGGGCGTTGACAGCAGATTGTATGAATAAATGGTTATCTAAAGGCAGCTTAATCGCCCAGGTGCAGGAATAGGGGAAAAGGCACTATCCTGATTTTTTGTAGAGTGTGAAGCCCTCAAATATTTCCAGTCAAAGCAACGTCGTTCCCTTGCCCTGCCTAATTTTCCATGATTGATCCAGCCCAGTCAGAGTTTTCTCTAATTGGATGACACAGGGGTTGATTGTCTCCGTGGAGAAATGTCATCTTAGCAATCATCACATCCTCCTGGGCCAATGCCCAACAGAACGAGAAACAAAGTTTTGCCACTAATTTCAATCGTCCCATCAGAGTTGGTGGTTAGGAAGATGGAACTGTGGTCCAGAATTTGTAGAAGAAACCAAATTTGGAAAGATATGACTAAAGAATCAGACAAGTAATAATCCACAGTTTCTTCTTTGTTCCATCATGAACCTCACTGAGTTTCCTCAAACCAACTTTATCCTTGGAAAGGAAGGATTGTTGTAAGAATCAATTGGCCAGAGGTTGATACCTGTTTGGAAGAACACTGAACTATCAATAGAAGAGAATATTTATAGCTCAGGGTTGAACATAGGTCTTTGGTGCTCTTTGAGCTTGGTGGTTTTTCTTGCAGACATTTCATGACCCTAGTGGGGAATAGCATCAGTGCTAGAAGGGACTGGGGTTTGCAGAGTGGAGGAGGAGGAGGATGGTAGGCTCCTTGGTGATCTCTGAACTTGGTGGTTTTTCTTGCAGACATGTCATGACCAAACTAGGTAACATCATCAGTGCTCCGGTGATGCGTAGGATGATCAGTGTACCGATTATGTTACATGGTGTGGTAAATGACATGTCAGCAAGAAAACCACTGAGTTCAGAGATCACCAAGGACAGTTGGTGGGATTCAATTTTTTTTACTACCAGTTCTGTGGGCGTGGCTTGGTGGGCATGGCAGGGGAAGGATACTGCAAAATCCTCATTCCCTCCCCACCCCATTAACCTGCTTTCCAGCTCTGTTTTCCTGTGCAGGGCAACCAAAGTCCCAGTTGATCAGCTGGGACTCAATGGGAGGCAGAGAAGAGATGGGGTTGGCAGGGCCAGTCAGAGGTGGTATTTGCCGGTTCTCCGATCTACTCAAAATGTCCACTACCGGTTCTCCAGAACTGGTCAGAACCTGCTGAATACCACTTCTGACCAAGGACCCCACACACTGAACTATGCTACAGTTAAGAGTTATCCAGCATGCTATCTCAATGGGATGCACCAATGCATGGACATATTTTAATTGAAGTAACATCCATACCCACCCAATCAATACCTTTCCTGTATTTGATGCTGGAAATTAAGGAAATCATAATATAATTCCCGTACACCGTGTGTTGGAAATTAAAAGAAATCACAGTGCTAATTCCAGTCAAAGGGTTTTATGGCATCTTGTGTAGTAGTTAATTAATTCTGTGATCTGTCCCATTAATTAATGAAACAATCCTGTAATCCAATCTAATAGAAATAGTTCAGTTCCTTCCAATCTCCAGGGAGAGAGAAGGTAAGATTCCAACGCCTTTGAAATTGAAAGAGGAGTCTGTGGATACTTTTTGCATTCCCTACATCTGTAAATTAGCTTAATAATTTAGAACAGCGGCTGGCTTTAAAATGACTTTCCCCCTTTTTCAGCACAGTCATGCCATAGAGATTTAAGAGTATTAATCTCCTTTGTGAAATCATACCTAGTGATCTTTTGGCTGAATTGAAATCACACGTCCGCCTCTCCACTTCCTCCTCGCTCTCCATCACCCGCCCAAGTTTGATCAAAGGGCTCCTCCTGGAGGTTTTTCTAAATTTGTAGAAAATTCATAGAACATAGAATAATCAAGTTGGAAGGGACCTTGAAGATCTTCTAGCCCAACTCTCTGCTCAGGCAGGAAACCCTACACCATTTAAGACCAATTGTTGTCCCATATCTTCTTAAAAACCTCCAGTGATGGAGTACCCACAACTTCTTGTGGCAGGCTGTTCCACTGGTTAATTGTTCTCACTGTTCTCACTAAGTTTCTCCTTAGTTTTAGGTTGCTTCTCTCTCCTTAGTTAGTTGTTTCTTATCTTACCTTTTGGTGTTTTGGAAAATAGTTTGACCACCCTGGTCTTCGTAGGAGCCCCTCAAATATCGAAAAAGTGCTATCCTGTTTTCTAATTACGTGGTCCAAAGAAAGGACAATCTCATTTTTATGTGGTTATTTGCTTGCAATGTTAAATGGGATCAAGATGAAATTGTAGCAACTCTGCGAAAGGGAAATTATTTCAGACTTGGCTGTTCTACAAACGTTACGAAACACCCTTGCAAACAGCACAGAACAGGTCAAAAGAACACGATGGTTTCACCATAACTCATTCCTGGACAAACAGATTTGACCACATTTGGCTCAGGGTCCAGGAAGAGAATGGCAGTGGCTTGAATAGCATTAAACCAAAGAGTTCTTATTTGTAAGAACATGTGTTCTTACAGATTTATCTCTCTCTTTCTTTAGCTCTCCCTTCTTCCGTCTGTCCCATAAATGTATTATACAGACGGGCCTTGAATTATAACCACAGCTGAGACCAAAATTTCCTAAGCAAGGCGGTTGTTGAGTTGACTCTTTTTTTGCCACTGTGTGAAGCTAAAACATACGATGAACGGTTGCAGGAACTGGGCCTGTCTAGTCTAGTGAAGAGAAGGATCAGGGGAGACGTGATAGAAGTCTTCCAATATTTGAGGGGCTGCCCCACAGAGCGGAAGAGGTCAAGCTATTCTCCAAAGCACCCGAAGGCCAGACAAGGAATAATGGATGGAAACTTGGTTAGAGAGTTTGAATCATGCCTCCAAAGGCGCTCATGTCATGTCTCCAAAACTATTTTATAAAGCCTTAGTAAGACCACACCTAGAATCCTGCATCCAGTTTTGGTCACCACACTATAAAAAAGTTGTTGAGACTCTAGAAAAAGTGCAGAGAAGAGCAACCAGGAGGATGAGGGGACTGGAGGCTAAAACATACGAAGAACATTTACAGGAACAGGGCCTGGCTAGTCAAGTGAAGAGAAGGACCAGGGGAGTCATGATAGCAGTCTTCCAATATTTGAGGGGTTGCCCCAGAGAGGAGAAAGGGGTCAAGCTATTTTCCAAGGCACCTGAAGGCCGGACAAGGAATAACAGATGGAAGCTGATCAAGGAAAGATTCAACCTGGAAATAAGAAGGAATTTTCTGACACTGAGAACAATCAACCCATGGAACAGAAATTGCCCTCGGAAGTTGTGGGAGCTTCATCACTGGAGGCTTTCAAGATGAGATTGGACTGCCATTTGTCAGAAATGGTGTATGGGCTCTTGCTTGGGTGGGGGGTTGGACTAGATGACCAACAAGGTCTCTTCCAACTCTGTTAATGTGTTTTTTTTTAAAAAAAAAACCCAAATCATGCAGTCGTTAACCAACCCCCTCCAACTTGACTTGGTTTCTCAAAAGCCCGCTGGTAAAGTTACAGATGGGGATTGTGTGATCCCAAGGCTGTGCAACTGTCATGAATACATGCCGGTTGTTGTAATTTTGATTTAGTGACCATAGGGGATGCTGTGATATTCATATAAGTGGAAACCGGTTGCAGGGTATTTTATTCGTAATTTTGAACAGCCACTGAGCAAATGGTTGTAAGTTGAGAAGCACCTGTATCTGTAATTCACAATGATGAACTGTGGATT
This sequence comes from Pseudonaja textilis, assembly GCF_049901715.1. Classification (NCBI taxonomy): domain Eukaryota; kingdom Metazoa; phylum Chordata; class Lepidosauria; order Squamata; family Elapidae; genus Pseudonaja; species Pseudonaja textilis. Next base: position 16,160,204 of record NC_142002.1, on the reverse strand, counting down.
GATACTGCAGTATATTAGATGTGCTGTGCATTAAAAGAGAGGAACTGTCCTTTGGATGGGCTGAATTCCAGGCGATTTCCTGAATTCCTTCTCCTTTTCTAGGCGACAATATGGAGTAATTGGTCACTGCAATTCCTCCAAGGTGTTTTGTCCAATTCTACCATAGATTGTAATATAACTCAAGTGCTAGTTTAGTATTGCTTCATTCTTTTTATTTATTTATTTATTTTGTGAGCTGTTCAGGCTGGTTCAATGCTGCCACCTTCTGGCACAGCCTGGCAAGATTTATTTATTTTTATTTGTTTACTTATTTTGTCAAGCATGTATTGGATAACATGTTTTGTGAACAGTTTTTATCCCAGAGCTATAATTGCACTTAACAATGAATTGAAGGAGCACGGTCAGTGAGCTGTTGGACAGGATTACTTGGTCTGTTGTGTGGATGCTTGTGTGTTTTTAGGGGGCAGGGAATTTTGGCGGGTGGGGGGGTGTTTGGGGATTGTCATGTGTGTGTGCGTGTTGAGTCTGGTCTCTGGGTGCTATGTGAATTTCGTTGTACGTGTATACTTTGTATATATGTACAATGACAATAAAGTGTTATTATTATTATAAAACACAGTGAATCTAAGACACATCAATTTCATTAAAACAGCTGCAACATTTTAATAACTGGAATTCTAAGAACTGCCCTAAATTGGTCGGATTGAATCATCCACACAAAGAGCAGCGTGAAACTTCACAACATTGGCACTTAACAGCTTTTGCAAAAATAACATTCCAAACTCTACTGACAAAAAAAAAGAAGAAGAAGGAATTAAAAACTGCAGGGAAGTTAATTGAGAACCAAACTTTGATCTTCATAAGGATCCGAAGTTATTCATTACTTCCTCTTTAATTTCATCTTCACATCAGAGAAAACATTGGTTTCGTTTGGAATCCAGTATGCAAAATAACCAGAACAACCAGGAATGAAATCTCGTATCTCCCCGAGAAATTTCTTCAATACTTTCTCAGAAGTATAACCTAGAAAAGAAATGCTAATAAATATGCATTAATCAGATAGATAGATAGATGATAGATAGATAGATAGATAGATAGATAGATAGATAGATAGATAGATGGATGATATAGATTAATAGGCAGGAAGGCAGGCAGCTAGACATAGATAGATAGATAGATAGATAGATAGATAGATAGATAGATAGATAGATAGATACATAGATATACAGAAAGACAGACAGACAGACAGATAGATAGGCAGGGAGGCAGGCAGGCAGGGAGAGAGACAGGTAGGTAGATAGGTAGCTAGGTAGATAAATATACTGGTAGGTAGGTAGGAGGGCAAGCAGGCAGGAAGACAGGCAGACAGACAGACCTTTTGGATGGATGGATGGGTAGGTAGGTAGGTAGATGATAGATAGATAGATAGATAGATAGATAGATAGATAGATAGATAGAGAGGCAGGCAGAGAGAGAGAGACAGGTAGGTAGGTAAATATACAGGTAGGTAGGTAGGAAGGCAAGCAGGCAGGAAGACAGGCAGACACAGACCTTTTGGATGGATGGATGGGTAGGTAGGTAGGTAGATGATAGATAGATAGATAGATAGATAGATAGATAGATAGATAGGGAGGCAGGCAGAGAGAGAGAGACAGGTAGGTAGGTAAATATACAGGTAGGTAGATAGGAAGGCAAGCAGGCAGGAAGACAGGCAGACAGACAGACCTTTTGGATGGATGGATGGGTAGGTAGGTAGGTAGATGATAGATAGATAGATAGATAGATAGATAGATAGATAGATAGATAGATAGGGAGGCAGGCAGAGAGAGAGAGACAGGTAGGTAGGTAAATATACAGGTAGGTAGGTAGGAAGGCAAGCAGGCAGGAAGACAGGCAGACACAGACCTTTTGGATGGATGGATGGGTAGGTAGGTAGGTAGATGATAGATAGATAGATAGATAGATAGATAGATAGGGAGGCAGGCAGAGAGAGAGAGACAGGTAGGTAGGTAAATATACAGGTAGGTAGGTAGGAAGGCAAGCAGGCAGGAAGACAGGCAGACAGACAGACCTTTTGGATGGATGGATGGGTAGGTAGGTAGGTAGATGATAGATATATGATAGATAGATAGATAGATAGATAGATAGATAGGGAGGCAGGCAGAGAGAGAGAGACAGGTAGGTAGGTAAATATACAGGTAGGTAGGTAGGAAGGCAAGCAGGCAGGAAGACAGGCAGACACAGACCTTTTGGATGGATGGATGGATGGATGGATGGATGGATGGATGGATGGATGGATGGGTAGGTAGGTAGATGATAGATAGATAGATAGATAGATAGATAGATAGATAGATAGATAGATAGATAGACGGGTGGGTGGGTGGGTGGGAGGGTGGATGATAGAACACCATGATGGCCTAGTGGTGAAGGCATTCGCCTCCCACTCAGAAGGTTGAGAGTTCAATCCTAGGTAGTGGCAGATGCTTCTCTATCAGGGCGCAAATTAAAAATAATCTGTTGTGAACTTTCCGTAGATGTCAGGAAGGGCAGTCAGCCAGTAAACGCTCAGCTCCATCCTGACTCTATTCTGAGTTAAGGGATTACAGGATAATAAAAAGGGAGTTTAGATAGAGAGAGAGATGAAAGTTCTCCCACACCATCCTCTAACCATTTGTCCAACATCATGAGCCATTAGAATACAGAACCTCGCCATTGATCTCCTGAGTTATGTGTCTTAATAACTCATTCATCGCATACTTTATTTACCTGTCACCATGTTGCTTGATGGATAATCTTGAAGGGGAACGTATGTTAGCTTTCCTCTTTCAGATGAACTTGGACCTTGGCTGCAAAAAAACCATAAGTATTAGAATTCTAGGGCTGGAAGGGATCTTGAAGGGCTGCTTTTAATTTCAGTTTATTATTTTTCTCATCTATCATCTTGCTAACTAAAAATCAAGGATGTAGGCTTTGCTCTGATTAATCATCTTCAAGAGCCAGGAGAAACAGATTAATTAGACTTGTTAGCCATTCTCAGTCAATACGTTACCCTACAATACGTATCAATCTCCTATCGTTGATTCCATTCAAATTTATACCAGTTCTCCAGTTCCTCCTTGTTTCTCAATTGTTCTTGGTTCTTGTTGCTTTTTGACTCAGGAGTTGGACCAGACTGCGGACAGAAAAACAACCTTCATTTCTCATTACTCCATCTGGCTATGTTGATTTATTTAAAAAATTCAATCAGCCCCATAAATCTTATTTTCTTATTTGGGGCAAATATGGGCACCTTCTATGAACAAGTTTTGCCTGAGGAAAAAAAAACAAAATTCAAAATACCGGGTAATAATATTGTTATAAAATAGAAAACACTTGTAGTTTGGGTTTTATAATAATAATAATATTGTTAACTGTTGTCTTCTAGATATTTTTCTTACCTGAAGTGTAAGTGGACCGTAGTGTAACTGGACTGGACTGGTTATCTGTTCCCATATAAAGTGGCTGATTTTTCCCCTAATTTCTACAGTGAAGGCAAAAGGAAAAAAGAAAAAAAAATACCCACTCAAGAAAGGAACAATTATTCAGTTATTAATGTAATAACAGGGTCATTCTTCACTAGCAATTATACTGGCTGCCAAATTTACCATGCACAGTAATTAAATACGATACATCTTTTATAATAGAATAATAACATCTATTTTCCAGCCTTATCTGGAAATTTATCTCCCCACTTGGAAAATTTCTAACAAGATTCATCCCATGCTTACAATATGGCACAAACCTGATATAGTTAGAAAAACAAATGGATCTCATTTGCACACATAACCATAAATGTGCAAATCCACACTCCATGACATCTCTGTTGCAATTGCAGTATGAAGTTGCAATTGATTGATGGGGTTTTCCTTGCTAAATTATCAGCTGTTCTTTTATACAGGTTCTTTTCTGAAGGACATGGTTGTCTAATACAGTCCACCCAAAGCAAAAAGCAAGGTATACATTTCGTGCACGCCTGCAGGCATCCATTAGAAAGTGGAAGGAATGGAAGTACTTTGAACATCTTGATTGCACTGACAATTTTACACATATTTCTAGAGAGCTATTCCTCCTGCCCCCGACGAGCATTTGCAATCACTTCAGAGTGAATAAAAATCAGAGGCCAACAGGTATGGATTTCCTGGGATTCCTGCTTGCTCTCTGGTGACAGCAAAAGAAAGAGAGAGGAAGGAAGGAAGGAAGGAAGGAAGGAAGGAAGGAAGGAAGGAAGGAAGGAAGGAAGGAAGGAAGGAAGGAAGGAAGGAGAAAGGAAGGAAGGAAGGAAGGAAGGAAGGAAGGAAGGAAGGAAGGAAGGAAGGAAAAGAAAGAAAGAAAGAAAGAAAGAAAGAAAGAAAGAAAGAAAGAAAGAAAGAAAGAAAGAAAGAAAGAAAGAAAAAAGAAAGAAAGAAGGAAGGAAGGAAGGAAGGAAGGAAGGAAGGAAGGAAGGAAGGAAGGAAGGAAGGAGAGAAAGAAAGGAAGGAAGGAAGGAAGGAAGGAAGGAAGGATAAAGAAAGAAGAAAGAAAGAAAGAAAGGAAGGAAGGAAGGAAGGAAGGAAGGAAGGAAGGAAGGAAGGAAGGAAGGAGAAAGAAAGAAAGAAAGAAAGAAAGAAAGAAAGAAAGAAAGAAAGAAGGAGAAAGAAAGAAAGAAAGAAAGAAAGAAAGAAAGAAAGAAAGAAAGAAAGAAGGAAGGATAAAGAAAGAAGAAAGAAAGAAAGAAAGAGAGAGAGAGAGAGAGAAAGATAACATCATCTGTTGAATTTAGTGCTAAGGAATGCCATAATTTGGGACAAATATAAGAACAAGGATGTGCAATCAGACAGATGTTTAGATCGGATCTGGCATTTTTGTCCACTTATCGAGTCTTCCTCAAGGACACAGAACAGGCAAATTTTGTTGTTGTTGTTAAATTTATTGCTCATTCTGGTCCATACGCACTACCTTTTTGCAAGCTGGCTGGTAGGAGAATGAAATGACCTAGAGCTACGGTGTTTTTTGTTTCGGCGTTGATACACGCAGTCAGAAAGCAGGAATGAAACACCGTGATTCGGTCCTCCAGATAGTCTAAACTTTGATGTATCCTAAGCAAAGAAGAAGGAAAACGATGAAAGTCAGGTGAAACAATTGAATTTTTTTTTTTTTTGCTTAGATTGTGTTAGATCTCAACTTCACAAGGGAAGGCAGTGAAGATGTGGGGAAAGCGGAACATTTCTGGTAAGTCTGTGAGTCGGTAGTATAAAGTAATTTCTTCATCTCTATTAAATACCCACAGCAGGCAAACTTGGAGCATTTTTTACAATGTGGTGCCCAGTTTTGTGGTGCGGTGGGTATGTGCGGATTAATTTATGTATATGCATGGCTATCTATATGGCACAAGACTCTAGAAGACTCATAGTTCTTTATTTATTTATTTATTTTTTACGACCCTTTAATCCAGAGTCTCCAAACTTGGCAACTTTAAGACTTGGGAAAGCAAAGCTGGCTGGAGAATTCTGGGAGTTGAAGTCCACAAGTCTTAAAGTTGTCAAGTTTGGGGACCCTTGCTTTAATCCTTTTAGTCAGGGTAGAGTCGGCGGAGCTGAATAGAGCTGAGAATTTACTGGCCAGATGCCCTTCCTAACACTTACATGGAGTTCACAGCAGACATTTTTTTTCTTTGAGCCCTGATAGGGAAACCTCTGCCGCTTCCTAGAATTGAACTCTCAATTTTCCAAGTGGGAAGCGAGAGTCTTTACCTCTAGGCTGCTATGCAGCTCACTCTCAGCTCTTAAGAATTTGTTCCCGCCCCCCCCCCCGGTCAGAAATTAAAAACTAGAAAAATAAGATTATCGAAGATACCGATCCAAGCGGAGTTGCACTACCTTTTTGTATCAGGGTGAGAAGCATTGCTGCTGAAGAGGTAATCGGCAGCCTCGGAATTCACAATCACTCCTCCTTCACCAACTGCAGAAAAAGATCACAGGGAAAGGCCCTTGACCATGCAACGTAAAATGTAAAGTTGCAATACAAGTGATCCTCGACTTATAACAGTTCATTTAGTGACCAAAGTGACGATGTGATTGAAAAAAGTGACTAAGCACCATTTTTCACACTTGGTCACGAGATCAAAATTCAAAGGTGCTCGGCAACTGGCTTATCTTTACGACGGTCGCAGGGCCCTGGGATCATGTGATCTTCTTTTGCAACTTTCTTACAAGAAAGATTCACTTAACAACTGTTTGATTAACTTAACCACCGCGGGGATTCGCTGAACAACGGTGGCGAGAAAAAAGGTGTAAATTGGGGCAAAAGTCACTTAAAAATAACTGTCTCATTTCACAGCAGAAATTTTGGGCTCAGTTGTAGTGGTAAGTCGAGGAGCACCTATAAAGTATGTTCTTTGCAAATGACTTGGTTTTCCAAGAGTTAGGTTTTTCTTGGGAAAAAGACTGAAAAGTTTTTTTTAAAAAAATCTAGATTTTTGGAAGCCCTGGGTAAATCCTGATACAGGTAATTCTGATATAGGTAAATCCTGATGCAGGTGTTTGTTTAGTGACTGTTTGAAGTTCCAATGCAGTGGTGGGATTCAAAAAATTTTACTACCGGTTCTGTGGGCGTGGCTTGGTGGGCGTGGCAGGGGAAGGATACTGTAAAATCACCAGTCAAAGGCAGGATTTGCCGGTTCTCTGAACTACTCAAAATTTCCATTACGGGTTCTCCAGAACTGGTCAGAACCTGCTGAAGACCACCTCTGTTCCAATGGACTAAAATACACACATGGTTGGAAAAAATGATTAAACAACATATAGAACTGAAACCTGAAATATTCCTATTAGGAAGGGTACCAGGAGGTTATAGTAAAGAAAAAATTTACTTAATTATACATGTTCTAACAGTGGCTAGGATTGTATTTGCTCAAAATTGGAAAAGTGAGAAAATACTGATAGAGGGAAAAATAATTGAAAAAAATATTTGAATGTGCAGAAATGAATAGATTGACACTAGAAATTAAAGAAAAAGAAGAAACTGAATCTTAGATGGTATGGAATATGTTTTTTTCAATGGATAGACAATAGAACAACCTAAAAAAGATTTGATGTATTTATAGAGCACTTAGAGAAATTTAAACAAAGTTATAATGTGTGATATTATTATGTATATGGGAATATATACAGGAACATTGATGTATTGTTAGATTTGATAAGAAGAATATCATTTATAATGTTCAAATAATTGAAATATGTAGCCAAGTCGATGCACCGAATGATCTATTGTATATAAAAAAACAATAAAAAAATAATTTTTAAAAAAAGTGAAGTTCCAATGGTCCCGGAAAAAAAGTGATTTAAAACCAGTCCTTGCACTTATGACCATCACAACATCCTCACCGATTAAAATTTGGGCAGATGGCAACCAGCATGCAATTTACACAGGCTGCAAGTGTCCTAGGGTTATGGGGTGGCTTACCGGGACCTACCGGGTTGGCTTTGCTTGCCGAAACAGGAGAGAGAAAGCTGCATTGGCTTAACAACTCCATGATTCACTGAACAACTGCAGTGGTTTGCAAAAATAGAAAAAAAAGAAAAAGGTCACAAAGTAGGGTGCGGCTCACTTAATAACGACCATTCTGGTCCTCTTTGCAGACGTAATTCGAGAAACTTCCCTCTGGCTTTGAGGGGGGCTCTGGGTCCGTGCCCCCAGCCGCCATGAACAAAAGTCAAGGCTTGGGGGAGGGACTTTTTAATAGCATGGGCGCCATTTTGACTTTTTTGACTTTTTTGACTACTCAACCAGCAGGCCTTAATCTCACCCTGGGGAACCCTGTCACCCCAATAGGGGGCTTCTTGGGGGTGGGCCTCAAACATTTTAGCAAGCGGTTCTCTGCCCGGTTGCTGGGTGGGCGTGGCCATGGTGGGGGTGGTCTAATTGGCCTCCTGCACCACAGTGAGGAGGGGCGTTTTTGCCCTCCCCAGACTCCGGAGGCTTTTCTCGAGCCTCCGAGAGGGCTAAAATGGCTTCCCCGAGGCTCTCTGGAAGCTGGAAATCGGTCCATTTCCGGCCTTCCCAAACATCCAGGAGGCCCGTTTTTCGCCTTTCCGGAGCCTCTGCCCGCATTCTGCACTTACCTGCATCCATAACGGGCTGTGTGGGGACACCTGGGGTGGGCGGGGCCAGCCAGGCGTGGGGTTTGGCGGTTCTCTGAACTGCACAGAATTTTAGTTATGGGCTCTCCCAAACACCCAGCAGCCCAGCCCTGGGGCTTCCCCTGCTTTCTGTCCTCTCCCTCCCGGCAAGGATTCCTTTGGGGCCCCCTCACCCCAAAGGCGGCGGATCTCTGGGGCGACGCTCTGCGAGAACCAGGCGCTGCGGCCCCTAAACATCCCGCTGCGAGTCCGAGCTGGGGTCTCCCAAAGCTCCATATTTGATTATCCCCGTTTTCTTTCCATCCGAACGAAAGGCCCCGAAATGACTCCGCCCACCCACGGAAGGAAGCAGTTTGCACACGTGCGTCTGGTCCTGTTTCCTTGCACGTAATGGCACCCAGGTGCCCATTTCTCCCTCATGGATGCTGCATGCAAATCACAGGCCATGTTTTCTTTCTCTTTTCCGGTCAGGACGTTCTAAGGACAGCTAAATCCAGGTGTCAAAAGAGGCCCTGAAACCTGCTGGCGGATTCCAAAGACCGACTTTTGCAAAATATCAATCGGTCCTGCTAAGAGTGATCTTTCAAACTAACAGAAGGCAAAGAGTAGAATAGAATAGAATAGAATAGAATAGAATAGAATAGAATAGAATAGAATAGAATAGAATAGAATAGAATAGAATAGAATAACAGAGTTGGAAGGCACCTTGGAGGTCTTCTAGTCCAACCCCCTTCCTAGGCAGGAAACCCTACACCACTTCAGACAAATGGTTATCCAACATCTTTTTAAAAACCTCCAGTGTTGGAGCATTCACAACTTCTGGAGGCAAATTGTTCCACTGATTAATTGTTCTCACTGTCAGGAAATTTCTCCTTAATTCTAAGTTGCTTCTCTCCTTGATGAGTTTCCACCTATTGCTTTTTGTCCTGCCTTTAAGGTGCTTTGGAGAATAGCTTGACTCCCTCTTCTTTGGGGCAGCCCCTGAGATATGGGAACACTGCTATCATGCCACCCCTAGTCCTTCTTTTCATCAAACCAGACAAAACCCAGTTCCTGCAACCATTCATCGTATGTTTTATCCTCCAGTCCCCTAATCATCTTGGTTGCTCTTCTCAGCACTCTTTCCAGAATCTCAATATCCTTTTTACATCATGGCAATGTAACTCAAATCGACAGCTGGTTTTCGCTTCGGAGTACAGGAGGTCCTCGGCTTACGACCATAATGGTGGCCAACATTTGTGTTGCCAAGCGAACCATTTGTTAACCGAGTGAGGCCTTGTTTTACGAGCTTTCCTGCCACAGTGGTTACGTGAATTAAGCAAGCTGTTACATTGGTCACATGGCCGTTAAGTGAATCTGGCTTCCCCGTGGACTCTGCAACCATCATAACTATGAGTCAGTTGCCAAGCAGCTGAATTTAGATCACGTTATCATGGGGGTGCTGGAAAGGACGTAAGTGTGAAAAACACAAGTCAGGTTTTTCTGTGCTGTTGTAGCTTTGAACGGTCACTAAATGAACTCTTCTAAGTTGAGGACTGCCTGTACTCAAACACAAAGAAGTTACTGCAAATATATATACAGTATATATACAGTATATTTGTTCTTTGTAAAAGTTTATGGGTATTCCTTTTTGTGTGTGTGTGTGTGTGTTTGGAAACAGCAAATCTACCCACTGCAATAAATAGATTTGGGCCTCTCTTTAGGCTGGATTACTTTTCACCAACACAGGCAGTCCTTGACTTACAACTATTCATTTAGTGACTGTTTCAAGTTAGGGTACTGAATAAAGTGACTTACCGCTATTGCGCCCTTGTCAAAGCATTTCCCCCACAGTCACATGATGACAATTCGAGTTTTTTTTGCAGCCGGCATATGGGTGCCATCTTCCCTGCCAAACAAAGTCAATGGGAGAAGCCAGACTCACTTAGTGACCGTGAGATCTGCTTAACAACTGTGGTGATTTCCTGAACGGTGCCACACAAAAAAAGGTCATAGAACCAGGCACACTCACTTATCAGCAGACTCGCTTAGCAACAGAAAATCTTGCCCCAGGTGTGGCATTAAGTCAAGAACTACCTGTTGAACTTATTTAAAAAAAAAAAATCTGGGGGAATGAAGTTTGGCCGGTTATTATTTCGTCAAGTTTCTGAACCTCTGCCTGTTTTCACACCGGTTCTGAAGAAGGGAGCTTCCCATCAAATATCAGGAGGAGAGGCAGTAGGGGAAAAGATCCACGCTTAAATGTAACATTTCATTTTGATTTGATCAAGATTATTATTTATTATTCTTATAATAAATAAGAATTTATTATTCTTATTCTTATAATGTTGTGGAATGGAACACTAATAGCTTGGGGATACATCCTTCGACTCAACCTGACAGTTGGAAATTCTCCCAGAAAGGAATCGGATGACCCACGTTGGAAAGACTCTTTTAAGTGGCCAAGGAGACACCTGGCAACCCTTTTCAAAACGTGACGGTTGTCCTAGCTCAGAGGTCCCCAAACTTGGCAAACTTTTAAGACTTGTGGACTTCAACTCCCAGAATTCTCCAGCCGGCATAGCTTACTCTCTTGTAATCCCTTCCTCTGCAATCTCTCTCCACTTTAGGAGGCTAAGAGACAAAAGAAACAGACATGGCTGGCTGGAGAATTCTGGGAGTGGAAGTCCACAAGTCTTGAAGTGGCCTAGCTGAGCCACAGAAAGGGACAAAGGAACTACTCTACTGTTGATAAGAGCGGGGAGTAAACCTCAGCAGAAGTCCAAGGGAACTGGTTGGGCCCTTCTGCCGGCCCCGGGGACCATACCCCACAATCCTATAAGCTCCTTGTTTCCTACAGAGCTAGGGTGAGACGTATCGGCTGAGGAGGCATCTCCATCTAACCCGTGCTTCTACATATCGAAAGCAATGATTCTCAGTGGTTCCTTGTTCTCTCCCGAGTCATTGAGACAGGGGCAAAAGTAGGGGTACAACTTCTCGGTGAATGTGTCTGTGAAAGTGTAGAGGTGAGACATGGCCGTGGCCTCGTAAAAGGACACCTGTCCCCCTTCGTAATCCAAATATATTCCCACTCTGCACAGATTGCCAGACAAGGTTAGACATTTGGGGTAGACATCTACGGCCTTGAGCTCGTTCTTATTCCTCAACTTGATCAACCAGTGGCCTTCCTTGGGTGAGAGGGGATAATTCCCTTTCCGGTTAATGCTTTCCCGGACAACTCCTAGAGTCCACTTGATCTTCTTCTTCACTTCCACTTCCCAATAGTGCTTCCCGGTGGTGAATCCTTCAGAAGCTAAAACTGAAACGCTGCAGTCAAATCTTTCTGGAAGATCTGGAAGAATCTGCTTCGTGTCGTTATGCCAGACGCAGGTCAACCCTTCGGAGAGAACCAAGTTGGGGTGGGCTGTGTTGGGATCCAAGGTGATGAAGGTGATGTCTGGGGAAGGAAGGACATGATTGGTGAAGCCTGGGAGATGCCTCCAAATGACTTGACACGCAATCAAACCAGGCCTATCTATACGATATACTAATTTTCTTTGGTACAGATATGAAATACATTATCCTCTTATTCTAAAATAAACAGCAATACACATTATTTCTATTTCATAAACAGCTCCAAGTGTCAAATCCCAAAATTAAATGTGCGCCTCTTTCAGTTACGAGCAAGAAGTCCAACAGTGGTTTCCAAGTGGAAGCAAAGTTAGAGTTTCCTTAATCAGAATAACTTCTTTTGCCATCTCAGTCTGTTGCATTAAGCTTCCCTATCCCTTCTTCCATGATAGGAATGTGGAGGGAAAAAAATCAATTTCATTTTAAGATCAAGCAATTGGATCTGGTTGCTTCTTTACCTGGGTTAAGAATAGTTCTCATTTCTTTCCATATCGCATAATGCATGGGGCCCTTGAATTCTCCAGGGTTCAGCGCCCCCATCACTAATTGTCCCAGAGACGAATTGTCAGCTTTGTTCTCCATCCTACACAGGGTATTTGTAGAGTTAGTTAAATGTGGCCATGATAGGGAGTGGGGGAGGGGAGATAACCCCAGAAACAACTATTACCTTGGGATATACTGGCTAAGGGCAATGCACTGAGGAACACTTCCTGCCTCAAAGAATTGCATACGTTGTCCCCAACTACTATATGGGAAAGGGCTGTGTTTGATGCCAACATCATGGAATCACCTGGAATTTCTTCCTGTCTGATATAAATGCATGGAACTAAGGAGGGGAAAAAATGAAGTGGCAACCCAGGCCAATTAACTTATTTGTTGTAGTTCTTTGATCTTGGCTGTTTTCTTGAAGGCTTTTCATCACCCAACTAGATAACAGCATCCATGCACCAAGCTCGGAGAGCACTAAGGGCTTCACAGTTTAACCTGAGCTACAGATAGTCTCCTTTATTTAATACCAAAAAGGATACAAAATGGGGACAGAATCTAGAAATTAGAAATGACTGAAATGTGGTAGGTAGGTAGGTAGGTAGGTGGATGGATGGAGGATGGATGGATGGATGGATAGATAGATAGATAGATAGATAGATAGATAGATGATAGATAGATAGATAGATAGATAGATAGATAGATAGATTAGATTAGATAGATGATAGATAGATAGATAGATAGATAGATAGATAGATAGATAGATAGATAGATAGATAGATAGATAGATAGATAGATAGATAGATAGATGAGAGATAGATAGATAGATAGATAGATAGATAGATAGATAGATAGATGATAGATAGATAGATAGATAGATAGATAGATAGATAGATAGATAGATAGATAGATAGATAGATAGATAGATAGATAGATAGACCGACAGATAGATTGAGATAGATGGACAGACAGAGAGATAGATAGATAGATAGATAGATAGATAGATAGATAGATAGAGAGAGAGAGAGAGAGAGAGAGAGAGAGATGATACACAGAAAACTATTGTCTTCTATTAGAACTCATTCATTGCCTGAACATTGATACATGTGTTTGCATCAACACAAAAGAAACACTACATGGATGCTGAAGGGTTGAATGTTAGGATTCCCAATTTAAAGGGAAGAACCTTATGTATTTATGCTTGTTTGGGTCCTTCAGACAGGATACAATACACAGCATCAGGAAGATCAGGCCAATCAACCAATGGGAACAGTCCAGATTTTATGGTTAATTTTCATATTTTTTTGGCTACTCTTGAACTCTGCTATAATCATTTCAATATATTTCCTTATAGAATGGTACTCAGGGGTGGAATTCAATTTTTTTAACAACTGGTTCTGTGGGTGTGGCTTAGTTGGTGGGTGTGGCTTGGTGGTCATGTGACTGGGTGGATGTAGTCATGTTATTGGCTGGGTGTGGCCAACTCAATATCACTCACATCGAGGCACCATTTCCTCGCCTGGCCTCTCATGACTGTGGGGATGCCGCAACAGTCATAAGTGTGAAAAATGGTCACAAGTCACTTTTTTCAGGGCCACTGTAACTTTGAATGGTCACTCCACACAAGCAAAGGAGGGAAAAAAACTCCAGAGAAGTTCCTGAGACAGGAAGTCTAGTCCTGCCAAGAATGTAATAAGGGTTAACGGAGAGGCAGTTTCTGTCAGCAACAGCAGCATGTTGCCTTCCTGCCTTTCTTACAGGATTAGCTCAGTAATTTCTTCTAACAACTGGTTCTCCGAACTGCTCAGAATGTTAACAACTGGTTCTAGCGAATAGGTGCAAACCGGTAGAATCCCACCCCTGCTCGTACTCACCGTTCTACAAATGGCTTTATTCCCTGTCAGGAAAAAAAAGAGAAAAGAAAGAAGAATCATTTCTAAATTGCCTTCCCTTTGGACCCATTTAGAAGTATAAATATAACTCAGCAAAGCAAGATGGGTGGTAGATTAGATTTCAAAATTCTCAACGGCCTTCGGAGTTTTGAAAGCCCCCGGTGGCCTTCATACTTTTCTAAAATCTGTATGAAATGACCTTAAAGCCAAGTGGCTCTCAGCTTCATCTCCGACCTTATCTACTTGACGTTGTAATTCTCAACTACGTCCTTCTTCTCTATGCCAAGCAGATGCCCTTGAGTTCTACACATCTAACACACCAGCGACATCATCCCAAAGCACGTGCAACTGTGTAATCTGGACATCTTACTTTTAGGAAACCGGCAGAATTTTGCTGGTACAACCTAGCCTGAATGCAGACCAAAGTGTCTTTTGCAACTTGCGAGCGGTCTTGGAGTTTGTTTAGGTTGCCCTCCATTTCCTGCAGAAGGATTTCACTCTCTTCTTTTAAGTGGTGAATTAGAATTTTCTCCTTCATGTGAAGAAACTGGTGCAACTTTAAGAACTCCAAGGAGATATGGTACTGGAGTTGTAATTTGTTTTCCTGAAAATTGAAGAGAGAGAGATAGAGAGAGAAAGGGAGGGAGGGAGGGAGAGATTGAAAACAAAGTCCATGCAACTAACTTATGCTAGCGATATGGATTCTGATCCTTGACCTGTTATTTACCGTGGGACTATAATTACATTGTAAATGAGCTTTTACAACATTGCTTTTGACTTATTTCCTCTTTTTAACAATGGCTACCAAGAAAGAAAAATGATTCTGATTTTACTGGCTTGCGGTGTATTTATTTGGGTTCAAAATGGGGAAATAAATGTGTTTCCCACACCAAAAATATTTCAAACGAATAGTATCTACTGAATTAACAGAAGAACAGAGTTGGAAGGGACCTTGGAGGTCTTCTAGTCCAACCCCCTGCTTAGGCAGGAAACCCTACACCATTTTCAGACAAATGGTTCTCCAATCTCTTCTTAAAAACTTCCAATGTTGGAGCATTTGCAACTTCTGGAGGCAAGTTATTCCCCTGATTAATTTTTTCAACTGTCAGGAAATTTCTCCTTAGTTCTAAGTTGCTTCTCTCCTTGATTAGTTTCCACCCATTGCTTCTTGTCCTGCCTTTAAGGTGCTTTGGAGAATGGCTTGACCCCTCTCTTCTTTGGGGCAGCCCCTCAAATAAGGGGAACACTGCTATCATTCCTATTCACGTTATGCATGCATACTCACTTTATGACTGGATATTTTCTCCTCCTGAGCATTCTTCAACACCTCCATTTTTACCAGGATGGATCTGAGCTGAAGTCTCAAGGTGAGTAACCTTTCCTGTGGATATAATGTGAAGTTACAGCTACATTTTTAGCCTGATTAAAAAGCAACCTCTCTCAGCCCCAAATCCTTAGCCTTCAAAAGTGGGTTATCATCATCCTTGAAATGTGGGTCATTTCAAACAGAACACCAGTGGGTTGGTTTTTTTTTTTTAAGCTCAAAAACCTTCAGCAGTGTAGACTTCAACTCTCACAATTCCAGAGCCAACATGCTGGCTGTGGAATTCTGGGAGTTGAAGTCCACACCATTTAAAGTGGCTGAACTTGAGAAATACTGCGAAACATTAAGAGGGGGTCTGCTGGAACATCTAAAAGGGCCTTCAAAAAGCTTCCCTTGGACCGGATCACAGGACTATTCATGGGATCTGGCCTCAGCACGTCATTTACCGTATATATCTGCACTGCATCAGGGATGAGAAGAAACTGAGTACATTGATCTTTGGGCATCTGAGCTTCTCTGCAGGTGAAACAAGCTAGTGTCCCTTGAGGCTTCCAGTAAAGGGTCAATGGTTCTCCATGCTCCATGCATTTCTGCTGTTGGCCTCCCACGTGACAAGTCTTAACCTTCTCCGCCATCTTTTCCAAGGCTTGGTTGATTATGAACTTGCGGTCTGGAACATTGATGTGACATTCTGGGCAGAAAACGCCCTTTTTATTCCAGGTGGCCTCCAGGCAAGGTTTGCAGAAGTTATGGCCGCAAGGTAGAATGACTGGCTGCTTAAACAGTTCGAGGCAAAGGGAACAGGACAACTCCCTGGTGAAGTCATCTGCATTCAGGTCCCACGAGGTGTTGGACGAGCTGGCAAGAATCGGGCTCACTGCTCGTTCGTTTAGGGAAATGAGTGAGGAAGTGGATGGATTTTTGCTGGTGGAAGTGGACATTGTACTGGAAAGAGCAAACACTAAAGCAACAATCAGAAGGAGGGAAGAAAGCAAGCGTGAGAAGGATTCTCTTAAATGACAATGGTTGGATTAATAGATCACCTACCTGGGGTCACCTCCAATTGTACGATCCTTAACCAAAATAAAGTTTATTATCTGATGAATTTGCTAGATTCTAGCTAGAATTGTTGGATATGAGATGAATGGCAACTAAATATGATAAAGGGATAAATAGATTAGATAGATAGATAGATAGATAGATAGATAGATAGATAGATAGATAGATAGATAGATAGATAGATAGACAGACAGACAGACAGACAGACAGCTAAAGATAGCGGTAGATAGATGATAGTGAGAGATAGATCGATGAAACGAGAGAGAGAGAGACAGACAGACAGACATGAGAAAGAGAGAGATTTTGAACAATAGGTGATATGTTGGAGTATAATTCCCAGGATTAAGTCCTTCTGATGAAAATCCTGAGAGATAATACACCTACCCACCCTTGCCAAAGTGGTCAACTAAGAAAGACTGATGTTTGCCATCTCCTGTTAAATTCTCGTGCCTGTTTTTTTTTAAAAATTGAAAAATCAGAGTAACCTTTGTAAACCATCAAAAGATTTCACTGGTTAATTTGGCCAGTTGATTGGCTACATATTACAAATTAGAATGATATAGCAAAGAGTTACCATATCAGTCTTTCAGTGTCCCAATGTTATTTTTTTTAAAAAACCCACCAATGCCAGTACTTAAGAATGACAGGTTGTTCCCAGGATGCTGACCTTGATATGAAAGTGAAGTAGCCTCTTCACGTGGGATTTACAATTTACTTTGGACCATCATTTCCCCACCTGAAGATCTTTGGAGGGGTTGGACTGCATAATTCTCATGATCTTCAGCCATTTTAGGACTTCAATGACAGAGCTTGGATGATTCAAGTGACTTATAAATTACAGAGGTACCTTGGTACTCATCATTCATTCCAGGAAGCGCAATGAGTACTAAAAACAATGAATACCAAGCAAACCACATGACTTACCACGTAGTCCTTTATTTCAGTGGGAAGAGGTAATGAGTCACAAGACAGCCAACAGCAACAAGTTGTACCTTACACATCAAGTACCAGGAGAAATGACAAGTACCGGGATAAAATTTTCACTTCAAAACAAATCACGTACCAAATTGGACGAGTTTTGAAGCAGTCACGTACCAAGGTATGACTATAAATGAATAATAATGGCAGCAACAACAACAATCTCAACAGTTGTGGGGACCAGGTAGGAAATTTGACCTGGTGTGGTCCAGACTCAGTCCTTCTACTTTGCTGTTGGTAGATAAATCCAGGTATCTCACCGATTTCTACCTGGTGTTATTTCAGACCTGGAATGATCTCCTGCTTTGAAAATATTTTTCAAAATGCCACACTGGGACCTAGAAGTCACCACCTAGCCCTTCCTCCTTGGGGTGTTTCAAGAAAAATTGATCCTGGCTTCCAATTTCCACCCATTTCTACAAAGATCTATCATTTATGGCATTTCAAGGAATTCACCTATTTTGCAGAATAACGCCTTTGCTTTATTGTTCACAGAAACCTTTGGTTCTTTGCCCGTATTTCCTCACTAACCTGCTTTCAGTATCCTGCCTTGTAACTGCCACTCTCCAACTGCCTTCTTCTTCCAGAAGATTCCATTGGCTTCCTATGAAATGATTTAGTCTCAAACCTCCCCATGAAGCTATCAAAGCAAGAACTGAATAACAGCTGTCAAATGTAATCCAGAGAGGCACGAATTGACACCCATTTGTTTTCATAATCTTACATCGGGGGGCGGGGACCTCTTCCAAATCTTGTTATAATTTTATATTTTATATAGTTATAATTTTGAGACATTTATTTATAAACCAAATAACACCAGGATTATTTACTGACAAAAGAAATCCTCATACAATGCAATTCTTGAGAAATATCATTGCTGAATTATTGTCGGTGCAACTTATTTCACCAGCCGCTGAAGGACTAAACATATACAGCATGCTAAATTTAGCTGAGAATGTTGGCCAGATCTCATGTAGCTTATGTTGGCTTTTTCCCCCTCCCCCACTTTTCCCATCTCATTAATGGTTTTTAAAAACTGAATATTGTTTTAACTTATTGCTTAAGAGCCATGGAGGCGCAGTGGTTAGAATACAGTATTGCAGGCTAACTCTGCCTATAGCCAGGAGTTCTATCCTGAGGAGCTCCAGGTTGACTCGGCCTTCCATCCTTCCGAGGTCGGTAAAATGAGGACCCAGATTGTTGGAGGAAAGAGATTGATTCTGTAAACCGCTTAGAGGGCTGTAAAGCACCATGAAGGGGATGTAAGCGTCATGCCCCTGGTGGAGACGGACTCTGAGGGAGAGGAGGAACAGCCCACAGGGAGTAGAAGTGTGGCTCTGGAGGTTGTGGAGGAGGCTGGGGAAGGGCAGAGGCTGGCTGGGCAGTCAGAGGAGGACCCAGGCCCATCCCCTATCCATCCTAGGGCACGCAGGGAGGAGAGGCCCTTGATCCTCTTCATGGGCTGCAGCTGTGACAACTGAATAAGAGAACAGACCTGCGTACGTGCGAGAGCTGGAAACAAAGCGTGGAAATATCTCGTTTATTGTTCCTCTGTCAGTCTGGCATCCTTCCCAGTCTGTGTTCTGATATCTGTGGAGTCTTCAAGTCCTTATCTTGCCTGGTTTATGCTGTTTTTTTAACCCCTTTGTAACTTATAGGCATTTTTAGTTTAAACGGCATTTCTGTCAGCCTTCATGATCTTCTTCCTTTGCTTTGCTTCTTTCTGGCTGTCATGAGTAGCGGGGGGTGGAAGAGGGAAAAGTATGGGAAGTGAGCTGGAGGTGTTACTAACATTGTGTGAACTGGGGAGGGTTTCTATTTCTTGCTTAGCTTTCTCTTCTCTGCGCAACTGCAAACCTTTATCTGAGTAAGCCACGGTCAACTAATCATCACCACCTGGAGATGTCCACATGATGAGGTTCACAACTTTTCACTGGAAGAACCGTTTGAACTATTGGGGGTGGGAACATTTCAATCCCTTGATATATGTGATGTACGTGCCTATTTCCTCAGATTCACAATTCTCTTATTGCTACCACTTCCAGTAAAAGATATCTTTTCTCTAATTACAAGAGTCTAAGTATTTCTTTCTTGGATTTTGAACGGAGCACCAGCTGACATTATTCTGAATCTGAGGAAATAGGCACGTACATCACATATATCAAGGGACTGACAATTTCCTCCTTCTTGTAAATGCTCATGTGGGAGTTTTTTGTCTCCAGTCAAGGATATTCAGAGCTTGGAAGCAAAGTGAAGGAATAAAAGGGGCTTTACCTGTTTTTTTGCGACTGTGTTTATTTTGTATCCCACCCTGGGTCATCACAATAAGTCTATGTGCTATTGTTATTACTATGTAGCCTAATATTTTATTGTAAACTACTTTTGAGGGGTTTCACTCAATCACTCAAAGCCACAAAGAACTTCCGAAGAAAACATTGTTAAACAACTTTTATTGAAGGTATGCATACATTAGTGGAGGAGCATATATGTTGGGTAAGACTGAGCTAATCTATCAGGTAGCAGTTTATAAAAGGAAACTTTATCATTTTTAGAAAATTCCATTCTTCCATTCTTATCTCTGCAATAACAAAAGAAAATACTCTTAACTCCTAAAAGATTTAACATAGCAATAAAGCGAAAGTAATACTTTTCAAACAGATTGATTGATCAGCCATATTTAGGAAATCCCTCCCTCCCTCAGAGTAGACTCTATAAGACTGTGACTCTATATTTATGGTGATGACTCCATATGGACTATGACTCTAAATATAGAAAACTTTTTAAAAAATCATGAGGCCTCAAATCCTGATTTATAGAAACACGCGATGTCCATCTTTGATCCATTCCTGAAAATGCATTGCCTTAAAAAGTTGAAATGGGAGATCTTCAGTCAGCGATAAGCAGAAATAGTTTTCGAAGTCATTCATAAACCGCATCAGCAGAAATAGTAAAGTATAATTCATCAAATCTGGGGGGAGGGGAAAGATTATTTTTACATTAAAAAAACAAGAAATGTGGTACAATACACTATAGACTGGATCGGAAAATCAAATAAATTGATTTTTGTACCTGTGTTTGAGTCTCTCTTAACAGGGCTATATTGAAAATATAAAAACATGCAAACATAGGGAAAGTACTTTTAAAACTATTGCAAGAGTTGTTCAGGGCTCTTGTAAGGATCACCAAAAGATTGTGCAAGGTGTTTTCAACTCTTCTGCTCCCCAAACCTGGCTAAATTATCCAAAATTGAATAAAGTTGGTTTTTCTTTGAGTAAGGACACATGACTGATGAAGCTTCCTAGATGAGAAGCAAAACATCTCAGATTAACTAAGGTTGGTCTAGTTGCCACGTTTTAATCTTTTTGGACACATGAACCCATAACCCAATCACAGCAGGGACTGTGTTTTACCTACAGTGGGTAAAAAGGACTTTTTGATAAGCAGGTAATGAAGGCAGCTCCGCTTTAAAGTACAGAAGAGATATTAATTATGATTATTTTGGTTGTCGTGTTCTATGCTTTTTCACAGTGTATCATATGGATTCTGCACACACATGCACACCTATACATGTATTCCAGCAGGGGAATTCTGGGAGTTAAACTCGGCCCCTTTAAGATGTGTGGACTTCGAGTAACACTGGTCTGAAACATCAGCTTTCTTCTTCTTTTTACAGGTCTCTTTCCTGGTGAAAACTGCTTAAACATGTTGGTTCTCTAGTTTCGTTTCCTTACTGCTTTGTCTTTTGTGACAGCAAGCTGATATTTTACTGCCTGAGTAATAATACGACCCATTAAAATAATGCACACACTTCCGTGTTTCCCGTGAAGTATGTTTTTCCTGAAACGGCCATCTCTTACCTTGTTTGCTGGAGATTACTGGATTAGTAGTTCTGTTCTGTGGAACACAAAGAAAATAAACTTTCAGCACGTATTTCTTGAAATACATATCAAATCATTGGGGGCCTGCAGATTCTAAGCTAATATTTTGCTTCTGTTTTGCACGCTCAACATGAAATTCACCTCCTAACTTTTTATTTTTTTGTCTTAAATTGTTAAAAACAACCTTTCTGGCAGCATTTTCTATCAAGGCTTTTTTTAAAAAATGAGTTAGCCTTTTTCAGAGGAACCTCAAGAAAAATCGTCTTAAAGGAAAAAAAAGTGACGTAGGGAAGAACAGAATCCAGCAGTAGCACATCGATCCACAATAACAGATTCCTTTTCATGATGTTTATAAGAATGGTTGGGAATTGGGCAGTATAAAAGTTTAATCCATAATAATAAAAACAATCAGACTTAACGAACTTATTGTATTTCCTTTTTTTAAAGAAACATGTCTACTGAAATTCTAAGATACAGAACAGGGAAATACGCATTTATCACCTGCAGAGCTCTATTATTATACCCCATGACAATAAAATAGAAGTAGCTCCTGCATTGCCTGTTTTACGTCTGCTCAACTATCAAAGGCTGAAAAAATAAGCCATGGCGTCCAAAGCTGACACTATTCCTGTTTCAGGAAGTAAAGGAAGGAAGGGGGAGGGGAAAAAAAAAAGAAACGGAAGAGAAAGTCAAGTCAAAGTAGTTACCCCATTTCACAATCTGGGGTTCGCGGAACGCCTGGTGTTCCACTCTGCACAAATATTCATCTTTTCCATTGGGAACCACCGAAACGTGAGCCAGAAGCTGGAAGGTCCAATCTTCCTTGAAAGAGAGGTCGGACCGCTGGACGCCGGGAATTTCAACGTTGTTCTTCAGAAGAGTAACGTTGATCTTGGGAGGGTGGAAACCCTCCACAAAGCAGTGCAAGGTGTTCTCCTTGCCGATGGATTCAGGGTGGCGGGAATAGACTTGCACTTTAGGAACCTCTAAAGGTTGAGCAGGGGAAAAAGAAAAAAAAAATAAGAGATGTTGTTGTAAATCCCGGTCATCTGGCCCCTATTGACTCCACCATGCCCAGAGGGCCTTGAGATAAGAATTTTTGTAATTCAGAAATGAATGAGCTGGAAGGGACCTTGGAGGTCTTCTAGTCCAGCCCTCTGCTCAAGCAGGAGATCCTAGACCATCACAGACAAATGGCTGTCCGGTCTCTTCTTAAAAACTCCAATGGTGGAGCACCCATAACCTCTGAAGTCAAGCCATTCCACTGGTTAATTGTCCTCACTCTTAGAAAGTTTCTCCTTCATTCCAGGTTGCTTCTCTGTCAGCGTTCCAGCCAACCTCCATTCCAATCCATAACTCCGAGACAAACATTATCTCAAAGGTACCTTTATTTGGACAGTAAACTGGCACATCTGTGGAATCCCAAATCTGAACGTTTTCGGGCTTCCTTGCAATATTTAAGACTACAAATCCATCCCCCGCTTGGCCGTCATCACATCACATGGCCCCATCACGATCCATCCTAAAGTAAGATCCTTATTTCATCCTGCGCCATACTCAATGACCTTGAACTAACGAAAGAATTTTATTTGGTCTACTCAGAGCTACTCAACTGAAACCTTCCTTCTCTCACTTTCTCAGGCTTGTGGCAGCATGGAAGCATCGGATCTCAATATGGCTTCCAAAGCTGGCACTTTCCTTGATGAGTTTCCAACCAATAGATTTGGTCCTCCGATGCTGCTTCCGGAGAGAACATGATTTCCAACAGCTGATCTACCCAGGTAGCTTCAGGCAAGCAATGCACAATAACTGGGCCACCTCTTTAGAAAAGATAAAGGGGGACTTTTTAAAAAAGAAAAGAAAAAAGCCAAGACGTGAGTTCCCAAATGCATCCTTTGGCCACAAGCAGGATTCTCCTGGCTCGGTATAGGTGGCCCTCAACATACAACCATAATTGTGGTTGCTAAGCCATGCAGTCCTTAATCAAATTATCACATGACCAGACCCAATTTTTATTACCATTTTTATTATGGTCGTTAAGTGAATCAGAAGCAGGCTGGGAATTAAGATCATGCAGGGTGGATAAAAATCTATTTTTTAAAAATATATATATATAGTTTTTATTTTTATCAAATTAATTTTAATAAAATGCTTTTGGGGTAAAAATCTATCCAAAGATAGTTTTCTATTTAAGATATATTCATAATTTAGTTTATTCGGCATGAAATGGAGCTTAGTTCTGTAGCACGAGGCTGTATATCCTGCAATATTGAGACTGTCGCTGAGTCAACCGCAGCTCAGAGGAGCTGCTGCAGGATGGTTGCTCTTTAAAAATTATGATTTAAATCAGGGGTGTCCAACCTTTCACCTTCCCTGGGCCACATTAGAAGATGAAAATTTGGTTTGGGCCGCACATAAAATAAAATAACAGTAACGATACCTGATCATCAAAAAAAACCATAGAAAACATAGTTAACATATTAAATTTATTTGGAAATGAAGTTAGTGAGATGTTTTTATTATTAATTATTTATTAAAAATTACTTATTTTTTATCACAGTTTTTTTATCACGGTTTTTTTATCACGGTTTATTTTCTGGCCAAATTTTGCGGGGGAGAAAGCTCGCCCGCCTGCGCCTACCTCTCCTCCTGCAAATGGCCCGGCTGGATGAGGCAGGACTGGAAGGCAGAAGCAGCAGCAGTGGCGGGGGCAGAAGCAGCGGCGGGGGCAGTGGCGGCGGGGGCAGAGGCAGCAGCGGTGGCGGGGGCAGAAGCGGAGGCAGCGGGGGCAGAAGCGGCAGCGACGGCAGGGGCAGAAGCGGCGGGGGCAGAAGCGGCAGCGATGGCGGTGGTGGCAACAGCAGGAGGTGGCGCTCTGACGGCGCCTGCTTTTTCTGTTGCTGCTTGGCCTGGCGCTCGCCTCACCCTGCCTCGCGCCTGCTTCTCCTCCTCCTCCTCGCTGGCTCTGGCACGAAGGTTGGGGTGGGCACTGGGCCGCATTACAAGGTGACCTGGGCCGCATGCGGCCCTTGGGCCGCAGGTTGGACAAGCCTGATTTAAATCAAGTTGATTTAAATCAAGCCTTTTTACTAGTGATTTAAATGGTGATTTAAATCAAAGCCACCCTGCCATCATTGTAATGGTGATCACAAAGGTTGTGTGAGAGATGTGTTGTAAATCTCATCCCCACCTCCAATTCTGGGAGGACAAAGAATAAATAAAAGTGCAAAGGACATTTTAGGGCAATTTTTTTTTTTCCAATGTGGCAACTTTTAAAATGTGTGGACTTCAACTCCCAGAATTTCTCGATCAGCATGTTGGCTGAGGAAACTCTGTAACTTGAAACCCACACATATTATAAAGTTCCCGAGTTTAAAAAAAAAACAAAACAATGATTTTTTTAGAACAAACAAAATGTTTCTTCCTTTTTTTTTATTTTCACACTTTTAAAAGCTCTTTTGAAAGCATTATTGTTGTTGTTTTCATTGACAACGTATCCATCACAATTATCTTTGTGTTTTGTTCTTCTGCTTTTTCTATTTCTAGGATAGAAAGCAGGAGGTCTTGAGTTCGAGTTTCGGTCTCAGCTATGAAAGCCAGCTGGATGACTTTGGGCAGGGGACAGGGAGTTCTAGTCCCGCCTTAGGCATGAAAGACAGTTGAGTGATTTTTGGACCAGGGCCAAAGGGTCACAGCTCATACCCCCTCACAAGGTTGTCGTTGTGGTGGGGAGGAAGAAAGCGTGTGGGATATGTTCATCACCTTGAGTCCTTTGTAAAAATAATAAATAAATATAGTATTTATTAAATAAATAAATATAAATAAATTATAAATAAATATATTTAAAGCAAAAGGAAAAAAATACGTTCGTCAAGTGTCAAAAATTGACAGCCCAAGCTTCTTTTCACTATTAATTTCTCAGATTCTTAAGTTTTCCTCTACTTTCCTAAATCTAGCAACTCCTGCGAAGCTAGAAGAAGATGTCATGGCTATTTTATTTTACGAGATGCACCATATCAGAAAACCTCTTTCCAGCACATCAAGGTCCCTTTCAAATCAAAGCAACTACTTGCTACTCAAGTCTTTCCCTTCTTCCCTTCTGCATTTCGGGCACTGAGCCCCACAACTAAATCAAAAACATAGCCAAGCGAAGAAAACCAAGTGAAGTTTAGAACAAAAGACAACAAGATGGCAGCCATCACAGGCTTCCGTGATCCACACCCATCAGAACTGCTGGGGAAAAATAGATTTTTATTGTTTTGGAATAGTTTAAGGCCATCTTGTGAAGTTTAGGCAGTTTTAAAACGCAATAAACATTGGAGAATAAACAAAGAGAACCCCTCCCATTTCCTTATACAATCAACAGAAATAGGAATTTTAAAAAACGGAATTCAATTCAATTCTTATTATTCTTCCAACCAGATCTGTTCCCCCGGCACAGGCATTACAAGGGAGTCAAAGGTTTCTTTTGACTTCCTAGATTATTTGTAAGAATAATAAAGGCAGAAATAAGATTATACCAGGCCACAGAAAGGGAAGGAAGAAGCCTCTGCTCAACTCCTTAAGACTACAACACCCATCTTCCTGCAAACCACCGAGCTAACCCAGGGCAGACCCAGGAGAGCAAATTTAATTTCCTAGATTATTTGTTTAAAAAATAATTAAAGGTGATTTATCCGTAAATAAGATTATACAAGGCTACAGAAAGGGAGGTAAGAAGTCTCATCTGATCTCAACATTATAACCCCCGTCTTCCGGCAATCTGCTGTGCTAACCCGGGACAGTCTCGGGAAAGGCAAATTTAATTTCCTAGATTATTGGTGAAAAAAATAATAATAAAAGCAAGATATAACCGAAGTAAGATTATACAAGGCCACAGAAAGAGAAGTAAGAAGTCTGCGCCGATCTCCTTATGGTTCCAAGTTCTGTCTTCCCGCAAACCTCTGGGCTAACCCGGGACAGACCCAGGAGAGGCAAACCCACCTTCAACTCCGCAAAGTCCCTGCGAGTTTCGGGGTCCAGACCCTTCTCTCCTTCTCACCCCCATCCCACCCACCCACGGGCTGGGCTAGAAGCTCCTGAAGAAATGCAACCAACAATAGAAAGGGGGCGCGGGGGGGGGGAACCCATCTTAAGCACAGCAACTTCTCAAGTCACCCGTTTCTAACCCGGGTCAGAAAGGAGACAGGACAGGAGAACCAGCGGCCGGAGCGCCGAAATTCGCAATTGCGAGAAGCAGAAAAGAGGCTCTTACTTTCCGTGGCTTCCGTGGGAACGGAGACCCACACCAATACGACGCACCAGAGGAAAAGCTCTTTGAAAGCCATCGTTGTCGTTGTTGGTTGGCGTTGCTTTTATTGCAGCCGCACAAGAACCGTCCGCGCACCTCAGCCCACAACAGCAAAGTGACTTGCGGAGCTGGGGAACTACGCCTGAAAAAAAAAGCGGGGGAAAGAATCTGTGTCTGGTCCAATCAAAAAATCGAACGGGCCGTGTCGTCACTGGTAGCTAGGCACGAGGCTTCCCGCCGACGTCTGCTCAAGCGGTTCGGGACTTTCCAACGCACGCGCACTTCTGCCCGAGGCGGCTTCCACTTTCGTTTTCTCGCTGCTGGGAAGGCGAGGCTGATTTCTGAGAAACGCTGCTCGGCTATCAACAAGGGGGGGAACGTGGGAAGGGGGGTGCGGATCGCGCTGGAAGACCCGAAAGGGGGTTGCAGCAGTTGGTACGGGCCAATGGAGGGAAAAGATCCCGGGTGTGTGTCCCAAAGGTGCTTTCTTTCTTTCTTTTTGCTTTGAGGCAAGTGGACTTTCTGGGTTTTCTTTGAAGGCGTTTCGCTTCTCATCCAAGGAGCTTCTTCAGCTTCTTCCCCACCGTCCAGCCGGAGCTGAAGAAGCTTCTTGGACGAGAAGCAAAACGCCTTCAAAGAAAACGTTGGAAACTCATCCAAGGAGACAGAAGCAACCCAGAACTAAAGAGAAATTTTCTGACAGGGAGAGCAATTCGAATGACTTCCCTCAGTGCTCCATCACTGGAGGTTTTTAAGAAGAGACTGGATATCTGTTTGTCTGAATTGATATAGTGTGTCTTGCTTGAGCAGTGGGTTGGACTAGAAGACCTCCAAAGGTCCCTTCCAGCTGTTACTCTATTCTATTCCTAATTCTATTTTCTATTCTATCATTTCAATATTCTATTCTCTATTTTCTATTCTATATTCTATTCCATTCATTTCTATTTTATCCTATCTTATTAATTATATTCTATTCATTTCCATCCTATCTATTCTATTCCGTTCATTTCTATCCATTGCTATTCTGTTTTATCCTAACCCATTAATGATATTCTATTCATTTCTGTCCTATCCTGTTCTATATTTTATTCTATATCTATTCTATTCTTAACCAGAAAGTCCACTTGCCTCTTGGGAAAAAAAGAAAAGAAACATCTTTGGAAGAACCATGACCTGGATGTGACTGAGAATCTCCATAGACATCTCGGATGTTGTTCCAGAAAAAAAATATGGTGGAATCGCTGCAGTTGATTGACTTCGTTAGGGCCCAGTTCCTTTTTAATCTGTTGGCAGATTCTTTTCATCTGGAGAGCTCGGGGATTTCCTAGAATAAATGTATAACCCTGATTTTTGCTCTCTGACAAACTGGTTTGAGCCTGTTTGGCTGCAATAGCCGTTTCAAAAGCAGCTTTAAATATATATAACGTTTGTGAAAGTTATCTGAGTTCATAATTCTAAACAGAGGCCGGTGTATCCCAAAGCTGCATAATCTGGGTTTTGGTTATTTTCCATGCATCATCTGACATCCAAATGCACAAAATACAAGAGGCTCTTGACTTAAAACCACAACGGGGAGAGGACTTTTTACTATACTAAGCAAGATGGTTGTTGAAATGAGTTGTGTCTAACTTTACAACTTCTTATGCCATTGTGAGAAAGTGTCCTTTTTATGACTCAAATCTCATGTTGAAAGATAGATTATGTCCTTGGAGTAAGGGAGTGCAGTACCAGGCATAGGCCTTTGAAGCGCTGGGAATTATCACACTTTTTGGAATGTCTTTGAAATGCCAGATACCGGGTAAGAAAGTGTTTGTTATGTGCTGGGTACCAAAAAGATAATAAAATGTAACTTGTATCCTGAAAGATGTATTGTAAATCAAGCCATTTGTATACTGTGTGTGTGTGTGTGTGTGTGTGTGTGTAGTTTTAGAGTATAAAAGTAGAGCGAAAGCTATGCTTTTGGTTCCTCCCAGCTGCCAAGGGTGGAACCCATCTGCAGATGTATATCCAATAAAGCCTTTTTCCTTGGATCAACTTTGAATCCTGGTGGTTTTTCTTTAGCCACAATCTCACAATTTGGGGGCTCGTCCGGGATCCTCGACGGTGGTCGACTGGAAAGCGGGGACCAGGTAAGAGAGTGGCCACAACCTCCCATTGAGAGGCACCTCTCCCCGAATTCGGTCAGACTCCCGAGGTGACTTTGAATCCAGACGGTCCTTGGAAAAAGAACTGAGACGAAATGCCGGCTGAGAGTTTGTGAAATCGATCTGAGTTGGGGACGCCCACACATCCTTTGACTGCGGAGAGTCCAGGAGTGATCAGATCAGGTAAACTTTGTTCCTTTCATTTGTAGCCCAAAAGAGAAAGATCCTTAAACTCCCTGGGGGAATCCAGCGCCTGCTGGAGGATCGGGACTATGAGACTGGAAGAAAGAGGTCCTTAAACTCTCTGGGAGAATCCAGCGCTTGCTGGAGGACTGGGACTGGTGAGTCAAGGCTCTGGGAGCCTGAAAGAATAGAGATGGGAAAGGGACAAAGTGAGGGTCTTGGAGACCTGGAAGAAGCCTGTCTGGGACAGGGAAGATTTGACAATGGCAGAAAACCTATTCCGGTAGATTCGCCCCTGGGACAACTACTTAAGCAGTGGTTCTCCCCGAATCTGAAGGAATTCACCAGACGTCTCGAAAAGAAAAACATGATTTATCTTTGTCGAGATAGATGGCCAAAATATCCTCTGATTGATCCTAAATTTCCATATCACTGGAGTCCTGAGGGGGAAACCAGTACCTATTGGATGACCCAATTGCGAGACTATATTCTCCAACACAAAATGACCACCCAAATTGCATGTGAAATTTGCAACAGGAGGGCAATGAAAGCGAGATGGATGATTGGCTTCAGAGTCCGCCACCCTCAAATCCTAACTTGAACAATGTTCCAGCGGCCCCGCCATTGCCGGCGCCACAACCCCCTCCTCAGCCGCCTTATCCGTGGCTGAGAAAAGAAGTGGAACAGTTGAGAAGAGATGTTCAAAATTTTCCCTTCAGCCAAAACCTGAAGTGGATGCATTTCCTCTTAGGGAAATCCCTAATGGGATCAATGCTGCAGGCAATCCGGTGACAGTCTTTGTGGCTGTCCCCATAAAACTAGCCGAGTTGCGAGAATTGAAGAAGACTCTTCCAAAGCTTCATGAAAATGCTCATGAGGTGGCTGAACAGTTAGAGCTATGGTTGGGTCCGAATGATTACACTTATCAGGAGCTGATGTACATTTTGGGACATCTATTTACTCCTGAGGAGCGGAATCTCATCCAGACCTCAGCCTGGAGTGTGTGGAATGAAAGAGTGAATGGGCAACAAGGGGCAGTGGCAGGAGATCAAAAATTCCCCATAGAAAATTCAGAAAATGGATAATTGGGGAGCTGTGGGAATGGTTGATCTCCTGAAAGCAGCCCAACAAGTTTTTGTGAACAGAGACACTGTAAAAAACCCAGACAGAAATCACAAATGATGGTTGCAGCTGTACAGGCTGCAACAAAGAGCGAAGTAAAGAAAAGTGGGAATTTTGGGAAGGGTCCAATTGGAGAAAGAAGAGAGAATTTTTGGGGATACAATCAGGGAGGTTTTCGAGGTAGAGGAAGAGGTTCCAGAGGAAGAGGCATGGGAATGAGACAGCCTGGAATGGATAGGAGTTGCTTCAGGTGTGGGAAGGAAGGTCACTTTGCGCGCGAGTGTCCTACCAACCAAGAAGAGCGGAGTTATGCATTGTATGATGATTAGGGCTGTTCTGGCTCCTTTAAGAGGACCTGCGGGGAGCCATTGGTAAACATTTTAGTGGGTCCTAACCGTCAGGAGCGGCTGTTCCTGATAGACACCGGCACAAGCCGGACTTCTGTGTGTGACCTGGTAGAAGGTGCACATAGATCAAGGAAAGTGATAAAAGTAGTTGGGGTGAGTGGAAAATCGCAGGATGTGAGTATGTTTGAACAAATTAGACTGGAAATGAATGAAGTGGTGACTGAAGCTGAAGTGTTGTATATTCCTGATTCTGGAGTGAATTTGCGGGGGAGAGATTTGTTGCCTGTGTTTGGTATCCAGCTGTGGGATACTGGGAAGGGAATAAGGATGATTAGTTAATGATTTGAGGAGGATCTCCTGATCCCTATACTATCTTGGGACGAATTCCTCCCAAAGACTGTGATAGATCTGAAGGATGCCTTCTGGGCATGCCCCCTCGAGGAGGGAAGTAGAGACCTGTTTGCATTTGAATGGAATGATCCTGAGACTGGGAGAAAACAGCAGTTAAGGTGGACAGTACTTCCCCAGGGCTATACTGAGAGCCCTTTGTTGTTTGGACAGGCTTTGGAAGAAAAGTTAGTGTCTTTTGAGAAAGGGAAAGGGATCGTGTTGATTCAGTATGTGGATGACTTGTTGTTGACTGGGGAGAAAGAGAAAGAGGTTAGAGCAGCATCTGTGGCTTTGTTAAATTGGCTGAAAGAGCAAGGATTGACAGTTTCAAGGGAAAAGATCCAGTTTGTGGAAAGGAAGGTGAAATATTTGGGGCATTATATTCAGCAGGGGGTGAGGTCCTTGGATCCTGAGAGGGTGAAAGGGATCATGAGCCTGGCTCCCCCCAGAAATAAGACAGAGGTCAGGAAGGCCCTTGGATTGTTGGGGTATTGCAAAGTCTGGGTGGACCAGTACACTGTGTTAGCTCAATTCCTGCACAGGAAGCTGGTAGGAAAAGGAGAAAGTATAGAATGGTTAGAGGGAGATGATGAAAAATGGGAAGGTTTAAAGAAGGCACTGTCATCCGCACCGGTTTTGGCTTTGCCCAATTTAGAGCTCCCATTTCATCTGTATGTGTCAGCAGCCCAGGGAACGGCACTAGGAGTGTTGGCGCAGAAGAGGGGGGGGCAATACCAGCCCATTGCCTTTCTGAGCAAAACTCTGGAGAAGGGAGAAGACAGGAGTGGGAAGCTGAGGATCATGATTGTTTGTTGCAAGTAGATTTGATGACAAAAGTGAGGGAGGATCTGGAAGAGACTCCTTTGAAAGATGGGGAAAGGTGGTTTGTGGATGGATCAAGCAGGGTTGAGGAAGGAAAAAGGAAGTCAGGATTTGCAGTCGTGACAGGAGAAGGGGAGGTCATAGAAAAGGGCTCCCTTCCTTCCTCATGGTCTGCGCAGAAGTGCGAGTTGTTTGCTCTGAAAAGGGCCTTAGAGTTGGCTGAAGGAATTGATGTGACAATCTGGACTGATTCCAAATATGCCTGGGGGTGTGGTCCATACCTTTGGTAAAATCTGGCAGGAGAGGGGCTTTATCAAGGCTGATGGGAAACAAGTTGAACAATTACAGCTTGTGGAACAGGCCTTGGAGGCCCTGCAACTGCCAGATCAAGTGGCAATAGTGCATGTGAATGCTCATCAGAAAGGGAACACCCCAGAGGTGGTTGGGAACAGGTGGGCAGACTAGTGGGTTGGCCTTTCCAGAGAGCACAGATTGATTTCACTGAATTACCAGAGAAAGGGGGGTGGAAATATTTACTTGTGATTAAAGATCATCTGACAGGGTGGGTGGAGGCCTATCCAACTAGGAGAGCCACAGCACCCACAGTAACCAAGATCCTGTTAGAACAAATCATTCCTCGTTATGGGATGATGGAAGCTATTGATTCTGACAGGGGGACACATTTTACACAAAAAGTTTTACAATCTGTGATGGGAGCTGTGGGGGTGAAATGGGATTTACACACCCTGTGGCACCCAGAATCCAGTTCTAAAGTGGAGAGGGGGAATGCGGAATTGAAGAAACATTTGACAAAATTACAATTGAAAAATGGGTTACCATGGACAAAGAACTTATCCTTGGCACTACTCAGAATCAGAACATGTCCAAGGAAAGACACTGGGGTCTCTCCATTTGAGATGCTAATGGGGCGACCCTACTTGGCAAAAATAGGGAATCCAATTCCTGAATTCAAAGATTTGTTCTTGAGAAAATATTTGCAGACACTGTCCAGGTCTTTGCTTTCTCTTCATAAACAGGGATTGTTGGCGCAACGACCACCTCCTGCTGGCAGCCAACATCCCCATGAAGTTGGAGACTAGATCCTGATAAAAACTTGGAAGAAAGAGAAGCTGCAGCCCAGCTGGGAAGGCCCATACCAGGTGCTGTTGACAACTGAATCTGCAGTTCGCACTCGAGAAGGAGGCTGGACGCATTACAGCAGAGTCAAGAGGGCACCGGAACCTGAGAAACCTTGGAAGGCCATTCCAGTGGACGGTCAGTTAACATGCAGCTGATTTGCCTAGTGACTATTTACCTACTCATGAGCAGGATAGGAGGAGAAACTGAGATAAAGACAAAAGCTAAGACTGAGGGACAATGTGATCAATGCATAAAAACAACAAAAACAGGGACACAAGTGACAAAGACTCTAATTTTCCATACTCAACTGAGTTGCAGGAAAAGAGACTCCGGGACTTGTATCTACAATGGGACATCTTATTCCATTTGTAAAGAAGGAGGGAGTGTCAAATGTTATGACCCGAATGGTCCCACACATAGGTATACTATAAAGATTCAGGCAGGGAACAAGGTAATGGTGAACCATGACTTCTATAACCCCAACGTGTCACAGTCAGTAACCTTTGATGCCTGCGAGGCAATGGATGAGGGAGATAATGGGTGTGGGTCTTTGAGTTGTAGTAGAAATAATCACAAACTATATTGACTATGACACATTTAGCTAAAGAAAGTGCACACTCAAGAACATATATAATGCAAAAATCGCTTGGCTCTGGACTATTTGCTTGCTAAGGAGGGAGGAGTATCTGGGAAATTTAATCTAACAAACTGCTGCATCGAATTTGATGAGAGTGGAAAGGTGATCCAGGAGATAGCAGACCGAATGGTAAAAGTAGCCCATGTACCAGTCCAGACTTGGGAAGGATTCAATATGGGGAACCTGTTTGGATCCTGGTTTCCTAAGCTCCCAGGGTTACAAGCCATAGTAGCACTCATTGGTATCATTGCAGCTGGATGTGTAATACTACCATGTGTTCTTCCTATATTTATCCGCACGATAACTAGCACTCTCTCCCTGATAGCCAAAAGGCAGCTTGTTGAACAAATGATGGTGTTAAGACAATAATATGACCCATTGGAGAACCTGGAGGAATCTCCTGAAGAAGGATGGAAGACAGCAGACTTATTATTAACTGAGTTTGAGTCAAGGATGGAACGAGAACAGGGGGGATTGTGAGAAAGTATCCTTTTTATGACTCAAATCTCATGTTGAAAGATAGATTATGTCCTTGGAGTAAGGGAGTGCAGTACCAGGCATAGGCCTTTGAAGCGCTGGGAATTATCACACTTTTTGGAATGTCTTTGAAATGCCAGATACCAGGTAAGAAAGTGTTTGTTATGTGCTGGGTACCAAAAAGATAATAAAATGTAACTTGTATCCTGAAAGATGTATTGTAAATCAAGCCATTTGTATACTCTGTGTGTGTGTGTGTGTGTGTGTGTGTGTGTGTGTGTGTGTAGTTTTAGAGTATAAAAGTAGAGCGAAAGCTATACTTTTTGTTCCTCCCAGCTGCCAAGGGTGGAACCCATCTGCAGAGGTATATCCAATAAAGCCTTTTTCCTTGGATCAACTTTGAATCCTGGTGGTTTTTCTTTAGCCACAATCTCACACCATGATACGTTAAATGTATCGCTTCGGTTAGAATAAAATAAGAATAGAATTCTTTATTGGCCAAGTGTGACTAGACACACAAGGAATTTGTCTTTGGTGCAAAAGCTCTCAGTGTACATAAAAGAAAAGGTACATTCATCAAGAATCATAAGGTACCATACTTAATGATAATCATAGGGTACAATAAGCAATCAAATCAACAGTCAGTATAAATCGTAAGGATACAAGTGACAAAGTTACAGTCATACAATCACAAGAGGGAGGGGATGGGTGATGAGTGATGAGAAGATTAATAGTGATAGTAGTGCAGACTTAGTAAATAGTTTGTGGTGTTGAGGGAATTATTTAGTAGAGTGATGGTGTTTGGGGAAAAACTGTTCTTGTGTCTAGTTGTTCTGGTGTGCAGTGCTTTAGGGTTAACATCATTGCCCAGAAGATCATGGGTTGCCCTCTCCCCTCTTTGGAAGAGCTTTATAGCTCCTGCTGCCTTAAAAAAGTTCAAAACATTCTCAAAGATCCATCTCATCCTTGGCACCCCTTTTTTTGAACTATTGCCATCTGGCAGACAGTGCAGGATAATAAAAACAAGGACAAATAGGCTGAAAAACAGCTTCTATCCCAGGGCAGGAGCTCTGTTGAATTCTGCTGTATAGTGCAGTGTTGGTGTCGTGTCAGGGGTTTTCAGTTCAATGTGTGGCATGTGAAGGATGTGTGTTTCATGGTCATGATGTGCACTGAAGAAGGTGTTTGATTTCGTTGTATGAGGTGCAATGACAATAAAGTAAACAAAACAAAACAACAGCCTTTGAAGGTAGACACAAAATAGTGTGTAAGAACAGGCCGTAATCCCCAGATGAGTCCTTAAAGTACAACCTTCCCATGGCTCTTACTATCGACCCTCCGGATGAATGCAGATGTTTGGCCTGTGATGAATTCCAACCTGGTTCCTGAGTTAATCCATTTTCTAGGTTCGTGCAATACACACGGAATGTCAAGCAAGCCAAGAGAAATGGATCTGCATCGGATAACAATCCATGGGAGAAAAAAAAAACCCCAACCTGAAGTTAAAACCAGGCAGGCCTGAGTTGTGGGAATGGATTTAGCTACGTTTTTATCTTACCTGGTTGCAGGTTTGTGTGAATACAGCAAGGGCTGAGGACGAGGCAATGAACAAAGCCCCTAACTCAAGAAAACACTCCCTGTCACTGAGAAAAAAAGCTAGAACAGAATAGAATTCTTCAGTGGCCAGGTGTGATTGGACACCCACGGAATTTGTCCTGGTGAATATGCTCTCAGTGTACATAAAGAAAAGATGGTAGTTTTTCCCATCCGGACTTCCCAAAAAAAGTGCAGTTCCCATCATCCCCAGCCAGCATGGCAAGGTTAAGATGACAACTGATGTCCAGCAAACCAGACTGGAGCACAGACTTGCTCAGATGCCGTAAAAAACCGCCTTCGCCTTCGCACAACCCATTTGCCCATGGTGGGTTACACCTGGGTTCAATTCAATTGAACACAATCGGGTCCTTGGGACTCTCTGAACTTGGTGGTTTTCTTGCAGAGATGTTTCATGCCCCAACTAGGTAACATCATCAGTGTAGAACGGAATGGGGTTTATACTAGTCCTTCTAGCACTGATGATGTTATCTAGTGGGTCATGACAGGTCTGC
The DNA here is from genome assembly GCF_049901715.1 of Pseudonaja textilis. NCBI lineage: Eukaryota > Metazoa > Chordata > Lepidosauria > Squamata > Elapidae > Pseudonaja > Pseudonaja textilis. The sequence continues at coordinate 16,124,381 of NC_142002.1, read as the reverse complement.
AAGAAAACAACCAAGCTCAGAGACCACCAAAGACCCCACAGCAGTCCTCCTCCACTCTGCAAATCCCACTCCCTTCTAGCACTGATGATGTTATCTAGTGGGGTCATGACAGGTCTGCAAGAAAACAACCAAGCTCAGAGGGCATCAAAGACCCCACAATTCAACTCTGAGGCTACAAATATTCTTTTTTGTATTATTTTATTTTGTCAAGCGATTATAAGATAACAAATATAAGTATAAACATAGTTATGAATACATGAAATGGATACATATAAGGAAAAAAAATAGAACAGGGACATTGGTGCGCTTATGCACGCCCCCTACAGACCTCTTAGGAAGCGGGTGAGGTCAATAGTAGACAGTCTAAGATTAAAGTTTTTGGGGTTTGGGGAAGAAACCACAGAGTCAGGTAGAGTATTCCAGACATTGACCACTCTGTTGCTGAAGTCGTATTTCCTGCAGTCAAGTTTGGTGCGGTTTACTTTGAGTTTGTATCTATTGTGTGCTCTTGTATTGTTATGGTTGAAGCTGAAGTATTCACTGACAGGTAGGACATTGCAATATATAATTTTATGTACTATACTTAGATCGGACCGAAGGTGGCATAGTTCTAGATTTTCTAGGTCTAGAATTTCAAGTCTGGTGGCATAAGGAATTCTGCAACGAGTAGAGGAGTAGAGAACTCTTCTTGTGAAATATTTCTGGACTTTCTCCGCTGTATTAATATCAGATACGTAATGCGGGTTCCAGAGCTGTATTCAAGTATTGGTCTAGCAAATGTTTTGTATGCTCTAGTTAGTAGCGTGATATGAAAAAAAAAAAATTCACAGTAGTGTGAAAAAGAAAAGAAAAAAATCTGCTTTATTGAACTCAACTGTGGGTTCGAGGGATCTGGTCGAAGTATCGCAAACCAGCTGGCCCCACGCGTGGGAGCCACTCGGGGACCCGACCCCCCCCCCCGTGGCTGAGCCCCTTAAGAGGAGGGGTGTATTTTTTTAAATGAGACCCGGACCGGCTGCCCCGCCCTCGAAAAGGCCCTTTAAAAGAGCCGGCGTGGCCACAGGGAGTGACCGCTGCTGGGTGAAGGTGTTACGAGGGCTCCATGGCCGAAGGAGGAGAATTCCCGGCGACCCCGGACATAGTAAGTACCCGGCGCTTGCGGAGGCTCGGCGGGTGAGCGGGTGGATGCTGGAGCCGGTTGCAGAAGTGCCCCTACCCAAACCGGGGTGCCAGTTGCAATCCTGCTGCATCCTTTTGCCTTCCCTTTCGGGGAAGCTACGTCCTCCTTGGCGTGCTTTGCTTCCGCATTTTGCACGAGTAGTAAACGCAACCGTCGAGTAGTACGTTTCCCCGGAGTAGGCTGCGTCCGTGCGGTCGGGAGTAGTAAGACTTTACTCCCGGAGCGCGTAATTCCAAAGATGCTCCGCGCGGGGCGAGCTCTTTACGCACGGAGTTGTTTCCTCCTCGTTCTCTCCTAAATGTGGATTACACCTCCTCGTGGCTGCTAGAGACCGTGCAGGACTAGTTTGTCCTTTCTCAGCACTAGGGCTGGAATCTTAAAAGGGAAACAAAATGATTGGCTGTCTTACAGTTGGAGAGGAATTGAAATACTACTGCTAGTATAGATAATAGTAACTCAGCAGTGATGCTGGCTCAGTACAAAACACTATTTCTGGCTGAAGTAGACAGACATGGAAGCAAAACTATTGAGTTTAAACTTTCTTGAATTGGCCCAGTTTGATATCCTGTTTTGGTCAAATTCTTTATTCTTTTCCAAGGAGGAATTTAAATCTATGAGATTCCATTTTCTTGTTTGTTTTAATCAGATACTAGAGGATTATTTCATGATGGGGGAGGACACAGGGGACGAACCTGTCACTGACACAGCAACGGAAGAGGATGAAATTGATCTATATATAAACTTAACACTCAGCTCAGGTAAAACATACTGGAACAGCAAATCCTGGTTTCTGTGGTTGGCGTAGAGAGTTTGTAATGAAATAGTATAGCAGGACAAAAGTGAACCAAAGCTGTCGTAACTGAATTTTCTTTCTTCTTTTTTTTCCTTTACAAGAATATAAAGTATAAATAAGAGATTAAAAATATAAAAACCCATTGTTAAAAAGATGTGGATAATTATCCCTATGGAACTTGTCAGTGAACATACTTGAACAATAAACAACATATTGCTTATTGCTAGCATTTTGTATTAATACTGAACATTATAGGTCAAGTTGAAATATAGTTTTGGGAAGGGAAGACCCAAATCTTGGATGAGATACAAAACTATATATAGTGGTTATGCAAGAATGATTTCCAATTAGAATGAAATTCTGCACCAGATTTATTTTCAAAGATGTTAAACAGCTGTATATTAATATTAATATACTTTTTGTAAATACTGTATAATGAAAATATGACTGATAATTGAGTTTCATAGAAGTGTTTGCTCTATTCAATTGGACATGTGGCCAATTTACAAGTATATCTGAAAAGTTGAAAATGACCCCTTCCAAGTTAAATAGGGGTTAAGTTCACGGAGCACATTTATCCTAGTTACTAAGCTAAGCAACCTTCTTAAGATTGCGTAATGTGTCACTTCCAAGTCACTTCCCTAGATTTGCAGTCTGCAAAGGCTCAGAACAAACCAAACCTAATATATGAATGCTAATTTTATATCAAATTAATCAGTAAAGTATTGTGATTAAATTGTATTATTTACATTGTATTCTTTTAAAGCAGCGGTCTCCAACCTTGGCAACGTTAAGACTTGTGGACTTCAATTCCCAGAACCTGGCTGAAGAATTCTGGGAGTTGAAGTCCACAAATCTTCAACGTTGCCAAGGTTGGAGATCCCTGTTTTAAAGTACTTGTCAACTTGTAAAACACTCCTATGCCAATTTCCAAGTTGGTATACGAAATAAGGGGAGGAGGAACCCCTTCAATGAGCAGACGGCAAATGAACATTCCAAAAGTGATCTTACAGAAATTGTAACTGAGGCAACCGGGTATTCTGGGCCCGAAAATCCTCTGTTGGAGAGTGTGATTGATGACGTCTAGCCCATGAATGTGTTCCATTGGACAATCTGAATTATAATATACTCAGAGGGGTGGGGGAAACCAGTGGTGACATGAATTACGTGTCTCAGAATAGGCTTCATACAGGTCATGCTGACATGTTCGCTCCTAATAAATCCTTTGAAGCTTGGCTCAAGACTCGTGATTTAATTAGGGCAACTGCCGGAATCCTGACAGCATTCTTTACAAGAGGGACCTCTTGTAAAGACCATGAACTATATGATAGTCTTCCACCTCTTTAGCCCCTTCAACAGCTAAAGGGATCTAGTAACATCCGCCAAATCCTGAAATTAGTACGGTTGCAAGGAGTACAGATAATAAGATGGCTTGGACCCAGGACCTTTAATCGTGTGAAATCTTGCTTAGGGTGAGATTGCGATAATGTAAGAATTCTATTGCAGTTACAGACCTCCCCTTTTAGCCTGAGGGTGTTTCCATATTGACCTAGATGTTTGTTCTCTTGGTTTGCAAACCTACCCTGAAGACCACGTGGCAAAGTCCTTGACCATGGAATCTCCGAAAGTGGCTGTGATTGACCCCAGGGAAGAGGAGGTGGCCGATGCTGGAGAAGAAAAGGAGACCGGATCTACAGACACGGAACTGATGGCAGAGGATGGAAAAGAAGAGGAGCGTTTTTCCCAAGAGTTTCAGCCCCAGTTTGCTTATAGCACCATGGAGGTAGAAGAAGAAGAAGAAGAAGAAGACGACGACGACATGACCGACTATGGAGAGGTGCCTACAAGTAAGAATGCAGGAAAACTTCATGACTTGGAAGATCCAGCTGTTATGAGCGCTGTATGCAGTCAGCTTCTTCTGGAGGTGAGGGGAACCCTGGGGAATGATGTCCTTTGATAGGTGCTCTCAAAATGGAGATGAGCTACAAAGAAGGGGTGGTAGACCAGCTGGCTATGAAAGAAGGGACATCTCCCCCAATCCGTTGAAAGTGCACTAGGTTTGAGTTGCTTCCCTAAAAGTGTAGCCTCTAAAGGTCTTCTCTAAGCTATGGAAGGGGACCTCAAGTTTTGCTCCTTCTTTCATCTAGAAGCCATCTTCTCTCAGGACCTGGCAGTGGTATGACCGGGGATCTCCATGTGAAGTAGATTAAGCTGAGAGAAGATGGAAAGGCTGTAAATCACTGAGTAAACTCAATAGTCTTCTCTTGGTCCACCTTGGTCTACTTATTTATTTATTTTATTTTGTCAAGCGATTATAAGATAACAGGTATAAGCATAAACATAGTTATGAATACATGAAATGGATACATATAAGAAAATAAGAAGAAACAATAGGACAGGGACGGTAGGCACGTTGGTGCGCTTATGCACGCCCCCTACAGGCCTCTTAGGAAAGGGGCGAGGTCAATAGTAGACAGTCTAAGGTTAAAGTTTTTGGGGTTTGGGGAAGAAATCACAAAGTCAGGTAGAGTATTCCAGACATTGACCACTCTGTTTCTGCAGTCGTATTTCCTGCAATCAAGTTTGGTGCAGTTTACCTTGAGTTTGTATCTATTGTGTGCTCTTGTGTTGTTATGGTTGAAGCTGAAGTATTCATTGACGAGTAGGACATTGCAATGTATAATTTTATGTACTATACGTAGATCGGACCGAAGGCGTCATAGTTCTAGGTTGTCTAGGTCTAGAATTTCAAGTCAGGCTAGAAACCAGGAGTCTGTGAATTCTAGTCCAACCTTAAGCATGAAAGTCAGCTGGGTGACTTTGGGGCTGGTCACAATGTCTCAGTCCAACTTACCCTATAGACAGTGGGTGGGATTCAAAAAAATTTACATACCGGTTTTGTGGGCGTGGCTTGGTGGGCATGGTGGGAAAGTTACTGCAAAATCCTCATTCCCTCCCCACCCCACTAACCTGCTTTCCAGCTCCGTTCTCCTGTGCAGAGCAACCAAAGAAGACCCAGCTGATCAGCTGGGACTCGATGGGAGGCAGAGAATAGATGGGGTTGGCGGGGCCAGTCAGAGGTGGTATTTGCTGGTTCTCCAAACTACTCAAAATTTCTGCTACCGGTTCTCCAGAACTGGTCGGAACCGGCTGAATACCACCTCTGCCTATAGGGTAATTGTTATGGAGAAAATAGGATCGTTATGTATGTTTGTCACCTTGAGTTCTTTATAAAAATAAAATAATGGTGAGGTATATGTTAAATAAAAATATCCACTACCATATCTGACTTCAAATTATAATTTTGTAATTGACCAAAGGGGGAATTACACATATAGGGAAAAAATTCCACGCTTTAATTTCAAATGCATAGCCAAAAATAAAATCCGTAACTGATATTTTGTAATGCCGATAATGCCCCTGAAAAATAAAATAAAATTAGTTGTGCAAGTGCTCATTTTGGATTTAGGACATCCTGTTTCCTCTTTGGTGGCATTTTTGTGATTTTTCTTTCTTTGAATCCCTTCGTTTCTCTTTGCAGAATGAAGATTCTGCTATTCTTGATAGCAAACTGGCCAACCATCTTTCAGATTTTTCTCCCGATTACTTGGTAAGACGGTTTAACTTCTACTCTCCCTCCCCTTCTGATGAATGTGTACTAATGGAGGAAATACAAAAAGCGGGGTTGGGGTTAGGCAGGATTTTACAGGAAGGGGCTGCTGTTGAACGGATCCATCAGACAAACATTCCGCTGTGAACCAAGGCAGCCAATATATCACAACACAGCTTCCTCTTTTCCCCACAACAACCAACTTGTGAGGTGGGTTAGGCTGAGAGTGAAAGAGGGCCTGGCACAAAGTTACCCAGCTAGTTTTCGTGAGTAAGGTGGAACTAGAACTCACCATCTCCTGCTTTCTAGCCTTAACGATTGGGCTGAACTGCCTTTCTAAATGGATAACAAATCTATCCATATATAAAAGCGAAACACCACTCACGCATCATCACAAAATCTCCAGAACCGTAAAGTCTACAAACTTGGAAATTTGGCACCTATGTCCCTCTTGGCTTCTAGGGGCTCGCTAAAGAAAGGATTTTTCGAAATGACTATCGCAACATTTAGAGTATTTCCTACATTATTATTATTAACGCGCTCTGATGCTAAGGAGTTCTACTTCCCCTCCCCACCTGAAAAGAAATCTGTGCCAAATGCAAAACACAAGCAAAGGAGTTTCAGTTTCAGTTTTACAGCAGCAAGCAGCTTTAGTACAGAACAGTTGAGCTAAGCCACGCCCAGGCTCCTTGCTGTCTCCTTGCTCACATAGCAAATACTGTCTCAGTTTCCAAACAGCCCTCAACTATCTCACATGCTAACCAGATGAATACTGATGGATGCCAGTAGGCAGAGGCAGAAATCCCCCCCCACACACACACTTATTTTCCTCCCCAAAAGCTAAGCCCGATCACATAGCTTCGTAGCAAAGCATGGGTATCGAGCTAGTGAGCAATAGAAGCAGCCTTGAATGCTCTAACTGTACCAATTGCTTGCAGTCATTTTGCCTCTTTGCTCATCTTTGCATCTATTTTCCCCCCTCCTGTTTAGCCCCATTTAAAGAGTTGCATGTGGAATCCAATTCTGAGAAGGGCCCCGTCGTTATCTGTGATACAGGTAACTCTCTTTCTCTCTGGTTGGCTTTATCATCTACCCAAGTTGATTAAGCTTGGCTACCACTAATTGCCCTAAACCGGGATGGGCTGCGTGAATCCAGCACTGAGCCAGCCATAAGGCAGGGTGTTCAAAACAGCGGCAGCTGGATCCATCCAGCACCGCAAGCCAAAAACAAAAACCACACCATGACGGAAAGCCTTGCGTGAACCCGGTCTTCTGGGTCTTGAAGAAGCCTTAGAAGTGTTTGAAGCTTCTCATATTTTAGAGGAGGGGGCTTTTATTTTCCGAATGAGAACGTCTTAGTGTGGATATGATCAAAGATGGATGGAAGGGAGGAAGGAAGAGAAGGAAAGAAGGGGGAAGAAAGGAGGAAAGGGGGAAGGAAGGAGAGAAGGAAGGAAGGAGTTCAGAGAGGAAAAAGCAAGAGATGATATCAGACCCATTTGCCTTAATTAAACAGAATTCTGGATTAATTTTCAAAAATGGCATTTTGGTAGCCTATTTTCACCTTCTGTGGTTCTCTACCCTTCTGCCACTGGAAGACACTCCAAATTATACTTTTCTCCTAATACCTTTTGGTCTTAATTGCTTTAAAATCAGGACGATTGATACTTCGGGCCTAAAAGGTCCCAAATTATCTTCAGCTTCTTCCTCTTTCCTCCTCTTGAGAGGTCATTTCACTTCCAACTGAAATGTGGGATTAAACAAGGATGGTTGAGGTCTGAAAATCCGCTTCAGAGCAGAAGCCAAATACTTACCCTTAAATTCAGTCCTACGGAGTTTTAAACATAGTGAGTGAAGTGCCCCAAAGTTGTGGTCTGCAAGGGACGTGTCCAGAGGACGTGCCAAAAGAAGTCAAGATGCCCAGCGGTGCAACTTGAAGCTTCGCCTGGTTTTTATCTGCATTGTGACAGTGCTTTGGTGTGCCTCCTGTCAACGAGCCCATCTCGAATTGCAATTCGAGGTTGACTGTCATTTCTTGTCCTTCAGGCTCTAGAAAGGATGTCTCGGTCCGCTTCCAATCTAGACTTCCTGACTTCACCGATGTGGACCAACTACCTCGATTCCCCTGATGGGCACTGCTCGTTTTTCCATGGCAGGACTCCCACTCTTCAGCGTTTCATGTGTCAAGTAAGGGAAACGATTGATTGATTCTGCAGAAGCTCCGGGCTCTAGCAGGAACCTCGTTGCGCGTGGTTGAATAATAAAAACCGTTGGCTTGAGTTGGTGCCAAGATCTTCTAAGAGTTCAGGATTCTGGTTTTAATATGTATTTTATATATAGTCGAGTTGTCTATATACGTTTGAACTTCTCAATTTTGATGATTGTCACTGCTCCGGTCCTCTTCCTCTCTTGCAGCAACCTCGAGTGATGCCGCCTTCCATAAGACCGCCTTATCCGTTCACTCCATCCCGTAGGATACGTCGTCTGTTTGGCCGTAATCAGGTGATGTGCTATGGAATTTGAATATTGTACCTCTGGGACAGAGTACCTCAACCTTGGCCACTGGGGGAGGTGTCTGGACTTCAACTCCCAGAATTCCCCAGTCAGCCTGACCAGTTTTGCAATCTGCATGGGTTATTTATTTTATTTGTCAAGTGATTATAAGATAACAAGTATAAGTATAAATATAATTATGAATACATGAAATGGATACATATAAGAAAAATGCGCTTATGCATGCCCCTACAGACCTCTTAAGGAAAGGGGTGAGGTCAATAGTAGACAGTCTAAGGTTAAAGCTTTTGGGGTTTGGGGAAGAAGCCACAGAGTCAGGTAGAGTATTCCAGACATTGACCACTCTGTTGCTAAAGTCATATTTCCTGCATTCGAGTTTGGTGCGGTTTACCTTGAGTTTGTATCTATTGTGTGCTCTTGTATTGTTATGGTTGAAGTATTCATTGACAGGTAGGACTTTGCAATATATAATTTTATATACTATACTTAAATCGGACTGAAGGTGGCATAGTTCTAGGTCTAGAATTTCAAGTCTGGTGGCATAAGGAATTCTGCAACAAGTAGAGGAGTGGAGAACTCTTCTTGTGAAATATTTCTGGACTTTCTCCACTGTATTAATATCAGATACGTAATGCGGGTTCCAGACTGATGAGCTGTATTCAAGTATTGGTCTAGCAAATGTTTTGTATGCTCTAGTTAGCAGTGTGATAATACCAGAGAAAAAGCTACACAGGATTAGGTTAACAACTCTTAATGCCTTTTTGGCTATGTAGTTACAGTGGGCTCTAGCACTTAGGTCATTTGAGATGCGTACTCCAAGTTATGAGTGTAATGGGCAAGCTCCACTATAGTTGTAACTTGAGAGAGAATGGAATGGCATGGAATGAGTTGGAAGGGACCTTGGAGGTCTTCTAGTCCAGCCTTCTGTTTAAGCAGGAGAACCTGTAGAATTTCAGATAAGTGTCTGTCTAGTTTCTTCTTAAAAACCTCCAGTGATGGAGCGCTCATGATTTCTGGTGGCAAGCTGTTCCACTGGTTTATTGTCCTCACTGTTAGGAAGTTCCTCCTTAGTTCCAGGTTGCTTCTGTCTTTGATTAGTTTCCATTCTTGTCCTGCCCTCCGGTGCTTTGGAGAAAATTTGACCCCCTCTTCTTTGTGGCAGCCCCTCAAATACTGGAATACTGCTCTCATGTCACCCCTAATTCTTCTTTTCTTTAGACTAGCCAACCCCAAATCTGTTCTGACCCAACCGGGATCCCAAAGAGTAAACACAGACAAAGGCAGCAGCCCCCACCTTTTAAGGTTTAATAACGAATTCTGTTCCTTTCCACTAATTAGCTCTGACAAGAAAGAGCCTTGCCAATTTGTTTGTCAAGGCTGCCAAAAACCCAGAGATAAGGACTAATTTACAAGATTATCCAAACATGAACTAAGTTGTCCACAAGTTGAACTTTGGAGCTTCTTTGCTGTCTGCAAAGAACGCTTTTCCAAACCTGGCTTTTATCCTCTTGAGGGAGGGGCCATTACCTTGCAGCCTTACTCCCGAGTCACCCGTGCTGTTGTAACTGTTCTTTCCTCCGAGTAATCCTTCATGGATGTGCACTTGGCACAGGCTCCTCGGGAACCTCCTCATCGCTGCTGCCAGCCCCCACAATCTCTGAAGATAGCAGTCCATTCCCTGATGGTCCTGGCCCCTTATCTGAGTCCTCGCTCTCCTCAGCCGTCCGTACCTGCTGCCGGCTAACCACAACAAAATCCTGCAGGTGTTCTTCCTGTGGTTTAGTCTTCAGGCCTTTGATCCTCTTAGTTGCTCTTCTCTGAACTTTTTCCAAGGTCTCAATATCATTTTTTTTTGTAGTAGGGTGACCAAAATTTATAAGCTATAAGAGTTGTACAAAGAGCTGTACCTGTACTCTGCTGGAAAAGGGGTTTTTGTTACCCTGGTTTGGAGAAGCAGCCAAGGTGTCCTTAGCCAGGTCTTCTTTGTTAAGCGAGAGTATACAAGAGGTGATTCCTTCTCAAAATCCTTTAAAGAGATTTCGGACTGCTGAACACTCATTAGGTCACTCTGATCTTGCACCTTATTTTTTAAAAAGTTATTTATTTGTGTTATTTGTTGAGCATGTGTTAGAAATCAGGGGTGGCCAATCTTTTGGACCTCAGGGACCACCAAACTCATAATTTGCAGCAGACACCCTGGGAGAATCCCCAAAAAAGTCTGCAGGAAAATTCCCTATCCCATTTCCCTACAGGTCAATCATTCTTTGGGATCGCAAGATACCATCTCCAGCTCCGTTCTCGGGGGGTGGGGAGAGAGAGAAGAGGGAAAGATAGAGACTTTTGGCTTCATGCAAGGAAAGCAGCAGGAGCAACAGAAGTCTTTCTTTCTCCCCCAAAACCCACCAGAAACAAGTTTTTGTGAGACTTGTCATGCCGGCGCAGCCTCTTGGAGCAGGAGGCCTTGCAAGGTCCCAAGGACTCATTTCTGGTGGAGTTTGGGGGAGAGAAAGAAAGACTTTTGCTGCTTTCCTTGCGTGCAGCCAAAAGCAGAAGAAGAAAGAAGCAGAAAGAAGCAGCCCAGTGGCCAGGCCAGGCGCGTGGGGCGAATGGGGCAAGTTCCCCCCCCTCCGCCCTTTCCCCACTCCCCTCGCTACCTCTTCTTGTTGGCAATGCAAGCAACGCAAGCCTTGTGTTCCCGTGGGCCATGTGGGCGGCGTAGCCTTTGTGTTCCCGCGCAGCCTGGATTAATTGCTTTGGGGGATGCTTTGACATTTCTCTGCGGACCACCAAAATTTTCTCATGGACCACCAGTGGTCCTTGGCCACTGGTTGGCGACTGCTGCATTAGATAACAGATATAGGTATAAACATGAATATTAATACAGGAAATGGGTAAGAATAAGCGGGAACATTAGGACAGGGACGGTAGGCACATTGGTGCCCTTATGCCCTTTACGGATCTCTTAGGAATGGGGTGAGGTAGACAGTCTAAGGTTAAAGTTTTTGGGATTTGGGGGAAAAAAACCCACAGAGTCAGGTAAGGTGTTCCAGGCATTGACCATTGTGTTGCTGAAGTCGTATTTCCTATAATTGAGTTGGTGCAGTTCACCTTGAGTTTGTATCTATTGTGTGCTCTTGTATTGTTACGGTTGAAGAACAGAACGACCAAAGCGGTTAGGATTTAACCCCTCAGTGTGTTCCCTCTCCAGATGTCAGGATATGGTTCTCCACCTCCATTCCAGCCGTTTTTTTCCAATGCCAGCAGCCCAACGTGGGCTTCGACCCACACCCCTAAAACACCACCTTTCAGCCCACCGGCTGGCAGCCAACATAAGTTCAGGTAAACGGGGATTCAGACCACGCTTTGGTTTCCCCCATTCCCACCCCGAAGAGAGTTGGCGTTCACTGCTCTCATTCGTCTTCCGTTTTCCTAGCTTGCCCAGCACAATGACCCAGTTGCACCCTTTGCACCAGCGATTTCTGACCCAAAGACTGCGAGGACAAGAAGCGAGGTAACGGGGCAGGGAAAATAGAAAAAGGGGGAACAAAGCCACGGTGGTTGACTCGAGTCGTGATATTTCATGTATCGAAAGAAACATTATACAGATTGCAATGGTGGCTATGTGTGGTCAAGTCAACCAGACTGCGAGGACAAGAAGCGAATACCACCTCTAACCAGGGCTGAATTATTGAGCGTGAGATAACCTTACCGTTGGGTTGTCCCCAGATTTCCTATCCTTGCCTCAGTGCCTTATACATGAAGGGTTGTGTGGCTTAGTGTACTTGTTCCACGCGCTAAATCCCATCTGGTGGAACAAATCCCAGATTTAAGGTAAGGCCTTCAAAATAAAATTTTGACTTATGTTGGCTACTGACCTTCCATTCATGGCTTGTTGGTCCAGATGATTCAAGGGCTCTTTCAAAATCTGCCCCAGAGAGTTAAAGGTAAAATGAAGATATATTTCTTGGCTGAAGTTGACTTCTTGGACCAGGGGAGTTTCAAAACGTATCTCATAGATAAGTGTTCCTGCTTGCTTCCAAGACTTCCTTCCGTGGACTCCCAGCCCTCAGAAGTGGATCCTTTCTCCGGCCTCATGACTCCAGTTGAAAAAGATTGGGTGATAAAGGTACAGATGTTGCAGCTGCAGAGTGAAAATCCCGAGCGGGATGATTATTATTACCAGGTGAGTGCAGGAAATGGGTGGAACCGGTCTCAGCTTGTGGGCCGGGCAGGGGAGAATCCATGGCGTGGTGGATGGGCATCACAATGGATTGCTTGTGGTTGTAGGGGCATCCTTGTTCCTTTGGAAGTGATGCTATCAAGGGAGGAAATGAGGAAGCCAAGGAACGCATGAGGCACCTCCTGAAGCAGAAGGCTCTCTTGAAGGACCCAAAAGAGGGTCTCCCAAACTTGGCAAGTTTAAGACTTGTGGACTTCAACTCCCAGAGTTCCTCAGCCAGCTGGCGAGTTGAAGTCCACAAGTCTTAAAGTTGCCAAGGTTGGAGACCCCTGTTCTAGTCCAACCCACCACCCAAGCCGGAGACCCTACACCAGGGGTCTTCAAACTTGACAAATTTAAGACTTCTGGACTTCAACTCCCAGAATTCCTCCTCCAATCATGTCAGCTCAGGAATTCTGGGAGTCGAAGTCCACAAGTTTTAAACTTGCCAAGTTTGGAAGATCCTTGCCCTACACACCATTTCTGACAGATGGCAGTCCAGTCTCTTCTTGAAAGCTTCCAGGGATGAAGCTCCCACAACTTCTGAAGGCAACTCAATTTCCTCTCCGGTCTATGGAAAAAAATCTTTTTCCATGGAACCGGTCCCTGGTGCCCAAAAGGTTGGGGTCACCAGGGACTGCTCTAAAGATAACCCTAATTTATATACTGTAGGCTCTTCCTCCTCTGACCCAAGTGTCCTACTTTGTCCCTAGGAATATTATCGCAAGCTGGAGCACAAACAAGCCGAGAAAGGATTCTTGGCAGGAAGTAAACCAGACGTCCCTAAGCTCGTCACCCCGTATATCCAAAGAGTGGACAGCTATGAATCTAGTAAGTCCAGTGCAAAGGGGTGGGGGGTCTTTCTAAGGCATGGAAATGCGCGAACCTCTCCTAATAGCGACTTCCTCTGCCAGTAGTGCGGATTCCCGGATCCTTAGGACAGGTAGCCGTGTCTACCTGCTACAGTCCCCGCAGGGCTATCGATGCTGTGCACCATTTCTCTGTGGAACAGGTAGGTGCCCGATCGTTTCGCCCACCCTGTACCTGAATGGCAGCATCAGGAGGGGGCCTCTCTTTATATATTTTGGCGGGGTGGGGAGAAGATTGTTGCAAATAACGTACAAAAATTTTCAAAAATTCAAAAATTTCAAAAAATTTAGCAACAGGTTCTCTGCCCGGTGGCTGGGTGGGCGTGGCCGTGGTAGGCATGGCCTAATCGGCCTCCTGCACCACGGCCGGAGGGGGAGTGTTTTTGCCCTCCCCGGACTCCGGAGGCTCTCTGGAAGCTGGAAATGGGCTCATTTCTGGCCTTCCCGAACTTCCAAGAAGCCCGTTTTTCATCCTCCTCGAGCCTCCGTGTGCACCCTGCACTTACCTGCATCCAAAACGGGCCTTGTGGGGACTCCTGGGTGTAGAGTTGTAATTGCAGGAATGTTCCAATCTCGGATGGCCAACCTCAGATAAAGAATGGTTTCCAAGCAAATACAACTCAGGCAAACAAAGTCACTAATCTAAAGGAGGATTAGAGAGAGGAAGTCAACATATGTTAGACTTTAACTAGAGATAATTAATTGTATTAATTACTGTGCTAAACAGTAACGAAAGTTAAGCAGTAACCAAAGTTAACCAGTGATGGAGGATAATTAAAAATGTGTATAAATGCAAGACTAGACTCCAATAAAGATCATCGTGATTCAGTTGTTCATGATCAAACAACTCGACTGCCTCGACATTACAACACCTGGGAGAGGCAGGGCGGGGTCAGCCGCGAGTGGGATTTGGGGGTTGTTCCAAACTGCACAGAATCTTCACTTAGGGTCTCTCCAGATCCCCTGCAAACCGCAAGCAGCCCACCCGTCTTAAACCTATTAAATCAACATTTGTCCTGGACGTCGGACGGACACAGCGTGCCATTTAATTGCTCCACGGTCTGCAACTCGTCTGGAGAAGTCGTTGCAAATTCAGTGGGAAGGGGCCTGCAGATTCGTTAGAACGCGCTGCCGGCGGCTACTTTTCTAGCGACTCAAATCTTTTCGTTTCCTTCTCTCTTATTTTCCAAGGCGGTGGGAAATCAACGGATACAAGTACTGTACCAGATCGAGAATGTAAGTGGCTGCTGGCTGCTTCTTTATACGTTTGTAAGGTTTAACAGTTGAGTAGATTAAAAGTCCTGGCTGATGTTTTATATGCTCTCGAAACAGATGTACCTTCTGCTCCTGGAGATAGAGGAGATTCAGCGGAAACTGGATGAGGCCCCAGAGGAGATGCATCCCCGGTTATGTGAGAAGCTTCTCCACGTGGTAGAGCGCACCTACCAAGCACTGAGAATTGAAAAGCATTCTGGCAAAGAGTAAGTCCAAGACAAGTGACATAAGGGTAACAGGAGAGCACCTTTACAATGACTTAGTGTCTGCATAAGTTCATTTCAGCTGCTTTCTTAACAGTACCAACAGTTACCTCTCTTCTTCTTTCTGCTTTCCTGCTAAAGCAGTGCCCCCTTCTCCAAAAAATTTTGGGGCACAAGGGACTGGTTCCATGGGGAAAGATTTGTCTGCGGACCGGAGGAGGTGGTGGTTTTGTGTGCAGCCTGGCTCCTGCAGATGGAGCTTCACTTGTTTGGGTGGCCCAGTTGAGGACCCCTGTGCTAACGAACGTTTTCCACGTGGTCTGGAACTGTGAGGTTCACATCCTCCCTGCTCTATGACCCTCTGCTTTCAATTTTGAGAAGGCCATTCTCTACCCATTGACTGGGAATTGTTGTTCTTATCAAGAGTGATTCTGATTCACAATCGAGAGGCTGCGAGTTCGATCCTAGGCAGATCTCCTGCTCGAGCAGGGGGTGGTGGACTAGATGACCTCCAAGGTCCCTCCCAACTCTGTGATTCTATGATTCATCTCCTTTTAACGACCCCATCCTCCCTCATGGAGTGGAGTCTGAGCAACTGAATGGAGCTGGGTTTTTTTTACTGGCCAGATGCCCTTCCTGTTGCCAGTACGGAGGGTTTTTTTTCCAGCAGATACATTCCCATTGCGCCCAGAGAGAGAGAAATATCTGCCTCTACCTAAGATGGAACTCATGAGAGTTCCGCCCCAGGCCACCTCACCACTCAAGAGTGATTCTGGATAATTTCTGGAAATTCCAGGACTTTTCTGTAGCTATACTCTTGAGCTCTTTGACGTGTAGTTTTTCTCACTCCTCACAAAGTCTTTGCTTTGATTTCCTTGGATGTTTTCTTTTCCTTTCAGAGAGGTGCAAGAGGAGTTTCTACAGATTCTACTGATTAGAAAAGGGAAGCGGTTAGTGGCCCGTCTCCTACCACATCTGTCCCCAGAGCAAGCCAAGATAATCCTTGTCAACATTGTACAACACCTAGCAGTGCTTATCAAGAAGGACTTGCTGGAGGAGGTAATTGTTCTCACCCTAGTTCTCCTTTAGCCATTACCCGGATATTTGGAGATCCTTGCACGGTGGGATTTTTGCACGCAAAGCAAGCATTTTGCATTTCTAAGAACCACCTCACAGAGTGGCTTGATTTCTTCTGACCCAAAGTCTTCAGAAACCAATGGGACAAAATGGACGAACTTCATTTGAGTTGAGGTCCCAAGCTTATTCTGCGGGGTGGGAAGGTTACAATCTGAATTTGTTCTGTGGCTCGATATTGCTAAAAAAAAAAGGTGTGTGTGCGCACGCGCGTGCCTTGGTTTAGCTATGATTGGTTGAATAAACTACAACTGGCTAACTTCACTAAACATATGAAGTGGTAAACCTGAATGAACACAGTGCAGGGATGGTCCATTTAGGATGCTGGCAACATTGTGGTTTAGTCCCGTGGGTGAACCCAGCTTAGATACAATGGTTGACTGGATTCCAGTATCTCTGGTCTATGGACTGGATGTAATAATTTGTCCCAGGGTGGAAGACTTGGGTTTGATCTAATGTTTTGTCACTTTGCTGTTCTTCCTCTTGGCCCCTTTGACTCTGGCAGACCCTCCCTGTCCTCTACAATCCTCTCTGTGACACCATTGGGCAGTTGACGTTTAGACAGTTGATGGACGTCCTCCAGAAACTCACCCAGTTGCAGCCTGATTCTGTCAAGCAATCCCTCGCTTTGGTCTTTGGCAATAAGGTATGGGAGTGTACACATTTCTGAGCGGAATCCATCCTGGAGTGAGGTGTAGAATTTTTTCTTAGCAAGTACCATCTAGGTCAGCGGTTGCCAAATGGTAGGCCGTGAGAAAATTTTGGTGGGATGCAGAGAAATCTCACCCTCAGAGCACCCCCCGAAAGCAATTAATCCAGGCTGCGCAGAAACACAAGGCTTTGCCGGGAGATTTAGATTAGTTAGGAAGCAGGAAATGGTTGGATTTCTTGCTTTCTAGCTAGTCTTTAGATCTTCAGCTCTGCTTTTAAGCACAGCCGAACCTCCCTTAGGTTCTGTTATTCAGGGCAGACTCACGGCAAGCAAATTTCATGTGACAGACTGAGCTAGCTGATGGCAGATAGATAGATCACTGAATGATTCTGTGAGCAACTCAATCTGCCTGCCTGCTTTGCCTGATTTTGTGTAAAAGTTGCTCTCTTTTTTTATAAAAAAAATCAATATTTATATAAATATTTATAATATTTACATACAAGCCATTCCCAGCCAGTCATGTGACCACCAAGCCACACCCACAAATTAGGCCATGCCCACAGAAACAGTTAGTGGTCCCTGGGATTTAAAATTATGAGTTTGGTGGTCCCTGAGGTTCAAAAGGTTGGCGACTCCTGGTCTAGGACAGTGGTGGCTAACCATTTTGGGCTTCTGTGCCAAAAATTGCATGCTCACTCATGTGCCAGCACCCAGAAGGCAATGCGTGCAGGGGGGCCACGCCCTCTGCGCATACGCATGCAATTCTCCTCCCCCCGCCACTCCCTTACCTGCACTGTGCATGCGTGCGCCTCCCAGCTGATTTTTTTCGGCCTCCCAGAGATTCGAGGGAAGCCTCTGCAGCCTTTGGAGGCCAAAAAATGGGCCTGTTTTGTCACTTCCGGTATTTCTGGAAATATAGGAAGTGACAAGGCGGGCCTGTTTTTCGGCCTCCAAAGGCTGCAGAGGCTTCCCTCGAGCCTCTGGGAGGCTGAAAAAGGCCCGAAAATCAGCCAGGAGGTGCCCGCATGCACGGTGAGGTGAGTTTGCCTGGGGCTTGCGTGCCTGCACCTGTGGCACACATGCCATAGGTTCACCATCCTGGATCTAGGTTGTACGTAATTCCAAAGTTTTCCCGTCTAGACAGTGACTTAAGTTGAATCCAAGTGCTTTCTTGGTGGGTTTCTAATCTTCCACCCTCTTTCCCCAAGTTTGCCATCTCGCTGCTGTACCTGCTCTTAAGCCATGGTGAGAGATGCCACTCTTCAGATACATCCCCAAAGCCTGATAGCAAAGATTTGGAAACATGGTGAGGAACCCCCTGGGGAGCAGAACGATCCTAGTCTGGCGGGCTGATCAATGCTGGGTTGCCTACGGTTGCTCTTGTGTCATTCTTCACAGGGTGGATTTGGTGCTCCTTGTTGCAAGAGAGCTGTCTCAAGTTCCCAAAATCTCCATGGTGGAACCTCTTCACCTTCCCAGCAACCTTCTCTTCCTCTTCTGTCGCTATGTGGACAAGGACATTGTGAACCGCTTGGATGTCCAGATGGACTGAGGACAATCCATGGTTGTGGGAGTCTATTATATAAAGGCACGTATATCTGTAAGGGCTCAACATGTATGGCAGGGCAGTGGTAAATGAAAGCTGTAGGGTCTTTATAGCCCAGTCACTTGACAAGAGGTGAGGGACTTCTTTGGTAATTGCATGTCACCTCTCAGCTCTCTTTGGTCTTTGATTGGCCAAGTAACCTCCAGGTCTTGCTGAACTACAATTCCCAACATTCCTAGCAAGCACGGCCAATAGTGAAGGTGTCAGGGCTCCAACAAACCCACCCCCTTTCAAATCTCTAGCCACATCTCTCGGTGAAAAAAAAATTGATTTATTAGAAGTTGGTGTTACCTGGATGAAAAACCAAGCTAAGACCCTCATGGTCACTTCTAATAAATCAATTTTCTTTTCACCGAGAGATGCGGCTAGAGACTTATGATTTGAATAGGGGTGGATATGTTGGAGCCCTGACAGCCAACCAACACTAAAATACATCTTTAATTTGCCCCTTGACCCCCGCTGGTCTTCCCCCACCCCCACCCCCTGAATGTATATTCTCCAATGGGACACATCCATAGCCAAGAGACATCGATCATGCTCTCCAGTAATATTCTTGCGCTCTGACAACTTTGGGCTGCCAGGTCGATTATCTAGGCACTTGAGGAATGCACTGTTTTCCCCACTTTCTGCTGGCAGCTAAAAAAGACCAAAGGAGTATCTTTTTAGTTGACTGATGGATTCTAGGGATGGTAGCTCAATAACATCTGAAGGTCCACAGGTCCACCTCTTCACCTCTTTCATAACAGAGGACGTGTGAACTCATTGGTCTTTTTAGAAATGGAGGAGGAGGAGGAGGCCCTTCACCATGATTGGTTATGGGAAAGAGGGCGGCTTACTTTTCTATGCCTGTCCTAATCTTCCCTTTCATTTGATGCTCAGCAACAGCACTTAAGACTTATATACCATTTCAGAGTGCTTTTACAGCCCTCTCTAAGCGGTTTGAAGAGTCAGCCTCTTGCCCCCAACAATCTGGGTCCTCATTTTACTGACCTGGGAAGGATGGAAGGCTGAGTCAACCTTGAGCCTGATGAGATTGGAACTGCCAAATTGCAGGCAGCCGGCAGGCAGCAGGAGTAGCCTGCAGGGTTGCACTCTAACCACTGCGCCACTGTGTCTGGTGGCTTTCTAAACTAGTCCTCTTGATCAGAAACGTGGGGAGAACTTTTACATCTTGCTGGACGAGAAATTCTTAAAACGGGTGCAGCATTCCAAGAAGATATCTTTCTTGGTCCTGCCCAGGGTTGAAATGAAACGCTTCTACACACAGACCAGACACTGTGACTTCCGGTGCTTTGATCTTGCCTTCCCGTTGAATAATTTTGGGACTGTACATCTTCAGATTACAGAGAATCAGAGTTGGAAGGGACCTTGTAGGTCATCTAGTCCAACCCCCCACCCAAGCAGCAGACCCTACACCATTTTTGATAGATGGGAGTCCAATCTCTTCTTGAAAGTCTCAAGTGATGATACTCCCACAACTTCCGAGGGCAACTTCTGTTCCAAGGGATGGTTGTCAGAAAGTTTCTCCTTATTTCCAGGTTAAATCAGTTTCCAGCCATTATTCCTCATCTGGTCTTTGGGTGCTTTAGAAAATAGCTTGACCCCTTCCTCCTCTCTGGGACAGCCCCTCAAATATTGGAAGACTGCTATCCTGCCTCCCCTGGTCCTTCCCTAGACTATCCATGCCCAGTTCCTGCAACTGTTCATTGTATGTTTTAGCTTCCAGTCCCCTAATCATCCTGGTTGCTCTTCTCTGTAATTTTTCTAGAGTCTCAACATCTTTTTTATAATATGGTGACTCTTCAATCTTCAATAGCTTTAGTAGAAATGGGGCCAGCGGTGATAGCCAGTTGGGTGTAGTGTAGCCTTTAGGCTAGAAGCCAGAAGAGTTTTAAGTTCTAGTCCCATCTCTGGCACATAACTGGGTCATCTTGGACCGGTCACTCAGCTCTAGGAGGGACAGAATGACAAATCACTTTTTTGAAAAACCATACCAAGCAAACTGCAGGGACTTGTCCAGGCAGAAATAAGGAATGAACGCCAACTCAAAAGAAAAGAAAAGAGCAATTGGTATGAGATTAGACTTAGGCCTGTTTTGTTTGAGTTAACTCCAGGTGTCCTTCTGTCCAGCCAAGGAAAGTGTTTAATTACTGAAAAACAGGATTTCAGGAGATGTAGTTCTGATAGAGTCCTGCCAAAACAAGCAGTAGAACATGATACTTGTTTGAGAGTTTCTTTTTAAGCTACTTTGCTTGCTGTGTCATCTGTTAGAACTCGCTTCTCCATTGCTAGAAAGGGTGCAATGTTGACTGACCAGCAATTGGCCAGTTGCCAGCGATAAATAAAACCCCAAGTCTTCCTTGTTGGATTCTTAAGTGACTCGTGCAACTGCAGTTTTCTAGGAACCACACAGAAGCTGTTTCCCGTGAACATCTCGGGCAATATTTCTGGGCAAGGATAATTATGAAATAACTGCTGTAACTCAGCAGCTGAACTGAATAACCCTTATTTTTGCAAATAATGCATTGAAAGCAGCGCTGGTGGAATCTCAGGATTGCCTTTGTTTTACAGAAGGTGCTTTCACCGCGTGCAGCCACAAAACCTGGAACTTTGGCTTGTTCTGCTCATGAGGATTTGGACCAGTGACTCAAGCTGTCAGATGCTATTAGAGATGTATAGAAAGTGTTCCAGAACCGGATCCTTAATTTAACAACACAGATTTTGTATTTGGTGTTTGTTTGTTTTTGGTTTGGGTTTGAGTTTGGGGTTTTGTTTTGTTTTTGTAGTACTCTGTGCGAATTGTAAATATCTAGTGCTGGAGAAAACTTTATTTCTGATTGTCTTCTGTATGTATTGCACTTAAAATATATTAAAAGCAACTCAAAACCTGTCTGGCGTCTTGGCATGGGAGGAAGGGAAGTTGTGGTTGGATAACTAGGCTTGATCTTGTCCAAGATAGTTTGAACATTCCTGTGGCCTCCAGAAAGATGCTTAAACAAGTTAATAATAGGGCAGTTAGATAGCGTGATTGAATCTGTAGTTTTCATGTGCATTCACGCATAGAAAATGTGTGAATTCAGCTTGCAAAATTCCAAAAGGGGATACTGTCAGGCCACATGTGAAGATCCAATTAAACTGCTTTTTCCGCTATTCAGGCCTATTCGCAGCAATCTTCTCAACTAATGGACTACATCTGGTTAAAGTTAGATGAAGCTCAATAACAATCAAAGGGTGTTGGACTTAATTCGCTTGTGGCAACGTAGGGATTCTAGGCTGATCTCTCTTTTCACTCCACTTCCAGGTTCTGCTATTCCTTCTCCTACAGATACTATCAGTAGTAGCAGACACTGTCTTCTCTCCAGAAGAGTCTGCAAGGTATAGTCAAAAAAAGACAAGGTGGTGTCCATGATGGTACAATTGAACTCTCTGCATTTTCTACGTGTGAATGCACATAAAAACTACAGATTCGATCACACTATCTAGCTGCCCTATTATCTTGTTTAATCATATCCTGAGGATCCCTCTGCTGTTTCCTGTCAGCTGATCCCACTCAACATTTGAGAGATCCAGAAAAGCTTCGTTCTGACTCGTAAGATCCCAAAGAAATAGCACTCCTCAATATCTTGGCCTGATGGCCTTCAGGGTTTGAAAGCTCATTGCAAATTCTTTTGAGTTAACGCCTGGTGACAGGTGTAGTTGTTAGCAGCAAAACTCAAAAGTCAATATGTAGAGATCAGATACCCTGCAGTTGGGCATACGGCTCCTCCAGCTATACCATACAGAACATAACATGTCAGAGCAGTAAATTCAAAATGTTTAGAACTGTTGGGAGGGTGGAAAGGGTTTGGTTAAAGATGCCCCAGTTCCCCAAAATCATGAATACCCCTGCTGGAAGATCTTTTGCGAGTGTAATAAATCTTAAAATCATATAAGAAATTGCACATTCAGCCATGTTTTTAACTTCAATTCCTTGGGTCTCTAATGCGGCATTTCTCAATCTCTGCCATTTTAAGATGCATGGATTTCAGCTCCCAGAATTCCCTAGCCAGCATGGAGACTGACTCTGTGTGTGTGTGTGTGTGTGTGTGTACACATATGCATACATACATATGCAACTAACTATATATAGTTAATTAGTTGCATTCTATAGAGAGAGAGAGAGAGAGCTGGCTGGAGGAATTCAGGGAATTCACAGAAATTGCCTAATCATTCCTGTAGCTCTTTAGTTTCATTCATTGGGAGAGTTAGTTGCATTCTAATTTGTTTTTTTCCTTCAGCTTTGCCTAATGTTGCAACTGCCCAGCTGAATCACTGCAGAGGCTTCTGTAATCTTATCAGAGGCAATTTAGATCGACAACCCCACCCTTCAGTTTCCTGTGTTACAGCTATTTATACTGAATAGAGAAAGCACAATTTCGCATTTGCTGTCTCTCTCTCCTGCATGTCGGGGTGCTTTTCAATTTCACTGCCTTAATTTTGTCTTCCAATAATAATCTCTCAAAAAAAACGCATGCAAGATTTGCACTTTATTCCTAGGCTGAAGGGACAGAGGTCAGCACAGATTGCAAATAAATGTCCACCGTGTCGAAATGTAGCTGTGCACAAGGTTATTTTAAGTAGTCAACAGGTCTTGCCTGAATCTGATTTTTGGGTAGTATTGCTACACAGAACATGCCGAAACTGCAAACCTGCTTGCTAGTAAAGATGAGAGAATTTCCACCAGTTGGGCTTCTGGTCACTTTAAGGCTATTTTCTTACTCTAAATCAGGGGTGTCCAACCTTGGCAACTTTAAGACTTGTGGACTTCAACTCTCAGAATTCCTCAGCCAGCAAAGCTGGCTGAGGAATTCTGGGAGTTGAAGTCCACAAGTCTTAAATTTGTCAAGGTTGGACACCCCTGCTCTAAATTGTCTGGGTTAGAATATATCTCCCAGCCAGCTTTTTAAGTGCAACGGAGTGCAACACAAAACAGTGTCAAAAGCAGACGTGTACAAGGCAGGAATAGCCAAGCCAATGCTGTTTGTCCATCATTAAACAGGTGCCTCTGAAGGAAATGAAACATTTAAATGAAAACAAAAATGCAAATTTGGGCACTTATTTTCCACCACAGCTTAAAGATGCAGGTATGATTAAAAGCAAGCAAGCAAACAAGCTAGATGTTTTCCTAATATGATGCGTACAGTGTATACTGGGGAACTCCCATTACAACCCTCCCAAGAATGATGCTATCTGAAGGAGATGCAGGGAACCACTCACCACTGAGGATGAAACATAAGCCCAGATGGCATGGACGTGGATGGAGAAAGGCAGGATATTGTTTCCTGTACAGGTTACAGTGGAGGAAGTGGTGTGCCCAGGGGAAGGACCAACCATAGCAGGGGTTGCCAACCTTTTGGACCTGAGGGACCACCAAACTCATAATTTTAAATCCCGCGGACCACTAATATGAATTTTGATTGATGGTGGCTTGCTGATGTTTTCCCAGGGTCTCTGCAGAAAGCAACAGAGACCCTGGGAAAATCCCCCCAAAAAATCTGCAGGAAAATTCCCCACCCTATTTTCCTACCGAGCGATCATTCTTTATTTGGGATTGCAGGATACCATCTCCAGTTCCATTCTCAGGGGGAGAGAAAGAGAGTGAGAGAGACTTTTTGCTTCATGCAAGGAAAGCAGCAGAAGTCTTTCTCTCCTCCAAACTCCGCCAAAAACGAGTCTTTGCTGGCGCAGCCTCTTGGAGCAGGAGTCATTTCTGGTGGAGTTTGGGGGAGAGAAAGAAAGACTTTTGCTGCTTTCCTTGCGTGCAGCCAAAAGCAGAAGAAAGAAGTAGAAAGAAGCAGCCAGGTGGCCAGGCCAGGTGCATGCAGTGAGTGGGGCAAGTTCCCCCCCTCCGCTCTTTCCCCCCTCCTCTCACTACCTCGTGTGGTTCGCAATGCAAGCGACGCAAACCTTGTGTTCCCGCAGGCCAGGTGGGCGGTGCAGCCTTGTGTTCCCATGCAGCCTGGATTAATTGCTTTGGGAGGCGGGCGACATTTCTCTGCAGACCACCAAAATGTTCTCATGGACCACCGGTGGTCCCCGGCCCACTGGTTGGCAACCACTGAACCATAGGACCAAGGAGAAGATGGGTGAAACAGATGGAAGATGATAAAAAAAATCTAAAATTCCATGTATACAAAGCAAAACTAATCAAGGAGAGAAGCAACCTAGAACTAAGGAGGAATTTCCTAACAGTGAGAACAATTGGAACGACTTGCCTCCAGAAGTTGTGGCTGCTCCAACACTGAAGGTCTTTAAGAAGAGACCTGGGCGGCCATTTCTCTGGAACGGTATAGAGCTCCTGCTTGAGCAGGGAGCTAGACTAGAAGACCTCCAAGGTCCCCTCCAATTCTGTTCTGTTCTGTTCAACCAGAAAACATTAAGAAACAGAAGAAGAGGAGGAGGCGAGGAAGAAGGAAGGAACTTGCTTCTTAGAATTATCAAGCTAAACAAAATACTGGGTATACTATTAAAGAATAGGGTGGCCTTGTACACAAGCAAGTTGTAAATATTTTATTTTATTTTTACTTATTTATTTTATTTGTCAATCGCTTACAAGATAATAGGTCTAAGTATAAACATAGTTATAAATACATCGATACATATAAGAAAAATAAAAAAATATATAAACAATAGGACAGGGACGGTAGGCACGTTGGTGCACTTATGCACGCCTCCTATGGACCTCTTAGGAAAGGGGTGAGGTCAATAGGAGACAGTCTAAGGTTAAAGTTTTTGGGGTACCACGGGCGTCTACAAAAGTTAAGATTTAAAACTACTCCAACCCCTGCCAAACTACTTGGCGGTGATCCCCAACTTTTCAAAAGTAAGATATGGCTCCTTACATTGCTTAGAAGGTGCAGCTTTTCTCGTCCGTTTAGTTGAGGTGGCGGTTTCTCTCGTTTCCTGCTTTTCAAAAGTGAGGTACAATCACTACTAGAGGAAAATCTAGTTTTTGTTTCCGCTCGTTGCATCTTCAAATCACAAAATTGTCTCTGGACGAGTTCCAGTTCCTCTTTTTTTCTTCCTCTTTTTCTAGAGAAACGGCTCTCTTTTCTTGAAAACATATAAATGGTCCACAAGTACTTGATTCTCTCTCTCTCTCTCTCTCTCTCTCACACACACACAGACACACACAAATACCCAGAACGTGTCTCCCTTCAGGCTTCTTCATGGGGTGGTTATGGTAGGGATGACTGGAATATCTCGTTTTAGTTAGTTAGTTAGTTTACTTTATTGTCATTGCACCTCGTACAACGAAATCAAACACCATCTTCAGTGCACATCATGACCATGAAAATAAACACAAACGCACATTTATAGACCAATCTAAATGCTCTGTATTATTTATTATATACGCATTTCTATGTTGCACGCATTTACATTATGAGCCATATAGTTTATATACATAGAATATACATTTTTGTATACAGATCGTCCTCAATGGTTCATTTAGTGACTGTGACGTAGGACCGTTTTTTTCTCCATGATCCACATTCAGATGCTCGGCAACTGACTCATACTTACGACCGTTGCCGTGCCCCAAATTGATGTGATCCCCTTTTGCTGCCTTCTGACAAGCAAAGTCAATAAGGAAATCCGATTCACTTAATGACTGCGTTGCTAAGGTAAGAACGGCAGCGATCCACTTCACCGCTGTGGCGAGAAAGGGGCGTAAAACGGGGCGAAAGCCTCACTTAACAAAGGCCTCGCTTAACAACAGAAAGGTGGGGGACTCCCTTGCGGTCGTAAGTCGAGGACTGCCAGCCTCCAGTCTATTTAGAACCGGCTCTTTAAAGGCAGCGCCGACAGCGGCTGGGAGGCCACGCCTCTGGCTCCTCCCCGAGGCGCCGGGGCCAAGTCCGGATTGGGCGGCCGGTCCTCTTTCCCCGCCCGCCCGCCCGGCCCCGCCCCCTTCGCCATAAATCACCTGTTGCGGCTTCCGGCCGGGCTGCGAGAGGGGAGCCGGAAGTGGCTGCCTCGGCGGCGAGATGGCGTCCGCAGGCTCCCCGGTGGACCGGCTGCCCCCGCCCTTCCCGGTGGAGGCGGAGGCGGCCGAGGCGAGTCACAGCGACCCCCAGCCGGACAGCGACTCGGACGGGGAGGACATTTTCACCGGCAACGCCGTGAGTGCCCGAAGTGGGGGGAGGTTGGGGGGGCGGTGGCTGCCAAGCCCTTTTTTCCGGGGGTCGTGCTTTGCAAAAGGTCGGAGCCCCCACCCCACCCCTCCCCTCCCTCGCTCTTGCACCCTCGGAAAGTTTCCCCAGGCCAGGAACACCGCCGCCCCCGCCCCCGCCCCTCCACTCCCTGGGCTGCTCTCCCGGGACGTTTGTGCGCTTGGGAGGACTACAGCTCCCATCCTCCCCGTCCGAGTCGCTTGCAAGGCCCCGGCCTCCCCTGCGGATAACGATGATTCCCCCACCCTCCAAAACTACGGCAAACCCTGGAAGAAAGTCGCTTCCCCTCACCCTCGGAAGGACTCCCTCTCCCCACCCGGGACTTGAACCCCGGGAAGCCGCCCTCCCCCGAGGAGTTTTGGGGGAGGGGGTTGCTTTGCTTGGTGGGGGTGGGAGAGCCGCTTCCCCTCCTCGGTTCCTGGGGGAGTCTGTTGGCCTGGCTGGAAAGAGGCTCTCCGGAGGGGTGGGGTGGGGTGTTGCCTTTTGCAACCAGGCGCCCTTCGGGTGGGGACTTGGCCCAGGATGATGGGAGTGGGAGTCCAGCCCATCCCCGGCTCTCCCTGTATCTGTCCCTTGGGGTGGGGGGGGTTGCAATCTGGGCAAGGCCCCCTCCCGATGCTGCTTAATTTGTTCTGCCCCTAAGCATTTGCCTTTTTGAAGCTTGTTTTGCAAAAGAGTTGCAAAAGTGATTTGTCTGTAGGAGAGAAAAACCTGGACCCGGGTTCAGGGTTGAAACACTGCTTGTTTTGCAACAGGAAACCTTTCTCCCCCCTCCTCCTCTCCCCCCTTTCTGGCTCTGCACCCCATCTTTGCCTCGTGTTGGCTTGCTTCCCTTGCAAAGGACTTTTATATCACCATTCAGTTGAAAGAAACTGGGTGCTCCAGATTCGTTTTCAAATCCCTTTGTAGAGCTGCCAATTGTTGTTTTTTGTTTAATTGAGCTGTTGCCCTTCCAGCCAATTCCATTCAAAAAGACTTAAATCCTGGAAAGTGATGTCGTTTTGTGAATTTCCAAATCTAGGCCACGGGCCTGGGATTGCTTAGTGGTCTCCCAACCCTGTAGCAACCAGATCGGATTCTGCTTAGATTTTTTAAAATCTGTATAAGCCAACTAAATGCTTCTAAAGTAGGGCAAATATTTAGCCATTTATTTGTTAGATTCATCTCTCACCTCTTGGTCAGGGGTTCAAGGTGGCATACACAGTGTTTCTACCTCCCATTTTATCCTCCCAGCAGTAACCCTGAAAGATAGGCTGGACTGAGAGAAGGCCAGAGTCATAAATAAGATTTTTTGGGGGTGATAACATTTATCCTGTGCCTTCCCAATCCTAGTCCAATATCTAAAATCTATGCCTATGTATTACAGCATGTGTTTACAATTGATAAACTGCTGGGTAGCTTACCATTTAAAATAATGTTTTGGAATTTTGTTGGGCTTGGTTTTTAAGTTCTGTTTGTTCTTTTTAGACGCATTTGTATCTTAGATGTATAATGGGGTATCTTAGCCTCAGAATAATCTTTTAGTAATTCTGAAGATTTCCCAGATGTAAAGATGCTAATTCCATAATCTTGTGAATTATAGGCTCATAATAGCATCTGCTGTTAAGTGCCAGTAGTAATAAATGGTATCTTTATGGCTGGAAAAATTATCTGAATGGAAGTCTAACAAAATGAAATTCAATGTAGAGAAAAGGAAAGTCCTACTACACTTGGGCAAGAAAAACCAAAAGTACACATCTAAATTGGGTGAAACCAGGCTTAATAGTAGTAACTGTGAGAGGGATCTTGGAGTCTTAGTGGACAACCAGCTAAATAGGAGCCAGCAGTGTGCAGCTGCCACCAAAAACAAGTGCAAAGGCAACCCCTAAATTGCATTAACTGATACAATCAAGGGAGGTACTAATACCACTTTATAAAGCCTTAGTAAGATCACACCTAGAGTACTGCATCCAGTTTTGGTCACCACATTACAAAAAAGATGTTGAGACGTCTAGAAAAAGTGCAGAGAAGAGCAACCAGGATGATTAGGGGACGAGGCGGAAACATAGGAAGAACAGTTGCAGGAACTGGGCCTGGCTGGTCTAGTAAAAAGAAGGACCAGGGAAGACATGATAGTGGTATTCCAATATTTGAGGGGCTGCTACGGAGAGGAGGGGGTCAAGCTATTTTCTAAAGCACCCAAGCCCAGACAAAGAATAATGGATGGAAATTGAACAAGGAGAGATTTAATCTGGAAATGAGAAACTTTCTAACAGAACAATCAAACCAATGGAACACTTGCCTTCGGAAGTTGTGGGAGCTTCATCCTTGGAGGCTTTCAAGAAGAGATTGGACTACCATTTGTCAGAAATGGTGTAGGGTCTCCCACTTGGGCGAGGGGTTGGACTAGATTGACCTACCATCACTGATTAACTGTTAAATCTGAAGTTTCTCTGGTCATGTCCCTCTGTCCCTTTGGATAGCAATCCTGGGGTGTGACCAATGGATGGGAAGGGTCTTTAAATGCAGTTTTGATGCAACAGTTACGTCTCAATCTCTGTTCCCCCCACCCCCCAGAGACTGGATGCTACAAATTCCAGAAATAGTTAATTGATTAGCAAAGGAGAAAAAAGTCAGGGGATTTGAGGCTGGGCCCCACCCTTGTTTTAAGGGAAAATGCTGAATGTAGACAATTTATGCAATAACTGCAAAAAAATAAAAAGGAATATAGAAGGAGTGAAACTTCCTGTGGAAAGAAACCAAAATCTGACATTTAGTTTCTGACAGTGGGTAGGGAAGAGTTATTATGCACATGTGAACACAACAACGAAGCAGCCTGAAGTTGGTTGTTGCACAACTTTTCGGGAAAAAGTCTAAAATGTGGGAAGCCCCTCCCATTGTGCCCAGAACTAGGGATTCATCATGGTCAGCATGCATTATAGGCTCTTTGTGAAAATGCTAGGGGGGAGGGCTAACAGAAAACAGTTGGAAGTAAAAGAATTCACCCTTTTGGAATCGTACTATGGAATATAGCGTGCCTGGAAAAGCACAAGGAAGAAAATAGAAGGCAAATCAGTAGGAAAACTAGGACTTAAAGCACACAAATCAATCTTTATTCAGTCGCAGAGCAGCGGATAAAACACACAAGTCAGAATTAATGAGCACAATGAAACTTCTGTTTTTTGCTAGGAAAGAATGAGGATGGGAAGCACTTTTCCTGACTAAGAAATTTCATTCAAAGGTGGAAGCTTTCCTGACACTCATTTGTTAACTCTCTGCAAATCTGGGGGAGTGAGCTGCAGCTCCAGGAGAGCTTTAAATGAGAAAGATCCTCTCAGACTAACTCTTCCTACTGTAACGAGGATTTCTATCAGGGGCCTTCAAACTTGGCAACTTTAAGACTTTGTGGACTTCCAACTCCCAGAATTCCTCCTCCTGTCATGTTAAGCTGGGGAATTCTGGGAGTTAAAGTCCACAAGCCTTAGAGTTGCCAAGTTTGGAGACCTCCGATTTATATAATAGCTCAACTCTCAGCTCCACCTGTACAAAGGGAGACGTGCCCCAAAGCTTTCGTGTTTGCAGAAAGGTCATTCCAAAGATAACAGAATCTAAGAAGGTGGCCGGTATGGATTCTCACTGGTTCAGACAAACAGGCCAGCTAACTTCAACCTGCAACTAACTCAGGTGTCACCTGTAAGCGGGGCTGACTTCTAAACCCGGCTTGTTTGACCCACACAAAGCTCTGACTTTTAGCACCCACAGTTTTGTGTCTCTGGCGCCTCTTGGAACTGGTCACCCTGTTTCAGACTTTGAGCAAACTGCAATTATTGTCTTTGGGCAAACTGTAGTTGTTCAGGGAGGCAGACAGCAGCGTCAAGGCTGTCTCCAGATAGCAGGGAGTGGGCGGTGGTGTTGGTGGTGGTGGTGGGGGGTTGAGGGTTGAGGGTAAGAATCAGGGAGCCTTTATAAGCCATGTGCTTGCTTGACAAAGCGGTCTTGGGAACGGCATTGTTCATTTAGAGCAATGTGCAGGCGTTTACCAGGCCTTGCCAGCTATTTGAGAAAAACAACACAAAAACATGGGTTCAAATGGGACAGCTTTGCACAGGGCAGGTATACGGGAAACTTAGGGAAGCAGCCACCTGAGCCTGGAATATCACTATCTGGGGACCATGCAGGTAGTCCTTGACTTATGACCAGAGGTGGGTATTCAGCAGGTTCTGATCAGTTCTGGAGAACCGTAGCGGAAATTTTGAGTAGTTCGGAGAACCGGCAAATCCCACCTCTGACTGGCCCCTTCCCCATCTCTTCTCTGCCTCCCATTGAGTCTCAGCTGATCGGCTGGGTCGTCTTGTGTTGCCCTGCAGAGGAGAAGGGAGCTGGAAAGCAGGTTAGTGGGGTGGGGAGGGAAAGGCGATTTTGCAGTATATCCTTCACCCACCATGCCACGCCCACAGAACCAGTATTTTAAAAAAAATTGAATCCCACCATGGCTTACAACCGTAATTGAGCCAAACATTTCTGTTGCTTTAAGCGGGAGTGTTAAGTGAGCTTTGCCTCATTTTATAACCTTCCTGTAGTTAAATGAATCACCGCAATGATTAAGTTAGTAACATGGCTGTTGTGTGAATCTGGCTTCCCCCATTGGTTTTGCTGGCGGGAAAAGTTCGCAAAACAGGATCTGCGTGATCCCAGGATGCTGCAAGCATCATAAATAACATGCCAGTTGCCAAGTGTCCGGATTTTGATCCCATGACCGCAGGGATGCTTCAAGTAGTTGTAAGTGCAAAAAATGGTCGTAAGTCCCTTTTTTTTTCCCAGCGCAGTTTGTAGCCTTGTACAATGGTCACTAAATGAACTGTCGTAAGGCCAGGACTACCTTTTATAGGCCAGGACAGCCAAAAACACTTTGGCTAGGTCTTTGCCTATGTGTTGTGGTTCGCCAGCAGCAGGTGTGGACGGCTGAGGTCTCGGGGAGCAAGGGCTCCGATGAAGAGCCTGCATCAGGGGTGGGATTCAAATTTTTTACAACCAGTTCTGTGGGTGTGGCTTAATGGGTAGGCGTGGCTTTGTGGTCATGTGACTGGCTGGGTATGGCCAACTCAACATCATTCACACCGAGGCACGCATCTCCTCACCTGGCCTCTCATGACTGTGGGGATGCTGCAACAGTTGTAAGTGTGAAAAACGGTCATAAGTCACTTTTTTCAGTGCCACTGTAACTTTGAACAGTCACTCCACACAAGCAAAGTACCAGCAAAGGAGGGGAAAAAAACTCCAGAGAAGTTCCTGAGACAGGAAGTCTAGTCCTGCCAAGAATGTAATAAGGGTTAACCGAGAGGCAGTTTCTGTAAGCAACACCAGAATGTTTCCTTCCTGCCTTCCTTACAGGATTAGGCCTGTAATTTCAACCGGTTCTCCGAACTGCTCAGAAAGTTAACAGCCGGTTCTAGCGAATAGGTGCGAACTGGTAGAATCCCACCCCTGACTTGCTTGTGATGCAGGGATGGGGCCAGGACCATCACGGAGATTGTGGAGGCTGGCAGCAGTGAGATTCTGCCTTCGGAGATTGTGGACGTGGCTCCCCGAGGAGGCTGTGCCCGGTGTGTGGGCGTGCAGGGCTTCTTGAAGGAAAGAACAGTTGCAGCAGCACGGGCAACTCAGGAGTAAGGCTGCAAGGTAGTTAGTAGCCTTAAAAGATAAAAGCCAGCCTGAGAGACTGAGATTCTTTGCAGGAAGCAAAGACGTTTTTGCATTCAAGCCTTGTGGACGTTCGGACTATCTTAGTTTGTGTTTGGAGACTCTTTGTGTTTGAAATATTTCTTGGCAACTTCATCTAGTGTTCTTGGCAGCCTTGCGCCACCTTGGCAAGGCTCGTTCTGATCAGAGACAATTAGTTTGAAACAGCCTTTTAACCGGGAAGGAACGGAATTCGTAAAGAATCATTAAAAGGTCTTGCTGTTAACCTCTGTTTTGTGTTTGTTTCCTGGGAACAAGGTTTGGGGTCAGAACACTACGTGTGTCAATAACCGGGTTTAATTCTTCAGCTTGGAATAACGGCCCTTTCTCTATCCTAATAGAGTAAGCCAGAACTCCCGAAGAAGGAATCCCCAGTGCCTCTGGAAAACGATTTTAAAACAAACGGCATCCAAGACGAACAAGAAGACGCTGATCTATTTGCAGGTTGGTCATGTTGCACGTCATGGTGGAAAGAGGGTGATCCTTTGGGTTGCCCAACTTGGCGTGACTCCAAGCCAGTGGTGGTGTTCTATCGGTTCGGCTCGGTTCTACCGAGCCGGTAATGGCAATGAGTAGCGGAGACCAAACCGGTTCTCGTGTGAAGCGGCTGGGAGAGTGCAGGCTTGCAGGAGGTGAGTTGGAACGCCTCTGCCCTTGTGCAAAGTGCACGTTTGGCGTGTGCGCGCACGCAAAGTGTGTGCGCGCGCGCAAACGTTGCCCACCAAGCCACGCCCGACGAACTGGTGGTAAAACTTTTTTAATCCCACCACTCATCTGAGCGGCTAACAGCAATCGGAGACATTAACAGTAAAATCAATTACAAAAATAAAGAGACAAGATGGCAAGAGCAATAAATTAACGCAGGTTGTGGTCCAGGACCAAGTAACTTCCTGTTGCATCTTCTTGGGTTTGATTTGTCAATTTCTAAAGAAAAAGGCACTTAAGTAAACAATTCGATTTAGTGATGTGATTCTACCAGGAATATCTTTTCCTGATCCCTAAAAGTCAAGGAGTGACTTCACTCTGGGATGAAATGCTGCAGACTATCCTCAAGTCAGGGGAAGTGGAATTTCATTTTTAAAAACTATCAACTTATCATTCCATTTGTCCTTTTGCAGATGCCACTGTTGAATTGTCCCTGGATAATACCCAAAACCACATAAAGAAGGAGTCGACAACAGTGTTCAGTCCTGTCCCCTCTCTAGAAGGCACAACTCATTCCTCTTCTAAGCAACAATCCAAAACCTACGAGGAGGTAAGCGCCTTTGGGTTTGGCTACTTACCTATTCAGTGTAGCTACTTGTATGTTCAGTGATGTCCTGTGTAATAGGGAATGAGACCTCCCTCCATCTCCTTTCATCTCCAACGCGTTACACAACGATGAA
This sequence comes from Pseudonaja textilis, assembly GCF_049901715.1. NCBI lineage: Eukaryota > Metazoa > Chordata > Lepidosauria > Squamata > Elapidae > Pseudonaja > Pseudonaja textilis. The sequence continues at coordinate 16,091,010 of NC_142002.1, read as the reverse complement.
GTGCCACCAAGAACCTTCTCCACAGAGGCCCTGTTCTGACCAAGGCTTTCCCCAACAGCATGAAGCCAGCTCCTCGTCCCAGTAAACCCCTTTTATTTAGGTTAAAGTGAATTCCTCTCCAGCAAAGTCCCGGCCAACACAGTCTTTCAAGATATTTCACAATTACAGACCTTTCTCAGGCTTGGAGAGTTGCCAGGCCGATATCTTTCAGAGGCCACACTGTAGCAGACAATACTTGGCAAGAATGTAGGAACAGATCTTCACCCAAATGAACTAATTGTCTCCTGCAAAACCCCACTCCCTTTTCGCTACTCTTTTGTTCCCTCTGGGAGGGCCCGCTCACCCGTCCACCTGTGGCTTTACTCCCAAGTCAACCCTTGTTCCTTAGCTGTTCCCTTCTTCTGGTAGCTCTGTGCCTGTGCACACCGATAACAGGCTCCCGCTGTTCTTCTTCCCCACTGATCTTCGACTCCGAAGGTAGCGGATAACTGTCGGACGGCCCTGGCCCCATCTCTGCTTCCCGACGCTGAGCCCTCGTCGGAGCCTTCCCCAAACTCCAGGACTGGCCCAGGTTCCTCCCCAACCTCCTCATTCTCCGAATCTGCTGCCAGCTCCACGGGCTGCTGGTGGCTACAACAAGCCCTGACTTCATGGAAATCCCAGTCCAGCCAAAAAACAAACAAACAAACCCCACTTTCTCCCTAAAACAAAGCTAGAGTAGTTGTCATCCTTCCTTTTATTGCTAGAGAAAGGGGCAGATGCTCTCTCCATGCAAAGAAAGGCAAGAGGAGTGCGCTAGCTGTTGGCTAGTGTTTTGGGCTTCATCCGTTTCCCACCTTCTAGCACGACTGTTAAAAAAACCCTGAAGTTACTTTCGTGCTTGGAGCATGTCAGCAATTCTGCAGGCTGTTGTCTCCCCTTTCCGGTTAGCGTATTGACTTTTGCCCCTTCAAGCTTGAAATACAAAGGTGACTATTATATATTTATGCTTTACAGCTCTGTCTATCTCCTATCTTTCAGGATATCATTGATAGGAAAAGCAGCGGGCACGTAAGACACACACAAACAAAAGCACAACAAATGCTTTTTCTAAAAAGCCAGCAGCTAAGATGCTTCCCATAGAATAGAATAGAATAGAATAGAATAGAATAGAATAGAATAGAATAGAATAGAATAGAATAGAATAGAATAATAGAATAGAGAATAGAATGAGGAATAGAATAGAGAAGAGAATAGTGAATAGAATTAGAACAGAATAGAATAGAATAGAATAGAATAGAGAATAGAATGAGGAATAGAATAGAGAAGAGAATAGTGAATAGAACAGAATAGAACAATAGAATAGAATAGAATAGAATAGAATAGGGAATAGAATAGAGAATAGAATGAGGAATAGAATTAGAACAGAAAAGAGAATAGAATAGAATTAGAAATAGAATAGAATAGAATAGAATAGAATAGAATAGAATAGAATAGAATAAATTCTTTATTGGCCAAGTGTGATTGGACACACAAGGAATTGTCCTCAGTGCATATGCTCTCAGTGGACATAAGAAAAAAATAAAATACATTCATCAAGACTCATAAGAGACAGCACTTAGTGATAGTCATAGGATATTAATAAGCAATCAAATCATACTAGGAACAAATAAAACAATATAAATTGTAAAGATGCAAGCAATGCAGTTATAGTCATAAGTGGGAAGAGAGAGGTAATAGGAAGGATGAAAAGAATAATAGTAATGCAGTCTTACTGAATAGTTGGACAGTATGGAGGGAATTCGTTGTTTAACAGAGTGGTGGGGTTCAGGAAAAAACTGTCCTTGTGTCTAGTTGTTCTGGTGTGCAGGGCTCTATAGCGTCGTTTTGAGGGTGCTGAGAAAACTCTTAAAAAGGGCAGTGAGAAGAAAGCGGGAGACAGCTGAGGCTTCTGACGTGGCCCCCACCTGCGTTCCTTATCTCTCTCTCTCCACTATTGTGTGTGTCGTACTGTAGGACACACAATACTGACCAGGCTGCCCCCCAGGAAGGGAGGGAGTCTCAGGCCCTTTGGCGCCCACAAGAGATCAAAGTTCAGCACACCTTGAATTCCCGTGACTCTGATCTCCCGCCTCTCTGCTTGGAACCGTTGGTAGTTGAGATTCTTGCAGAGCGCGGCGTTCTCCTGCCGTTAAACCTCAGTTCCTTTGGCTCCTTGATTTCCTCCGCTTCACGCCTCCCTCAAGTAGGGCCCAAGAAAAGTTTCTGACCTCCGTTTAATCTCCTTCTCACCTAGCTGGAAGAGGAAGAGCAGGAAGATCAATTTGAACTTTCCGTGGGAGTGAGCGATCCAGAGAAAATTGGTGAGTTGCCGTGCAATGGGAGGCATTTGACAGAGTGGTGTGTAGGGGTTTAATTCTGTTGAACGTGCAACCGTTCCCTAAATTCATTATATCCACCTTCTGACTTCAGCAGTGTTGCTACCTTACGTGGTTTTTTAGAGCCTTGGACACCAGACACGTCAGTATTTTCTTCCTGACCTCACCGGTGAGGTTAGTGTGATGACCCAGGGTGGGATACAAAAGCAACAAAGTCACAAAAACAGGTGAAGTCCCTTTAATTCCTTCAACTTGGCTTCAAAGGTCCAATTATCATTGACTGGAGAAAAAACTCCCCCACAAACAGTTGCGGGAAAAAAAAAACTGCCGTTCAAACTCAAAATACGTATAAATTATAAATAGGAAAAAAAACAACACAAACCACATTGAAGCAATTAATGAGACAAGGCAGGATAAGGGCTTGAAGACATCCATAGATATTGAAATACATGCACTGGGAAGGACGCCAGAACTCAAATAAGAACTGGCAGACTAGAAATATTTTCACGCTTTGCTTCCAGCACTGGGCCATGCACAGTTTGTCCTTTTAAACAGTCCTCACAGCTGCAGCCCATGAAGGGGATCAAGGCCCTTTCCTCCCCCATAGACCAAGCCATTCATGTTTCTCCCTTATCCGCTCCTCCCTGTGTGCCCTAGGATGAAGAGGGGATGGGCCTGGGTCTTCCTCTGAATGCCCAGTTGGCCTGTGCCCTTCCCCAGTTTCCTCCACAACCTCTGGGAGCCACACTCCCACTCCCTGTCGGCTGTTCCTCCTCTCCCTCAGAGTCAGATTCTAACAGGGGCATGACAGTTAGATCCCCTATCCGTAGCATCCTATCCTCCACCTACATTGGATTAGGTTCAAAGCAAGTGATCCAAACTCACCTGTAAAGAACAAGTTCGAATCCCAAGAAGGATATGGCTAGCTGATGAGAACTAAACCGCTCGAAATAGATCTATACTAGTCTCCCTTCATTTCTTTATCGGTAAAAAAACATAAATTCAACAGTAAAGAATGGAGTTTTGATTTCCTCTTTCCGAGTCCAGATCCGATCCTTGCCGTTGCAAACGGTAGGACTCTGTAGCTGTACTGTCCCAAATTGCAAGATTAAGGACAGTCAGGAGGGCTATCTTGAAATCGACTCCAGAGCTGCCTTTTCTAGGAAGAACGCTGATCAACGAGTGAAATGTGTACAGTTTAGAGTAGCGTTTCCCAACTTTTAAGACGTGCGGACTTCAACTCTCAGAATTCCCCAGCCAGCGTGCACGCACATCTTAAAAGTTGGCATGGTTTGGAAAAATACTGATTTTACAGCAAAGACAGATCAAGTGAGAGCTTGAGTGGTGCTGTGGCCTAGAGGTGGAACTCTTGCCTTGTAATCAGGAGGCTGTGAGTTCGATCCTGAGTAGAAGCAAATATTTCCTTCTCTGGGCACAACGAGGATACATCTGCTGAACAAAACTCCGCATTGGTGAGAGGAAGGGCATCTGGCTATTTTAAATGCTCTGCTAGCTCCGTTCAGATTCCACCCCGCAAGGGATTATGGGGTTGTTAAATAGATCAGGTGAGATCTGATATGCAGTTGATTTCCCCAGGCTGCCAGCATCATGGGAAGGGTAGGGTGTTTCCCAAGCCCCCCCCCTCCCGGGAAAAGTACCCTTCTGCATTGGAGAACTTTGCCCATTGTCCTTGAAGAAGCAGCAGCTGTCAAACCCGATTGTGCTCAGTGCAACTTTCGTGGCAGCTGCGTAAACAAGTATCTGTCCATGCAAGGTTATACCAGGGAAACTCTGTGCCTGGAGAATATTCTCTCCTCTGATTAGGCTGTTTCAAATGAAAGCCATCTGCCCCAAAGGGATCCCTTGGCCAACTCTCAACTTTGTGTCTCTCTCTGTGTGTGTGTTCTTCAGTTGCTTTAATTCTCTTTAACAGCCACTTCATTGTTCAGCGTGGGGCAGATGTGCCCGGCTCCCTCCACACCCTAGCAGTGCAACAAGCCCTTAATTATTGCACCAGCCTGGTATTTGTTAGGAAGCGGAGCTCGGTGTGGCTTGGAACGCATCTCTGTTCCACTCGAGCTCTGGATCGATCCGTCGGTTGCTTGGAAGTTCTGAGTTGCTTTTGTGTTTGTTGGTTTTAATGTCAGATGAAGCAAGGAACGAGATGCTTTTGCGCGCTTGGCATCGGTGGCACATTGATAGAGGGAGAATTCGGCATTGAAGAATGCTCTTTTTTTTTTTTATATATAAAGGAAACGAGGCTTTAGTCCATTTGCATCTAAATAAGATGGTTCTTCTACCCTGGGAAAGAGGGGGAAAACTCCACTCAAACTTTGGGAAAGCTGTAAAGCTTCAGGACCCGGGAAAGTTTTTTCCCCCTGAACTCCCGGGATAGACCAGGGACAGCAAACCTTTTCGTTGTGGTGTGCCGAAAACATACACGTTAGCATGTGTGTGCGATAGCGTACCTGTGCTGGCAGCCACAAGGCAACGTGCCCCACCACCTTGCCCGCACTGCGCATGCGCACGCCTTCCAGCTGATTTTCGACCCATTTGAGGTGCCCGAAAAAATGGGCCTTCCGGAAATACCAGAAGTGCCCAAACAGGCCCATTTTTCAGCCTCCCGAGGCTGCAGAGGCCTCCCTCAAGCCTCTGGGAGGGCGAAAATGGCTTCCCCCAGGCTCCAGAGGCGGAAAACAGACAGTTTTGGTATTTCCGGAAGGCCCATTTTTCGGCCTCCTGGGGCTGCAGAGGCCTCCCTCAAGCCTCTGGGAGGGCGAAAATGGCTTCCCCCAGGCTCCAGAGGCGGAAAACAGACAGTTCCGGTATTTCCGGAAGGCCCGTTTTTCGGCCTCCTGGGGCTGCAGAGGCCTCCCCCAAGCCTCTGAGAGGGCGAAAATGGCTTCCCCCAGGCTCCAGAGGTGGAAAACAGACAGTTCTGGTATTTCCGGAAGGCCCGTTTTTCGGCCTCCTGAGGGCTGCAGAGGCCTCCCTCAAGCTTCTGGGAGGGCAAAAATGGCTTCAAACGGGCCGAAAATCAGCTGGGAGGGGCACGCATGCACAGTGCAGGTAACTTTGCCTGGGGCTTGCCTGCCCGCACAAATGGCTCTGCGTGCCACAGGTTCGCCATCACGGTGATAGTCTGAAAGGGAGGCCCCTCTTGAGTTTTGGCACTATCGCCTTTGAAATTTTGCGATTGCCACAAACAGGCATCAGTTGTGCAAAAGAAATCATGTCAATACACTTAGTCCTTGACCTTACGAACACAATTGAGCCCCAAATGGATGTTGCTACGTGAGAAATTTGTTCAGTAAGTTTGGTCTCATTTTACGACTTTCTTCACCCCCGTTTGTAAAGTGAATCACGGCAGGGGTTAAATTAGTCACACCGTTGTTAAGTGAAACTGGCTTCCCCGTGGACTTGGACACACACACACCCCGCAACCATCCAAGCATCCAAATGTAAATCATCATGGTGATGCTGCAATGGTCATAAGTGTGAAACACGGTATATTAGTTCAGTTTTTGCAGTGCCTGTAACTTTGAACAGTTACTAAACTGTTGTAAGTTAAAGGCAACCTGTAGTAACCATTTGTGTACTCTGTGTGTGTGTACATAAAGGTATGTGTATTGAAGTTTTCAAGCATATTTTTACTCTTAGTGTGATTCTAATGTACGTAAACTGCCTAGATCAGAGGTCTCCAAACTTGGCAACTTTAAGACTTGTGGACTTTAACTTCCAGAATTCTCCAGTCAGCTATGCTGGAGAATTCTGGAAGTTAAAGTCCACAAGTCTTAAAGTTGCCAAGTTTGGGGACCCCTGGCCTAGAGGGGGCAGAAAAAAAAACACCAGTTTGGTACAGTGATTAAAGATCAGGTTAAAAACTGCACATTTTTTGTGTGGAGTTGGTGACGATTGAGGAAGTAAGTACCTGTAATTGTTGAATAAAATCCTGGTTAAAAACATTCTCGATGTTGATTTAAGACTATGAATCATTTCAGAAGTCCCAAGTTGTTAGCAGAAACATCTGTCCTTGGACAAAGGATTCTTCTGTGCTGACAGACGTCCACACAGAAAGCACCTTAACCCCAAATTACTACTACCAGGTTATTACAGCTTGCTGAAGCTGTGAAAGTCTCAGTTTTCTTCTTTTGTTCCTGCAGGAGATGGAATGAATGCCTACGTCGCTTATAAAGTGTCCACACAGGTATGCCAGCTCTCATTTCTTTCTTTCCCCCATTGCTGCCAAGGCACCAGGTCCACTTAAGTTTTTTCTGACCTTGGGCATTTCCAGGAGTCTGGCCTTCAACTCCCAGAATTCCACCTCCAGCATCACCGCGGATGTGAATTCTGGGAGTTGAAGTCCACACTCCTGGAAATGCCCAGGGTCAGGAAACACTGATTTAAGGAAGAGTATAATATCTGTCTGTCTGTATGTCTGTCTATCATCTGTCTACCTATCTAATCTATCATCTATCCATCATCTATCTATATCTTTCTATCTAAAAGTGAAATACCACTCATGCATCATCACAAAATGTCCAGAACTGAAAAGTCTGCAAACTTGAAATTTGGCATATATGTTCCTCTTGGCTTCTAGGTACTCACTAAGAACAAAATTGACCATCAGAGCATTAGTATTTCTTCTTCTTCTTCTTCTTCTTCTTCTTCTTCTTCTTCTTCTTCTCTTCTTCTTCTTCTTCTTCTTCTTCTTCTCCTCCTCCTCCTCCTCCCTCCTCCTCCTCCTCCTCCTCCTCCTCCCTCCTCCTCCTCCTCCTCCTCCTCCTCCTTCTCCTCCTCCTCCTTCTTCTTCTTTCATCATCATCATCATTATTATTATTATTATTATCATTATACTCTGATGCTAAGTACTCCCCCTCCCCACCTGAAAAGAAATCTGTTGCAAATGCAAAACACACGCAGAAGAGAGGAGTTACAGGTTCAGAGCAGCAACCAGCTTTAGTACAGAACAGTTGAGCTAAGCCATGCCCAGGCTCCTTGCTGTCTCCTTGCTCACAGCAAATACTGTTTCACTTTCCAAACAGCCCTCAACTCTCTCACACTGACAGGACGCTAGCCAGATGAATACTGATGGATGCTGGTAGGCAGAAGCCGAAATTTCCCCCCCTTATTTTCCTCCTCAAAAACTAAGCCCGACCTATAAAATAAGTAAACTATAGTTACCTCGTTAAAGTATGAATCAATAAAATTATAGTCAAATGATTGTTGATTGACAATATGAGCTATTATGTAATACAACTACAATGGAGACTATGAAATGGATGCACAAAAAAAGTGGTAAACCAACCGATACACTGTCTGTAAACTCATGAAGGAAAGGATGTTTTTATGTTTTATGTATTTTTGTTTGTTGTTAAAATTAATAAAACTTTTTTTAAAAAAAAACAACCTAAGCCCGACCACATAGTTTCAGAGTGAAGCACGGGTATAGAGCTAGTTCTTTTATATCCGTTTTCCATTTAAATTTAGATTTTTTTCCCCCGTTTTGTTCTTCCAAAGATATTAACCTTGCAATTTATAGCACGGTGGAGATATGAAGTGGTTTTTCTCACTATTCCAATTATACTCTTCCCTGCCTCCACACACCCCTCCGGAATTCATTCAGACTACAATGGAAAGCGGATCGATAGAAGAAAACCTGATGGTTATTCAGCTTCCGTGCGATTCTTTCCAAAACCAGGGGTGTCCTGGCCCCCAGTTTTGTAATCTAAAAGCAGCAAAATTGGAGAGAGAGAGATATGCATGCAGACCTGGGCTTAACTGATTCTTAAAAGTTGTGTTACCCATTGTGTAAGGAGGAGTCTGGAAAGTTTCGAGGACGGTGGGTTCCTGTGGCAATGACTGTGATGCCTGTGTAAAAAGCATCCTGCCACTTTATGCAATTGCACAACCCACAATGCAGAAATTCCCTTCTCCTCCTCCTCCTCTCTCCTTCCTCTCTCCTCCCTTCTAAGATATTTTAGGCTAGGCAGGGGCTACTTCAGAATTGCAACAAGGTGGAGAAAATGCAGGAAATAGCCTGATGGACATGTGTGAAACTTCCAAGACCTCGAAAGGATCCGAGGAACCATGGAAGTTGAGTTTTCCTCTGAGGTCAGAGAAAATGAATGTTAGAAGAGATCTGGGTGAAAAAATCCAAGCGTGTCTCACACACACACCCTTTAAATTCCAGCCCGTTCTTGCAAGTTAAATCTCCCTCTGAACTCCTGCACCTCTTTAAAAGCCACAACTGTTTTGGCCTCACGATGGCCCCAAGTGTTTGAACTTTGCTAGGCAACCGGTTTCCTAAAGGAACTTCATGCGCCACCTGTCCAAAAACTCCCATATGGGGGGTTCAGCTTCCCGGTCATTTCCTGTCTCTCTGTGTGTGGGTGGTTCTGTGTGTGGAGGCTCTTTGTCTTCAGGTCTTGGTGGTGCTCGGAAGAGGAATGTGTGTGTGTGTGTGTGTGTGTGTGTGTGTCTTTCTTTTTTTCCCTTTTGAAAGGGGGCCAAACACGTTCTCCAAACAGACGGGTTGTTTCTGAGGATCGCTTATAATAGCCAAGCCACCCCATGGATGGTCTCCAACAAGGGCAGTCAGTTGGGACAATAACCTCATCTGTTCATCTCCTCCTCCCCCCTCCTTTCCTCCTCCTCCTCTCATCGTTGTCCTCCTTCTCCTCTCTCCTCCCTGTTTCCTCCCTCCTTTCCTCCTCTCTCCTCCCTCTCTCCTTTTCTCCCTCTCTCCTCCCTGTTTCCTCCCTCCTTTTCTCCTCCCTCTCTCCTTTCCTCCTCCCTTTCTCCTCTTTCTCCCTCTCTCCTTTCCTTCTTTCTTCTCCCTCTCTCCTCCTTCTCTCCTTTCCTTCTCTTCCCTCTGTTTTTCCTCTTCCTCCCTCTCTATTCCTACCCTCTCTCTTCCCTCTCTCCTTCTCTCTCCTCCCTCCTTTCCTCTTCCTCTCTCCTCCCTGTTTCCTCCCTCCTTTCCTTCTCTCTCCTCCCTCTCTCCTTTCCTCCTCCCTTTTCCTCTTCCTCCCTCTCTCCTTTCTTCTTTTCCCTCCTCTTCCTCTCTCCTCCCTCCTTTCCTCCTCCCTTTCTCCTCTTCCTCCCTCTCTCCTTTCTTCTCCTCCCTCTCTCCTCCATCTCTCCTCTTCCTCTCTCCTCCCTGTTTCCTCCCTCCTTTCCTACTCTCTCCTTCTCTCTCCTCCTTCTCTCCTTTCTTCCTCCTCTCTCTCCTCCTCCTCCTCCTCCTTACCATTTGGATGGTGACTTTGGAAAGCCCCTGAGATGAAAGGCTCATTTGGAGGGGATGTAGACGAAGGGCTAGCAACACCCGTTTTAGGACTAGGAGGCTTCGTTCAGTTCTTTTATTTATTCATTTTCCCAAGCTCCTAAATGCCAGACAAGGAGAATTGCAGCTCTTGTTTCCCCTGTCTAATAGGAGCATTAAGCCTACCTGTGTTGACGCCAAAATGCAGAGATGGGGTGGGGCGAGTTTTAACAGGAAGCAGCCCCTCCCCTTACTTTGGCTCAGGTGTGGGAGGGACCAGGCCTCTCCCCTTCGCACCTCACAAGCTCCTGGGCTCATTTTGATTTCAGTCCTTCCAACTGACCCCCATAAAAGGCAGGTGCCATCCTTTCACTGATGTACCTCGCCTTTCCAGCGCGGACACAGCTTCGGTTTCTGATTTGTTACCTTTTGCCAGCTGGCAAAAATACACCTTGTGCACCTTCCAGATACCTGCATAACCGGGTCAGTGTGTCCTCTCAGCGAGTTGCGTCAAAAAACCCTTTTCCGCGCTTCACGGCCGACTCCTTTGGTAACCGAGACATCCAAAAAACTTCATCGTAGGAATTGGCAGTCTTGCCGAAAGGGAAGCGACAGGGTGCTTGGCTACACAAAAGCCTCTTGTATCCTGGTTGCACTTGGGTGTCTTCTGGAGTGCACTAGCTTCACCTCTCTAGCATTGTTTTCCCTGACCCTTAAAAAAAAAAAGAAATTAAAATGCATCAAGTTGTACTTTGAGCCAGTCAGTCCTCCTCGCTCCACCGAGTCTACTCCACAGCGTTGTGGGAGGGAAGGAGAGAAAAAAAGGCAGGAGTATTAGGTGCTTTCCACCTTGAGGGAATAAAAAACATGAGACAATAATATAATGTATTGCTTCTCGCTAGCCGAGTTGCACGTCCCGCACAATCCTGAAGGGTCTTTTCTGAAAAGTTGTAGGCTGTCCTTTCTTTTAGAAGTCTTAAGGAAGAGAAACCTAGGTAGAAAGGCAGACTTTCTACCTGCCTGAAACGCAGTTCAGATTTTTCACTCCAGGTGTGGGTACCTGCATTTGTGCCTGTGAGTTAACCTGTTGCATCGAAGTAGGCCCGTCCTACCCCTAGCAAGATGGACTAAAACAAGGTCCTTCCAATTTGGCAAGTTTAAGACTTGTGGACTTCAACTTTCAGAATTCCTGAGCTCACATGACTAGAGGAGGAATTCTGGGAGTTGAAGTCCACAAAGCTGTCAAGTTTGAAGACCCCTGGGCTAAAACAACATTTCTCAACTTGAGCGACATCCTGGCTGGGCTATTCTGGCAGTTGAAGTCCACACCTCCTAAAGTTGCCCTCCCACTGCGCTCAGGTATATATCTCTGGCAGATGCTCATCCAGCTTGAAGCTCTGAGTTTTGGTCATCTCTGGAGCCATCAAGAATACACCTACTCCCTCTTGTGTGAAATACCCTTCAGCTACTTAAGAATCAGAGTCTCTTGTATGATGAGCCTCGGTGGCGCAGTGGTTAGAGTCGGTACTGTAGGCTACTTCTACTGACTGCCAGCAATTTGGCAGATTGAATCTCCCCGGGCTCAAGGTTGACTCCGCCTTCCATCCCTTCCGAGGTGGATAAAACGAGGACCCAGATTGTTGGGGGAAAGAGGCTGACTCTGTAAATCGCTTAGAGAGGGCTGAAAAGGCACTGTGAAGCGGTATATAATTCTTAAGTGCTGGAGCTATTGCTACTGGAGTGGCTTTGAGGAAGGTTCAGAAAATTCAGTCTTCTGTCTTTCTTGCTGAGCTCAGCCTCCCATCCTTACGAGGTGGGTAAAATGAGGACCCAGATTGCTGAGGACAAGATGGTGACTCAACTGCTCAGAGAGGGCTGTAAAGCCCTATAAAGCGGAATATAAGTCTAAGTGCTATTGCTAAGTGCAAAGGAAGGAAGGAAGGGAGAAAGGATGGATGGGAGGAAGGAAGGAAGGAAGGAAGGAAGGAAGGAAGGAAGGAAGGAAGGAAGGAAGAGGTCGTGATAGCACAGTGGCTAGAATGCAGTATTGCAGGCTAATTCTGCCAACTGCCAGCAGTTCAATTCTCACCAGGCTCAAGGTTGACTCAGCCTTCCGTCCTTCCAAGGTGGGTAAAATGAGGACCCAGATTGTTGAGGGCAAGAGGCCGCAAGCTGCTTAGAGTGGGCTGTAAAAGCATTATAAAGCAGTATATAACTCTTAAGTCCTATTGCTATCAAGGCTCCTGTTTTGCTAACCGGATTCTCCCCCGTCCCTACAGACCACCCTGCCAATGTTCAGAAGCCAGCAGTTCTCGGTGAAGAGACGATTCAGCGACTTTCTGGGCTTGTACGAGAAGCTTCTGGAGAAGCATGCCCAACATGGGATGATTGTTCCGCCTCCTCCGGAGAAGAGTTTAATAGGTGAGAATGCCGGCAGGGGTTTGAGTCCAAACCTAACCGGTAAGATCTCGACTTACGATCATTCGTTTAGGGACCAAAGTTACAAAGCGATTGAAAGAAAAAACATTTCTCACGCAGCATCCCCCATGGCCACGTGATCAAAATTCAGAGGCTTGGCCACAGACTCACATTTATGACGATTTTGCAGTGTCCCGGGTTACGCGATCCCCTCTTGCGATCTCCCAAGAAGCAAAGGCAGTGGGCTAGGAGCCAGAAAAGTCACAAAGCGGGCAAAACTCACTTAACGACTGTCTCGCTTAACAGTGGAAATGTGGGCAAGGCCTAGCTTCACATGTTACCGCATGACTGTCAACTAAAAAGATGGGTCTATTTAGCTGCCCGAAAAAAGGGAGTGAGGGAAAAACAAGGCCGGCCTTAAATGCCTAGATAATCACCTCAGCAGCCCAAAGTTGTCAGAGCATAAGAAGGTTATTGGAGAACATGATGGATGACTCTTGGAGGCGGATGTGTCCCATTGGAGAAGTCACATCCAGGGTCAAGGGGGAAATGTATGGTGTAATTTAGTATTGGCTGCACCCAGCCACGTGCCGACATGGCAACCTCTAATAAATCAATTTCCTTTTCTCTGAAATGCGGCTGGAGACTTTTGATTTGAATGGGGGTGGATGTGTTGGAGCCCTGACGATGACCAGAGTAACTTGGGGATTTATTAGTCCCTAGATGAGACCCGTGGGCCTTGCAAACTCACCTGGCTGGAGGGAAATTCTGAAAGGCGATAGATATCGGGGTAAATTGTTGGGCAGATGCGTCAATTTTAGATATTTCTTACAAGTATAATTTAACCCCTGCCTAAGTAGAGGAGGGGACACGGTGGCTCGGAGGCTACAATGCTGAGCTTGTCAGTCAAAAGGTCGGCAGTTCGGTGGTTCGAATCTCCAGCACCATGTAACGGAGTGAGCTCCCGTGATGTGTCCCAGCTTCTGCCAACCTAGCAGTTTGAAAGCATGTAAAGAAATGCAAGTAGAAAAATAGGGACCATATTTGGTGGGAAGGGAACAACGTTCCATGCGCCATCGGCGTTTAATCATGCCGGCCACATGACCACAGAGACGTCATCGGACAGCGCTGGCTCTTTGGCTTTGTAATGGAGATGAGCACCGCCCCTTAGAGCTGGAAATGACTAGCACGTAGGTACAGGGGAACCTTTACTTTTACCTAAGTAGAGGAGAAGGAAGAGTAAAATGAAATGGCCAGATCCACAACTCCTGAATGTCAAATACACATAGCATTCTATGCACAATTGGACATCCAGGGGCGCGCACCCCACAATGATCACAAACCGAGTAAGCTGAGCCAAAGACAAAACAGCTCCGTTTCTGTAATTTGGGCTAATGCTCAGGGAAGTGTCCCTTTTTGGGGCCAGGAGTGATGCGTAAAATCTTTGGAAAGATTTCACACAACAGAGATACACACACATCTATTCAAATGTTCCCTAATCTGAAAAATGAACGGGAATCCCCAAAGGGTGTACTGTGTGGGATTTTTAAAAAGTGATATGGCTCCTCTCTCTCTTGAGTTCAAAAGACTTAAAGGAAAGACCATTTTCAGCACCTTTCCGCAACCTGATGCACTCCAAATGTTCTTTATGAAGTAAAGAACGAGTTTTGACTGATGTGCGCTGCTCATTGGTAGAACAAATAGTTCATTTTTTGACATCCCCAGAAAGTGCTATATAAAGCATCGCCTCAAACACCGAGAGCCACTGCTACTCATCAGAGGTCTCCAAACTTGGCCACTTTGAGACTTGTGGACTTCAACTCCCAGAATTCCTCAACCAGCCATGTTGGCTGGGGAATTCTGGGAGTCAAAAGTCCACAAGTCTCAAAGTGGCCAAGTTTGGAGATTCCTGTTGTAGATAAAGTCAAACTCTATGGCTTTGGAATAAGCTAGCAGGCTTTAAGAGGGGTGGACTTCCAATTTCCAGAATTCTGGGAGGCGAAGTCCACAAGTCTTGAAGTTGCCAAGGTTGCAGACCGCTGATCTCAACTGAACCCCTTGTATATGCCCTATAGGTAACTCTTCAACCCCTTGTTTCTCTTTTTCTCTTGTCCCAGGGATGACCAAACTCAAGGTTGGAAAAGAAGACTCTTCCTCCACAGAATTCTTAGAGAGACGAAGAGCTGCCTTAGAAAGGTTGGGGGGAGCGTTGTGTTTCTCGTTGGCGGGTGTTGTAACCATTAAGGTGGTGCAGTGGGTTTGTTACTCGGGGTAGGGGAATTTGCCTCGTAGGAAGACGCTTACAAGCTCGCCCAACGTGTGATCAAGAGGAACATAAGGTCCAATGCATCTCAAACCTCCCCAGCGGTTTACTGCTGGTGGTCCTCAGACATCAACCCGTGAAGGATTCTCATTTGCGTTCCAACCCATCGGGAATGAATCGCAGGAGAACGTCCCGTTCCAAAATCCTTCAGAGATTTGTTCAGTAGGGCTGTTTCTCTGATGGAAATCGTCCTCTGGAACCTGGTCTCAGGGCTCCTGAAATCGGATCCTCTTGTCTGGAGTGGATTCCAGGAGAAACGAGGTCTGAGGAAATTCACCCCAGATGGAAATGGCTTCTAAATCTTTCCCCGAATACAGAAGAGAGAAGGGGGAAGTTTCCTTTCCTGTGCTTTTTTTTTTTTCATAATTCCAGTTTCGATGGACACGTCACACCTCCCTTAAGGATAATTTGGTTCCTGGTGGAACTGTTTTCAAGCCACCACAAATGGTTTTCATTTTTTCCTTTACCGAAAATGTGGATTTCCCACACTTATTCCAGCATTCCTGGGTAGTTGTCCATCCCAAGGCCAGTTTAGCTTTCTAGCCCAAGAAAATCCGTAACAAGCCAGGAAGCATCCCGTGAATTCCACGATGGAGTGGAGACTTGAATCCAGGTCTCCTTACCTTGGTTCCCTTGATTTGTACCTCATTTTTTTGTTCAAAAGATCAAGGTGGCGTACACGAAGAACATAAATCAGTGTTTTTCAACCGGTAGCAAATTTAAGATGAGTGGACGTCAACTCCCAGAATTCTCCAGCCAGCGCAGCTGACTGGGGAATTCTGGGAGTTGACGTCCACTCATCTTAAATTTGCTACCGGTTGGGAAATATTGGTGTCTGTATAGTGAGAGCAGATAGAAGGGTGCAGTGGTCTAGGAGTAGAGCTCTCGTCTCACAATCCGGAGGCTGTGAGTTCAATCCTAGGTAGAGACCGATATCTCTGGGCACAACTGAGAATATATCTGCTGGGGGGGAAAAAAACCTCCACAGTGGTGACAGGAAGGGCATCCAGCCAGTAAACATTCAGTAAACATTCGGACTCCACCCCGCAAGGCATTAAGGGGGGTTGTTAAAAGATGATATAGTGAGAACAGGTACAGGGGGCACATTGTAGCATAAATTGTACTGGGTTTGCACCAATATAACCCTTCTTACTTCATCCACACCTGAAAGCAGGGAAGGGAAAGATCTGTTTATATATATATATATATATATTTATATATATATATATATATATATATATATATTTACCATTATATATATATTTTGTTTCCAAGAAGAATAAAATGCAAAACAGGAAACTTACATCTAGCGCTAGCAACAAAAGGACGAAAAATGGTGCCCGAGAAAAGGGGGAAATGACCCACATACCAGATAAATCTAACATTAAACATGAAGAATCCAGCCCAACTGGGTGGTGGGAAAAAGAAAACCGGATACATTCTCTTCTATATAATGGGTCTACAAATAGTTCTAAGTTTGTTGTAAGCTTTCCCAATTCTTGTTTGATAAGAATGCTATATTAAATAAATATTCCCAGACGAGAGCATCTCTGTCTGATAATCGAATCGACCCAACACCTAATCATAATATATGGGTGGGTGGGGAAACCAGATCTGATTGTGAATCAACCATTAGATTTGAGTGGGTTGTTGTTTTCTAGTTCTCCCATTCCTGCCCCTACATGAGAAGGAGGTTGTGTCTGTGATCTTGGCTCCTCTAATCCATGAAGGGTGTCGTGGAATGCAAGCCCGCCTTGTAAATTCTCTTTTAAAAGGAGAGATTCTTCATGCGAGTAAACGGGACTTCTGTGCTCCCATTCTGCAGATACATTCAGAGAACCGTAAGCCACCCCACCATGCTGCAGGACCCAGATGTCCGGGAATTCTTGGAAAAGGATGAGGTAGGTTTGCTGCCGTAACCAGGGTCTGTGCTTGGATGGACTAAGCCAGGCTCCCAGCAACCATTTGGCCCTCAGGGACCAGGTCCATGGAGAGAGGTTTTTTTCCAAAGACCAGAGGAGGTGTGTGGTTTGGTGTGTTGCTTGCAACCCATGCATGGGGCTTCACTTGTTTGCGCGGCCCGGTTTCTGGCATGCTGGGCCCGGTGCTGGTTCACGGATCTGAGGTTTGGGGGCTCTGGCTGTTCCGACCAAGGCTTCCTGAGACAGTAACAATCACGCGCTGTTCCCAAAAACTTTTTTTTTTAAATTTCAACAGCTGTGAATTATATGCATTCCCAGCCAGTAATGAGTCCCAAACAGTTTGTGAATAGTCCAACAGAAGCCTGCCACGGTCTTTTGGGATAAGGCTGATAAGCACCCACCTTTATCTCCCTGGAAATGCTGCCAACGACTAAATTACCAATTAGCTGTACAGGGCCAAACGGAGCACAAAGTCGACACGGAGCTTCAGAGTTTAAATTGACCAGAACGAACAAAGTTGCTTCCTGCAAAGGCTCATGTCCCTTTGCTCCTCCTTTATGTCTTAAGCAAGGGGCCAGTTATCTCCAAGCCTTACTCTCGAGTTGCCCCGTTTGTCTTAACTGTTCTTGCCTTCTGGCAGCTCTGCACAAGCGCGCATGGGGAACAGGCTCCCCCTGTTCCTCTTCCCTGCTGATGTCAGATTCTGGAGGCTTCAGAGTCGGCACCTAACTCTCAGGTGGCCCTGGCCCCGTCTCCGTGTCAGACGCAGATTCCCTCGTCCGAGCCCTCCCCAGACTCCAGGACTGGCCCGTGTTCCTCCCCACTGTCCGACTCTGCTGTCAGCTCTGCAGGCCGCCAACGGACCACAACACTGCCCTAAGCGAGCTTGGCGTGAGGTTATTGGAGAAATCGACCCGCACTTGTGTGTTTTTTTTTTTTGCTGTGCTTGAGTTCAGCTTAGTTCCTGTTTTCAGGAACGAGCTGCTTTGCGAACAGTGAGAGGTGGGGTGAAGTAGAAAGCAATTTCTGCTTCTTTCAGAACAAGCCAACCATGGGAAAAGAGTGACGCAGATTGGCTGGGTGGAAAGGGGGTCTGAAGGTCTTTGCCGATTCAGCTGGTTCCCCTTGGTTCTCTTCTGCTGAACTATGTTCCAATCGGGCTCTCGGTGAAGGGGATTGCAACATGCTGGCTGGACACAGCTCTCCTGGCCAAACCAAGAGTCCAAATTCTCCTGCTTGAGAAGGGCTGGCATGAGAAAAACCTTGCCTTTTTCTCCCTCCCTCCCACCTATAATTTATGTTTACCTGCCACTCCTTCCTCCTCCTCTTTTCCCCACAACAGCAACCACTACCCTGTGAGGTGGGTTGGGATGAGAGAGAGAGGGAGGAACCGGTCGGTCACCCAGCCGGCTTTTGTGACACACCGTCTCCCTGGGTTTGGCCCAAAGTCACCCAACTGCTTTGATGGCCAAACACTTCCTGATCAGTCCTGGTTGACTGGAAGTAGTCTCCGGTCTAATCCAGCCAAGCTGATGTTTCTAACTCAAGAAAGTATCGAAATACACCAAGAATCATCCAGTGAACTCCATGCCAGAGAGGAGACGTGACTCTCAGTCATCTCACCTTGGTTCTGCTGATTTAGACCCGACCCCAAGTGGTTGTTCAAGAGATCAAGATGACGTACACAGTATAGATCGGTGCTTCTCAACCTTGGCCACTTTAACGTTGCACAGCATTCTCAAGAGACTCTTCCCATCCTGCTTACAATCTTTATGAACTGTTGCCTTCCGGCAGGAGATACAGAACAGTTAAAACTCAGACCACACGTTTTTCTGAATAGTTTTTATCCCAGAGCTATAATTGCACTTAACAATGAACTTAAGCACCACCATCAGTGAGCTGTTGGACAGGATTATTGGGTCTGTTGTGTGGATGCTTGTGTGTTTTTAGGGGGCGGGGAATTTTGGCAGGTGGGGGTGTGTTTGGGGGGTTGTCATGTGGGTGCATGTTGAGTCTGGTCTATGGGTGTCACATGAATTTCATTGTATGTATACTGTGTCTATACTTACAATGACAATAAAGAATTCAATTATGATACATGGACTTCAATTCCCCAGTCAGCTTCCAATTCTGGGAGTTGAAGTCCGTACATCTTAAAACGGCCACGGTTGAGGAGCATTAATTTACCAAATATGCTATCAACATGTAAAACATTCTTATGCCATAAGAAAGAGAGGGGAAAACCCTGAAGGAGTATACGGCAGATGCACTCAGAAGCTCATTCCAAGTTTATCTCACAAAGATTGTAACTGAGGCAACCGGGTGTTCTGGGCATGAAAATCTTCTATTGGAGAGCGTGATTGATGACACCCAGCCAATGAACATGTTTCGTTGGACAACCTGGATTATGATATACCCTGGGTGGTGGGGAGAACAGGGTCATAGGTGATTTGTAAATTCCCTATCGCAGAGTCAGCTCCATACAGGTCATGCCACTGTCAAGGCTCCGACAAATCCACCCCATTCAAATCATAAGTCTCTAGCCGCATCTTTCAGAGTGAAAAAAAAAAAAGATTTATTAGGACCATGTTGGCATTACCTGGGTGCAGCCGATACTAAGACATATCATTCATTTCCCCCTTGACCCTGGTCTTCCTTCCAACCCCTGGATATATATTCTCCAATGGGACACATCCACAGCCAAGAGTCATCAATCTTGCTCTCCAGTAATAATCTTGCATGCCAACAGCTTCGGCTGCCTAGCAATTACCTGAAGCATTTGAGGAATGCACTGCTTTTCCCCACTTCCTTTCTGCTGGCAACTAAAAAGTCCCAAGAAGTATTCTTTAGTTGACAGCCAGTATATGGCACCTAATAAATCCTTTGAAGTTTTTTGAAGTTTGGCTCGAGGCTCATGATTTCATTAGGGCGCTCGCTGGAATCCTGACATACGCACTGTGGTGGGTTTTTCTTCCCCTCTTCTTTTCAGCTGCCACGGGCTGTTGGCACCCAAACCTTGAGCGGAGCCGGCCTCCTGAAGATGTTCAACAGAGCCACTGATGCAGTCAGCAAAATGACCATCAAGATGAACGAATCGGACATTGTAAGCTGCCGAGCATCTCATGCTCCGTATGAAAACCACCCTGTATCTTGTCCCTGAGATTGTCTGAATGCGCAGTCCTCTTCCTACGATGACTTGTTGGGGTTGGTTCTCTGCCCCGTCTCTCCTCTCTAGTGGTTTGAAGAGAAACTCCAGGAAGTGGAAGGCGAGGAACAACGTCTGCGGAAGCTCCACGCAATTGTAGAAATGCTGGCCAATCACAGGAAAGGTAACTCCCTTGAGGAACTAGCTACGGGCAGTTGGAAAACTGTTGTCAATTTTGGATTTCATCACTTGGAAACCTGACAACTGTAGGGTCACCTTTCAGCTTTACAAAAACTCCAGATTTGGAACCTTGAGTTGAGGATAGGCAGTCCTCGTGTTAAGAATGTCCGACTTAAAGACGACCTCTAGAAACCAGGCTAAGTTGTGAGTCCTATCTACATCTTAGGGGTGGTCTCTTTGGCGCCACAGTGGCTCAGTGGTTAGAATGAGGTATTGCAGGGTAATTCAGCTCACTGCCAGCAGTTTGATCCTGACCGGCTCAAAGTTGACTCAGCCTTCCGTCCTTCCAAGGTTGGAAAAACGAGGACTCCCGATTGTTTTTGGGGATCTATAAACTGCTTAGAGAGGGCTGTAAAGCCCTGTGAAGCGGTATATAAGTCTTAAGTCCTATTGTTATTATAAACCATAATTCCCTTCTACGATATAATTCCTCCCTCCACCACCTTCCAAAATTACTTATCTGAAAAGCCCTTAAAATGTGGTTTTGTCAACGGGCTTGGGAACCCCGAATGGAGCAGAGCCAATCAAGCGGATGATTTTATTGTGTCATGGCTGCCATGAAGAATGAGATGTGTGTTTTGTTTTGATTTGTTCGGGGTTGGGTGTTTTTTTTTTCCCTAACAAAAACTGGATTTTTGTTGCGTGGCGATTTTTAAAGACAAAATTCATAAGCCACCTAGTGTCCTCTATACATGAGTTGGATGGCTATATAAATTCGATTAATAGATAAATAAAAACCCTGGGTTTACTTTATAAAGACTGGGAGGGCGGAGTGTACTGAGCTCTTAATTCCCAGCAACCTTAGCTGGAGGACCAAGATTTGGGGAGGTTCAGGCAGGGGTGGAGTCCCCACGTGGCCCATTTTGGAGGCAGGGAAGTGCAGAGCGCATGCGGGCCTCCCGGAACTTTGGGAAGGCCAGAAATGGGCCTGTTTCCAGCTTCCAGGGAGCCTCCAGAGCCTAGGGAGGACGTTTTCGCCCTCCGGGAAGCTCCAGGAAAGCCTCTGGAGTCCGGGAGGGTAAAAACTCGCCCCCTCCCTCCTGCCGTGGTGCAGGAGGCCAAGTAGGCCACGCCCACCATGGCCATGCAACCAGGTAGAGAACCCATTGCTAAAATTTTTGACGCCCACCCTTGGGTTTAGGGGTTTAGATTTGACGGCATTTTTCTCCCAATCTGACATCCTCATCCTCATCTCCTCCTCGGGAAGTTGTGTCCATTGGGGGCCCTTTTTTTCTGCTTCTGTGTCACTAGCAAGGAAGCGCCGTCTTCCCACGCTCCCCTTTCTCTCCTCCAGAGCTGTCGTTGAATACCTCTCAGTTTGCCAAGAGCCTGGCTATGCTGGGCAGCTCAGAGGACAACACGGCCTTGTCTCGGGCTCTTTCCCAACTGGCCGAGGTGGAAGAGAAGATCGAGCAGCTGCACCAGGAACAGGCCAACAGTGACTTCTTCCTCCTGGCGGAACTCCTGAGCGACTACATCCGTCTCCTGGCTTCCGTGAGGGTAAGGGCTGCAGGTGTCTTGCCTGTGATGACCCAAAGGGGCGTGGCACAAAGGCAACGAAGTCAAATAAGCAAGAAGTGTCCTTGTAATACCTCCAACTTTGCCCCCAATGTCCAGTTACCTTTGGCTGGAGAAAAAACTCTCCCAAGAACAGTCTTTAAGTGGAGGAAATTCAGTCCGAAAACAAAGTATATACAAACTGTAGCTAAAAATCCAGACAAACCACAATGCAGCAATTAACTGAACAGGGCAGGAGAAGGAATTGCAGACTTCAAAGGCCAACAAAACACACACAGTTGGGAAGCAGCCAGGAACACAGATAAGCCTCGACAAAACAAGATAATACACAATTTGTTTCCCACAAGTTGCAGTGCGCAAACTCCCTTTTTAAACACTGTGTTCCCAGCTGCAGCTAATGAAGGGAATCAGGGCCCTTTCCTCCCCCGTAAGCCACGCAACTCAGGTTGCTCCGTTCCTCCCTATGTGCCCTAGGATGAAGAGGGGGTGGGCCTGGAACTTCCACTGAACTCCCTCTCATTTGTTTTACCTCTCTCCTGCTCTGCCCAGCCGGACTTTGCCCTTCCCCAGTTTCCTCCAAAGCCAACGGAGCCTCCCGCTCCCTGTCAGCTGCTCGGCCTCCCCCTCCGAATCAGATTCCGACAGGGGCATGACATCCCCAAAGGCAGGGATGGATGGTGCCCACACAGCTCCTTGGCCATTGTGATGGGCAAGGGCTATGCCGGTGGTCCATTAGGCTGGCAGGAGATAAAGGAGAATATTTGTAGCTCTGGGTTGAAAGGAAGAGTCCTTGGGGCTCTCTGAGCTTGGTGGTTTTCTTGCAGACGTTTCATTAACTCTAGTAACATCCCCAGTGCCAGAAGGACGTATTTTCATGTTGAACAGAGAGCAAACCCCACTCCCATTTAGCACTGATGATGTTACCTAGTTGGGTGATGAAACATCTGCAAGAAAACTACCAAGCTCAGAGAACAGCGGGGACCTCTGGTAAGAGTTTACACCATTTAAGAGCCGAGTGGCGCAGTGATTAGAGCGCAGTACTGTAGGCTACTTCTGCTGACTGCTGGCTGCCTGCAATTTGGCAGTTTGAATCTTCCCCAGGCTCCAGGTTGACTCAGCCTTCCATCCTTCCAAGGTGGGTAAAATGAGGACCCAGATGGTTGGGGGCAAGAGGCTGACTCTGTAGATCACTTAGAGAGGGCTGTAAAGCCCTGTGAAGTGGCATATATGTCTAAGTGCTATTGATAATGCCCTTCCTTCCTTCCTTCCTTCCTTCCTTCCTTCCTTCCTTCCTTCCTTCCTTCCTTCCTTCCTTCCTTCCTTCCTTCCTTCCTTCCTTCCTTCCTTCCTTCCTTCCTTCCTTCCTCCTCCCTCCCTCCCTCCTTCCTTTCTTCCCTCCTTCCTTCCTTTCCTTCCTTCCCTCTTTCCTTCCCTTCCTTCTCCCTTCCTTCCTTTCCTTCCTTCCTTCCTTCCTTCCTTCCTTCCCCCCTCCCTCCCTCCCTCCCTCCTTCCTTCCCTTCCCTTCCCTTCCCTTCCCTCCCAGTGATTAGAATGCAGCATTGCAGGCTAACTCTGCCCACAGTCGGCAGTCCAATCCCAACTTGCTCAATATTGACTCAGCCTTCTATCCTTCCTGAGATGGGTCAAACGAGGACCCAGATGGTTGCGGGCAAGAGACTTATCTCTGTAAACTGCTTCGTTCACAAAACACCGTGAAGCTGCATATAATAAGTCTTTAGTGCTATTGCTGTTTACCCTGGACTTGGTCGCGGGTCTGAGCTCAGTTTCCCCATGGGTGATGTGTTGCTTCCAGTGATGAATCTCTCCCGACAGGGTGCCTTTGACCAGAGAATGAAGGCTTGGCAGCGCTGGCAAGACGCCCAGGTCACGCTGCAGAAGAAACGGGAAACGGAGGCCAGGCTTCTGTGGGCCAACAAGCCCGACAAACTTCAGCAAGCCAAAGAGGAGATCTCAGAGGTGAGCGGGAGGGAGGCCTCTCCTGAGCATGCCCAGCGCAGTTTTCACCGGACGTGAACAACCATCGGGCCACTTTTAAGCGACCCCAATAGTTGCAGGCGGCTTTTGAATTTGGACGATGTGGACTTTTTTTAAAAAAAAAATACTTTTTTAAGGATGCATTCCTCTCCTCCCCCGCCCCCAACGTAGTTTGGCTTCTGCTGACGAGGCAGCACTGCTGCATTGTTTAACCAGGTTCTTTTATTTATTTTTTTAAAAAAATCTATTTTGTTTTCTATTTCTTCAGTGGGAATCTCGCATGACTCAGTATGAACGGGAATTTGAACGTCTCTCTGCTACCCTCCGGAAAGAGGTCTTACGGTTTGAGGTAGGCAGGATGGATCTTTTAGCACAGCAAAACCACACCTCCCCACTTTCACGGCGGCCAAAGAAGCAGAACTAATGTCAGGAAACGTCTGTCTCGCCACCCACACAAAGATTCACTTCCCAGATTAAGAGAGGCCTGGAGGATCCGCTTCCCTCAGCAGCTTTCTCGGCCTCAGGGAAAAGGAAGGAGAACCAAGTAGGGGACTTCAAAGATAATTTAATTAGCCGCGTTTCCCTGAAAACAAGACCCTGCCTTTTATTTTATTGTATTGTATTATTTTATTTATATGTATGTAGGGGTGTGTGTGTGTGTGTGTGTGTGTGTGTGTAAATAAAAAACAGGGATAGATAGATAGATAGATAGATAGATAGATAGATAGATAGATAGATAGATAGACAGACAGACAGACAGACAGACAGACAGACAGACAGACAGACAGACAGACAGACAGATAGATAGATAGATAGATAGATAGATAGATAGATAGATAGATAGATAGATAGATAGATAGATAGATAGATAGATAGATAGACAGACAGACAGACAGACAGACAGACAGACAGACAGACTGACTGACTGACTGACTGACTGACTGACTGACTGACTGACTATAGATAGATAGATAGATAGACAGACTGACTATAGATAGATAGACTGACTGACTAGATAGATAGATAGATAGATAGATAGATAGATAGGCAGACTGACTATAGATAGATAGATAGATAGATAGATAGATACATACATACATACATACATACATACATACTGTAGATAGTTAGATGATAGATAGATAGATAGATAGATAGATAGATAGATAGATAGATAGATAGATAGATACACACACACACACACACACACACATTTCCTGCCAAAAAAGGCACCAGGTCTTATTTTCGGGGGATGCCATCCACTGATGAACCTGACTTGCGCACATTGTCCCTGGCCTCCTTTTAGCTGTTAGAGGCCCTCGGGAACTTCTACCTCTGCAGCTCGCAAGGCTTTCCTGAAGGCCTCCACAGCCGATAACAGCTCTGGATCGATCCGGGGCTTTGTTATCAGCTCCAGAGGCCTTCAGGAAAGCCTTCACAGCCTTGCCGGCTGCAGAAGAAATGGGCCGTCAAAGCAGGTGTTGGGATGTGCGAGCCCTGGCTATAACTGTCCAAAGGTAAGGAGTAGGGCAGCTCCACCCTTCAATCCCCACCCTAGCTTAATTTTTACCCGTCCACTCGAATGGACGGGATATTAATTAGGGCTTATTTGGGGTGTAGGGCTTATATTGGGCACACATATAAAAATCACGCTAGGACTTACTTTCAAGGTAGGTCGTATTTCCGGGGAAGCAGGGTATCCATCAGCCCTCCCCCCTTACTCATTTCACATTTAAAAGATGCAGGTCATCCGGTCACAGCCTCCGTTTCGACTTCTTGATATCCCTCATGAAACTAAAAGTTCAGTTGCACTTCCCCCCAGAACGTTGTGTAGTTGGCCGTTGTCTGCTTTTTAATTTTTTTAATTTTTTAAAAAAACTTTTGGACATATAATTGCCAAGTCAAAATATATATATATATCGTCCACCTCTGGAGGTTTGCAGTATCCTGTATCCACAGAAGATAACATCTGCGTCTGTGTTTTTGTTTCCGTTACAGAAAGAAAAAACAAAAGATTTCCGGACACACGTGACCAAATACCTGGAGACGTTGCTCCAGTCACAGCAGCAGGTGAGAGAGAGCGGCCCTGTGCATCCCCTTAGCATGAGGTGTCATATCCTGAATTTATTTATACGCTTGGCTTATAAATAAAGTTACCGCATCCCCTACACTGATGCCTTCGGTCCCCTGCAATTGAGGCACACTTAGATGGACGTTAGATCTGCTCTAGTCATCCCGATAAGGTGGAGTAATATGAGATCTTAGCAAATCAGCCTCATACCTTGGAGGCTCATATAGTTAGGGGTTTTCTTTTCATGTGAGTAGGCCTTTATTTTATTTTTTTTTTTTATTTTAGCACTTAGAAATAGCCCTTAGACCTATATACCGCTTCACAGTGCTTTACAGCCCGCTCTTAGTGGTTTATAGAGTCAGTCTTTTGTCCCCCCAACAATCTGGGTCCTCATTTTACCCACCTTGGAAGGATGGAAGGCTGAGTCAACCTTGAGCTAGTGAGAATTGAACTCATAGCAGTTGGCAGAATTAGCCTGCAATATTGCATTCTAACCACTGGAAGGGAAGGGAAGGGAAGGGAAGGGAAGGGAAGGGAAGGGAAGAAGAAGAAGGAAAGGAAAGGAAAAGAAAGGAAAGGAAAGGAAAAGAAAGAAGGAAAGGAAAGGAAAGGAAAGGAAAGGAAAGGAAAGGGAAGGGAAGGGAAGGGAAGGGAAGGAGATAGCAACAGCACTTAGACTTATATACCACTTCACAGTGCTTCCCAGCCCTCTCTAAGCAGTTTACGGAGTCAGCCTCTTGCCCTCAACCATCTGGGTCCTCATTTCACTGACCTTGGAAGGATGGAAGGCTGAGTCAACCTTGAGCTGGTCAAGATCAAACTCCTGGCTGTGGGCAGAACTAGCCTGCAATGACTGGGGATGACCGGCCCAAAAGTCACCCAGCTGTGCCTGGTGATCGGCCCAAAGGTCCTCCAGCCGGCTTTCGTGGCTATGGTGGGACTAGAACGGATTGGCCCAAAGGTGCCCAGCCAGCTTTCATGCCTGGGGTTGGACTAGAACTCACCATCTCCTGTTTCCAGCCCGGTGCCTTCACCACTTCAACGGATTACCAGGAGGTCCGTGATCGATGAGGGGAGTGGGATCCTAGGAATCTTTCTGATGTTTTCCTCCTTTTCCCCTCCACAGCTGGTGAAATACTGGGAAGCCTTCCTCCCGGAAGCGAAGGCCATCTCCTAAGCAGGCTGGGGTCAGCCTTCCTCCTGAACTGGACTTGCCTTCATCACTTAATACCTCTTGGCCTTGGATCCCGCAGAGCTCTGATCCTCCTTCGACCAAGGAGCTGTTTCCCCAGCTAGTAACTCTTCTAACTGTATATTATTATTATTATTATTATTTTTCCATTTAGATTCATATATAAATATATACACACACACGCACACACACACACACACACATATATATTTTCCTATTGAAAAGAGACTCGCTTCCTGCTTTGCAACCCCAGGAGTAGGGGAGCGCAGGCAGGGCAGGGGCACCACGGTTTTCGGACTTCGATGTTGAAGCCACGCAGGACTTTCGGTGGCGCCACCCACGGCAAATGAAATAAAACTTAAAATCAGGGCAAGCCAGGCTCACGCGTGTCTCTCTGTGTGTGTCTCTCTGTGTGCGTGTGTGTGTATGTGGTGGGAACTCGGTTGCCGTTTCAGAGAGTCCTGACTTACAAAGCGTTCATTCGGTTACAACAGCACTGGGAAAAAAAAAGCGACTCGGGACTGTTTACCACGCTTAATGACCCAGTGGTGGGATTCAAAAGGTTTTTTTTACTCCTGGTTCTGTGGGAGTGGCTAGGTGGGCGTGGCCATGTGACTGGGTGGGTGTGGCTTTATTTTCAACCCACCCCCCCAATTTTGGGGGGCCTTTTGGGCCTCAGAGAAGCCTCCTGGGGGTGTGTGGTGGATGTAAGTTGTAAAATGATCTGGGAAAATGCTGCCTTGTCTTCTGTTACACCCTTCTTATTTGCGGCGGGTGGCTACGGCTGCTCCTTCTAACACCGTCCTATAATACCTTGGTAAGACCACACCTAGAGTACTGCATCCAATTTTGGTCTTCGCACTATAAGAAAGAGGTCGAGACTCTAGAAAGAGTGCAGAGAAGAGCAGCCAAGACGATTAGGGCAGTGGCCCCCAACCTTTTTTGTGCCATGGCCCGGTACCGGCATCACAAAATGATCCGCGGCCCGGTACCGGCATCAGCACGCATGACAAGGCAAGGCGAGCTGAGCGACCGGCCAGCCAGCCGTCCCCGGCTTCTCCCTGCCATCTTCAACTCCTCCTTTGTACCTTTGTCGATGGGCTTCGCTTCGGGACGGTCGCTCGGCTCGCCTTGCCTTGGGTGCTGAAAGAATCCTCGCGCCTTAGTTTCATTCGAAGCCGCCCCCCCTTCGATGAAACTAAGGCGCGAGGATTCTTTCAGCACCCAAACGCCGCTTTCCAACTGGAAAAGCTCACCTGGAAGCACCTTCTCGTCAAACAAGATGCCGGCGCCCCTCAAACCAGCGGCCCGGTAGAAAATGTTCCACGGCCCGGTACCGGTCCGCAGCCCAGTGGTTGGGGACCCCTGGATTAGGGGACTGAGGCTGAAACATACAATGAATGGTTGCAGGAACTAGTCCAGGGAAGAGAAGGACCAGGGGAGACAGGATAGCAGTCTTCCAATATTTGAAGGGAGAGGGAGAGAAAGAAAAGGAAAAAGAGGAAGGGAGGGAGGAGAGAAAGAAACAAGAGAGAGAAAGTGAAAGAAAAACAAAAAGCGATAGAAAGAGAGAAAAAAGAAGGAAGAGAAAGAACGAAAGAGGGAGAGAAAGGAAGGGCAAGAGCAGGAAAGAGTAACTGGAGGCTAAAACATACGATGAACAGTTGCAGGAACGGCCTGGCTAGTCTATAAAGAAAAGGACCACGGGAGACATGAGAGCAGCCTTCCAATATTTGAGGGGCTGCCACAGAGAGGAGGAGGGGGTCAAGCTATTTTCTAAAGCACCTTTGAAGGCCAGACAAGGAATAATGGATGGAAACGGAACAAGGAGAGATTCAACCTGGAAATAAGGAGAAGCTTTCTGACAGTGAGAAAAATCAACCCATGGAACAGAAGTTGTGGGAGCTTCATCGCTGGAGGCTTTCAAGAAGAGATTGGATGGCCACCTGTCAGAAATGGTGTAGGGTCTCCTGCTTGGGCGGGGGTTGGACTAGATGACCTACAAGGTCCCTTCCAACTCTGGTATCCTATATTCAAATGGAACAGCTTTGCCTTCAGAAGTTGTGGGAGCTTCATCCCTGGAGGCTTTCAAGAAGAGATTGGACTACCACCTGTCAGAAATGGTGTAGGGTCTCCTCCTTGGGCAGGGGGTTGGACTAGATGATCTACAAGGTCCCTTCCAACTCTGGTATCCTATATTCAAATGGAACAGCTTTGCCTTCAGAAGTTGTGGGAGCTTCATCCCTGGAGGCTTTCAAGAAGAGATTGGACTACCACCTGTCAGAAATGGTGTAGGGTCTCCTGCTTGGGGGGGGGAGGGGTTGGACTAGATGACCTACAAGGTCCCTTCCAACTCTGGTATCCTATATTCAAATGGAACAGCTTTGCCTTCAGAAGTTGTGGAGCTTCATCCCTGGAGGCTTTCAAGAAGAGATTGGACTACCACCTGTCAGAAATGGTGTAGGGTCTCCTCCTTGGGCAGGGGTTGGACTAGATGATCTACAAGGTCCCTTCCAACTCTGGTATCCTATATTCAAATGGAACAGCTTTGCCTTCAGAAGTTGTGGGAGCTTCATCCCTGGAGGCTTTCAAGAAGAGATTGGACTGCCACCTCTCAGAAATGGTGTAGGGTCTCCTGCTTGGGTGGGGGTGGGGGTTGGACTAGATGACCTACAAGGTCCCTTCCACCTCTTGTTTCTCTAAAATCTCCGTGGCCTTCCCGGCGGGGCAGAGCCGAGGCCGCACTGGGCGGAGCGAGGCGGGTCAGCCGCGGCGGGGCTAAGCGGAGCAAAGGAGCCGGGCGCGGCGGCCCCCGCGAGAGATGCTGGAGGTGGCGGTGAGCGCGGTGAGGCTGCGGGCGGCTTCGCCCCGGCGGCGGCAGCAGGAGGAGCAGCGGAGCCCCGGCAAGGCTCACACGGTGCGTCCCAGACGGGCGGCTGCGGGTCGGGGGGAAAGGAAGGCAAGGTTGGCCGAGGCCGCTGCACTTTCTCCGGGGCGCTCTCGGGCTGGCGGCGGCGGCGTCACCGGCCGTGCCTGGGAAAGGCGAGCTCGGACGTCGTGGGAAAAGGGGGCTCCGTTGTCCCGTGTTGGGCTGGGCCGGAGTTCAACAGGGAGAGCCAAAGAGAGAGAGAAAGCAACAGAGGCGGCCGCCTTGGAAGCCTTCCCTTCCCTTGCCGGCCTGGGTGAGGGGAGAGAGAGAGAAGGGAAAGAAATGCGGGGATTGCCTAACGTCTGAACGGTGCCTGGGAGGCCCCAAATTCTACTCCCGTGTAACCCAACCTCCCCCCCCAAAGCAGCCCTTTTTAAAGGCAAATGTATGTTTTAGGAATGAGGGGTGTTTTTTTTTTTTTTTTGCAAACTGGGTTTTTCACCGGCCTGACTTAATTCCTGGTGAACAGCCTTTCTGGGGTGTGTGAAAAGCCTGCCATTATTGCCCTGGGTGTGAAGAAGGTGCCATGCAATGCCCAGAGATGATCCCAGGTGTGGGGGATTGGGGCCCCTCCTGCTTAAACCAGGGTGAAAAGACAGGGGAGGGGATGGGGGGAACTTTTTGAGGGGGGGCTGGGGAGGAAAGGTTTGGAGGAAGGCAAACTTCTTCCTGGCACACGGACACTGGCGCCCTGTTTGTGCCATTCAGCCGGGGATGGGCCTCGCCTTTGGAATCAATAAGCGGCCATTCAGGCCTGCTTTTTTATTTTTATTTATTTATTTTTGCTTTTTCTGGAAAGGCTGGCTAGGAAAGCACCTGCTCCAGGGGAGAACAGCTGCTCCTTTGTGCCACTGGCAGGGAGAATTGGTCTGAAATGCCTCTGGAAACCCAAGAATCCAACCCACATGCACGCACACACACACACACACACCCCACTCCCTGGGCTGTGTGAGTCAGCTTCCTGCCTCCGGTCCAGCAAAGGATTAAAGCAGACCCTCCGTGGCCTGGAGACATTTGAATGACTCCTTGTTTCGTGCTTGAATTCAGGATATTGAGTGAACGCAAAAACTTTCTCGGCCAGGTTTGGTTCCTTTTTAAAAAGTTCCTTTTTTAAGCGAAAGGAGAGGCCAGTCTTAAGCTCTGCAGGAACCTGTTTTAATTTTTCTCTAAGGCAAACTTGTTGCATTGGAGCAATTCGGTTAAACAGCACCACATCTAGGAAGGAGAAGATAAGTTTTACTACTTTACGGTCATTGCACCTCGTACAACGAAATTAAATGCCGTATTCGGTGTACATTATTACTATTAAAATAAAACACACACACACCTACCTCCTTCACGTTCTGTACGATTGAATTGAAAGCCCCGGATATTGCATTAATATTGCACTATACCAAGGGTCCCCAACCGTGGCAACTTTAAGACTTGTGGACTTCCAACTCCCAGAATTCCTCCTCCAGTCATGTTAGCTCAGGAATTCTGGGAGTTGAAGTCCACAAGTCTTAAATTTGCCAAATTTGACCCTTGGATTAGACAGACAGACAGATATAGACAGATTAGACAGATTAGATAGATAGATAGATAGATAGATGGATAGATGGATGGATGGATGGATGGATGGATGGATGGATGGATGGATGGGGCGGGGCGGGCGGGCGGGCAGGCAGGCAGGCAGGCAGGCAGGCAGATAATGGAGATGGAGACAGATACTGTAGATCAGGGGTCTTCCAACTTGACAGCTTTAAGACTTTTGGACTTCAACTCCCAGAATTCCTCCTCCAGTCATGTTAGCTCAGGAATTCTGGGAGTTGAAGTCCAAAAGTCTTAAAGTTGCCAAATTTGAAGACCCTTGGATTAGACAGAGACAGATAGATATAGACAGATTAGATAGATGATAGATAGATAGATAGATAGATAGATAGATAGATAGATAGATAGATAGATAGATAGATAGATAGATAATGGAGATGGAGATAGATACTGTAGACCAGGGGTCTTCAAACTTGACAGCTTTAAGGCTTGTAGACTTCAACTCCCAGAACTCCTCCGCCAGCCATGTTAGCTCAGGAATTCTGGGAGTTGAAGTCCACAAGCCTTACAGTTGCTATGTTTGGGCGACCTCTGCCCTATACAGTAGAATTCAGTAGAGTTACTGCTCTGGGATAGGAGCTGTGAGTGGATCTTTTAAGCAGCCAGAAACACTGCAGTAGTTTTTCAGGCGTCCTGACAGAAGGGTGCTTTTCCCCGCTAGCCCCTAACATCCCTGGCTTGAAGGCACTGGCTATCATTTTGTCATGTTGGCTTCCCCAAATGAATGTTGGCGCCTTTTAAAAAGGAGGGTTCTGGAACCTGGTAGGAAAAATTCAACCGAGTTTACAGGTCAAGGGAGAGGGGCTTGCCCTCCTAGTTTTATGGATATGGAAGTGGACTTTTGGAAAGTTGGTTGGATGCCTTGTCTTGTTTTCCATGGGGTCAACTAGACGCCTCCGGAAAATTCCATAAATTAAGAAGGCAAGCCATTGGGGAACCTAGACTGAAAAAACAGTATGTTTTGGATACAGAGGGCCCCTTTGGGATTGTGGTTAAAGGCATCAGGCTAAAAACCAGGAGATGGTGAGTTGTACCAAAGCCACCTGGGTGACTTTCAGCCAAACACCAGGAGACTGGGAATTCTAGTTCCTCATTGGCCACGAAAGCTGGTTGGGGTCTTGGATCAACCATCAGGAAATGGTGAGTTCTAGTGCTGCCTTAGGCATGAAAGCCACCTGGGTGACATTAGGCCTATCACCAGGAGACAGTGAGTTCTAGTCCTGCTTGGACTCTGAGCCTTCGTTGAGCTGTTCTCAATGTAGTAAAAGCTGGGATGGGAATCAAATTGGTTATTTCATTCAGTGCTGAAAAGCTTCTCCTAGCCTGGTCTGTCTGCCTGTCTACCTATCTGCCTGTCTTTCTTTCTTTCTTTCTTTCTTTCTTTCTTTCTTTCTTTCTTTCTTTCTTTCTTTCTCTTTCTTTTCCTTTCCTTTCCTTTTTCTTTCTCCTTTCTTTTTCTTTCTTTCTTTCCTTCTTTCTTTCTCTTTCTTTTTCTTCCCTCCCTCTCTCCCTCCCTCTCTCTCTCTGACATTTGGAATGCAACAGCTCACAGGAGGGTCTTCTAAAACCAGCTAGATGGCAGGAGGAGTCAGCAAGGACCTAACCAAAAATAGGGGCTGTGAATCTGAGCCCCCACTTCTGGGTGCCATTGCAGGTATTCAAGGTGGAGATCTTGTGTAACGGAAGGAAGCATTGCGTGGAGAAGCGCTACAGTGAGTTTTATGCACTTCATAAAAGGGTGAGTAAAAGGGAACCAGTCTCCTCAGGGTTCAGCTTTTGGATTTGGGGCATGGTTGGTTAGTTGTTTTCTTTAGGGAATTTGTCCCCCCCCCACCCCGTGTTCTAATTTAGCCAGAAAGTTGGGATTTCATAGTGGTCTCCTTTCCAAACAAGAACTGTATCAGAGAAGGCCTTCTTGCAGCTTCTGGAGATCAGCTAAAGCTATGTGCTGCCACCTGCTGGAGACTCAAGGGAGGTGTCCCTGGGAGGAGAGCACAATGCAATAGGTAAAGGTAAAGATTCCCCTCAGGTATATGTGCTAGTCGTTTCCGGCTCTAGGGGCGGAGCTTACCTCCGCTACAAAGCCGAAGAGCCAACGCTGTCCAAAGACGTCTCCGTGGTCATGTGGCTGGCAGGACTAAACGTCGAAAGCGCAATATGCTTTCGAACTGCTAGGTTGGCAGAAGCTGGGACAAGTGATGGGAGCTCACTCCGTCACGCGGCTATGCTAGGGATTCGAACCGCCCAACTGCCCACCTTCCTGATCAACGAGCTCCGTGTCTTAGCCGCTGAGCCACCGCGTCCCTTCCCAGCAATAAAGCAATAAACACGGCCATTTTCAGAACCGCAGCGGTTCTCGTTTGTCCACCTCGTAACGGGCCCAGTGTCCCCCTTCCTCTCCTTAGATCAAGAGGACCTGCCAGGTTCCTGATTTCCCACCCAAGAGGGTCCCCAAATGGATGGTGAAGGTTCTGCAGCAACGGCGGGCTGGCTTAGAAGCTTATCTGCAGGTGAGGAAAAGGCCGCGGAGGGAGGTGGTTATTCTTTGCTGCTCCCATTTGCTTCCTCTTTCTATATTCCTCAGGGAGGGCTTACCACTTGTTGCATTTCCTACAGGGCGTCATCTTGCAGAACCAAACTCTTCCCAAGGAGCTGCTCCATTTTTTGAAGCTGTGGCAGGGCCAAGAGGAGCCCCATTTGGGGTGAGTATCCCTGTGTGTGGTTTGCAGGTGCAGGCGGCTGGGGTCTCGGAGGGCGAGGACTCGGATGAGGGGCCTGTGTGCGATGCAGGGATGGGGCCAGGACCACCAGGGAGTGGGGTGCTGCCTTTGGAGACTGTGGAGCCTGGCAGCAATGATGAAGAGATTCCCGAGGAGCCTGTGCCAAGTACACGTGCACGCAGGATGACTTGGAGGAAAGAACAGTTACAAGCACGAGCGACTCGGGAGTAAGGCTGCAAGGTGATGGCCCCTCCCTTAAGAGATACAAGCCAGCTGAGAAACTGCAGTTCTTTGCAGAAGGCAAAGAAGTTTGATACTCGAGTCTGGTGGACATTAAGAATATCCGAGTCGGTGTTTGGAGACTCTTTGATTTTTTTTTGTTTAGGAAATTTATCTGTTGTTCTTGGCAGCCTTGCAAAAATTTGGCAAGGCTTTTCCTTATCGGAGCCTAATTAGTTGGAAGGAGCCTTTTATCTGGGAAGAAACAGGATTCGTAAATGAAACATTAAAAGGTTGTGCTGTTGCCTTGGTCTTGGGTTTAGTCTCTCGGAACCAGGTTTGGGTCGGAACCATCCGTCAGGGGAGGAAACAGAAGGAAGGAGCGGCGTATCCTCTCTCCCCTTCTCCCTTCAGGTGCCCACAGCTGGACCAGGGGGATTTGTGGCCTTCCAGGTGCTGTTGAACTACAAGTCCCAGCAACCCGGCCTTTAGTATAGCCAATGGCGATGATGGATGCTACATGTGGTAGTCCAGGATCATTTCTGTTCTTCAGGGGTTCCATTTTATTCTTCTCGCCTTGATCTTTCGGTGTTGGCTGATGACCTGCTTTTTCCTTCCTCCCCCCACCCTGCCAGAATAATCACAGCGAGGCCGGTTCACAAACTACAATGAGGTGTAGTGTGGTGACTTAGATTGGGTTCAGAGTCGTAGATCGACGTAGTAGAAGCAAAAACACACTACCTGCGGAGTTGTCGGGTGCTCTCTTTGAAATTGGTCGTCTTGCAGACAATTCACTGCCCAGTTTTTCAAACCCCACTCCTCTCTAGCACTGACAACGTCATCTAGTTGGCTAATGAAAGGTCTGCAAAGCAGCAGCCAAGCTCACAGAGCACCGAGGATTTCACAATTCATTCCCTGTATTTTGGGTTTTTTTTCCCCAACAGGTGGGATGCGGATTCTTCCTTCCAGGATTTCAGGCAAGTTGTTTTCTTGGCTTGAAGGGAAGGGGCTGGAGGAATCCCGAGTGTTTATTCCAATGTTTGCCAACCTTCTGTGTTCTAGAGATATTGGAGGGGGTTGGACAAGATGACCTCCAAGGTTCCTCCTGTTATTCTTTGCACTCTCTTGATACGAAGCGTAAAAACTTAAAACTTGCTTGCTGGCTAGTTTGCTTCTCGTCCCCTTTCTTCTTATAGAAAGGAAGATGTCCATCAAGTCAAGTGACAACCATTTGACTAAGATGGTATAAGGTCGCTAGCTTGAGCAGGGGGTTGGACTAGAAGACCTCGTAAGGTCCCTTCCAAGTCTGTTATTCTGTTACTCGTGGCCCTACTCCTGCTTGTTCTCTACACACAAGGTGGGACTTTTCTCTCTCTCAAACAGCCCCTGTGCCCAGCTCTCTCACCGGCCTGGCGTAAGCTTCCACAGTGACCCGTATGTGCTCCCATCTTCCACAGGTAAGCCTCGAGGAAGCTGCTTTCCAGGTGTTTTTTGGACGGGGGGGTCACAGAGGACATGGAATACCAGTTAGCACCTTTGGGACAACCCATGTCCTGGATGACTGAGAATCTCCATAGACATGAAGCTGAGAAAATTCAGATTAAGGAGCCAGGAGGACCTTTAACCTGCAGGAGTCAAAAAGAGGGCTGTGCAAATATTTACGGACTCCTCACATCCTGGACATAAACTGGTTCAACTCCTACCCTCAAAATGACGCTATAGAGCCCTGCACACCAGAACAACTAGACACAAGAACAGTTTTTTCCTGAACGCCCTCACTCTGCTAAACAAATAATTCCCTCAACACTGTCCAACTATTTACTAAGTCTGCAGTACTATTACCATTAATCCTCCCGTCCTTCCTTTCACCCATCTCCTCCCACTTGTGACTGTTTGACTGTAACCTTGTTGCTTTTATCCTAATGATTTTTATTGTTTCCAAGTATGATTTGATTGCTTATTGTACCCTATGACTATCATTAAGTGTTGAACCTTGATTCTTGACTCTCGACAAGTGGTATTTTTTCTTTTATGTACACTGAGAGCATTTGCACCAAAGACAAATTCCTTGTGTGTCCCGTCATACTTGGCCAATAAAGAATTCTATTCTATTCTATTCTCTATTCTATTCCATTCTCTATTCTATTCTATTCTATTCTATTCTATTCTATTCTATTCTATTCTATTCTATTCTATTCTATTCCATTCCATTCTATTCTCTATTCTATTCTCTTCTCTATTCCATTCCATTCCATTCCATTCTCTATTCTATTCTATTCTATTCCATTCCATTCCATTCCATTCTCTATTCTATTCCATTCCATTCCATTCTATTCCATTCCATTCCATTCCATTCCATTCATTCTATTCTATTCTATTCTATTCCATTCCATTCCATTCCATTCCATTCCATTCCATTCCATTCTATTCTAATTCTATTCCATGTTACTCTGTTCTATTTTATTCCGTTCCGTGCTATTCTATCCTATTTTTCTATTTGTATTTCTAATCTGTTCCCCTAGCAGGCTGTTAACCAATGTCCCTCCCCTTCCTTGTGTAAAAGGGAAACACGCCTGTTAAAACTATCCTACTTCCACACAGTTCCCTCAGGAACCTTCCTTTCACTTTGGAACTGGTGCCTTAAGCTACTTCCAGGGGGTTCCGGGGCCACGCTCTCTCTTTTACAGCTTCTGCAAGCGTTATACCTATTCTTATGCTTTTATGTCCGACTTTCTTGACTCGGGTAGGGGCCCCAAGGCCCAAAATAGCCTGCCTTGTGCTTGGCAGCCACTCCGTAAGTGACAAAATCACTTTTGCTTTCCCGACCGCAAAAGGCTAGGACATCTCCAACGGGCTCTTTTTTTTTTCTCGAGACAGCGCAAAACAGCTCACAGTTCTCCTTCCTCTTTTTGTTCAGGTTTGCTTCCCAATATAATCCTGAGCGGCGTCCTGCAGGGTCTCTACACCCAAGACCACCACCTGCCTGGAAGCAAAGCTCTTAACCGAGTCAGAGATGCCAAGAACAATTATGGCAGTGGTCCCTGGGGTTGGTCTTCGACTCCTTTCGTCCTTGCCTAGGGGTTGCTAAGGAGAGGCCTGCTTTGCCATTACGTGCCTGGAGAGAGGAGCGTGTAAAAAGCAGAGAGATGGAGGGGCACGACTATTTCGGCTGCACAAGCACCCACCTCACTTTCACCCAGGGGAGGGAAACAGGAAAAGAAAAAAAATCCATAGGAGTAGATCCCAGGTTTGTTGAAAGTAGGGTATCGATTAAATGCACCGTGCTTTATTCCGACTGCATCTCTTCTGGAGAAGAATTCGGCCTTTGGAAAACAGGTTGGCCCGATCTAGAAGATTGGCTGACACTTTAGAATTTTCGCTTTTTAAGATGCGTGGACCTCAACTTGCAGAATTTGTACCCAATTCGAATCCTGTTTACTCTTAGCAAAGGGAGAAATTTTGTTGTCCTTTGTTGCTTAATTCCCCGCCTCTTCTCACCAGAGTCAGCTAGCTATACTCCAAGGCTGGTACCGAGATGGGGCAATAGAATCTTAAGGTGACAACAGGATGTAGGTCTTAATTTTCTTTAAGGCTAGGAAGTCCTCCAAACAATTGAAAACTAGATAGTGTCAACCCATAAAATATTTATGTGGTCTTTTTAGAGTTGCCAACAGAAAGGGAGGCGGGGAAAAGCAGCAGCTTGGAAATTGAAAGTGCATTGCATAAATAGTTTTTTAAAGTTAGTAACTAGGTGATTGAAGTTTCTGCCGTGCAAATATCTAATTGGAGAACATGATCGATGACTCTTGGCTATGGATGTGTCCCATTGGAGAATATGAATTGATACACCCAGGGGGTGGGGGGAAAACCAGGGTCGAGGGTGACAATGATGTGCCTCAGAGTTGGCTACACCCAGGCAGTGCCCGACATGTTAACTGCTGTCAAGATTCCGGCAGTTACCCCCAATTAAATGAGTCTCGAACCAAACTTTCAAAACGACTTATTGGGAGTTTCTGTTGGCAACTCTAAAAAGACCATAGAAATATTTTACGAGTTGACAGATAGGCTTTCAAATGGGTCACGTCCAATATTCCTAGTAGGGCTGAGGAAAAACAAGGAGTTACGATCCATCCCTTTTGTGCAGTGTTTTCTCAACCTCAACCATGTTATGATGGGTAGATTTCACCTCCCGGAAGTCGGGAAATTCTGGGAGTTAAAAGTTCACCCAACTGAAATCGCTGAGCTCGAGAAACCCTGATCCGGTGGGCTATAGTGGTTAAGACTAGTTCCTCAAAACCAAATTCTTGAAAACTACTCCTACTGCAGAGGACGCCGTTTTCCACTAAGGTGTCCAGAACAGCTTCCTCCGTTTTCAAAATCGGAGGTCACTACTAGGATTTTACCCATCCAAAGGCAACTTGTTGGGGACCTTCCACCCCTCGAACTGGGCTTAGACCATGTGCTAAACCAAGTTTGGCCCCACCAACCACAAATGGACTTGAGGGATGAGGAGAAAGGCAAGGCAGACGAAGTTCTACCAAAAAAAAAAACAACCCACAATGGTCATGTTTATTGGTCCATGTGCTTTTTTTTACAAAAAGAATGAGACAATGCAACATCTCTGTCCCCCTCGGAAGGGGGCCCTCGCCGACCACCGAGGCTGATGGTGGAAGAGGAAGTGTCGAACTGTGGTTGCAGAAATGGAGGCCCCACCACCCAGCATGGAAGGGGGGCTCAGCAGCTGGAGGAGGAGGATGAACGAGGCCCCAGGAAGCGGGGTGGGGCCTCCAGCCCTTTTCCAGGCCAGAATCCGGCCCTTCAGCAGCCCCCCGATTATTCTTTGGCAATGGCGAATGGTTTTTCCACCTCAATGACATTGCAGTCCGCAATGATGACGTCTTTCAGGGGTTTGTCACGGCTGTCTGTCTTGGTTTTTTCCACCTTCCGGACAACATCCTAGGAAAGAAGTAGCAGGGAAGTCCTGAGACGATGGTCATCCCCCATCTACCATGGAGGACACCCCCTCAGGTACCTTCTGGCCTGCACCGGCTTCAAGTTCTAATGGCCCCGCTACAGCTTGGAAGATCAGTTGAAGCGGTATATAAATCTATTGCTATCTTCCTTCCTTCTCTCCCACCCTCCTTGTGGTTAGAATGCAGTATTATTGCAAGCTAACACTGCCCACTGCCATGAGTTCAATCCTCACAGGCCCCACTCAGCCTTCCCGGGGTGGGTAAAACAAGGACCCAGATTGGTGGGGGGCTAAAGGCTGACTCTGTAAACCACTTAGAGCTGGAAAGCACTGTGAAGCGGTATATAAGTCTAAGTGCTATTGCTTTCAGGCTGCAAAAATAGAAGGCGGAAGGTTTGTACTTTCAGACTTGCAAGATTCTATTCATTAGTCTGACAAATAAAGTAAAATGAGCTCATGTTTCCTTTCTGGTTTCGCTGGGAAGGATGATGATAAGTGGGTTCCTCTAAAACCTTTATTTTTATTTAGGATAAGGCAGAGAGCCGGGGTTTTTCAGGTATTATTAAACTCCAACTATCAATAGGTCTGGCCGGCAACGTTTATTTCAATGCCTGGTGAGAAAGTTGCCAAATCCACTTTTATTTCATCGGAATGTCAGTCTAGAAAAGATCTAGATTTTTCAAGATCCCAAGGCAGAGCCAAAGTGAAAATGAAGGTAGTTGCAAAAGGGATCACAAAAGACAAATCGGAAATCTACTTGGCGAGACAAGAATGGGAAGAATCATGCAGCCAGGCCATCACTGTGCTGATAAATGTGATCTCTAGTTGCAACCAACTTTTTTACAACGATGCAATCTTTTTTTAAAAAATAAAAAGGAAGTTGGAAGTACTGTTTTGGTGTATCCTCTAAATCTCTTGTTCTATGACTCAACAAGACATTCAAATAGAGGAAGGAGGAAACAATGGAGTTGTAGCAACAGTCAAATTTAACTCTTCTTATTTTCAACCCTTGAATCTGGGTCAGCGTTTCTCACCTTCGCCCGCTTTTAGAAGTGTCGACTTCAACTCCCAGAATTCCCCAGACAGCAAAGTTTGGGAGTTGAAGTCCACCCAACCTGAAGTTGCTGAAGTTGAGAAAAGCGGATACACTGAAAAAAGACCAACTCTGACCCAGTGTCATGCCCGTCGGAATCTGATTCGCGGGGGGGAGGCCAAACAGCTGGCAGGGAGCGGGAGTGTGGCTCTGTTGGCTGTGGAAGGACACAGTCCGGCTGGGCAGAGCAGGGGAGAGGTAGAGCAAGGAAGAGGGAATTCAGAGGAAGATCCAGGCCCAACCCCTCTTCATCCTAGGGCACACGAGGAAGAACAGAGAAGGGAGCAACGTGAGTTGCGTGGCTTACGGAGGAGGTAAGGGCCCTGATTCCCTTCATTAGCTGCAGCTGGGAACAGAGCATTTAAAAAGGGAAGCTGCGTACAGCAACTTGTTGGAAGTAAATTGCGAGTTATCTGTTATTGTCAAGGATTATGGCATCTTCCCAACTATGTGTGTTTTGTTGGCCTTTGAAGTCTGCAATTCCTTCTCCTAACCCGTCCAGTTAATTGCTGCAGCGTGATTTGTGTGGACTTTTTTTAAAGTTTGTCTGTACTTTGTTTTCGGACTGAATCTCCTCCACTTAAAGACTGTTCCTGGGAGTTTTTTCTCCAGCCAAAGGTAACCAGGACATTGGGGGCAAAGTTGGAGGTATTAAAGGGACTTTTCTTACTTATGTGACTGTGTTGCCTTTGTGCCACGCCCCCTTGGGTCATCACACCCAGCCCAACCGGAGTCCTACTCACCATCCCTTCCAGAACTTTGCCGAAGACAACATGCTTGCCATCCAGCCATGAAGTCTTGACAGTAGTGATGAAGAATTGAGACCCGTTGGTGTCCTTGCCGGCGTTGGCCATGCTGACCCATCCCGGCCCGTAGTGCTTCAATTTGAAATTCTCATCTGGGAAACGGTCTCCGTAAATGCTCTTCCCTGACAAAAACGAGAAGGTGAGAGATGTAATGTTGTCCAAAACCGAGACTTAAGACCCTCAACCTGAGATCTACCTGGACCTTCTGAGCTTCTCAGGAGATCCCTGAATTCTTTTCAGAGGTTAGAAGAACTTATATACACCAGTGGAACTCACTAGCAGCCGTTCCCTTGCTTTTCAGCCATTGTGTTTCCACAAAATCCTACACCAAGTTTCACCAATCCATGATATACCAAACCACCAGGTTCACGTGCCAATCTATAATTTCCAAATAATCTCTCTTTAGCTGGATTCACACGGCACCAAATAAATCGTATTATGGCTCAGGGTACTGTGTGAACTCAAGTCATCGTCTTCTTTTGCTTTCATAACTGATTATATTGCCCACTGGCCTGATATATATATATATATGTATTTTTATACATATCTACTTATTGAAGCCTGCCTGATATAGCCATAAATTGTGAGAGTTGGAAAGTGGATCGTTCATGTGACAGACCCAATTGTACAACCTTTTTCCACAGGTTGCTAAGCATCACTGTGGTTGCTAATCCAACCTATTGCTAAAGAGCCCTGGTGGTGCAGGGGTTAGAATGCAGTATTGCAGGCTGATTCTGCCAACTGCCAGCAGTTTGATTCTGACCGGCTCAAGGTTGAATCAGCCTTCCGAGGTGGGTAAAAAATGAGGACCCATATTGTTGAGAGTAACAGATCGACTCTGTAAACTGCTTAGAGAAAGAACGAAACACTTCAGAGAGATTTGAGTTTGGAACCACCTGAACTTCCTGTCTGGAATCTTACCTCCTGTTCCATCGCCCCGGGTAAAATCTCCTCCCTGGATCATGAAGTCCTTGATCACACGGTGGAACTTGCTGCCCTTGAACCCAAATCCTTTCTGGAAAACAAAAGCAGCTAAGCGTAAGAGTGATAAGACGCAGGGCACTCGTACATCAAACATCAGCCGCGCACCGCTGTGCCAATCCCTTCCGGACTCAGTGGATTTATATGTCTGGAATCTTCCAACCGCACGTTGTCTCAGTAGACAGAAAGCGGATTCAAAATGTTCCTAAATCGAAACTGGGAACCAAAGACCGTCCTTTCTTGTTGGGAAGGCTGCCTTCTTGATCCAGGAGATCCATTCTATGAATTATTGTTTGGAGCGCCATCCAGAGTTATGACCCAAGGGAGGCAGCCATACAAATCTTCAAATAAAAAGTTAAACAGATCCAATCCAGAGCCATGGTGGCGCAGTGGTTAGAATGCTATAATGGCAGGCAAACTCTGCCCACAGCCGGCAGTTCGATCCTGACTGGCTCAAGGTTGACTCAGCCTTCCATCCTTCCAAAGTCAGTAAAATGAGGAGCCAGATTTTTGGGGGGCAAGAGGCTGACTCTGTAAACCGCTTAGAGAGGGCTGGAAAGCGGTACGTAATTCTTAAGTACCATTGCTATCTTCCTTCCTTCCCTTCCAGTGGTTAGAATGAAGTATTGCAGGCTAATTCTGCCAACTGCCAGCAGTTCCGCAGTTCGATCCTGACCAGCTCAAATTTGCCTCTGCCTTCCATCCTTCCGAGGTGGGTAAAAGGAGGACCCAGACTGTTGGGGAGCAGGAAGCTGACTCTGTAAACTGCTTAGAGAGACATGTGAAGCATTTTGAAGCGGTATATAAATCTAAGCGCTACTGCTAATCCAATATTATTAATAAATGCAGAGGGGTTTATTTTCTTCGTAATTTCAACCATCCACTTCCTGGGGTGTTTGCCCCCTTCTATCCAACAGTGGGACCAGTCCTGCTCAGAAAGAGCTGTCATTGTGAGGAGGAAAATCCTCCCCACGACCCACAACTACAGACTTTGCGTTCCCGTCACGAAGCATCATTACCTTGACCCAATCCAGCCCCTATTTTTGCAATCACTCAGTAGCGTCT
This sequence comes from Pseudonaja textilis, assembly GCF_049901715.1. Classification (NCBI taxonomy): domain Eukaryota; kingdom Metazoa; phylum Chordata; class Lepidosauria; order Squamata; family Elapidae; genus Pseudonaja; species Pseudonaja textilis. Next base: position 16,048,187 of record NC_142002.1, on the reverse strand, counting down.
GACTTACCTCTCCTGTGGCTAAGGCGACAAAATTCTCCACAGTCTTTGGAACCGTCTTTGCAAAGAGGCCAATGACAATGCGTCCTACCTCTTCCTCCCCGATCTTAATATCAAAATACACCTGGGGAGAGAATCAGAGGCTGCTATCAGGGACCTAGGTGCTTAGGCGAACTCGTTCCTATTCTGAATTCAGCCTACAGTTCTTTTTATTTATTTTATTTTTTGTTTAAAAAAATCTTTGTCAAATTTTACAGTTAAAAACATATTTCCATTCATTACAGTGTGTTCGTAACTGCGTTCACTCACACGGACATATTCCTAAGTACGTAAATTATTACTAAATATTATTACCATTATTTTTAAATTTTGTAACGTATACTCATATATTTACATAATTGTACACAATGTTGTTTCATCTTACCATAACCTTTCTTTCATTTATCTACTTTGTGTCTACTTTGTAACCAATTATACTATAGATCCCAAATTTCGTGGTACTCTGTTTCTTCTCTTTCTTTCATTTCCATCGATAGCCTATCCATCTCTGCCCATTCTAAAACCTTTTTTATTATCATAATCTCAGAGGGAAAATTGCCACGTTTCCAGTTCTGGGTAAAGGCAACTCTTGCTGCAGTTATTATATGTAATATGATGTATTGAAATTTCTTACTAATTTAATGTCTTAATATACCCAAAAGGAAGGTCTCTGATTTCAATTCAATTTTCTGTTTTGTGATTTCTTCAAGCCAATTCTTAGTTCTGAGCCAATCATTCTTAGCCTTAGGGCAAGTCCACCACATATGGAAAAAAGTTCCCCGTTCATAATTCCAACAATTTGCCGATTTATTAGGGAACATCTTATAGGCTACAATTCTTGGAGGCCATCTCGAGTAGCCAGGAACATGCACTTCATGGATTATGACAGGGGTCTCCAACCTTGACAACTTTAAGACTGGTGGACTTCAACTCCCAGAATTCCTCCTCCAGTCATGTTAGCTCTGGAAGTTGAAGACCACCAGTCTTAAACCTGTCAAGTTTGAAGACCCTTGTTCTAAGGATACAAGCTAACGGGCACTAGGTTCGGATGCTTTTATATTAGAATATACAACGGCTTCATCTTATCATCTCAGACTAACGGTTCCTGGGAACAGCAGGATCCTTTGCCAGGGGGGCAAATAAGAGATGCCCAATCCTTCTGGCCTGCGTGGCTTTCCTCACCCGTCCCAAACAGGCTTCCTTTATTCACCTGGAAATCACAGTCCATTCTTTTAGTCTTTTGAAAACGCCATGTCCTCATCCTGGTCACCTCTTTCCTTAATTTGGGGGGCTGCAATTCCTGCCCCTACACCAGCCACGAGTCAATCCCACTGGATGCAAGTGAGCAATCCTGCAGCCATGCAGCGTGTTAGTGCCCAAGCAAGCATATTCCTGTGCCAAACCTTCTTCCTTCTGGGGCCTCTCAGATGCCAGCCTGCCAGCCCTCACCTTGCAAAATTCAGAGGGGACGATCAGATGAGGGGCAATCCTATACCCAGAGGCCCCGTTTCGTGGGGAAGCGCCTGTGCCCGCATTACTCGCGTGCAAACGACCCTCGGATCTGTCCACTCGCCTTCCATGCTACCTACCGAGGCAGACCTACCTACCGGGGTGGGGAGGGGGAAGGGGGAGGGCTTGGGCACCATATATCCCGGCGGCTCCTTGCAATCTGAACGGTCGCTACCGCCGAATTAGGGTTCCCCGTTGGCCGCCCGCCCGTCGGTCTTAGTACATGTGTGCGTGCACATCCGCACGTGCGAATGCACGCCGAGGAACCAAAAACTGGGTCAGCAGAGACCCCCACCCCACCCCATCCTCAGGCATTGGCCAGCTGCCAGGCTGTTTGCAACGGCGTTGCAATCCGAAGGGGTGCTGCACGAGCACCGGATCCTGCTGCGAAGCAAGGGGGTCGTGGAAAGGGGGGGATGCATGGGGAATATTGAGCCTGGGTGCCTCCCCCCCATCTCCCTCCCCCCCCCCGCTTGCTCACCTTCACCGTGACCTTGGGACCCTTCTTGCGCTCCTCTGCGTGAGTGCCTGGGAAGAGCAGCAATAGGAGACCCCCGCCCAGCCCCAGCAGGGCCGCAGCCGTCAGCAACTTCATCTTCCTGCGTTCGCAGCTCCAGCCACGCCAGCCCGGCCACAGTGCCCGCCGCGCCGCCAGCATCCGCCCCCTTCCCTTCGCGATCCTTTCTTTTCCCCGCCCTCTTCCCCCCTGTAGCCACCCTAATGGTACAGTCCCGAGACGGGAGGAGCGAGGGCTTCAGCGGCGGGGATTGGCGCGTTCCATCGCCGGAGGGGGGGGGAGAGAGAGAAAGAAGATAGGCGAAGAAGCCCAGCTGCGACAAAGGAATGCCACGTTTCCAGCCTCCTATTGGGCAGAGGAGATGGGCCAATGAGAAGCTGGCACGGAGGGCGGCGGCGCGCCCATTGGGCCAAGTGGCAACAAAGAAGAGGCGAGGAGGAGGGAGGCTGGTCAGGCGAGACTACGTTACCCAGAAGGGAGCGCGCGAGGAACGGTTATACCGCTCCACTCCTGCAAGGGTCAGTATAGGTGAGATACAGGCAGACGCCGCTAGTTTGACTTTCCGTTAAGCTAGAGTAACCCTGCCTACCTACAAGGTTGTTGTGCGGATGCAATTAGGGGGAGAGTCCCCCCTTTTATTCAGTGAGGAAGACCAGGCTATATAGACCAAGGGTCCCCAAACTTGGCAACTTTAAGACTTGTGGACTTCAACTCCCAGAATTCTCCAGCCAGCTGTGCTGGCTGGAGAATTCTGGGAGTTGACGTCCACAAGTCTTAAAGTTGCCAAGTTTGGAGACCTCTGCTATAGACAGAGAGCCATAAGGCTGCAGCCAAAGTTACTCCAGGGTGACCTGAGTCCTTTAAAGCAGCGTTTTTCAACCATGGCCACGTTAAGATGGGGTGGACTTCAACTCCCAGAATTCTTCAGCTGGCCATGCTGGCTGTGGGAATCCTGGGAGTTGAAGTCTACCCATCTTAATGTGTCCAAGCTTGCAAAAAACAAAACACTGCTTCACAGCATCCTCTAAGACTGGCGTGTAATGCTTATTGGACAGATTACATAACTCTATATTAATTATTCAAAAACTGTAGGCTTATAACCTGCAAGATATAAAACAGATCTACTCTCTGTGCTGCTGCTGAATAGGTTTATATTTTAGGCCCAGAATAGAATCGATGTTAGAAGCTTGGTAAAAGATGAACCTGCTTTTTGGCATTTGATATTAGCAGAAAATAAGAAATTGAGGTTTTGTGTAACAGTAATACCTAAAAAAAAAATCCAAGTGTACGATTTAAAGCACCCAAAAGTGGGCTTCCTTCATCAAAAATTGCATTCTGTGAATCCAAGCAGTTTTTTATATAATATATTGCCCTTGGTACACTTGATAAGTATTTTAAAGGTTTGCTATATACAAGAAAAGCATAAACAATTAAACCATTTTGAAAAATAAATCTTGTCTCTGCAGAGAGGTTAACTTTTTGAGGCACATGGATCAGAGGTTGTATTCAGCAGGTTCTGACCAGTTCTGGAGAACCGGTAGCGTAAATTTTAAGTGGTTCCGAGAACTGGCAAATCCCACCTCTGACTGGCCCCATCTATTATCCGCCTCCCATTAAGTCCCAGCTGATCGGCTGGGACTTCTTTGGTTGCCCTGAACAGGACAACAGAGCTGGAAAGCAGGTCAGCGGGGTGAGGAGGGAATGGGGTTTTTGCAGTATATCCTTCCCCTGCCACGCCCACCAAGCCACATCCTCAGAACCAGTAGTAAAAAAATTTGAATCCCACCACTAACATGGATGTTTCACATGATTTATGACTGTGATTCGTGACATTTATTGCCAGTTTCTGGTTTTGTGCTAGTTTTCCAGCAGAAACATGTCTGTTCACAAGAATGGGTTTGTTTAATGATCGTGGTTAGATGTTTATGTTAGATGTCAGTCATCCAGGTCATGGTTATCCCAAAGGTGGTTGTTAAATGAGCCACCATGATCATCGTCCCAAAGAGGCCACTGGGCTTTCTGGTTTTGCTTTGAAGACGTTTTGCTTCCGTTCCCCACCATCCAGTCAGAGCTTCTTGGATGAAAAGCGAAACGTCTTCAGGGAAAAATCAGAAAGTCCAGTGGCCTCTTTGGGACGATGATCATGGTGGCTTATTTAACAACCACCCTTCAAAAATGTCAAAAAACAAACAAACCCTGATCTGGTCGTGTGTGCCTCAACGTACGACTGCAACAACTGACAACTGGATTTCTGGTCCCACTTGTCATAAATCAAGGACTCCTTGTTCAAAGAAGGGCACTCTGGCACTTGTTTTCATTCTGATTTCAAGATCCGTGGCAAAACAATGAACAGACCGGAAGTGAACAGAGCAAAATCAATGTTTTATTTTACATTAAAATGGTGCCAGTCGGGGGAGAATGTATTCAAAGTACACAACACTTCTTGCAATGTCCCATTCAAAGAGGTGCGCCAGAAAGAGCTGGAGAAAGACCCATTACCTGGCACGATAAAACCCCCACTCGTGCTCGAGGAAGGAATCTCCTACGCATGGCATAGATAAGCCCTTATCCCGGTTGAACTGTTTTCAAACGCATTTCAAAGTGACATTCATCTTGGAAAAGGTAATTTCACGTTCCCCGCCAAGCGGCCACCGCAGGGCACGGAGGATGAGAGGACAGTCAAAACATTGCATCCCGTGTTTCAAATAATCGTTAAAAAATAAAAAACCCAAAAGGCATTTTAACAAGAATCTGAACAGTGCACATAATACTTTAAAAAGAAAAAGAGAGAGTGGGGGGGAGGGAATAAAAAGATTTTCACAGCTGATTTTTCTTGATGGTAAGAAGAGCTGCCCTCGCTCGCTATCCCCAATCCCACGATTTAAAAGCACAACGCCCGGCCGACGTAGGTGAAGGGAACAAGACGTAATAAAATATACATCCCACCAGGTTTTCCAATGGGAGCAAGCCACTCAGCGGCACCTCCCTGCCGGGAGAAGGTGCGATATTTGGTTCTGGCCCAGACGCCCAAAGTCTTAATTCCCTTCTCTTCTGATCCATGGCAAAACCCACTTGTGCCCCCATCCAGTTGGGCTTCCTAAGTGGAAAAAGGCAGCTGCTGTTCTAAATCCCACCTGGTAGCACCTAAAGTCATACAGCAATAGCGCAGTTGGGGTGGGGTGGGGGAGAAATATCTCCTTTTTTGGGGGGGTGGGGGTGAGGGGAAGCGATTACATTCCTGAGACAGTCTGAAAAGAACCAGAGAAGTTACATCAAAGCCTTCCTAATTCCTGCCTAGGTTGGATTGGCACCTTGGAGCTGACCCCAGGAAGCAGGGGACATGCAGCCCCACCGTCCTGGGGAGAAAAGGGTGGTCTTTTCCTGGGACTCGGCGGGGTGACCCTCTCGGGTGAGAAAATACACGGGGGGGAGTCTACTGCGCGAATTTGGCAATGAAGTGAATGGAAGCAAAGGCTGCTGCCCACGTTCGAACTCGAGGCTTGCTGCATATCAAATACAAGAACAAAATACTTACATCCCCCCCGCCCTTTCAAACAATCGTGCCGTGCAGGGATAGAGAACTGGGGGGGGGGGGTGTTTGCTTTTGAAAGAGCCAAACTACAAATCCCAGCATCCCCGGGCATCAGTGGTGCTAAATCCGGGAGTTGGCAGGGCAACGGGATCTGTCTACGGACTTCCCAGCCCTGGGCAGAATGAATACAATTCCTATGAAACTTCAGTACACCTGACATTTCTCCACCCTTCACAGACAATTCCATGGACAGTCAAAACATTAGTTTGAAGAAAGACAAAACTTGTTTCCGATTACTTAGGCGATACGCGTCAGACAGACACAGCTCGGAGAACCGCCGAGGCCATCCACCGCTGGGTCCTTTCATTGCTAGCCATCGCGCCAACATCAAGGCCTGCAGGAAGTGACCAACCTCTATGTTCCTCACTTACTGACGCTCACAACTAGTAAAAACTGGCAGCCTTCCGGGGAAAGGAGTTGGTACAGTCCGTGGGAGGCCCCAAGAAAGAGTACAACAGACAAGGCATAAAATCTGTTCCTCTTCTCGTAATATCTTGAGAAAGCAAAGATTATGGCTTTGCGCTTAAGGGGAAAGTATGAATTTGGCAGTGCATGTTTGTAAACCCACCCAGCCCTCAACACTAAGCTACACGCCAGGGGCTCACCCTGGATCTCCCATTTACCTTTTGTAAGAAAGTCACCGCTCGTCAAGTCTTGGGAAAGACACACCTGGGGACTGCTGTGAACCAAGAAGCAGCAGTAACCGTTTGCTCACCCCCTTGTAGAAGGTGTGGCACGTGAAAGACATGGAAGAACGGATTTTGGACTTGGGAACATCTGGGCAGGCCCCGTTGAAGACCAAACGTCTCTAGGAAAACACCCCCAGCCCCCCAATCACTGGTTCAGGGGATGTTGGAGTTATGGTCAAAGGTAACAACTGAGAGCAAAGTTATCAAAGCCACTGTGAAGTTATCAAAGCCACTGTGATGCTGGTCATTCTCAGTGCGATGTATGTACATTTTTTTGAATGTGAATGCAGAGCTTCTTCTAAATTAGCAATTCGAGCTTATTTATATATATATTAAAAAGGGAAGTCAGAATGAGCGATCAACACCGATAAAACAGATTTGCTAACTTCAAGAATATGGAGAGATCTGAGGATAAGATTCTTGGCTCGAATAGAAGTTGAGTGCTTTTTTTTTTTTTCCCAGGACAAAATAACCAACAGCTAATGGACATGCATATATGTGAGAAGCCCTCTTTCTAGATAACTGGGTATCGTTATCTTTCTTTCCTAAACAGATATCAAATATCGGCTGATATTACATTCTGACAGAAAAACCGTGTCAGGCTAGTAAGGAATCCTGAATTCGTTGCTCCTGAAGCAACGCAATCCTCACGGTTAAATAGACTTGGCTCTGGGAAAGACACGTAGGTTTTTCAACATAGTTCAGAAGTAAATTATCCCAGACTGGAAGCTAATGTGTTTTGCCTCATTGGGAAAGGGAGGCTACAGATCCAAGTGCTGATATTACAATTTCCAAAGAAGCAATGAAGAACTGTGGTGTTTTTTTTTTTTCCAGGAAGCAAACCAATGCTCTGTGTAAAATGACTTATTAGCTTATATCAAAGGGAGATCCTAAAAGCGTCCTGGAACAGGTTCCCTATTTCATACTAGAGATGTACTGAGGATCTAGAAACAAAGCTGTTTTTAGTTTAAAACATAGCTCTCCCTTGTTGCAAGCTTCAAGTTGTATCTTGATGAGGGGCAAGGGAACCCCCAGACTGTCTTGCTCAGTGTAAAAATATTCCACTTTCAGGATTTTCAAAATGGGCAGGGGAAATATTAACGCTGCTCCTGTTAGAATTAAAAGAGCTGCCATTTTCCTTTCTGAATCCTTTGTTGTTATCTCTTCCAAAAAGCAAGCCTGTTCCCTTGGTAAAGGTGGAATAAAAGGCTAATTTCAATTGGTATTTAATATTTAAAGCAAGGGAGAAACTCTCAACTCTTTTATCCGTGATGAAAGAGGAGGATGACAAAGTTGGTTTGTGTGGGAAAAGGTAGAAATCAAGAGAATTTACGCACAGATCACTGAAAACCTGGGTCCTGGCCCACTAATGGGGAATTGAGCAGCAATCTATAGCTCTGCAAAGAGAAGTGGGGCTGAAAGTCTAACGTTAAGACCAACATCAGGCATGAAGAGAGTATTTGAGATGAGCAGGAATCCAGTCCAGTGGCATTTCCCCTTCTAGCAGTTCTTTCATTTGCAAACAAGGAACTACAATCCCTACAATCCTGGACGTAGCTTCCTTCCCAGGAGCGCCCAAAAATTAGTCGCTGGATCAACAGGGTCGTGTTGCCTTTTAGACTGATTTTAGGAGGCGAATCCAAGGGTCTTGAAGAAGGATCCTCAACTCCCCTCTCCAAGTCTACCCAAAGTTCCCGTCTACGGGGAGAGAAAAAATAAATAAAAGCCTTGCATTTTTGATATTTTATCTCGTTGCGTGTCCGGGTTCGCATTAATGAACTCTCAGGCCCAGGTTTTACAAAACAGAAAAAAAAAATCAGCAGGCACTACATAAGATGACGCCCTCTTCTAGTCTGTAGAGTTTGACTGAAAATCCTTGGCAAAATCCAAACCAGAGACCAAGTGTAAGGCAACGGCAGCGTCCTCTCTCTGGCCGAGCTTTGCTCCGCTTAAAAAGGCCGAGGGGCCTCATTTCATTCCATGGTCATTTTTGTCCAAAGTTCAGTCCAGCTGACTTCGCTTCTCCTGCCAGCAGAAAAGATTTTTTATTTTTATTTTTTCCCCCAATCTCAAGCCGGTCAAGATAGGCACCACGGAGACAAAACCACAAGCAGCGTGTTCAACGGGAGCTGGAAAAATTCAAGTAAGCGGCAGGGCGCAAACACCGTTGGGCCGTTAAGAAGAAGCCGGCAGCAGTCCTGGTGGAGTCCTAAAGAGGGACGGGCAGCCTGTGTTAAGAGGGGTGGGAAGGGCCCAGCTGGTGGGCCAGCCTCATTCACCACGAGGAGGAGAGAGAACACACACACACACACACACACAAACAGCGTAATATATGCATCCATCGTGTTACAATAATAATAATTAAAAGTGCAACAAACTTAATGCTCATTTAGGACGGACAAGTTTCCTCCAACCATTCTGGGGGAGGAGAAGAAGAAGAAAAAAAAAAGGAGATATCACCGAAGCCAGAAAAAAAAAAATAAATCAAGGCAACTGGAAGAGTAAATTGCAATTCTCCGACTGTTGGCTTACTGCTATGGATGCTGTCCAGGGGCAACCATCAACGGACGCCCCGCTGGGGCTGCCCGGGAGAGACTTTGGAACCCAAAAGGTTTGGATGTAGGACAACCTTTGGGGGCTCATTCAGCAGCGGTTCTTCCCTTGCAGCCATGAGTTCCCTCGGCCCTATGGCTCACCACAGCCCCTGGTTGGGGGAGGGGGGAAGGGAAGAAGAGAGGGGGAGGGGGAAGCACACGGAGAACCCAAAGGGAGGAGGAACAACGCACATTCGCCAGGAATGACAACCCTCCCCCTTTCGAAGGGATGTTACGGGAAAGGAAGGTAGGTAATCCAGCCTTGTCTTCCGTCAAGGGCAACCAGTGCCTGGAGGGGGAGCGGAGAGGCGGCTGGAGGGAGAGATGCTCTCCTGGTTTTACCAAAAGGAGCCTCGGGAGTGAATGAGGAGTGAACAGAGGGAGACCATCTGGGGGGGAATCCACCTGAAGGTTTATTTTGGAATTTCCCCCTCCTCTCTCTCTTTTCTCTCTGTCTCTCCCCCCTCTGTTGTTGATGGTTTTTGTTTTTTTTTTGGTTTAAAGTGTCCCTTGTTTCTTGACCTTCCCCAACACGAGCCCCCTCCCCCTCCCCCGTTCAACGAGACTTGGCAGGAACAGCAGGTACGCAAAAGACCCCCAAAATGCCTTCAGGAGACACCTGTTATTTCTGGCGCTGGGAAGACTTCCTTCGTTTCCTCTTATAGAAGCAGCAGCACCTGGAGCACAAAGAACACAGCCAGTCAATAAACGGCGCCCCGGGGCCTCCCCGAAAACCCCTCTCCTTCCAACACAACAACACATAGCACAGGGTGGAGCCAACCTTCTCGGAAGGCCTCGAGACTTCCTTCCCCCAGCCACCCTCCCCTCCCAAGCCAGACAAGCCCAACCCAATGGGACCGCGTGCGCTCACGAGGACCACGCAACAGGAACCCATACGTTTCTTTTTTTAAAGCGGGAAGGGTCTCCAACCTTGGCAACTTTTGAGACTTGTGGACTTCAACTCCTAGAACTCTGGGAGTTGAAGTCCGCCAGTCTTACAGCGGCCACGGTTTGGAGGCCCTTCCCGCTTGAATCCATTCTGACGTCCCGCTTCTCCATCTTTTTCCACACCACCTGCATTCGCGCCAACCAGGAAGGTGAACATGGAAGCTTTCATTCATAAGAAGCCACGCCGTCCCCCAAAGCACAGCCCGAGCCTCCGTTTTCTCAAAACACAAAACGTAACCTGGACAAGCAAGAAGCTCTCAAGCTCTGGGAGGGTCTAATCAGAGGTTCAGAAGCATGAAGAAGTTTGCATGAGATGCCGTTTGGGACAGATCCATATAGCACAGAAAGGCGGAGGAAAGTCCGAGGAGTTGCTCACATGGAGATTAGAGTTGATTATTTAAGGATAAGTGGGATGAAATTTTGGACTAATAAGGACTTGGGTTGTCCTGGAGTTTTCAAAAGATCTGAGGTAAAATTTTGGGAGTGTCATTTGAACAAAAGGTCCTTCTTTGCTCATTAGAAAATATGTTTTTTTTTTAAACGGAGAAACAAACTCCTGATGTAATGTAAATTAGATGGAGATTGTTTTAATACTCTTCCTCCTTATTTCATCACAAGCAAACACAAAATTCAAACCGGGAGATGTAATTCAGTAATTTATGTTTGCTAATTCCTCCATAGTTACATTTTCATCCTGGTTTCATTCATACCTTCCTATTACTTTATATAACAGCAAATTTCCCTTTCATTTGATAGGGAACTGAATGCAAAGTTCAAATTACTATCCTGCATAAACGTTGCTGATGGCATCTGAACACGTTGACTGTCTGAATCCTTTACATCCTAGTGTGCTCTCATTAAAGATATTTGTACTTCCAATTCCTTAAAAAAGGAAATTAAAGTGACTGTTAGGTGCATGTAGCCATATTTAAAAAAGCAGGGTGCCATTTCTGTTTAACATTTAATTAAACAGAATTGATACCCTATTCATTATTAACATTTATTCCTAACATCCAAATTTCATCAATTAAAGTATGTATTAAAAAGATCTTCTAAACCAAAACGTGCAATGAGTAGATGGAACAAATAGTTAGAAAGATTTAATTTGAAGTACTTCCTTGGAACTCCCAAATTACCTCTCACTATCTTCAAAAGTTCAACCCTCTAAAAAATAGTCTTTCTGGATGAAGTTTAATCTGTCTGTCCATGTAACACATTTCTTCTACAGTACGGATTCCAGCCTTGGCAACTTTAAGACTTCTGGACTTCAACTCCCAGAATTCCCTAGCCAGCCAGCCAGCCAGCCGGGAGTTGAAATCCACAGGTCTTAAAAGTTGCCAAGGTTGTTCTGTAGCATCTTTTGTCCAGCTTGATGTCCTGCAAGTGATGGGAATTTTATCATACTCAGATGAGGATGACTGAATTAGTAATTTAACAGAGTTGAAGGGCAGGAGATTGTTGAATGCTGGGCTAAACTGTGTCCTGGCCTGCCTGGGATAAATGACAAAAAAAAACCCACACCCCAGCTTGCTGGCCTCACTACAAGTTTCAGTGCAGGAAATAAAACCCAGCCAAATTATGGAAACCACAGCAGGCTAGAAAAATGTCAATCGGTATAAATTAACTATGTTAACCTTTCTTTACCCCCCTTCCTCAAAAATACTTCCCACCAACTTTTGCTATCTAAGGTAGTCTTCCTTGGGAACTGATGACATCAGAACTGGGTAAGAGTGCAAAACTCACAGAAAGTCCTTTATCTCGTGGAATGGATCGACCCCACAAAAGGGATTTGGACAGCGAGGAAGGCAGAATATACATTTAATAAATAAAGAATAAATAAAACAACAAAAGATGCTGGGGGGAGCAGGGGGAGGAGATGGCAACCTTCTAATTGCGGTGTCCAACTCTTTCAGTTCACGTACTAATTGCAAATGGTCATATTCAGCATCTTGCAAAAAAAAAAAGCGGGGGGTTCCTAGTCAATTAGTTCCTTGACCAATTGTTTTAGGCTATGAGATTATAGAGAAATGCTCCAGATTTGCATTTAGGTCTAAAATAAATTTCCTCAGGTACTTGATTAGCTGGTTGGTTGGTTGGTTGAGATGGAAGATATGTAGAGCATGCGATCCGGTATATGGACAAAACCTCACAAGAAATAACTATAATAAAAGAGAAAGGGAACATGGCTAGTGTTTTGACAAGGTTTTCTTTTTAATCAACGATAAAACGAACAACCAAAAGTGAAAGAAAATGATCGGTAAAACCTGAGGGGCGCCTGTCGGACACTAAGGGTGACTTATTCTGCACAGGTGGCCTCCTTTAATGATGACACTCAGGCTGGATGGTTCACAGAATGAGACAATCCAGTTTCTTAATGAGAAGCCTGGAGTGGACCTGGGAAGCTTCACCTACGCAATGAATTCACTATGAAATGAAGCAGAGACACAGAGTCACATGGAAGGACCGCATAGGCAAGAGTCTCTTTAACATACTATTCCCCACACTTGAGATTTCCATTTGAGGCTAGTCTTTGCTCAACTCAACCGCATCCACAGGCATTGGCGCTGCAATGGCCAAAAGGCAGCAGGGCAGTTGGCCCAATCTACCTGGGAGGTGTTGTTTGGGAAAGAAGGATCCGCACAAAACCAACCCTGGCAGAGGTGGCTTCTCATGAACACAGGACGTATATTTCGGAGTGTTGGAGGACTGCTGTGGCAAAAATGGATTAACCGTTGGATTAACCACAGGTACTTCTCTAGAAGTACATACTGACACACCATAAGATGGCAAGGGTTCCACAATATTAGTCTATCAATTTATGGAGGTGGGCACTAAATTGTGGCTTTCCTCTTTCAAAAAAAAAGAAAAAGCTTGTTAAAAATGTTTCCCTAAGTGCTACTGAATAAATTCCCCTGAGAATTGGTCAGACTGAAGTGAAGAAACCAATCTTTTCCAGCTAAACAGTGAGACTGTGGAAAAATGTTTATTATGGAGAGCCCAGTTCATGACAGACAGATAAAAATTCTGGGCAATCAACTTCTAACAATGATCTGGTTTTTTTTGCCCATTGTTTGTCTTTGGCATGCACTTCATTTTTGGCCTCGGTTCTAAATGGCACCAGAATGACTGTTTTTGCTTCCATGCGCCTGTCCATCAAGACTTTTCCGTGTGCTTGTCATCAAGACTGTTCCATGCGCCTGTCCATCAAGACAAGGCCTTGCCCAAGACACCTGGCCTTTTCATGGTGGGCTTTCACAACTATGATGCTCTACAATTCCTCTGCCCAGATTTGGGTCCACCTTCACAAGTGGGAAAAGCTTCGAAAGGCTTTTCAGAGAAGTTATGTGGTACTCTGAAAATATCTAGAGGTAGTTTTACCTATATAGATTTTTAAGGTTTGTGGGTTGTTGGACAGTGTGTCCATATTAGATATTTGTTACAAACATGATTTAACCCTTGCCTAAGTAGAGGAGAAGGAAGGGTAAAATGAAATGGCCAGATCCACAACTCCTGAATGTCAAATACACATAGCATTCTGTGCACAATTGGACATCCAGGGGCGCGCACCCCACAATGATCACAAACCGAGTAAGCTGAGCCAAAGACAAAACAGCTCCGTTTCTGTAATCTGGGCTAATGCTCGGGGAAGTGTCCCTTTTTTGGGCCAGGAGTGATGCATAAAATCTTTGGAAAGATTTTATACAACAGAGATACACAAACATCTATTCAGATGTTCCCTAATCTGAAAAATGAACGGGAATCCCCAAAGGGTGTACTGTACGGGATTTTTAAAAAGTGATATGGCTCCTCTCTCCAAGTTCAAAAGACTTAAAGGAAAGACTGTTTCAGCACCTTTCCCCAACCTGATGTTCTTTATGAAGTAAAGAATGAGTTTTGACTGATGTGAGCTGCACAATGGCAGAACAAATAGTTCACTTTTTGACATCCCCCAAGAACTGCTATAAAACATTGCCTCAGACATTGAGAGCCACTGCTTCTCAGTATGGATAAAGTTAAACTCTATGGCCTTGGAATAAGCTAGCAGCCTTTAAGATGGGAGGACTTCAATTTCCAGAATTCTGGGAGTCAAAGTCCACAAGTCTTAAAGTTGCCAAATTTGAGAAAAACCAAACAAAATCCCCTTGCCCGATGCTTCTGGAGGCATGTTATAATTAAAAATAACAGATTCCACTACTTTGGTCTTCATGGTTCCTTCGGACCTTTGACCATTCCAAACCACCTTTCTAATTTTTTTCTGAAGTACTAAACAGAGTATTTCAGAAAGAAACACAGAGAAAGAACCTGGTTCTATAAGCCACTCAGGGTCACCTTGTGGTTGAGATGGGCTGCAAATAAGTTTAATAAATAAATAAAACAACGGGCTTGGAGATCCCAGGGAAGTGGGGAGCCTGCAAGTGTTGGTACATTTATTTTTCCAGTCTTATTTATAAGTGTTTTAACTTTTTTTAATAAAAAGATGTTTTTAAATTGTGGTTTTTTTATTGTTTATTGGGTTCTTTTATTGAACACCACCCTGAGTCACATTCGTGAGATGGGTGGCAATATAAATTTAACGGAGAAATAAAATGTATGTTATATAGCATTCACCCCAATAATAACCCTGACCGCTTCCTGGCATTACACGGCACTCTCTGGCATTTATGATTCAATGTTTATTTTTGCAGGCAAAGGTGGCACAGCAAATCTTGACAGAGGCTGTAATACCAAGAAACCACTCTCAACTGCATAACAGGTGAACGTAGGCGTGGCCTTCTGCAAAACTGTCTTTATTTTATTTTTCTGTAGCACCAACCAAGCATATCACAAAGAACAGGTCTGATAGGTCCGTACCCCGAGGGGCTTACAATCTAAAAAAACAGACAGAAGGAAAGCGTTTCTTTGGCAGAGCAAGATTTAGTGAGTGTACGAAAACAGAACATGGGGGTAGTCAACGGCTATGTGTTGTTTATTTTCACTGAAGAAGAGTCTATAAGTCTACTGGTGGCTTTTTTCAGGGATGAGCTATATCCATAGCTTGTGGCACAAGATCAGGGCATTTAAAGAACTACCTGAGAAATAGCAGTAGCACTGAGACTTCTATACCGCTTCACAGTGCTTTACAGCCCTCTCTAAGAGGTTTACAGAGTCAGCCTCTTGTCCCCCAACAATCTGGGTCCTCCTTTTACCCACCTCGGAAGGACGGTAGGCTGAGTCAACCTTGAGCCTGGTGGGATTCGAACTGCCAAATTGAAGGCAGCCGGCAGTCAGCAGAAGTAGCCTGCAGTACTGCACTCTGACCATTGCGCCACCACGGCTCGGAAATAACTCCGAGGTCAGGGGTCTATCAGGAATTGCATTTGATGCGCCTTTGAGGTGCTTGATGTGAGAAAAATAAATCGGGGATAGTCACAGGAGTCCCATACAGCGGGGGTCCCCAATCCCCCAGGCCAAGGACCGTTCCGGTCCGTGACTTGTTAGGAACTGGGCCTCAGAGCTGGAGGTGAGCAGCGTGTATTTGCAGCTGCTCCCCAGCGCTAAAATCAGCTCCCCTTCAGATCATCAGGCATTCGATTCTTATAGGACCCTTTATGCAAAGGGATCTAGGTTGCATCCTTTTGTGGAAAAACTGTCTTCCACAAAACCCCGGTCCCTGGTGCCAAAAAGATCGGGGACCGCTGCCACCGATGGCCCAATAAATTCCTTCCAATGCCAAATTCTCAACCCAAGCCAGAGGCCGCTTCGTTTTAGATTACAAATCCGCTAACTGCCCTGACTGATATTGGTCACCTCAGAACTTTCATCACCCTTCGGGCCAAGGATGAGCAGGCAGATGAACATGCGCGCGTGCGAAAGAAATGGGGGATGTTTTAAAATGAAAGGCCCAAGGAGCTCAGGGGGGAAAAACAAACCCAAGACCGTGAGAGTTGTGGTTTGAATTGCAATCACCTGCTTCAAAGAAAAGCAAGCGGTGTCACTCAAACACAGTAGTTTTCTCCGTCCCAGGGTGGATAATTGAAATCTGGCCCAAGGGGTAAGTTGGAAAGTCAGAATTATGGGATGGGATGGGGGAGGAAAGGGTTCCCCTCACCCACACTGGTATCCTGCTGCCTCATCCTCTTTAGACAGAAGATGGGGCTGTTCACTGTCCGTCTTCAAGAAGAAAGACCTCAGCCAAAACAGCTGGTCTGGTGACAGGGAAACTTGTCAAGCCGTATTGAGTTTGGGGTTTAAAACTCCCCATAATCAACCTCTTTTCTTCATCGCCACATCCGAAACTCTAAAATTCCCCATCTGGCAAAACAGGCAAGTATTATTGTCGCTGCTACCACCCCCTGGGAGTCCACACATTCCTGGGACAGAATGTTTCCCAATGCAGGAGCTCCAAGAATTTAAAGCTTTGAAAAATCAATACATTCTAGCGTGATGCAGTTTTGAACTACTGGGAATTATTGTTGGGATGGAAACTCAATTAGAACCCAAAAGGCACTCTTTTCAGACACCCCCCCCCCCCCAAAAAAAAAGAAACTCTTATGCTATGTACTTTTTAACAAGTCAAACTCTGGTGTAGTTCAAAACTGCTCTCTACTCCACTAGCTGCCCATAGCTAGAAAAACCTGGTTACATGGATCCACGTTTGGGGATCCACTTTAGACAACAGATAAGGAATTCCGGGACAAAGGCAGGACTACGCTATTCTCGCAATACGGATCCCTAGCATTGGAAATGCCCGAATCCTTCACGGCACCATTGCCAAACTGCTAACAACACGCACTTTTTACCAATAAAGGGTAGGAAAAGTATATCTGCTTAAAGAAAAACCTGGATAGTTCAACCACTTTGGGGACAAACCGAGATGCCTTCGTTCTTTCCAAATACTTTTGCCGCTGTCTCTTTTGATGAAAAGAGGGAAGCCGCAGACCAGTGCAAATCCGGGCACCAACCTCCCTGACACCTTGCCCTAAGGAGGCCGCTTCTTAACTATCTTAACTAACTATCTCGAATAATTTCACTGTGTTTTGGCCAAGCAGAGCCTAGTCTGATTCACTCCCCCTTGCACGTGAACCAGAGAGAGTGACTCACCACAAGTTGAGCATTTTCAGGCAGCTACAACAGACAGTGAGAGGAGAAAGAAAGGAAAGAAAGAAAGACAAATAAAAACACAGAAAGGAAAGAAGGAAACATTAGCTCGGAGTATGATGGAAGCAAGTCACGGCAGTTCATGCAAGCGTGCATTGCGGATCTGAGGGTCCTCACCAGCTCCACCTATTTTCTCAAATGGGGCTCCTCTACCTAAACCTCCTGCACTTCCTGAGGAAGAGAGACCACGATGGGCGGTTTCTGAGACAGACAAAAAGAAGTATTTGCAATAGCCCAAGATCCAGTAGGATCATAAGCAGGATAAATGTGTTCAGTGAGGCCCTGGCAAATGGGAGCGGGAAGGTTTTTGAACTGCTAGGCTGGAATATATTCTTGGAAAAGAAAAACCCTAAAGAGACTGCCTAGAAAGGCCCAGATGCAAACACCTTAATGCTTTGATGGACCATTAACATAAGAGCACTTTGACATAAGACTGATTGCTAAGAATAAAGATACAACTTTTGCGTTCGGTTAGAAGAGGCTTCTGGGAAAGCTGTCAATTAGTGGTTTTAAAGAGGAGGATGACCTGGCAAAAATCAAAGATGAAACTGGATTCCCAGCTAATTCAAGCTGTTACGAGGGATGGCTGATTGAGAAACATTAGCTGATTGAGCTAATGTTTCTGTCTTGGAAATAATCATTGCCTGAGATAACTGAGGGGAAACCTTGGAAGTACCATTTCCAGGAAAGTTTGGTTCAGAGGAGGGACCACGGTGCCCCGAAGATCAATTGGGATTTCCAGAGAACATTAACATTTCCCTAACTTCCACGTCAATTGCAGATTTCAATTCTGAGCTGCAAATATCCACAGTGATATAGAAAATGAACTTTTTTCTTAGTTGTTTTGCAATCCAGATCAGACAAGCCCAGTTTCTTCCATTCTCTTATGAAACTGGAGAGGGACACAATGTTTTCACAGACATGCAATCCTAGATCCAATTACTTGGGAATAAAAAGATTCTTTGAACTAAGTGGGATTTGCTCCAAGTCAGCTTCCAGAGATAGGATA
Organism: Pseudonaja textilis; assembly: GCF_049901715.1. NCBI lineage: Eukaryota > Metazoa > Chordata > Lepidosauria > Squamata > Elapidae > Pseudonaja > Pseudonaja textilis. The sequence goes on along the minus strand of NC_142002.1, from coordinate 16,030,156 downwards.
GGATAGGATAGGATAGAATAGAATACTTTATTGGCCAAGTGTGATTGGACACACAAGGAATTTGTCTTGGTGTAAATACTCTCAGTATACATAAAGAAAAGGTACATTCTTTAAGAATCAAGAATCATAACGTACAACACTTAATGATAGTCATAGAATATGTATGGATGTATGGATGTATGTATGTATGGGTATAATATGTATATGTATATGTATATTTGTTTTCTTAAGTTTTCGTGGGTACTTACATGTATGGTATTTAGCTTTGTTCGGGTATTTTCGGGTATATGTATATGTATATATAGAGATGATGAGAAGAAAAGGAGTGAGCTCTATGTCACAAAGATGATGGTCTCTCTTTGCTTGGTAGATACAAGAGAGTTCTCTCAGTCATTTTATTCATGCTACAACCCAAACAGATATTTTAAGGGCTGAAGTTTAGTTCATCCCTGTACCATTTCCTTTTTTTTTTTTGGGGGGGAGAGAACAGGGGACCTCCTGCTGCTAAACTGCTCAAGTCTCTTCCCGCACTTTATACAAATGCAGTTAATTTTTAAAAACCAGCCTAATCTCTCCTTCCCATCTCCACCCTTTTAACCACAGAAAGTCATTGGCCAAAGTTATCAACTGGAAAAGCTAACCAAAGACCACATTTTGTCACACGGAGATTTGTGATTTAAAAAAAAACAAAACATTAAAAATTCTTCTCCTTCTCAGCTCAAAGATGTTATAGAGGTGTTTTTTTTTTTCTTAAGGGAGAAGTTGGGAATGTTTGCAAAATGATAACCTGTTTTTAAAAGATTTTTAGGGCGATGGCTTCCTCTCTTAGCTGGGGCTTCAGATCCTGAAGCACAATTAAATTTTAAGGCAGAGATAAGCCTGTTTTTCTAGAAAGGACACGTGAAGTTCACCTTTAGCCTAGCCAGTCGAGGATCACACCTGCCATAAAACTTACAGGAATATTGTTATGATTGTTGAAAGGCTGCCCAGAGTCTCAACAGAAGATAAAGTCAGGCAAGATAAACAGCGGTGTTCGGCCCCTAACTAAGTCTTTGAGGAAACTTCTTCTCAGTGTAAATAATCAAGTATGTCCAAATCTCCCTTGTGGAGAAAAAGAAATGGCGGGAGGAAGCTCCCTATCATGGTTCCCGCAGTGATAATAAATCGTACACGGTAGCACTGGATGGTAGAGATGGAAATAATGGCCTCGACTTCTAACAGAAGCAAAATAAATCCCACCGCAGGCAAAAAAATAACTCAGGACTTCCGTGAGCCGGAAGTTCCTTACTGAACACAAAAATTGTCTCTTTTCAAAGAGGAGTTTAAAGCACAAGAGAAATCTGATTTTCAGAAGAAGACTGGGGATGGAGAAGGAGAAGACACGTGGGTCTCTGAACGGTAGACTACTACACTATCCCAAAGAAATTGGAAGTGTTAACAGTGTGTACAGTAATAAGGACCAAAACCTACAGCCTTAACTATTGGGGAAAATCGGTTACGCATGCCAGTTGCAAATTCTACTGAAACCCTCCGTCACACCTGCAGCGCATGCATCGGTCAGAAGTAGCATGACCTGGACAGCCCGAGGGAAAAGAAGCTGCACCCAGCAACGCCGTGGTTATCCATGCAGAAGGAAAGCGGGGGGGAAAAAGGATCTGGCCACACATTATGGGCACGGGTGCATCCAAGCCTGGAAACACACTAACGTATTTTACATGGAGATGATGCAGGGGAAACCTGGCTTGAAAGCAAACATACTTAGCTTCTTCTACAACTTCCACCTCGGTACGGGCTGCAAGTTGTACGTTGGAAGGTGCTCCCGCTGGCTCTTCAACATTCAACTCGCCGTTGGTTGAGCTTACCACCTGGAAGGAATACCAACCAAGAAACAAGACTCTGTTAATAAGGGACCTAAGACCCGAGGGTGGGTCACAGTCACATCCAATGCAGCCTCTATAGCTCTTCTTGAACCCAATACACTAAGACAGTGGCCCCCAACCTTTTTTGTGCCGCGGCCCGGTACCGGCATCACAAAATGATCCGCGGCCCGGTACCGGCATCAGCAAGCATGACAAGGCAAGGCGAGTCGAGCGACCGGCCAGCCAGCTGTCCCCCGCTTCTCCCCGCCACCTTCAACTCCTCCTTTGTACCTTTGTCGATGGGCTTCGCTTTGGGATGGTCACTCGGCTCGCCTTGCCTTGGGTGCTGAAAGAATCCTCGCGCCTTAGTTTCGTTCGAAGCCCCCCCCCTTCAATGAAACTAAGGTGCGAGGATTCCTTCAAACGCCACTTTCCAACCGGAAAAGCTCACCCAGAAGCACTTTCTCGTCAAACAAGATGGCGGCGCCCAGCAAACCGGTGGCCCGGTAGGAAATGTTCCACAGACCGGTACTGGTCCGCAGCCTGGTGGTTGGGGACCCCTGCACTAAGACATCTTGAGGTCACCGGGTTGGTGATCAACCCTATCTGCCTTCTCTCTTGCAGCCTCTTCTCCTCCATCTTGGCACATCTGTTGATCAGGAACACTCACAATCACCACTACAGGGGAGACTGCTTCCTTCTGGCAGCCGAGGGCCAGGAAGGAAAACAGAGGATGGGTTCAGATGATGGAGGAGTTTTTTGTCCATGAAGGGGTTTTTAGTCATGCCCCAGTTGGAGTCTGATTCTGAGGGAGAGGAGGAACAGCTGACAGGGAGTGGGAGTGTGGCTCCCGGTGGCTGTGGAGGAAACTGGGGAAGGGCACAGGCTGGCTGGGAATTCAGAGAAAGACCCAGGCCCACCCCTCTTCATCTGAGGGCACACAGGGAGGTAAGGATAAGGGAGCAACCTGGCTTGCGAGAGAGAAGGCGGCCCTGATCCCTTTCATTATTTGCAGCTGGAAGAACAGGATATAAGTGGGGCGTCTGCACACGGCTCCTTGCTGGAAGCAAAGCGTGCATTATCTTGGTCGAATGAGTCGGTTGCCAAACGGCTGAATTTTGATCACGTGACCATGGGAACGCTGCAACGATTGGGGTTGTGGAAAACAGACGTGAGTCACTTTTTTCTGTGTTGGGGTAATTTCGAACTGTCACTAAACAAATAGTTGCAAGGCAAGAACTGCTTGTACTATATGAGGTAAGGCCTGGCCTTCCTTGCATGAGGAGGAGGAGGAGGAGGGTGAGGAGGAGGAGGAGGCGGCATATGGAATGTGGATTTGGACAGAAATCCAAATTTTTAGACTTATGGCCTAGGTCAGGGGTCCCCAAACTTGGCAACTTTAAGACTTGTGGATCTCAACTCCCAGAATTCTCCAGCCAGCTAAGCTGGCTGGAGAATTCTGGGAGTTGAAGTCCACAAGTCTTAAAGTTGCCAAGTTTGGAGACCTCTGGCCTAGGTTCTGTCTCAAACTCCTTCTCCAATTTGAGCCCCCACCAGATGTGGATTAATTGCAAGATTTCTCCCGCCAGATTGGTCTTCCTTGAAGTTTACACCCGGGGACGATGTCCAGATTGCGGGGAAAACTCCCCTAAAGAGTCAGCATGGCAATGCACAGCAACACCGCACTTAGCTTCTAAGCCTTTTAGCATTCACAAGCCTCCGGTGATCACGCCCGCCCGCCTAGCAGAAGCCAAACCTTGCAGGGAAAAGATGGAAGAAAGGACCCTGCGCATGCCCAAAGGGGGATGGCCAAACGGCTGTGCGGGAGAACAGGGAGGGGGAAAAAAAAAAAAGAAATACAGCAATACCTGGACAGATCCCCCATGCCGTTCGGTAGCCAAGTGAGAGGTCAGAAACAAAGCATTGGCCTGCCGGACCGCCGGAATTTCCCACTCTCCTTTGCGTTCAGACACAGGCTGCCCAGGGCATCAGCATGCAGGAAAGCAAAGAGACCGGAGGGAAGGCAAAAAAAAGGTGAGCCAGAACCAAGCAAGCATGTGAAAAAGCTCAAGAGGGACAGGGGAGCCAAGCATTTCAGGCGCCGGATATTCCCGTGGACAAGAAGGCCCGAAAGGGACAAAGCAGTGAAGGCAGGAAGTGCGTTCCCCTGCGGTTCAAAAACAGGAAATAAATCTATATAACGGGGTAATCCTCAACTTAGGGGGCCCCAAATTTCTGTTGATAAGGGGAAGATTCATTGAGTTTTGCCCCCGCTTTACGACCTTTCTTGCCACGTTCGTTAAGCGAATCCCTTGTTAAGTTAGTGACACTAACTGAGTGAAGCCGGCTTCCCCGTTGACTTCGCTTGTCAGAAGGACGCAAAAGGGAGATCACACGTCCCTGGAACACTGCAACCGTTATAAATATGAGTCGGTTGCCAAGCGCCTGCAATTTTATCCCACGATCATTGGCGGGGGAGGGGGTTGCTACTACAGTCGTTAAGTGTGAAAACCGGTCCTAAGTGGCTTTTTTTCAGTGCCGTTGAATCTCCGTTCTCAGACTGTCATTTCTCCCAATTAGCATGGGAGACCTCAGTATGTTGTACTCTTGCTTTAACGACCACATACACACACACACACACACACCCAAAGCAGCCACGGCAGAGTTGTTAGGGGAAAGCTTGCTAGACAAAAAAAAAATGTGAAGAGCGGCATTAATAAGGCCGACGACACCCCTGGCTTTTCTAGGTGCCCCTTCTAGGGATGAACTACAGGCTGGAGATTTTAAAGCATGAAGGCGTTAAAGTGAACCCACCTGATTCCGGTAAGGCTGCACTGAGGATCGATCCCGATGCATATGGGGATCTCGGATGACGGATGGTCCCGATTCTACATGCATGGGTCCCACTGGAGTGGGCTGGAAAATAAAACACAGACATGAGTGAATCCCACTGTCAACTCATAAAGCATTTTGTATACACGTTTTATAGTTGTCAACAGAAAGAAGTGGGGGGAGTGTCAAAGAGCAGGCGGCAGTGTGGAATCGAAAGTACATGCCATTCATATTTTCTTCAAACACTGATTAGATGACTGAAGCTTTTGCGGAGCAAAAATCTAATTGGAGAGCATGATTGACGACCCTTGGCTATGGACTTGTCTCGTTGGATAATACACCCAGAGGGGTGTGTGGGGGGAAAGCAGGATCAAGGGTGACAGTGAATTACGTATCTCAGAGTCAGCTACACCCAGGCGAATGCCGGCATGTTAACTTCTAATAAATCCTTTGAAGTATTGGGAGTGTGGCTCAAGGCTCCTGATTTAATTGGAGTAACTGCTGGAACCCTGATATCCATTCCCTGAAAACAAGGTTAACACTTCCCCAGTTCAAAAGGGAGGAAAAGGAAACCCTTTTGAAAATAAAAATATAATGTGAACACCTAGGCTTGCAGGAAAGTTATTGATAAAATACAGGTTGTCCTTGGACTTACGACCACAATCGAGCCCAAAATTTCACTTGTTCAGTGAGACGTTTTTTAAAGTCAATTTTGCCCCGTTTTACTTGCCACAGTTGCTAAGAGAATCACTGCAGTTGTTAAGTTAGTAACATGGTTGTGAAGTGAATTTAGCTTCCCTGTCGACTTTGCTTGTTGGAAGTTTGACAAAGGGGATCATGTGACCCTGGGATGCTGCAACCATCATCAATATGAGCCAGTTGCCAATTGTCTGAATTTGGATCACGTGACCACAGGGATGCTGCAACAGTCATGAGGTGTGAAAAATGGTCACAAGTCACTTTTTTTCAGGGCCATTGTAACTTTTAACGGTCACTAAATAAATTATTGCAAGTCGAGGGCTACCTGTCCAGGCAGTAACCTTACTTTCCAAATAACGAGATAGTGAGGTTGTGTCAAAACTGAATAGAATAGATTTCTTTATTGGCCAAGTGTGATTGGACACACAAGGAATTTGTCTTGGTACATATGCTCTAAAACAGGGGTCTCCAACCATAGCAACTTTAAGACTTGTGGACTTGTTGAAGTCCACAACTCTTAAAGTTGCTACAGTTGGAGAGCCCTGCTGTACAACTGGCTTTTAAAAAGCAACTTCTGGGAAAATACAGCAGATCCCACAGGATGGCCACTTACAATTGGTCTGCCAACCCAGTCGTAGGCATAATCGAAGGTGAATCCTCTCTTTTCAAATAATTCAGTGAAGATGGTTCGCAGGTAATCATAGTCGGGTCTCTCAAAGAAGTCTAATCGTCTGACGTAACGAAGGTAGGCGGCCATCTCCTCTGTTAAAGGGAATTAGGAAGAAGCAACATCAGACAATCTGTTCAGAAAGAAGTAGAAGCAGAATACATTTCAGCGTTACCTACTGGTCAGATGAAACCCCCCTAAAATTATCAGTTTACAGAGGCAGACGAGATCGACAAATCTGTTGCATGGGTGGGCCACCAAGCCATGGATTTCTAAAGAGGCCTCCTTAAGTACATCGTTGAAATATTTGCAGATTTATGAAAAGGGGGCAAAAACAATAAGTAGGCACCAGTTTTTGGAACTATTGTTTATATTAGCGTTCTTATTCTCCAAACTATTAAAGGCACCGGTGGGTATAAAGATAAAATACATAGCTATAGCCACTTCAGAAGCAGAATTTAGACTTAATGGATTATAATGCAGGTGTATCTCTCTCTCTCTCTCTCTCTCTCTCTCTCTCACACACACACACACACACACACACACACACACACACACACACACACACATGGCTGATAAAGAAGGAGATGCAGTCTGCTTGCTTTGCGCTGCTGGGATGCAAATTACAAACCTTTGTATATTGGGAATTTCTTGACACGGATGGGTTGCGGAGCTCAGACTGAAAGGGCTGAACTCAACAGAAAGTCCGTCATAAAAAGGCCAGATGATTCAGAGCAGAGCTAGGCAGGGATTACACCACTTCTAAAAGAACTGAAAGCTGGTAGAACTTCATATTCTAAAGAAGTTTGAAGGAGAGGCCCTCCCTCATTTAATCAATGTTTGCTACACACGGTTCAGATCTTTTCCTTCTTCCCCATGTTTAGAGGAAGAGAGCATCAAGCACCACAGTTTAAGTTTCCAATTTTAAAAAGAAGTTTCACAGGCGGTTACAAATTCGGTGATGGAGAAACCATCTTCCATCACATACAGAACTGAACTTGGAGGACAGACTGGAACCACGCAAACTGTGTTTTTTAGAGCCCACCTGGGCCACTGGCACCAGGGTTGACAGAACCAGAAGCTATCAAAGTATCTAAGAGAAACATTAAGAATGCCTTTTACCTGTTGACTCCAATGAGAGAAGGCTTTGAATATTTCACCTGCAATTTGCTGTTATTTTAATCCAAGTGTATCATCTAGATTTGGGGTGTCCAACTGTGGCAGCTTTAAGTCTTGTAGACTTCAACTCCCAGAATGCCACATCCAGCATATCAAATATGCTGCTTTTAGTCTAGGCAGCATAAACTATTCACTGCAGCCTGCCAGGTGACTGAAACACCTGTTCGTGGCTGTTAAGCCAGCTGCAAAAATGTTTTATCCAATGGAAAGCAGATTGTAAATGTGACATTTTTATCAAACCTGATAAATCAGCCTAGTTAATATAAACATTTGAAATATCGGGAGTTTGCAAGTAATTATTCATATGGGTGCAAGAAAAAGTCAGATTTTAAAGTGTAAGTGAAATTTGTGGCCAACTCTAAAGATAGTCATATATTAAACTATGGTTTCCAGGTGTGTGCATAATCTTTTTCATATTAGCATATTTTTCTGTACAAGCTACATTCTAAAAATCACCGTCTTAATAGCTCTTATTTCTAGGAGTAATTTACAGAAAATGATATCGCACCAGAACTAAAACCAGAGTTAAAACTTACCTGGAAAGTTCTCACAGAGAACATCGATTGGAGTATTCCTCTTTGTGTCCCCAATCTTCTGGTATCGCTCTTTCAGTGTATCAGCCTGTGAAATGCAGAGATTCTAATTTAAAAAACTATTATTGGGTCATAATACGAAGGATGCTGTCCTGGAAAGGAGGACAGGTAAAGTAATCAGGGGAACAATATTTGAGTGAGTTATAGAAGCTTGGCAAGCATTTAACTAAGTCCTTGCCCGTCATCTGATACATCTTTATTTGCATCGTAACTCAGCAAGTTTTGTTTTTAACACCAGCACTGGGGGGGGAAAAAAGAGTAATTTTAATTTTCCCATCTGCAAAATGAAACCAAATCGGTCCACTTTCTGTACACCAGCTTCCCTTTGAATTTGCTCAATCATTTTAATAAGGTGCTGTGGGGTGTTTTCCCCCCTACTTTTCTGGGATTTTGTAAGCCATCCAGAGTCTTCTGGAGTGCATAACCGTAACAAATCTACTTTATCAAATTAGATGGGGCAAAACCTGGATATGGATAGGGAGATGTCCTTCCGAAAGAATGAAAATAAAAATAAATTGTCAGTAGTGGCAGGTCATTCACACAGACGCTATCTGCCCAAACCCAAACGATGCATATGTTAGCATCTACCTTAAGGCCTTGCCATGGTAAACTGCCTCGAAGGAAATACATGAACATGTGTCCAAGAGCTTCCAAGTCATCTCGCCGACTCTGTTCTAAAACACGTAACAGAACAGAACACGGCTCTAACATCTTAATCAACATTACGTTAGTAATTACATTCCTAGTAATTAACTCGTGTCATAAAGAAGACATCCGTAAATATGCAAACACAGAAGCAACATATCTACAAGGAACCAGAGAAATTATTTAGTAAAAGTTTGTTCTACATGTACAACAGAATTGAGTTATAATTCATATTCTCCGAGGTGGCCATTCTCACATTCAAATGGAACACACATCTGTGTTAAAGCTAAACTGAATAATCTGGGGTTCTCCAGACGTTCTGCACTATCACACTTTCTGTTCAGGTGGGGTTATTTTTGTTTTTTGTTTTGGTAATGCGTAAATCTGGTTAATTCCTCTCTTAATAAAAACAGGATTAAAAGCTTTACGTAAATCTTATTTTGTTTTGTTTTGAATTCCTAATGTGTGGAAAAGCACAAAATTTCAGTTTGTGTCACAATGAAGAAACTACTGTGGTTTGTTTTGCTGGCAGGAGGAGAAAAGGAAGAAAAATTGAATAACAGTACCAGTCATCCTCATTTCCTAGTAGACAATTTTGGAAATGCCAGCTTACTAGCTCAATCCCAGCTGATAAACAGCTGTGCAAGAACATGCACTGATAACGTAAACTACTTTGAATTCATATTTATTGCAGGCATGCCAAAGTCATATTGCTAATTTTAAAGAGAGTCACAATATGAAAATTAACAGCCCCCAAACATGTTTTCAGGATAGAAATAGTGCAGAAAAGTATCAGTTATTGCAGCATATTTATACTGAACAAACCTTTGCCCAGATGTGTATTAATTGACATATATCTTGCTGTTCCAGTAAGGCTCTTGTGTTCTCTATAAGGTATATGTTTTTGTGTTTCAGGATCAATGTACTCCTTGGCCAATCCAAAGTCTATTATGTGGATGACGTGTTCTTTCTTATTTCCTTGCCGGCCAATAAGAAAATTCTCTGGCTTGACATCCCTATAAATGAGATTCTTTGAGTGCACAAATTCCATTCGAGTAATCTATAAAAAGACAAAAAAATAAGTTATTCTATATCTCCGAATTAAAAATCCTTTGCTAACTGCCCACAACTAGTATTTCGAATTAAGGTTCACATGTACAGGATCACTAGATATGAAAATACCTACTAGCTTCATATACCAAGATGCTTTTTTGCAGTAGTATAAATGCATTCTTTTATTTAGCTAAAGGAAATGGAAAATGTAAGCTAAGTAGATCACCATCAATTAAAGAAGCTACCTTCTAAAGAATGCAAAGGAATTGTACTGGGTTAGGCATTTTGTTCCTTAAAGATTATTGTCCCACACAGTTATACCAAATGAACCAAGAAAAGGCCACAACATGCCTCAAACTATCTAACAGTCCCTAGTAAACATTTTGAAAGCCACAGTCCGTGATCTGATTTCTGTTTGTAACACTCATTTTGATGCAGCCTATCTTAGCCACAAATCACTGTAATCAAACTAGCAGCTTGGCTTAACTACGGTAGTGCTCTTTTAAGTGACCGAGTTTCATTTTGGAAACTCTTTGCTGAATCCATGCTAGTTAAATAAAACCAAAATAAGCCTATAAAGAGAAGTTTGCATAAGAGCCCCCAAAAGGCAATACTGTAATTGGAAATATTTGAGGTTGGAAGAAGGGAGGATGTTTACAAAACTACTCTTTTACTCACCAGCTGAATTGCTATCATTAAGACAGTCTTCAGAGTGAACGTTCTATCACAGAGGTCAAACAAGTCCTCCAAACTTGGACCAAGGAGCTCCAGTACCATGGCATTGTATTTTCCACATGGACCATAATAAAATACTTGTGGGAAACCTTCAACTGAATCAAATGCAAAAAATAAAAAAATTAAGTGCACTATATCAAGAGGATGTCACAGAAGGAAGAAAAAAAAACCTCAAAACCACCAGCTTTGACATGGGCCACACAAATAAAAGTGCTAGAAAAATATATCCCAAGTTTCTTCACCACCACATTTCATTTGGTCTTTCCTTTTCAAAAGGAAACCCCAAGTTTTGAATTAGACCTATGCCAGTATAGCCATTCGTGACAATTTATATCCACTGGCAAATTCAATTCATTGAATTTGATGATGGCTTACTGAGCTAAGCAGACCGCCTCTAAGATAGTTTATATTTTTTTTTCCATTTGGGACAAACTGAATCAAATCACCAGCTACTTTTCCAAGGTACCACCAGTTTCAAATGAGTTTACAAATGCCACATGGACAGTGTCAGGGTTCCCTCAATTGCCCTAATTAAATCATGAGCCTCGAGCCAAGCTTCAAAAGAATCTGAAAGATTTATTAGGAGCAACATGTTGGCATTGACCCATATGAAGCCAACTCTGCCATTGTCATTTACGGTCACCTGTGACCCTGTTTCCCCCCTCCCCTCTGGGTGTGTCATCAATCACATTCTCCAATGAAGGATTTTTGAGGGCAGATGATCTGGTAGCCTAGGCTACAATCTTTGGAAGATAAGCATGGAATGTACTCCTGGTTTTAATTGCCATACTGCTCCTTCAGGTTTTTTCCCCCTCCTGCTTATGGCAACTCAAAAAACAGGCATAGGAGTGCTTTAGGGGGTTGACAGAGAGATATTACTTTAAAAAAACAACAGTGAAGATTTTTGGGGGTACAGAAAATGTTATTTTGGGTCCTGCCTTGCATCTGATGAGTTATACGTGCTACATTTATCACTGCTAAAAACTGCACCCTCTGATTTCTAGGATATTGTAGCTTTCAAATATATGGTTGGGTAAGTACTAGTTTCACTACACCCCTTTGCCACAATTTATTTTAACTCTTAAGAGAAAGGTTTCTTACCTGAGCAGCCGAGGTGTTTATAAAATCTATACTCTAAGTGTAGTTGTGGGGCACGAGATTTTAATGGCTCCTATAAAACAGAAAATAATGAAACAAAAATGAACTGATTATTTAATGGTATTGTTTTACTAAATGACAATGTAGGAGCAGGAATACATCAAATTGGTTTTGCACACTTGCTTTCCAGTTTGAATACAAACACACACACACACACGGCCATTCAAAGCAAGGCCTTTCTATTGTAAAATTTTATTTTATGCCACTCAGAGTCACATTTGTGAGATGGCTGGCTGTATAAATATAATAAATTTATAAGTAGTGCAAACATGTGGAAAAAACACATTGCTTTAAAAGGAGATAAACTGCCATATCTTTTTAAATGTTCAACAAAATGTATCAGTGTTTCTCAACCTTGGGCAACTTGAAGCCGGGTGGACTTCAACTCCCAAAATGTTGGGTGGAATTCTGGGAGTTGAAGTCCATCCAGTTTCAAGTTGCCAGAAGTTGATGAACACTGAAATATTTGATCATTTCCTAAATGTATACATACCCATTTTAGGACTGTGGCATCTTTATAGAAAAGATGAAGGATGGTGGGAATGCAAAACATTCACTCTCAAAACATTCTGGTCCTGAAGCAGCCCACTCCAACCTCACAGAGAACAGTTTTGTATTCCAAAATTGGCTTCTTTCAGACTGAATCTATATCACTAGCAAGATGGACGCATATCAATTCGATACATAATTAAATCTACTTCTCATGCCCACCAAATTAAGTGAGCTGATGGGTGGGCATGTAAGCAGGATTCCTCGTATTAGATTCTTCTATTCATCTGCTGCAGTCCTTTTAAGAACTTTTGTGGCAAGTGGTAAGAGTTTTAAAAATAATCACTGGCAATTAAATTGAGCCAGGATTGGTTTTGGTGAGCAGCACAGCTGATACTGGATTGGTTTCTACAAAATTTAAAGGTAGTACCACAATACAGCACATTTATGAAACGTAGGCTGGATGCAATCAAGACAAATGTGGCTTGGAAAAAAATTTCTTGTTGGGCTAACCTTTGGCATGCAGAAATTTTTTTAAACCACAAATCTACTCACCAGCTTGATTGCTACATATTCATTTGTGTAAAGATTTTTGCCTGCAAGAGAAAGAGAAATTTGTTTCAAATAGCAACCAGGTCATACAAATTATTATTTTTAGCTGTACGGGTTTTCTAAAATAAAAAAAAAGGTTCAAGTAGCTTATTGTTTTGTCAACTTTTCTTTTGCAACTCACATTATCACTTAACAACCATGTTATTAACTTAATTGCCGTGGTTCACTTAACAAACTGTGGCAAGAAAGGTCGTACAATGGAGCAAAATTCACTTAACGAAGGTCTCGCTTAGCAACAAAAACTCGGGGATCAATGGTGGTCTTAAGTCAAGGACTACCTGTAGTACACTGGCAATTCTGGCTAGCCAGGATTGAAAGCTACCAAACCTGCCATGCTCTTACCTAGCCTAAGCTCCCCAAAATTGCCACAGCCGATCTTCTTGCCAACCCTAAAATTGGGCCCAACCATGAGAACTCCAGCCGCCGAGGTGGAACTTGATGCCCGGGAACTGTGCGTACTTCTTCCTGGATTTGTTTTCCCTGTTCGCCTTTCATCTTTCTCCCTAGTGATATGGTCCATGATCTTGCAATAAGAAAATATCTGGTAGTAAGTAGGATTTGGTCTTTGCGCTTATTCTTGAAGAGAGAAATATAGATCCAGAAGAATCATTGGGTCAAACTATAAAATCCTTTGGAGATCTTTTGGCATCATATCCAGGCTGTTCAGGCACTGCCACGGAAGGTCCGGGGATGACTTCACCGTCCTCAGCGAGGTAGAGGAAAACCTTACGCTACCTGCGGAGGGAGAAAGCGGGGCAAAGGGGCAAGGTCACAATCTGATTGGTAAAGGAAGGAGGTGAAACAGAACAGGTACAAAAAAAAATCCCCTTCTTATGTATCGAGAGGAAAAGCGAGTGACTCAAAAGAATTGTTGGGTGCAAAAAAAAAAGAGGGTCAGTAAGATTAAGACAAAAAAGATATTCTTGGCGGCGCGCTTGCTAGACAGCCAAAGCATGCCAAAGTTACCGATCCCTGATACTACAGGTTTATGATTTACTCGTAACCTAATTCTATGATCTTACCTGGCCTGGAAAGGAAAGGCATAAAAGCATTTTGCTGTTCAACCCGCCCAAAAAATGTTTGTTCCAGCTACATGTTTGTGGTGAAACCAATCTGGCTGGCTGACACTGAGCCACTATACTCCCCCTAGAATGTAAGAGCCTCATGGAACTTAGGTGGCTGTGATAACACAATGAGCGTTAAGGGAGTTCAGGAAAAATAGTGACAGCGGTCAGGACCATAAAGAAGGCAAAGGCGCCTTTGTCCTGAATAATCCAGAAACCTCTCTTCTTTTGACTTTTAAAATAGTAAGTAATAATGAGTAAGTCTGTAAATCATCCCACATAATACAAAACGTAACATCTTCATTTACTTCTAGTATGGAAAAATGTGAAGTAAAAAAAATTCCCAAAATAAGACATCTGAGTTAAATATACAGTTAACTACCTACAATGGCTAATATATTTTTTATTTTGAAGGGTTTTTTCCCCCCTATTCCTATTCAAGCTAGCAGCTTGACAAGGCAAGGAAAACTGAGCTTTTGACCAAGTCTGATCTGTGTGGTCTCATAAGGAATTTTGCCTTGAAAACAAAATGAAAGTTTAATCTTTTGGTGTCAGGTGTGAATGAAAACAAAAGAGGTCTTTTGGAATAAAAGAAGTCAAATATTCTGATGTATTAAACACATCGAAATTTGGGTTCTAAGCAGGTGGGTTTTTTCCTTTTTAAGGGACAACATCTGAAATCCATTCTGTATTACAGCAATTTTTGGACACTGCTGGATTGTTTACGGGAGACATATTTTGGGTATCACAAATAGAAAATCACTCATCACTGGGACCAACAATATGTCCCCTACATAGTATTAACATTTTCATTAGATTGTGAATGGTATGCCAATGTAAATGCTGCTTACCCTATCCTGCATACTATTAAAATTTCAAATGTGTGCTGGGTACATATTCAAGTTATTTTTAAAAAAAAAATCAGTTGCATATCCCATGATATAGAATTAATTGCATAATGCAACCACCACAAAGCGAACAGAAAGCGTGCCAGAAATACATACAAATAATTAATGCTAGTACACTAAACAAGGAATAGAAATCTGCTGATGGCTTATATTTTGGAATTAGTTATATAAACATCAAACTAAAGGGGGGAAAAGAACAGAGTTTATAACCTGACTTTGGAGTTTGGTTCTGAAATCAAAGAGCCAACTACCCATATTAATAGGCAACCATTTCGAATGAACCACTAGGTAAAAACACCATAATCTAAACGCAACCACTGGCTCATCAATACATACCAATTATATACATTTTCAATTAATCTGAATAGATTTACCACCTATTTTGACGAACAGTCAACAACTGGAGGTGGTTGCCATGGAAGTGGCACATAGTTGTGCCCACGCAACAGGACTGAGAAGCTGAAAACAGTTTCTACAGGAGAAACTGAAACCTTGATAGGGCAAAAAGGCTGGAAAGGAGAATTAAGCACCGCTGAAGAAGCTTTTGGATAAGAGGTGAAACATTTTCAAGGAAGAAAACCAAGGAAGCTCAGTTGACTTTTGAATAGCACCTTTGGGACAACCACGGCCTGAATGATTGAGAATCTCCATATACATTTATTTATTATAAAGAAGTATTTAAAAGGAAGAGATATAGATATCTTTGGTGTAGTAATTTATAAGTTCAAAGTGTTTCATTAAATGGAACTGAATTCTACAATTTTAATCACATTCCTCCCAAATCAAAGGCAGTGTATGTCCATGTAACACTGACCATCAAACTGCCAAAATAATGTTTTTTTTCCTGCCAAATAGAAAGTAGTAGTATTCCATACACGCATAGTTAAAAAAAAAGATAAGCACATTTCTAGAAGAGACAAATCGTGACTGTATTAGAGTACCATGAAATTAAAACGGAACAATTATAACAAAGCAAAACTATACATTTCAATGTCAAAGAATTTATATCAGTTGCTACTAAAAGCAAGCTTGAGGCTGCTTCCCCTAACAAAAGTGTTTTAGTTTTAAAAATACAGTTCCTCTGATATACCTACAGGTATTTCCTGTCAACATGAGAATTTGAGCTTCTGACAAAGGGTATAATCTATTCTAGGATTTTCTTTTTTTTAATTACTACTTATACTGTGTTCCACTTTCAAAAACTGCTTTTATTCTTTCACGTAACAATACTTGTCTGATTGTTTCAACTATATTTAACATTCCTCTCATTTTAGCCTGTACCTTTCGTCTCCATCTTTTTAAGTGTACCTATTTCAACATCCTGATACAAAGCATTTAATTTGCTGACGCAAGGTCTTCGGAATGATATTTACCAAACATAATTCCCCAAAAGTCAAAAAAGGAATTACGTCCAACAGAGAGAAGTATTGCAAAAAGATCATCCTTCAGCTACAGACCATAATAAACCACTGCACTTTAAGCACTGAGTCATCTAGCTTGGAAGAAAAACAAGGCAATCAAGAAAGGGCAAAGAGGAAGCCCGAAAGAAGGAAAGATAGAAAAGGAAAACATGTCCCTTTGGTGCAATCCCTTCCTTACATCCTTACAAACTGTTCAAGTTTGACTTGTCACAGAGGGAGCCCATGCTAAAAGTTATCCCAACCAGGTTGCAATTCAAAACTCAGGGGAAAATGGGTCCCTTCACCAAGGTGGAGAGTTCAACTCTGTTTAAAGAAAAGACAGAAACTTTCTTTTTCCAACAGAAGGAGAAATATACACTTCGGGGGTGAATTGTGGAGATCTCGTCTCAAAGGTGCTTTTTCAAAAGGCGACTATGTTGTTTTTCCCTTGAGGAAGATGCTTCACATCTCATCCAAGCAGCTTTATCAGAAGAACGGGTGAAGCTTCTCGGATGGGAAGCGAAACGTCTTCAAAGAAAAACAAAGTCCAGTTGCCCTTTGAAAAAGCACCTTTGAGACAAAGCATGAGCTGGATGACGGAGAATCTCCAAGGACACCTGGAATCCTCGCTGCTCTCTCTCCAGCTTGGCGGATTTTTCTTGCAGGCGTTTCATTACCCCACTAAGTATCTTCTTCAGGGCTACTACAAGAGAGCGGAATTTGCAAAATGGGGGAATGAACAACAAAATAAACGTCTTCAAGAAAACAACCAAGCTCGGAGGGCACAAGGACCCACAGCGCAGCCCATGTATGTGTGTGTGTGTATGTATATATGTATATGTGTGTATGTATGCGTATATGTGTGTATGTATATATATATGAGAGAGAGAGATGTATGGTATGCATGCATGCATGTTGTATGTATGTAGGTACAATATGTGTGTGTATATGTATGTATATGTGTGTGTGTATATGTATATGAGAGAGATGTATGGTATGCATGCATGTTGTATGTATGTATATATGTACAGTATGTGTGTGTATATGTATGTGTATATGTATGTATGTGTGTGTATATGTAGGTATGTGTGTGTGTATGCATGTATGTATATGTGTGTATGTGTGTATGAGATGTATGGTATGCATGCATGTTGTATGTATGTATATATGTACAGTATGTGTGTGTGTATATGTATATGTATGCATGTGTGTATATGTATATGTGTATGTGTGTGTATATGTAGGTATATGTGTGTGTATATGTATATGGGATGTATGGTATGCATGCATGTTGTATGTATGTGTGTATATGTACAGTATGCGTGTGTATGTGTAATATATGTATGTGTATGTGTGTGTGTGTGCATGAGATGTATGGTATGCATGCATGTTGTATGTATGTATATATGTACAGTATGCGTGTGTATGTGTATGTATGTGTGTGTGTATGTATGCATATGTGTGTATGTATGTGTATACACACACACACAAAAACACACCCAACCAACCCACGGAAAGGCACCTCCCAGGCCCGGGCAGGCGGGGGCGGCGGCGGCTCTGCTTCAAGGGATTCCGCCTCCCCCACCCCACCCCAGGCGAACCCTCCGCGGGGCTCTCGCCCCACGTGGCCGTCCCGACGGGCAGCGCCGAGCCCAGCCGGGGCCGCGAGAACGGCGCCTCCCTTTCTTTGTCTCCCTCCGAGATCGCAGCCGAGGCAGAGCCCGCCACACGGAGAGGCTGCCTCCCGGGCGCCTCCGAAGGCCGGCCTGGGCGGGGGGGGGGGGTCGTCGAGAGACCCCCGACCCAAAAGGCAGGTGGCGGGAGGGGGAAAGGAGGGAAGAGCCCCGGAACGGCGCCGTTTAAACGCCCCACATGGCCGGAGGGCTCCGCCCCCGAGGCGGGGGAGGGGAGGGGGAGAAGAGCCGCCACCCCCCCCCACACACACACACACTCAGGTGGCCCCCTCAGCTCCGGGCCCTCGGGGCGCCCCCTCAGCGGAGCAGGGCGAGGAGCGACCCCCTTCCCGCCCTCTCTCGCGAGCGTTCCCGACGGCTACGGTTAACGGCGGACGCCCCCGCCGCCGGCCGCCCGCAAAACCAGCCCGAGGCGGGCCGCAGCTCGGCCTTCTTACCCTCCCGAGGAAAAGCCGCTTCTCCCGGCTGGGAGGGGCGCGAACCGGGGCCACTGCCCCCTCCTTCGCTGAGCGCTCTAAGGGGGGGGGGGAAACGGGCCACCCCGGAAGCGCTTCCCGTGGACACGCCCTACGACGGCCGGCGCCCTATCGGAGAGACGCCAGCCGGCTCGAGGCGCGCGTCACAAAAGTCTTTCCGGGGCCCGAACGCCCTGGCAACCGCGTC
Source organism: Pseudonaja textilis (assembly GCF_049901715.1). NCBI lineage: Eukaryota > Metazoa > Chordata > Lepidosauria > Squamata > Elapidae > Pseudonaja > Pseudonaja textilis. The sequence continues at coordinate 16,011,906 of NC_142002.1, read as the reverse complement.
CGGTTGCTAAGGGGAATAGGGCGGGGCTTTTCAAGGAGACGAGCCGGCGCAGACGCAGACCGGCGGGAAGGTTTCCTTCAGCCAGAGGGAGATCGGGGGCGGGGCGATAGAGACACGCGGATTGTGGGGTCACGCGTGATTTGTTTATATGCTGGTCCTGAGAAGGGATCCCTGGCTTGAGCAGGGATGGGAGACCACTGGGAAATCCCAGGATGTGGAGGAATATCCAGAAGTCAATGTCTGGAATACTCTACCTGACTCTGTGATTTCTTCCCCAAACCCCAAAAACTTTTTACCTTAGACTGCCTACTATTGACCTCACCCCTTTCCTAAGAGGTCTGTAGGGGCAGTTATAAGCACACCAATGTGCCTACCGTCCCTGTCCTAATGTTTCTTTGTAGTTTTCTTATATTTATCCATTTTATGTATTCATAACTATGTTTATACTTATTCCTGTTATCTTATAATCGCTTGACAAAATAAATAAAAAATAAATAGAATAGAATAGGAATAGAACAGAATTCTTTATTGGCCAAGTGTGATTGGACACACAAGGAATTTGTCTTGGTGCATATGCTCTCAGTGTACTTAAAAGATACATTCGTCAAGAGTCAAGAATCATCAGGTAGCAATGATAGTCATAGGGTCCAATAAGAATCGAATAGAAAACAGAATCGAATAGAAAACAGAATCAAATCAAATCGAATCGAAAATAGAATAGAATTCTTTATTGGCCAAGTGTGATTGGACACACAAGGAATTTGTCTTGGTGCAAATGCTCTCAGTGTACATAAAAGAAAAGCTACATTCATCAAGAGTCAGGAATCATCAAGTACAACACTTAATGATAGTCATAGGGTATACAATAAGAATACGAATAGAATATTGGCCAAGTGTGATTGGACACACAAGGAATTTGTCTTGGTGCAAATGCTCTCAGTGTACATCAAAGAAAAGATACCTTTGTCAAGAGTCAAGAAGGGACAAGGGTAAAGCTTTTTTAGGTTCCACCCCCCAAAATAAGGGGTACTGGGCGAGGGAGAGGTAGCCCTGCACCCCACGAAGATTGTCATCATGCAAAACATCCATATTTCACACTGGCTTCCGCTGTTTACACAAAGCTGGCGTTTGTGCATCCAAGTGAGGCAATCGTATTTCAGAGCAGTATTTTTTTCAACCTGGGCCATTTTAAAGATGGATGGACCTCAAATCCAAGAATTATCCAGTCAGCAGGCAAGATGATAGCCACAATGGTCCAATTGAAGAGACAAACTTTTATTATTAATGTGAATTCCATTTTTTTAAAAAATAACATGGCTGTCTTTGACTTTTTGGACATACCAACTAGCAGTACCTGAACACACTTGTAAATGGATCATAAGCTTCCTAACAGACAGGAAGAAGCAGGTGAAGCTAGGTGGAATCACATCCGATACCTGTACAATCAGCACAGGGGCCCCAAGGCTGTGTGCTTTCTCCACTTCTCTTCTCCCTATATACCAATGACTGCATCTCAAGCAATCCATCTGTTAAAATACTGAAGTTTGCTGATGACACAACAGTAATTGGTCTCATTCGAGACAACGATGAATCTGCATACAGACAGGAGGTTATACAACTTGCCTCATGGTGTAACCGGAACAATCTGGAACTGAACACACTCAAAACCGTAGAAATGGTGGTAAACTTTAGAAGAAATCCTCCCATACTACCACCTCTTACAATACTAGACAACACAGTATCAACAGTAGACCTTCAAATTTCTAGGTTCTACTATATCACATAACCTAAAATGGACACTTAACATCAAAAACATCATCAAAAAAGCACAACAAAGAATGTTTTTTCTGCGCCTATTCAGAAAGCTCAAACTGCCCAAGGAGGTGCTGATCCAGTTCTACAGAGGAATTATTGAGTCTATCATCTGCACCTCTATAACAGTCTGGTTTGGTTCTGCAACCCAACAGGACAGACAGACTTCAGAGGATAATTAGGACTGCAGAAAAAACAATTACTAACCACCTGCCTTCAATGGAGGACCTGTATACTGCAGGAGTCAAAAAGAGGGCTGTGAAAATATTTACAGACCCCTCACATCCTGGACATAAACTGTTTCAACTCCTTCCCTCAAAACGATCCTATAGAGCCCTGCACACCAGAACAACTAGACACAAGAACAGTTTTTTCCCGAAAGCCATCACTCTGCTAAACAAATAATTCCCTCAACACTGTTCAACTATATACAAAGTGTACACTACTACGACTGTTAATCTTCTCACCACTCCTTATTACCCATCCCCTCCCACTTGATTGTTGATTGTACCCTATGACTATCATTAAGTGTTGTACATTATGATTCTTGATTCTTAACAAATGTACCTTTCCTTTATGTATACTGAGAGTATTTACACCAAGACAAATTTCTTGTGTGTCCAATCACACTTGGCCAATAATGTAATGTATTCTATTCTATTCTATTCTGTTCTATTCTATTCTATTCATACCCCACAGACATCACTGTGGCATTCTGGAGGGTCTTAAAACATTGCTCAACTTCAGCCTAAAGATTTCATAAAAAGTTTTGCTGAATTAATAAGAATCTCATCCTACATTAAAAGCTAAGAAACTTATAGCACCTTACAAAGGAACAGAAGAGATGTATTCTGACTTCAAACCCAACTGCCTTTAGATATAATGGGTATTCTGGATACTCTACTCTCTAAGCAGTTGAAGAATATTGGTGAAAATGAACCTTTCTTAATCTTTCCCACTGCCACAAAATTTGATACAAGTACAGCATGAATACTCATAATCTTTAAAATCGTCATTTAAGAACTAATCGCAGTCTGCACATAGACTAATCAATTACCCAGATAAAAACAAGGACAGCTGTGCTGAATTCTATAAAACTGTGTTATATCTTTATTAGGCCAATTCCACAATTACAAGTAATGTAGTAATTGGTTAATCAGAAAAGATTTTAACCAAACCTCCAATGCTGCAAAACAAAGATGGAAGTGAACTGGAAAATCTTTAGAAGCATTAATATGTTGTTTCTAATATCAGCAATTCTGTGCTTCGTGTTGCCTTCGTACCAAAATTTGGCCTATTCAAGTTGTTATACAGAGCCATGTAGAAATTCTACCATTCTGCCACTGTAATGAGGTACATTCTTGGGCCTTGTTTCTTTTAAATCCAAAAGAATTATTCGTTCAGCATTTTCTAGTTTACAGGGAAGAAAACTAGGTATTCAGCGTAGCAACAAGTAGATTTTTTGTACAGAAGCATAAGAATGTTATTTAACACTGATATGGGTCAGAACTTTAATAAGTGCTTAAAGCACAACGAATTTAATACAAAGCATCTAGTTACTAGTTCAGAATCATTAAAATACTTAAGTATTAAGAGCATTGTATCAATGACCTGACTTTTTTTTTTTTAGTCTGTCAACTTTTAAGTTATTTTAGTCAACAGAATAGCATGCCAGATGCTTATCAAGACTCAAATTCAAACGGAATATATGCAGTATATATACAGCCTATACACAATGCTCTGGGAGCAGAAGATCTGCTTGCAGATCCGGGATCAGCTCACATTTGATCATCTTCAGATTCTTCCTGTTCTGCAGGACAAGGAGGCAAAGGACGTACTCTGTCAATGGGGGAAAAAAAATACAAGTCAGTAATCCTTCCTATTTCTAAAATTCCAGTAAACTATATTTTCAATAGCTGGGCCATTAGAAGAGACTAAAAATATCGTAAAAGCATGCAGTCTTCATCTTGAACTGGAATCTGTTTTCCAGTTAGATTAGCAACCTTCAAGCCTTCTGTGTCACACAGTTACTTCCTTCTTTTTGTGTTGCCCTGAATAAAGATTTCAGAACAAGGTCTATTGAAACAAAGCACAGGTCGAAAATTCTACTATCTAGGTCAGTGTTTCTCAACCTTGGCAACTTTTAAGCTTTATGGACTTCAACTCCCAGAATTTGCCAGCCAACTCTTATGGGAGTTGCAGTCCATATAACAACTTAAAGTTGCCAGGGTAGAGAAACACTGAACTAGGTAATGCTGGAAGCACTATTTTAAAAAGCAATTTGCAAAAAGCAATGAAACAAAGCTTCACTGTGTGGTCTCACTGAAAAAAATAAAATTCCCAAAACATTTGCCCCCTAATACCTAGTAAAAAAAACCATTTTAGACATGGATTCTCCAAAACTCATGCTGTACTGAGTAAACAAGGGTAGTGAATTGTCATTTTCACTGAGCAGTAACTAAGGTGGTTAGATCAAGTGAGGTAGCAGTTTAAAAACATGGTTCACCAATCATTCTGTAGAGGATACAGCTAAGCATCCAAGTGCTTCAGTGACCCTCAAAAAGGACGCAAATGACCAGCTGACTCCAAGGAACATAAATCCTTCCATTCCCCACCATCCAGACAGATCTGAAGAAGCTTCTTGGATGAGAATTGAAACTTCTTCAAAGAAAAAAACGTAGTTCAGTTGACTCCTGAAAAAGCACCTTTGGGACAATCATGACACGGATGACTGAGAATTTATACAGACAATTCTTCTATAGAACAGGAGTCTCCAACCTTGGCAACTTTAAAACTTGTGGACTTCAACTCCCAGAAGTCCTCAGTCAGCACATTCTGGGAGTTGAAGTCCACAAGTCTTCAAGTTGCCAAGGTTGGAGACTGCCGTTCTATAGAACATGAAACCTTGAATACTTGGCAGCTGTTTTGCCACTTAGGAATGTGCAGATAGCCATCCTTACTTCTTCCTGCGTTTTCCTATTTCGCTGCACCCTGGCTCCTCCTCCAAGTTGTGGTTCTCCTTTTCCCGACGATTTGGAGTTTGCCTGAAGAACTCTCCGATGCCTTTTTGCCAAGGTGGAGTTGGCCTCACACATACCGGATTGCCTCCTGCATACTTACTCTCTGCTGCAGAAAGCAAACCAGAAGTTATGCCCAGCTAACGAAGTGGGGGAAAGCAACACACCCAATTTACAGAGTAGGCCTTGATTTATGATTGTTTTGTTTGATGACAGTTCAAAGTTAGGATGGCCTTGGAAAAAGTAATTTGCCACAACCTGGCCTCAAAGTTGACTGTTGTACATCATGCGATCATAATCCGGGCACTTGGTAACCTGGTCTCGTTTACAACAATTGGAGCAATTTGCAAACACAACATGGTCACCTTCCCAGCCAACTTCTACAAGCAAAGTTAATTGGGGAAGCCAGAGTCATGGTTTGCTTAACCATGGTGAACATGGTTGTCAATCCAAGTCTGGTTACATGATAACTCACTTCATGACTGTGAGAAGCGTTAATAAAGTATCCTTTTTATGACTCAAATCTCATGTTGAAAGATAGATTATGTCCTTGGAGTAAGGGAGTGCAGTACCAGGCATATGCCTTTGAAGCGCTGGGAATTATCACACTTTTTGGAATGTCTTTGAAATGCCAGATACCGGGTAAGAAAGTGTCTGTTATGTGCTGGGTACCAAAAAGATAATAAAATGTAACTTGTATCCTGAAAGATGTATTGTAAATCAAGCCATTTGTATACTGTGTGTGTGTGTGTGTGTGTGTGTGTGTGTGTGTGTAGTTTTAGAGTATAAAAGTAGAGCGAAATCTATGCTTTTTGTTCCTCCCAGCTGCCAAGGGTGGAACCCATCTGCAGATGTATATCCAATAAAGCCTTTTTCCTTGGATCAACTTTGAATCATGGTGGTTTTTCTTTAGCCACAATCTCACATGACCATATCATTTAGTGATTTACATTCCACTTTCAATTGCGACTTTAAATCCAGGACTACCTGTAGTAGCTACAAAAGCTTCCAATCCACCTATGGTTTAATCTCCGAATGCACAAACTATCTCAAGTTAATTAAAACAAGCCATCTTTGCTAAACTGTAATGCCAGAATGCATCAGATGAGCAATTTCAACTATCTATCTCACAGAAGTGAATATGAAGCTGTTGCTTATTCCTAAAATGTTTTAGGAATTCAGTCCGGAGCATTAAAAGCGCAAAATATTTTAGGCCTGGCTTAGATATACAGTATTGACTCTATAAGAAACAGCAGAATGACAGAAAAGCCCAGGAACCACATTATACGTGGCAGCAGCCCTGCGGTGGCTGCCGCTCTAAATTAAACAGCCACAGCACAGTATCTTTAATTTAAAGGAAGCAGAATGAAAGCATACTAAGCACCATGAAGGAAGTATGTGGAGCTTCAGTCTGATTGCAGCAGTCCTTGGCTTACAATAGTTCATTTGGTGACCATTCAAAGTTACAAGAGCACTGAAAAATGTGGTTTATGACCATTTTTCAAATGTACCTTTGCAGCATCTTGTGATTAAAATTCAGCTGGCTCATATTTATGAGTTCTGAGCCAAGTCAATAAGGAAGCCAGATTCACTTAACCAGGTTACTAATTTATCCACTGCCATGGTTCACTTAACAACAATGGCAAGAAAGGTCGTAACATTCGGCAAAATTCACTTAACAAATGTCTCATTTAACAGCAGAAACAGGGCTCAATTGTGGTTGCAAGTCAAGGGCTATTTGTACTTGCAGAGCAATTCTAAATTGAAAAGCACCAGTGGCCTTCAACCTCTGTCGAAAGCACATTAAAGCCAGTCAAGAATCAAGTCCATCTTACACACTCACCTTTCCTTGACGTAGGAGACGAACTAACATTCGCCTGTCCAGAGCCCAGCGCCTTCCGAGGAGCCCTGGCAGCTACCACTGGCATAAAGAAAGAATGAGAGATTATTTACAGTTAAAAAATGCCATTAAGTCCAATTATCTAGGTCTCAGACCAGTTGCTTCTTTTTACAATCCACAAAGAGTAGGGCAGTTTTTTAAAATGCAGGGGGGGGGAGGCTTAAACCAGTAAGGAGGGTGCCCTAGTTCAAGGTGCTTCCAGTCTAAGGTAAAGCAAGCTGACTGGATAGCCAGGTATAGGGCTACTTTGAATGAAAGCATTCCTCCATTTCAAAGAGACTGGGAATTGCAATACACACCATGCAGTCAAGCCACATGGTCAGCCAAAATTCTAAGGGCCTGGGCACCCTATGCTAACCTCAGCTGCCTTTTTCACAGCTTGCTGTGTCTTAAATCCAGCTTAAGTAAACACAGTTAAAATCCATCCCATTTAGAAGGAAGGAGGGAGAATGCAAAGCAGCTGCTTTAAGTATGGCAACTCACACCATCGTTTTAATCAGGAGGCTACAAGGCGGCTAGAGTCAGACCAGGCTGCTCAAGGAGTCGTCTGTCTGCCTTTGCTTTCTTTTTTTTTTCTTGGCTCACCATCTGCTGCAAATCTAACCTTCTTTAAGCAGTTAATTGCTGGAGACCTTATGCAAGCGGGCTACTTCTGCATTCTGGTTAGTTCTGCATCCCAGTTAGTTCTGCATCTCAGTTAGTTCTGTATCCCACTTAATTCTGCATCTCGGTTAGTTCTGCATCCCACTTAATTCTGCATCCTGGTTAGTTATGTGTCCCACTTAATTTTGCATCCCAGTTAGTTCTGTACCCCATTTAATTCTGCATCTCGGTTAGTTCTGTATCCCACTTAATTCTGCATCTCGGTTAGTTCTGTATCCCACTTAATTCTGCATCTCAGTTCTATATCCCACTTAATTTTGCATCCTGGTTAGTTCTGCATCCCACTTAATTCTGCATCCTGGTTAGTTCTGTATCCCACTTAATTCTGCATCCCGGTTAAGCATGTGCAAATGCTTTTACCTTTCCGATAGGCACCGGCGGTGCCGCCGCAGTTCGCCTTGGTCCGCACCATGCCCGTCCTTTGCCGTTGCACCAAAGGGAGAAAAAAAAAACGGAATAAAACGAGAGCCGGGAAAGAAAGCGGAATAAAAGGCGCAACTTTCTAGCAAAGCGGCCGAGCGGCGACTTCCTTCTGCCGCAATATTCGGGCTTCCCGCGCGCGCGCCGCGCTCCCATTGGCCGAGGCGGAGACGGCGAGCGGCCAATCACGTGCCAGCCCGCGACTTTCACCCGCGGTTCGAAACTCCGGCCGCCTCTGGATCTCTTGGCCGCCCGAGGAGCCGTCCGTGGGCGGCGGCGGGATCCCCTCGAACCCCGGGCCGCCGCAGGGCGAATGAACCCAACCGGGAGAAGCTTGATTGGGGCTCCTCTGGGGTTCTGCATGGCGAGAAGGGAGCCTCCGCCTATGGCAACCGTAATTGAACGTTATGCGTTTTTTTTTTTAAAAAATTATTTATTGAAGATTTTACATAAAATAACAAAGCAAATCTAAAGGAAAGGAAGAAAAAAAGAAGTGGTAGAAAAGAACAATGCACAATGGTATGTCCAAAGAATGGAATCGGGTAAAGAATGGAATCAAGGGTTGTGAAAAATGTAAGTGTGTAACACACGGGATTACAAACTGACCAGGCTGCTTGAGTTTGTACAGTGCTGCACTAGCTAACCATGTTTTAACCCCGAGTGTTATACGAAGCCAGCTAGTGAGATATCACTTCTGAAAAAAACATGCATAGGACAGCCTGGTCAATAGCACCAGAGGTAATCCTGCATAGATCTAATATCATCTATGCTAAATAAATCTCAAAGGAAAGTGGGGTATAAATTACAAATACAATCCCTTGTTTAAATCTGCTAATCTCAAAGAGAACTCATTCCTTATCTGAGGGCTGTGAAAATATTTACAGACCCCTCACATCCCGGACATAAACTGTTTCAACTCCTTCCCTCCAAACGATCCTATAGAGCCCTGCACACCAGAACAACTAGACACAAGGACAGTTTTTTCCTGAAAGCCATCACTCTGCTAAACAAATAATTCCCTCAACACTGTCCAACTATTTACAAAGTGTACACTACTATTACTGTTAATCTTCTCACCACTCCTTATCACCCATCCCCTCCCACTTGACCGTTTCCTAGTATGATTTGATTGTTGATTGTACCCTATGACTATCATTAAGTGTTGTACATTATGATTCTTGATTCATAACAAATGTATCTTTTCTTTATGTATACTGAGAGTATTTACACCAGGACAAATTCCTTGTGTGTCCAATCACATTTGGCCAATAAAGTAGTCTATTCTATTCTATTCTATTCTAAGGCCCCCTACTAATCACCCAATAAACACCTCCTTAAAACCTTTTTCCGGTTACCTACCTGGAAAGGTAAACAGGGCCATTCCACACCCAATCAAAGCCAAACGTAATTAAACTTACAATACAGCCAATCTAAACCCATCAAGCTTTCCTTGAGAGTGATAAAGGACAGTTTGCTTCTGCAACTCCATCCATTATCATGGTAATAAAAACCCTGAAAGCTTAATTGGTATTAAGCCACTTGAGTTCCATTGTCATTCACCAGAAGCAAGATGTTAAGAACCACTGATGAGGTTAGTTTGTTGATTGAGAAATGTGTCACAAGCACCTTCCCAGGCCTGGCATCAATGCCTATAGGAGAGGGAACAGCTATACAGTGATTGTCTAATATTCATTTTCTAAACACATTTTTGTCAGGCTTCCATCATGGGCTATGAGAAACAAACCAACAGATCTCCTACTATTTTAGCTGGTATCTGATATTTGGCAGAAAAATATGTTTGATTCTGGGGGTAACTACCCACCAACCTCCCTTTCCATGCATTTTTTTTTCACGCTAAATCTGCAGCTGTCACCACATCCTTTGTTACCAAAGGACAGTTTTTAACATGTGTGAAAAAGCATTTCCGGTAAGCAAGCACAGGTTAGGTTTGCTAATGTAACCCACTTCTGCATTCTGTTTATTGAAGCATGCTTTATGCTTGAATATTAAAAGATCAGTAGATTGGTTCAGAGAAAAGCAACAAAGATGATTAGGGGACTAAAGGCTAAAACATACAAAGAATGGTTGCTGGAATTGGATAGGTCTAGTTTAACGAATAGAAGGACTGGGATGACAGGATCTTCCAAAATCTCAGAGGTTGCTACAAATAGGAAGGTTTATTCTCCAAAGCACCTGAACTCAGGGCAAGAAGCAATGGGTAGAAACTAATCAAGGAGAGAAACAACCTAGAATTAAGGAGAAATTTCCTGACTGTTCGAACAATTAATCAGCCCCCAAAAGTTGTAAATGCTCCAACACTGGAGGTTTTTAAAACGAGATTGGACAACCATTTGTCTGAAATGGTGTAGGGTTTCCTGCTGAGCAGGGGCTGGACTAGAAGACCTCCAAGGTCCCTTCCAATTCTTATTCTATTCTAAAACCAGCCCTACACAAACTACAGTCTTTGACTTTCAACCATTCCTTTAGTTTGTTTGAAGTTACAACAGCACTGGAAAAAATGACTTACGACCCTTTTTCACGTGATCGTTGCAGCATCCTGTGAGAAAGTATCCTTTTTATGACTCAAATCTCATGTTGAAAGATAGATTATGTCCTTGGAGTAAGGGAGTGCAGTACCAGGCATGCCTTTGAAGCGCTGGGAATTATCACACTTTTTGGAATGTCTTTGAAATGCCAGATACCGGGTAAGAAAGTGTCTGTTATGTGCTGGGTACCAAAAAGATAATAAAATGTAACTTGTATCCTGAAAGATGTATTGTAAAACAAGCCATTTGTATACTGTGTGTGTATGTGTGTGTGGGTGTAGTTTTAAGGTATAAGAATAGAGCAAAATCTATGCTTTTTGTTCCTCCCAGCTGCCAAGGGTGGAACCCATCTGCAGATGTATATCCAATAAAGCCTTTTTCCTTGGATCAACTTTGAATCCTGGTGGTTTTTTTCTTTAGCCACAATCTCACAATCCCCATGGTCACATGATCAAAATTCAGCTGTTTTGGCAACTGGCTCCTATTTATGACGGTTGCAGTATCTGGAGGTCATGTGTAGAGTTGTAATTGCAGGAATGTTCCAATCTCGGATGGCAAACCTCAGATAAAGAATGGTTTCCAAGCAAATATAACTCAGGTAAACAAAGTCACTAATCTAAAGGAGGATTAGAGAGAGTAAGTCAACATATGTTAGACTTTAACTAGAGATAATTAATTGTATGTATTACTGTGCTAAACAGTAACAAAAGTTAAGCAGTAACCAAAGTTAACCAGTGATGGAGAATAACTAAAAATGTGTATAAATGCAAGACTAGAATCCAATAAAGATCATCATGATTCAGTTGTTCATGATCAAACAACTCGACTGCCTCGTCATTACAACAGTCATGTGAGGTCACTTGCAACCTTCCGACAAGCAAAGTCAACGGGGAAGCCGGATTCACTTACCTGTGTTGCTAATTTAACAACTGGTGATTAACAACTGTGACAAGAAAGGTTATAACTCTCTTGGCCGCTGTCTCAGCAACAGACATTTTGGGCTCCATTGTTGCCATAAGTCAAAGACTGCCTGTGGTTTCAGCAAAGTTACAGTAGCAGGATGGAGAAGTCAGCATTTTGGAGACCCATCACCGAAAGCAGGTGGACTTGTGGATAAATTGACCACACAAGTGGTGGGATTCAAAAAAATTTACTACCAGTTCTGTGGGCATGGCTTGGTGGGCATGGTGTAGCTTGGTAGGCGTGGCTCGGTAGGCATGGCAGGGGAAGGCTACTGCAAAATCCCCATTCCCTCCCCACCCCACTAACCTGCTTTCCAGCTCCATTACCCTGGGCAGGGCAACAAAAGGAGACCCAGCTGATCAGCTGGACTCCGGCGGCAGAGAATCGACGGGGGCAAAGATCTGTGGATCAAAACCATGCTAACCACAGGTGAACACATGTTGGAAATGTGACAAAAATGATGGTATGTTCCAGGTGAGTTAAGAAGAAAGACTACTTGGGAATCAGAGGCTTGAGAAAATTGATCATGTTAACCAGGATCCATGGGAAATAAAAGTCTGGATTACAGGCCCAATTTTTAGAAGGTTTTTTTCATCACTGCTCAAATAAGGCCCATCATTTCACTTGTCCTGATCTGCATCTCTGCTGTGTTCTTAGGTAAAACTGGTCTATCAACTAAGCATCTTGAACTTAGGGAAAAGTCTTAATGTTCTGCTTTCATCCTAACAGTCATTTATCTTCTTTGCAATTGTTCTCTTGCTTCTGTAAGAGAGGAAGTTGAGTACAGACAGTCCAACCGAATCCTAGAGCTTCCCTTGTTCATGAAGCCAAGAAGATAAATAAAAGCTGCAGGAATTTCCTGATCCTGGATGTTTATAAAAAGTATAAAAGTTATACTTGTGTTTCCACTTGATAGCGAAGGTTGCCACTGTCTTTTTCTCCAACAGTTTGCTGATTGACAGCTTCTGGGAACAAATTAAAGAATGTCTGTATTGGTTTGACCGTGTCAATTTGAGGAAAACACATTTTATGAAGGAAGATCTAAGTCACTGGGTGGTCCATTCCAGTAAATCTTGATAAGCACATCCGAAAAAATAGACAATTGCAAGTTCATTAAGGTTTCCTTAAAAAAGAACAGTAACAATGCAAACTTGAAAGGTTTCCCTAGAAATTCCCAACACCGGGGTTCTGTGTTTGTACCAAATGTCTGTTGGTTCACTCAATTCATCTGGCTTTCTTGCATCCAGGTTCGATCACCATAATTGCAAAAAAGTTGTTGAGACTTTGGAAAAAGTGCAGAGAAAAGGAACTAAGACAATTAAAGGCCTGGACAGTTGCAGGAACTGAAACTAGTTTGGAGAAAAGAAGGACTTGGATGACATGGTAGCAGGATTCCAGTATTTGAGGGGCTGAAACAAAGAAGTGGGGGTCAACTTAATTTCCAAAGCATCAGAAGGCAAGACAAGAAACAATGGAAACTTATCAAGGAGAAAACACAGCAAGGAGAAATTTCCAAACAGTGAGGACAATGAACCAGGGGAACAGCTTGACTTCAGAAATTGTGGGTGCTCCTTCACTGGAGGTTTTTAAGAAGAGTCTAGACAGTCATTTGTCTGAAATGGTATAGGTTCTGCTTGTGCAGGGGGCTGGACTAGAAGATCTCCAAGGTCCCTTCCATCTCTTCCATTTGTACAGCAGTCCATATGAACATGGTTGCCCACCTTGCAGTGTATAACAATAGATGGATAGAGATATATATTAAAAATAAAATCAAAGGCAAAGACTGCAATGAGCAACATAAGGACTCATCACACTTTGAGAACCTTGGAGTTTGATACTCAGATTCTTTAGCTATTCCACTATCATAAACTCTAAAACCTCTTGGAACTTTTACTTTACATGTTCTTGTTGGAAGAACTGTTTATTCTTTTTACTTATTATTTGTCCTACTTACCCACTCGTGGGCAACCTGAAGGCTATATTAGCTCTTCTCATTGTGATTAGACTTGGGTATAACAATAAAAGTGCTGATAAACCCATGGCAAAACTCTAGCTCAGAGTCTGAATAAACATTCAGCCTTGTCTTTCAGCTCCTGTAACCAACTGCAGATGTGTGTCCTTGGAGCTGGAATGCAAGAGGTCAGCAATCTGTAGGCAGCCATTTTCTAGTCATAAACAATGGAGCAATGTCATAGCAGGAGAGATGTAGGATGTTCACAGTTAAGAGAGTCACAACTTTTTCTAAAAAAAAACCTTTTCCCTTTGATGAAAACTACAGCGGATTATTTTTGGAGAGGAGGAGGAGATTTTGATTGCTACAAATTTTTATTTTATATCTCAAGGTTGAGCCTTGACATGAGAGAAGTGTAATTGGTATGGAGATGAATAACCAACTAGATTGCAGAAAAGTTGGCATGGTGACAGAAGGGGCTGAGAATAAGGACATCAACTTACATATTCCAATGATATGTCTTCCCTTCTTCTTTTGACTTTGAGGTTTTGGGGTTGTTGGTTTGGTTTCTTTGCTCCTTTTTCTCTTTTTCAGATTCCTAGTGAAAAGAATTGGCTTCAACCAAGATTTTAGTTGGGCAATCCATATGGTTGTTTTTAGCTGTTAGGAACTGTGTGATGCAGTTCTAATATCAATGTTAGGTGTTTTTATTCCAATCATCCGTCCCAAAGGAGTCTAAAGTAGAATATATACTTCATACACAAACACAGGGGCCCAACAGGGACATATTTTGAGGTCAGCTTTATTCAATGTTTTTATGAATGATCTAGATCAGGGGTGTCCAACCTTGGCAACTTTAAGACTTGTGGACTTCAACTCCCAGAATTCCTCAGCCAGCTGGCTGAGGAATTCTGGGAGTTGAAGTCCACAAGTCTTAAAGTTGCCAAGGTTGGACACCCCTGATCTAGAAAATAGGACTAATATGCAGATTTTCAAGTTTGGGGATGACACATTGGGTGGCACCAGGATAACAGAATTTGCAATTTAATCTGGACAAGTTGGAAGACTAGGATAAGAGGGTAAGGGGGAATAATGTAAGATATGATCCTGAGGGACCTAAAGTTAAACTCTAGATTTCTTAAAGTTGTCAAATTTGAGAAACACTGGACTTCTGGATCCTATCCAACTCTAAGATGTTCTGATTCAGTAAAACAAGGTAAGATAAAACTATCAAGAATAAAGACCTATTCAGCGACAATCAATAAAAAAGCCAAAACGATGAAAAACAAAAACTTTTTTTTAAAGGATCTCAATTATAGGCAGTCTTTACATACCTAATATTTGGGCAACATCCGGGCTTTTAGTTATTAATGAAAACAATTCCAGAAGGGGAAGAACCCTGGGGCAACATCCTCTTGCTTTCTAAATTGCCTAATAGCTGCCGGGAGATCTCAAATAAGTCCTTCACTCAGCATTTTAACCACTGGAGAAGGCAATCTCCTTTTGAAGGGTTTAAAAGCAAACTGCCTTCGCTGATTTCAAGGTTGTCTAAAAAGATAAGATAATTTTTAAGGGGCGGACTTCAGCATTCTTCCTTGCTTCTTGCAGGGTACAGAAACAGTTGCTCCAACTGGAATCAAGAAGCAACATGAAGGTAAGAGAATTTTTTGGTTTGTCTTTTTAATTTCTTTCTGGTTTTCCTCTAAATATGTTCTCTTTTTACTTGTTCTTCGGCTGCATTTGTTTCAGACCCTGCAAGATTCTTTGTTTTATTTCCTATACCCAGTTTTGGGTATAGGAAATGCCTGGCTGCGTTTTCGTTCCCCGCACCCCCTGAAAATTCCAGCATTGTCAGCTCAGATCTTTATACTTTTTGGAGTCAGATTCTTGTTCTGCTTTACGCGCTTTAATACTTATGGGGGAGTGGGATCCAGAAAGGCAGGCGGGTTTTCTTGGTGGTGGTGGCGGCAGGGGAGATAGTGTTTTTGCACTAGGTTACTCACTTTGGAGTAACTATCATGTCCTGTTTTTGAATTTTTAAACAACTCCTTAAAATATACTTGCTTGGAAGATTTGATTGGCAGAGTCCCTGGCTTACCAAGCTTTAAGCATCCTGTGTATCAAAACTCAAGTTTTATTTGAACAGAAGTGACATAATTTATTTTAAGTTTCTTTTGGAAATAAATGTTCTTTATTCTTTCTGCTTTTATTACACCGAAATAGATAGGTTTGGAGTTCATATACGGAATTCATCTGGTCTTATATTCACCCATCTTGTGAATATTGCTAGCCCTTCTTATCTATTTTCTTGTGACCTTCGGGGAAGGTAGAATTATATTTTATTCTTCCATGTATTTGCAGAATGTAAAAGATGCAAATTCTCTTTATCAATAGATAAAAAGAAACATTTTATTGTGTCTGCATTAAGTGTTAATAGCCATAAAACCTCTCCATAATTTCTTACGGAATTACTTTTCCATTGTCATAAGGGGTTAATTGAACTTATTTCTCCTGCTTTAAATGTTACTTATCTCTTTTCTCCCCCATCTGTTTTACTCTGCCCCAGTTAGCTATTATCTCTGCTCAGCCTCCCTCTAGGCCTTCCGCCTCTCTGAATAGTTCCAGATAATAATAATAAAAAGTAGCTGGTTAACTTTTTATTTACATTCTAACAGAATCACAAGATGTCCAGAATTTTTTTGTAACAGCTGTTCCATATCCTGGACCTTTTCTAGAGTTGTCTTTTGTATTCCCATGTTGGTAATCTCAATTTTGTTCTCTCCCACGCTTTCATATTCTATAAGGTCTGTGTCGCATAGAAGTTTTAAAACATTTTTTACCTTCTAAAAAGTTTATCCGTAGACATTTGCATCCTTTCTGAGACATTTGTTATTAATATTTCAACCTGCATTTTAAAATAAACTCTTAAGAAAAAGAAAGTTGTAGCCCTTAACTAATTCAATTCTTTTCTGCTTTAATCCTGTAGTTCCCTCTAGTGTTCATCTGCAGTCTTTATCAAGTTGCTAAAATGGTTTTAGTTTCGTTTCAGTTGTTTCCCTCGGGTATGTTATTTAATTATAACAGTACTTGTTTTTCAAATCTTACAGCAAAACTAATGTGCCAAATCTCTCTGGTCTAAGTGTGTGTGTGTGTGTGCGCGCCATCTAAATGATTCACAATGGTAGAAACACGCTAACTGTAGCTAAGTTCATGCACCATGCTAACTGTGGGTAAAGGAAGAACAGTTTCTTGACCTATTCCAATTCTCTGGATGTATAGAACACATTAAACCATAAGCCAACCACGAACACCACCATCGTCTGAGACTTCAGATTGCAGCTTCAATATGTGATTGTTCTAGTGGACATGGCTGGCTGGGGGATTCTGGGAGTTGAAGCCCACAAGTCTTAAAAGTTGCCAAGTTTGCCACGTCTCTGCTTTTTAAAACCTCAAGGCCGCTGTGCTGTAGTTTTAGAAGGGATGAGACCCGGAACTAGAAATACGCAGCCACCGTTGCCTAGCCGGCGCCTGCGCGCGTTGCACCCAAACCGAAGCCCGGCCGGCTTTTTTGTGTATGTGTGCGTGTGCACCCGCTTTCTTCTTCCCCCGTCATGAAGGCGTCGCTGTCGGAAGCCGAGATGGTGGCGCCGTTCGTGTCGTGGTGCATGGGGGAGCTGCGCGGCACTTTTGGGCTGGATGTCAGCGAGGAGATTATCCAGTGAGCTTGGGGGTGGGGGCGGCCGGAGGCAAAGGGGGAGCGGGGCAGAGCCCACGGTGTCACCTCGTCATGGGCTGCCGTCTTTGCTGGGGGGCAAGGGTGGCCCCTCTGTCCTGCCCGCTTGCCCTTTGGCTTCCTTTGGCCCCGGCAGGCCGAGAAGGGCAGTTACCATGCTGAGGATATTGCTTTGCCCCTTAGACAACAGGCAGGAGTTCAACAGGTGGCAGGGCATGGAAGGAGTGACCCAGTGAGGTGACAGCCTTGGGCAATTGAGGCTTTGGTGGGTGGGGGGAGATGAAACCCTATTGTGGCTTGTTGGCAGCACAGGATGTTGTGTGACTCTTCCAGGCCTTGCAAGCAATAATATACACATTTCGTTATACAACAGAGGTCCCCAAACTTGGCAACTTTAAGACTTGTTGGACGTCAACTGCCAGAATTCTCCAGCCAGCTATGCTTTTTACCTTCTAAAAAGTGTATCCGTAGACATTTGCATCCTTTCTGAGACATTTGTTGGACTTCAACTATGCTGGCTGGAGAATTCTGGCAGTTGAAGTCCATAAGTCTTAAAATTGCCAAGTTTGGAGACCTCTGTTATATACCAATATTAAAGGCAACAAACAAAACTGAGTATGTATCGTTTCTAAAATGCTTTGCCCAAATGCATGCAACTGGAAAGGGGATCGAGCTGTTTTCCAAAACATTCAACAGGTAACAAACTAAAAATGTCAGGCATGTGAAAGCACAAATGCCAGCTGTAACCCTCAGCAGGGGAACAAAAACAGTAGATTTTATGCGTTAAAAAAAAGTGAGTTACAGTTAAAACTGAAAATGTTGCTAGACAGGTTTTTGGGGGGGCGTTAACTAAATGCTTCAACAGGATGCTGTGCTAACAAGGGAAAGGGGTGGTGGGGTCTGTAAGGGGATATAAACTGACATTCATACTTTGTTCTGTGTCCACTTTCTCAGTGCGCCTGTGTTTGCAAAGACATTAATAAACTTCTTTGCTGCTTTTAAGTTATTGCCTCGGGTAGTTCCATATGCAAACGTGCACTGTTTATAGGACAAAGAAATATAACAATTATCATTAAGAGATCCTAGTAACAAAGTCCGGCCAGTGTTTTTCAACCTTGAATTCCCCAAATTGTATTTTCATAAGCACCTCTGTATATTTTTAGGTATATTTTGTCTATCGATGATGAGGAAGAGATTCGCGAGTATGTCACGGACTTAATCCAAGGGAGAGATGGCCAGAAGAAGTACTTCATAGATGAACTTGTAGCCAGGTGGAAACAGTCCCGTTCTACAACTTTGGATCCTTTGCCGCTGTGTCAGAAAAGGGATGGTAAGTGGAGAGCAGAAAATGAGATAAAAATTTGTTCGGGGACAAAGGGGGTGTTAGCAAATCATTGTTAAATTTGCAAACCAATTAATAGCAAACTTCAGCCTTTGCTACCATCTATCTTGGTCTGAATTCTTGTAGGCTTGGTTTGATAGCGCTGCCTAAGTGCATTGTAGCTAAAATATGGCCCTCCAGAGTTTGCTGAAATATAGCAGTCAACATTCCTTGCAATGAAGGTTAGTTGAGTTGAAATTCTGTGGAATTAATAGCTCATTGGTATCTACAGGATACCTGCCCCTGGCCTTACCAAAGAAAGCTGCAAGTCACACAAAAAAGACCACTTATTTCTAAGAATGCAGTGTTCCTGGGCAGCTTTCTGTAGATTGAATTAGTTATGAGACTAAAAAAAGATACGTCTACACTGCTTTCACCTTCTTCCTTTAATATCTAGGAATATGTAGTGATGTGTCATAATTGTACGTGGCCCTGTAATTTATGGACGGTAGCAGAAGATCTGTACAATGGTCTTGTGTCGTTCTCTTTGTTTATTTAGACTGTTGGTCCCCAAACTCTTCAGCTCTTGGACCCATTCATGAGGTTTCACATTGTTCATTGACCCTCAAACATTTATGATATGAAAATAATTTAATAAATGCTACTTTAATAGCATTAGCAATAATAACAGCAACAAGAACGGAGACAATTCAAGGCTGCTCTTGCTGGTAGCTGACCATCCAACACTGGATAACACTGTCTTGATACCTCATTTTCAGAATTAGGAATTGGCACGGAGTTCTACAGGGACCCTCAAACATGAATTGACCCCAATCAAGCTCCCATAATTTCTTCAGTATCTATTGACCTCCAGATACTTACTGATCTTTTGAACCCTAGACATTTATTAATCCTTTGGACTGTCCCATTGATCCTTGGGGGAGAGGTTGATATGGACCACTTTGGGGAACCCAGATTTAGATATTTACAGAAGGATGAGGAAAAATATCTGGACCAAAACCAGCATCTGCTATGTTTTTCCTGTTCTTTTAGATATTTTGGATACTCCTCGGCCAGGAGACCAGACAAAGAGAGGAAGGCATAAAGGAAGAAATAAACAGGAAACACCTATTTATGTTGAAGCCTGCCAGCCTGTAGAGAAAGTAAAAACACCACTCGATTTAGCCAAGGTAGGTGCATTTGGTGTCTACTGTTATTAGAACAGATTCATTTTGGTGTAATTTTTATGCAATTGATTATAATTACTTCACTTAGTGCTTTTCAAGGGCTCACTGCACTTCGTGGTGAATAATGAGGCCTTGCCTAATCCAAATACCACAAAACCCTGGATAGAGGAGCAGTTAAAATTGTTTTTTAATAAAGAAAGACTAATTTAATGTTTACCCATTATTTTGCAGTGAAATAATATATTTCAGGAAAATGGGGAACTAATTTCAGTTCAGGAAGTTCTTGCGCTCTCTCTCTCTCTCTCTCTCTCTCCAGACATGGCGGGGGAGAGGGAGGGAGCAAGAGAGAGCATACGCACACACACATATTCTCTGTTATAGTATATCTGCTCCTTGGTATGTTTTCCTCTCTTCATTTTATCCCTCTTTCTCCACTTTTATAACAGGCTCAGGAGGTCACCAGAGGCAGCAACTCCTGTTCCTCCAAGAAGAAGGCAAAATACGTCAATTTGTACACAAAAGAAGGCCAGGACAAGTTGGCTGTCATGCTTCCAGGGCGCCATTCCTGTGAATGCCTGGCCCAGAAGCACAAACTCATCAACAACTGCTTGACGTGCGGGCGCATCGTTTGTGAACAAGAAGGGTCTGGGCCTTGCCTTTTCTGTGGAACTCTGGTACGTAAATAAGGATGGACAAGGCTGGTTTTTTTAAGGAGAAACCTCTGAAATATTATATTTTTGGTTTACATTTTAAATATCTGCTTAACACTGAGAAGAAAGATCTGTCATTACCCCAGATCCCCTTTGCCTACACCACAAAAACTCTCACTGTATATATATATACTCTCACTATGTATATATGCTCATAAAAAAAGAGAGAGCGAAATGTATTCCTAACTAGAGAGGCCACATATTACGGAGTTGCAAGACAGCCAGTAAATGAGTCCAGGACAAAACCAAAGAGCAATAAAAAGATAATCAAGTCTTACTTTGTTACTTTGTGGTTTTTAATTTGCTTTGAACATGCTTTCATTAAAAAAATGCTTTCATATCAAATGTAGATGAAGTTATAGTTTTGAAAGCAGTCTTAAACAGTGGACAAATTATGCAAGTAGCAATGAGCAAAGATATTTCCTACATATCGTTGGAAGACTTAAGTTTAATCGGACATTTCTATTCCTTTTGTAGGTATGCACCAAAGAAGAACAGGATGTCTTGCAACGAGATTCCAACAAAAGCCAAAAGCTCTTAAAGAAACTTTTGGGAGGTTGGTATTCTTTGAAGGACAATCGACTTTGTTTATGGGAAGCTGGCAAGGAAAGTTAAAAATCATGATCACATGATGAGGGGATCCAGCAATACTTGAAAATCTGGGCTGATTATCAAGCACCTGTTTGTTTAAAAACTTTAACCATGATAGTTTACAGACACACAAATCTAGAAACGTACATTTCCTTCTTTTAAGAAGTACATCGAACGTACTCCATACATGATTTGTTGTCATTTTGTATTATAAGGCTTTTATTTAGTGAACCAAATGTTTTGCAAAAACATTATGAATAGACAAATGGATATTTGAATGTACAGGTGTACGACCACAGTTGAGCTCAGAATTTCTGTTGCTAAGTGAGCCACTGGTTAAGTAACTTTTGCCTCATTATTGAGCTTTCTTGTCACTGTTAAGTGAATCACTGCAGTTGTTAAGTTAGTAACCCGGTTGTTAAGTGAATTTGGCTTCCCCGTGGACTAGGCTCGGCAGAAGATCACAAAAGGGGATGACACTGCAACTGTCATAAATGTGAATCAGTTGTGAAGCATCCGATGCAAATCACGGGACCGTGGGAAATGCTGCAACGGTCATAAGTGCGAACAATGGTCATAAGTCACTTTTTTTCAGTGCCGTTGTAACATCAGTCACTAAACAAACTGTTGTAAGTCAAGGACTATCTCATGCCAAAATCTCCACAGTGTTGTTGTTTATAAAAGTTAAGAAAAAAAAAAAACCACCCCTAAAATAGTAAAGAGAAACATTTACTTTCCGACTTCCTTCTTCTTTGTACTAAATTGAGCTTTTCTTGGGGCTGCGCTGGGGTTTCCCTCAGGTGCAGAAAACTCTGGGAAGGCGGACCCAAGTGACAAAGACTCGCTCCAACTTCGAGAGGCTCGACTTAAGTCAGGTCTGGAGACGGCTGTGAAGCACAAAGACAAACTACTGGAATATGACAAAAACAGGTGTGTGGGAGAGCAACCTACAAAAGGAGGAATTGACCAACTTTCCCCAGCTGAATGCTTCCAAAATGTATTGGATTTTTGACTCCTTGATTTCCTAGCCTGTATAGTTGAGGCACCTGGCAGACACCCAGCTTTGTTCTCAGTTGTGCCGGAAGGGTTCCCGGCTGCAGTTTACATCCATGGCCGCTGAGCTTTGCTCTTGCACTTTCTGTTAAAAGCAGCCACGCCAGCTTCAGCTTTCAGCCAGCAGGTTGCCTTATGGCAAGATCTGAAGTGGCTTTCCTGAAGAGAGAGGGGGAAAAAGCCCGCGGGGCAAATCATTAACGGTGAGAATCTCTGCTAGCTGGACTTGCCTTTTGACGGGAGAACTCCAGCCGGCGGGGGTGGGACGCTGTTTGATAGAAGGGCTCCTGTACCTGGTTGGAGAAAAAGAAAATGTTTCTCGTTGCCAGCCCCAGGCTCCTTATGCAGTCCGTTATGGGTAAAACCTAATTTTAATCTGGGACACAAAAATGAACAGTGGGGAGTTAAGGCATCAAGCTTGAAACCAGGAGGCGGTGAGTTCCAGTCCCGCCTTAGGCATGAAAACCAGCTGAGGGACTTTGGGCCGGTCCCTCTCTCAGCCCACCCTACCTCAGAGAGTTGTGGGGGGAAAAATAAGGAGGGGTATTATGTGTGTACATCCTCTTGAATTATTTATAATAATGAGGGCAGGGTATACGTAAATAGCTTCGGCTGAGTCAGTCCTGGAGGACTCCATTGAAAATCTGGAGAGCCATATTATAATTACTACATATACCTAAATGTTAGAAGTTGAAAGATTACTATCATGTATACCTAAATAAGACCATTATTGTTATTAGTATTGTGTATAAAGAAATTGATCCAGACAATACACTGTTCACTAAACGCTATGTATGTCAAAGATGTGTGTGTGTGTGTGTGTGTGTTATGTTTTCGTGGGTATTTATATGTATGGTATTTAGGTTTCTTTGGGTATTTTCCCACGTCTTAATATTTGTGCTTTTATTATAGCAACATTTCGGCAGAATCTCATCTGCCATCCTCAGGCTTGTGTATTTGGTGCTTTTAAAAAGACACAATACACAATACACAAGCCAATACACAAGCCTGAGGATGGCAGATGAGATTCTGCCGAAACGTCGCTATAATAAAAGCACAAATATTAAGACATAGGAAAATACCAGAAGAAACCTAAATACCATACATACATACATACATACATACATACATACGCAGGTCTTGGCATGTTCGAGTCTTTTCCCGTGTAAATTGAGAGTATCTTCACAACGTTTTGACGAGGTCCCACTCGCCATCTTCAGGCTGGTGCTTTTGGCCTCTTGCTTGTGCGAGCAAAGCGTGATCGGAGCTGCCGTCTCCCTATATATACTGGTGGGGAGGTGTGATGTGCTGGCTCTGTTGTAAGCGGGCTGGTTGGCTGTGTTGTTATTTCTTGATTGGTTGATGGAGTTGATGTTTGCAGATTGGTTGGCTTTTTCGTAAGAACCTGTGTGGCTGAGGTATTGGCTGTGTGTCTATCAGCCTCCTGTATTGTAACGACCTGGGTAATGGGCTGTGTGATGACCTTCTGAGTTCTATTGTTGTGACACCCTGGGTCTTGTGCTGTAATCTCCTGGGTCGTTCCAATTTTCATTTTGGTTCAAGGGGTCGAGTGACAAACGATTGGAAACACCCCTGGGGTGATGCTGCCCATCAGAAAACCGTAGGCCAATAATCTGGATCAGGGGTCTCCAACCTCGGCAACTGGCTGAGGAACTCTGGGAGTTGAAGTCCACCAGTCTTAAAGTTGCCACGGTGGGAGACCCTTGGTCTGGATTGATATCCAATGGCTTCCCAGATGCCAACACAGGGGTTGACGGTAGTAACGGTGCTGCCTTGCCCACCTTCCATTCTGCTCCCACAGTGTGCGGCGAACTCAAGTAATCGACGACGAGTCTGATTACTTCGCTACCGACTCCAACCAGTGGCTGTCCAAGCAGGAGAGGCAGGTGCTGGAGAAGCGGGCAAAGGAGCTGTACGAACTGCGGCACGCCACGCGGCTGTCCAGGAAGATCACCATCGACTTCGCCGGCCGGCAGATCCGGGAAGAAAACGACAACATGGCGGAATATCACAGCAAGTGAGGATCCTGGTGCGGTGGGGAGGCGGGAGTGGCCAGGCGAGTCCTTCTGGGAACAGTGGGTGTACTTTGGGTGGGAGGGGATATGTTGGGAGGGGCTTGGAGTTTTTCTCTGTTCCTCCTGCATTCATTCAAGCATTTTCATTCATTCATTCATTCACTCATGGATCCCGTTTAAGCATCTATGAAGGGGTCTTCTCTGCGAATCTGAAGAATTTGTGCTGACAGGAAGGACTTGTGGCCCTTCAAATACAGGTGGTCCTTGATGTCTATGAAGATTCTCAGTCATGGTTGTCCGAAAGGTGTTTTTTCAGAAAGCAACGGAACTTTCTGGTTTTTCTTTTGAAGACATTTCACTCCTCATCCAAGGAACTTCTTCAGTTCTGACAGGATGGTGGGGAATGGAAGGATTTATATTCCTTGCAGAAAGCTGGTCATTTGCATCATTTTAGAGGGTCGTTGAGGCCACTTGGAGGTTTATCTGTGTCCATCCTCAGGGTCACCTGAGTGATGCTCCTGGTTCCTGCAGTCTACAATTTTTTCTTTCGTCCGGAAATCCATTCCTTCTCCCGCACCATTCCAAGGGTGTTCATCCCAAATTGTACAGCTAAAAGTCTGTAGAGATTCCCAGTCCTCCAGGTGGTGGTTATACCGAAGGTTCATTTTCAAGAGGCAACTGGACTTTCTGATTTTTCTTTGAAGACGTTTTGCTTCTTATCCCAGAAGCTGCTCTGACTTGGGGAATGGAAGGATTTATACTCATTGCAGACAGCTGAAGTCAGAGCTGAAGAAGCTTCTTGGGTGTGAAGCAAAATGTCTTCAAAGAAAGATATGGAAGTCTAGTTGCCTCTTGAAGAAAAAAGCACCTTTGGGACAGGTAGTTCTCAACTTACCACCATTCATTTAATGACAGCGGCACTGAAAAAAAGAAACATGGCCGTTTCCCACACAATTATTTCAGCATCCCCATGGTCGTGTGATCTAAATCAGGGGTCTCCAAGCTTGGCCACTTTAAGCCTGGCGGACTTCAACTCCCAGAATCCCCTAGCCAGCTGGCTGGGGAATTCTGGGAGCTGAAGTCCACCAGGCTTTAAAATGGCCAAGCTTGGAGACCCTTGATCTAAATCCTTGGCAACTAGTTTATATTTGTGGTGGTTGCAGTGTCTGGAAGTCATGTGATTGCCATTTGTAATCTTCTGGAGGAAGCCAAATTTGCTTAACGACCTCACGGTTCATTTAACAACTGCAGTGATTCACTTTACAACTGTGGCAAGAAAGATCATAACAAAGGGGGCAAAATTCATTTAGCAACTATCTCGCTTAGCAATAGAACTTTTGGACTCAGTTGTGCTTGTAAGTTGAAGACTACCTGTAGCGCTACACTAGTTTTCTGCCTCCTTCCCTGCTGGGCCGGGCCAGTAGGGACTAATATTTCAGCAACAGATAGGAAGCTTAGTAATTTATAGCATGCTTATATATTCTGTCAGTTCTGCAACCAGACAAGGACTAAGCAGGCGCTAAAGAGGAGAGCCCTGTATTTGCAATAGGAAAAGATCAGCTGCCCTGATGGATTCCTCTCTTGCATTCATTCATTCTGTTCTGCCAAATAGTGAGCTTCCATAAAAGCTCCTGAGGGGAAGGGAAAAGCAGGCTCAAGCCCTTAAGAAGTTTGCTACTGACTTACTAACCCGGGTAATTAAGGCTGCTGTTAAATAATTGAGCAAATGTGTTCTCCGCATTTGCAGCTCATTAAAGGACCCAGGTCCATGTTTGCGTGAGAAGGGCATTTCCACAGCTCTTCTATGAAGAGGGAAGAGAATATCACAGGATTAAGGACAAATTTGATGGGTTGTCCTTGCAGGTTGGATGAGACAGTTGAAGCAATTAACCACGGCTCTCTGGTCAAGGCGAAGCAAAATCCAGACAGGAAACTTGAAGACTTGGGAGTCTTGGTGAATCCGCACATTCTCCAGGCAGCTCCAGTGGTCAGTATTTTTTTCTTTCTCTTCCTTCCTATGAAATACCTCCCAATAATCCAGTATCTATCTTTTCAGGAATAAATTGTGGAGATATCTATCCTAGGGTTAGGATTTCTTTTTCTTTTGTCTGCATAAGTTTTCTTCTTTGGGCATCCCCAACCTGTTGAGGGCTGAGAAGTAACACTAAGCCAGGGGTGTCAAACTCCAGGCCAGCAGATAGATAAAATTCTTTATTGGCCAAGTGCGATTGGACACACAAGGAATTTGTCTTGGTGCAAATGCTCTCAGTGTACATAAAAGAAAAGATACATTCATCAAGAGTCAAGAATCATCAGGTAAAACACTTAGTAATAGACATCAAATCAAACTAGGAAACAGTCAATAAAAATCGTTAGGATACAGCATCAAGTTTACAGTCATACAATCACAAGTGGGAGGGGATGGGTGATAAGGAGTGATGAGAAGATTAACAGTAATAGTGCATACTTTGTAATAGTGAACAGCGTTGAAGGAATTATTTGTTTAACAGAGCAATGGCTTTCAGGAAAAAACTGTCCTTGTGTCTAGTTGTTCTGGTGTACAGTGCTCTGTAGTGTCGTTTTGAGGGTAGGAGTTGAACCAGTTTATGTCCAGGATGTGAGGGGTCTGTAAATATTTTCACAGCCCTCTTTTTGGTTCGTGCAGGATACAGGTCCTCCATGGAAGGCAGGTTGGTAGTAATTGCTTTTTCTGCAGTCATAATTACTCTCTGAAGTCTGTGTCTGTTGTTGGGTTGCAGAACCAAACCAGACAGTTATAGAGGTGCAGATGACAGACTCAATCATTCTTCTGTAGAACTGAAGACCTCGCAAAAACTTACTTTTTATTCCTTCTGCTCAGTTCAGTGACAGTAATGGCAGTTAAGCACAAGTCAAAAAAAACCCTTTCTATTTCTACTTTTCATGCTACAATTCCAAGTATAAAAATGGTGTTTTGTTTTTTTTGTTCTCTTTTAAATGATATTGAAGTGGGTGGACCAAGCTGGTTTGCTCCCACACCGGAAAATGGACATTTCTGCAGAGAGTGGCAGCCCCAAAGATTTAGAAAGAAACCGCCTACGAGTTCAGGATCGAGAGATACAGGAGATTTCAGATGGCGGCTGGTGTCTGAGCCTGCATCAGCCGTGGGCCTCCTTGCTGGTCAAAGGGATCAAGAGGTAAACAAAGATCTGTAACTAGGAGCACTTTGAGATTGGGTTCACACAGGGGTGTCAAATGCACGACATCATAGCGGCATCACAGGACGTATCGGGATTTCCCCCCCCCTTCGCTAAACCAGGCGTTGGGGTAGCCAGCGTGTGACACATCCGGCCCAAGGGTGTGATGACCCAGGATATGACAACACAGTCAACACAGTCAAATAATCAATAAGAGTCCCTTTATTAGCTGCAACTTTGCCCCCAGTGTCCAGATTACTTCTGGCTGGAGAAAAACTCCCAGGAACAGGCTTTGACTACAACGAATCAAGTCCAAAACATGGTCAACACAAACTGTAATTATAAGTCTACTCAAGCCAAAATGAGGTAATTAGTTTGGCAGGGCAGGAGCAAGAATTCCAGATGTGCAGACACAGCCAAACTCACACGGTTGGGAAGACACCAGGAACACAGATAAACAAAAACAATACAGGATAAACTCATGTTTGCTCCCAGCAGCTGCCGCAGTCAGCATTCAGTTCTTTTAAACTTTAATTCCCAGCTGCAGCTAATGAAGGGAATCAGGGCCCTTTCGTCCCCCGTAAGCCATACAACCCACGTTGCTCCCTTCTCCGTTCCTCCCTGCGTGCCCTAGGATGACGGGGGGGCCTGGGCCTTCCTCTGAATCCCCTCTCCCTTGCTCTAACTCTCCCCTGCTCTGCCCAGCTGGACTTTGCCCTTCCCCAGTTTCTTCCACAGCCAATGGAGCCACACTCCCACTGCCTGTCAGCTGTTCGACTTTCTCCTCCGAGTCAGATTCCAACAGGGGCATGACACGAGGTTTGCCCAGCTGCTATTGAGAATCAGGTCACCTACATCATGTATGTGGCCCTGCCATTTTATAAGAAGCACAAGCTTTCGGGGGAAAAACATTTTGGTGCGTCTTTAATTGGAGCTGCTGGTGTGGTTTAATGAGCTCTAGCCACTTTCTTTTCCTGTTTGCGACATCCAGGTGCTTCCCTTTTCCCCCTCCGTGGCTTGTAAACCTTGGGGATTGATGTAAATTGTAAAAAGCATCCTTTGGGGATATAATTTTGCACAATGTTTTTTCACAGGGGGGCGGCTGGAAAAATTGCAACACGGAAAACACATGTTTTTGATAGCCAGCGGCAATCCTTTTTTGTTTTCTAAGGATGTTCCAGAATTGAACGTTGCCTATTTTCCACAAAGCACGATACGCCCTTCTCTTAAAATTATATTCGCTTACTAAACCCTCATACCTGGAAGGCGATCAGAATCAAATTTCTGGTAGGATGAGTCTCCAAATTAGGGCTAGCCGCTTCATTGCTAAGTGAGACGGTCATTGAGCAAAACATCACATGTCCGCAACAGACTCACATCAAGGTGAGACCACGTGAGCACAGAATGCTGCAACAGTCATAAACACCTGTGGGTTGCAAAGCCTCCAAATTGTAATGGCGTCACCCCAGGGCCCTTGTGGCCATCTTAAGTGCAAGGAATAATCGTAAAGTTATTTTTTTTCAGTGGCATAAGTTTGAACCGTCACTAAACAGAGCAGTCATGAACCAAGGACTACCTGTAGACCAAGGGGGTCCAACCTTGGGCACTTGAACACCGGTGGACTTCAACTCCCAGAATTCTACTGCTAGCCTAAACATTTTAACCCTTCTGATCGGTTCACCAGGTGGTGCTGTTTCCCACCTCTCTAGTTGAAGGGGAAACATAAGAACCTGTGAGGATGTTTGAACACAGTTGGCTGCATGTTTTAATGTTGCTTTCCCCCAACTCCGATGCACTGTAATACATTGGATTCCCATCCCTTTTATACGGGGGTCGTAAGTGTAATAATGCCGCCCCTCGGGAGGGCACAAGTTTGTAAGGGCTGGATGTCAAAAATAATCTTAACGGACAGTCAGCTGATTCCTTGGCCACACTTGCATCAACGAGGATTGTGTGAATGAATGAGGAGCCCGCTTGCAGAGGTGGTATTCAGCGGGTTCTGACCAGTTCTGGAGAACCGGTAGGGGAAATTTTGAGTAGTTCGGAGAACTGGCAAATGCCACCTTTGACAGGCCTCGCCCCCATCTATTCTCCGCCTCCCGAGTCCCAGCTGATTGGCTGGGTCTTCTTTGGTTGCCCTGCACAGGAGAACGGAGCTGGAAAGCAGGTTAGTGGGGTTGGGAGGGAATAGGATTTTGCAGTATCCTTCCTGTGCTATGCTCACCAAGCCAGACCCACAGAACCAGTAGTAAAAAAAAAATAGAATCCCCCTACTGTCTTCTTTGGTTGCCCTGCACAGGAGAACGGAGCTGGAAAGCAGGTTAGTGGGGTGGGGAGGGAATAGGATTTTGCAGTAACCTTCCCCTGGAGTAGGGAGGGAATGGAGATTTTAGAGTATCCTTCCTGTGCTATGCTCACCAAGCCAGACCCACAGAACCAGTAGTACAAAAATTAGAATCCCACTATTGTCTTCTTTGGTTGCCCTGCACAGGAGAACGGAGCTGGAAAGTAGGTTAGTGGGGTGGGGAGGGAATGGGGATTTTGCAGTAACTTTTCCCCTGCCACGCCCAACCAAGGCGTACCCATAGAACAGGTAGTAAAAAAATTTGAATCCCACCACTGCCCGCTTGGATACACGGGGTGAGGTATTCTTGGACCCAGAGGTGTTCGTTTTCAAATGGTGCTTGGCCACTAAATGAAAAGCATTACGCTCTCGCCCCTCTTCCTCGCTGTCTTTCGCAGTTAACCAAACGATAAAGATGGCTTGGCTGTATTTAGTGTTCTGAGCTCTTTAGAGGAGAGGGCTTAATGCCAGTTGAGCCACTACATATAAGCAGAGTAGCTCTTGCCTCGCTCCTTTCCCCCCCGCCAAAGAAAACGATTGTGACTGTAAGACAGTCCTTCCCTCCCTCCCTGCCAGCCTAGATTCTCAGGGGTTTTAAACAACCTTCTTATATTTAAAGGTCAGCGGTTCGAAGGGAAAAGCCCAACCATCCCAAGAGCTTTGCATTGGTGGGAAATAAACATGCCTTTAAAAAGTACAATTGGGCTGTGACTTTCATCTGTTTTTACAAATTAAGCCCTGGATTTTTTCCTCATTTTATTGGGTTTAGTTTATACCCGTAGATATTGGCTGCTGGGCCTTTCTTTCTTTCTTGGTTGTCTCCTGAGACTAGAAAGAGCTCTAGAGAGAGAATTCCTTCCTCCCCACCCCAAAGAACCCTTTTTTCCAGCATTAAAAAAAAATGTTTCTATTATTCCTGGGTAAATATGCAGGGATAAACATCAGTTTCTGTTGGACAAACTGGGAAGATGTCCAACTGCCTCTACCTGTTTGGAAGATCTCGCCTCTTCTGTCCACCTCCTTGTTTGTCAATCTTTTTAAGGACTCTCTGTCCTTCCATCATGGCCATTTTCTTCTTCCTTTGCTGAGGCTAATGCAATCCTAAATTGCATTAACAGAGGGATACAATCGAGATCAAGGGAGGTGCTAAGGCCACTCTATAAAGCCTTAGTAAGACCAGACCTAGAATATTGCATCCAGTTTTGGTCACCACATTATAAAAAAAGATGTTGAGACTCCAGAAAAAGTGCTGAGAAGAGCAACCAGGATGATTAGGGGACTGGAGGCTAAAACATACGAAGAACGGTTGCAGGAACTGGGCCTGGCTGGTCTAGTGAAGAGAAGGACCAGGGGAGACATGATAGCGGTCTTCCAATATTTGAGGGGATGCCCCAGAGGGGAAGGGGTCAAGCTATTCTCCTAGGCACCCAAAGGCCAGACAAGGAATAATGGATGGAAACTGAACAAGGAGAGATTCAATCTGGAAATAAGGAGAAACTTTCTGACAGAACAATCAACCCATGGAACAAAAGTTGCCCTCGGAAGTTGTGGGAGCGCCGTCACTTGAGGCTTTCAAGAAGAGACTCAGTTTGGTCCAAAGGTTGACCCAGAATTTCATGTAGTGGTTTTCAAAGAAAATGTTCCTTGAGTGACATGTAAATATATATATATATATGGAGGCAGCCTCCGTTTCTGATCCTTCCCTTTTCTTCCACAGGGTGGAAGGCCGAATTTGGTACACATCCCACAGAGGCCGGCTATGGATAGCAGCCACGGCGAAAAGGCCAACCCCCCAGGAAATCTCTGACCTGGAGGCTACCTACAGAATGTTGCTTCAGGAAGGTGAGCTTAATCCTTTGTCTTGGTTGGGCTTCTTTTCTCTGGAGGCTAGTAGGAAAGTGGAAAAAAAAAAAAAGTTGAAGTGGAATACTTTATTCGGCCAAGTGTGATTAGACACACACGGAATTTATCTCTGGTACAGAAGCACTGGAGTAATGATAGTAATATTCCACATCAGCCTATCCCAGGTCCTTGGAAAGGACTCGATAGGTAAGACAGAAATGCCAGATCCAGGCTGAACATTTGTTTGACTGCGACGAACCCTAATAAAAGAGAGAAGTAAAGAAGATAAGAAGGATAAGTACTAATACTAAAGCAGCAGTGATTACAGATTAACAGAGTTGGAAAGGACCTTGTAGGTCATCTAGTCCAGGGGTCTCCAACCTTTTGGACCTCAGGGACCACCAAACTCATAATTTTAAATCCCGTGGACCAGAGACCCTGGGAAAATCCCCCCAAAAGACTGCAGGAAAATTCCCCACCCAGTTTTCCTACCGATCGATCGTTCTTTATTTGGGATTGCAAGAAACCGTCTCCAGCTCCGTTCTCGGGATAGAGAGAGAGGGAGAGAGAGAGACTTTTGGCTTCATGCAAGGAAAGCAGCAGAAGTCTTTCTCTGCCCCAAATTCTGCCAAAAATGAGTCTTTGCTGGCGCAACTTCTTGGAGCAGGAGGCCTTGCAGGGTCCCAAAGACTCATTTCTGGCGGAGTTTGGGGGGGGGGGAGAAAGAAAGACTTTTGCTGCTTTCCTTGCGTGCAGCCAATAGCAGAAGAAGAAAGAAGCGGGAAGAAGCAGCCCGGTGGCCAGGCAAGGCCCGTAGTTCCCCGAGTGGGGCAAGTTCCCCCCCTCTGCCCTTTCCCCCCTCCCCTCACTACCTCATGTTCGTAGTGCAAATGATGCAAGCTTTGTGTTCCCACGGGCCATGAGGGCAGCACAGTCTTGTGTTCCCGCACAGCCTGGATTAATTGCTTTGGTGGGGGGGGACATTTCTCTGCGAACCACCAACATTTTCTCACGGATCACCAGTAACCCCCGGTCCACTGGTTGGCGACTACTGATCTAGTCCCACCCAAGCAGGAGATCTTACACCATTTCTGACAAATGGCAGTCCAGTCTCTTCTTGAAAGCCTCCAGTGATGGCGCTCCCACAACTTCTGAGGGCAACTTTTGTTCCATGAGTTGATGGCTCTCACTGTCAGAAAATTCCTCCTTATTTCCTGGTTGAATTTCTCCTTGTTCAGTTTCCATCCATCATTCCTTGGCTGGCCTTTGGATGCTTTAGAAAATAGCTTGACCCCTTCCTCCTCTCTGTGGCATCCCCTCAAATATTGAAACACTGCTATCATGTCTCCCTTGGTCCTTCTCTTCCCTAGACTAGCCAGGCCCAGTTCCTGCAACCGTTCGTTGAATGTTTTAGCCTCCAGTCCCCTCATCATCCTGGTTGCTCTTCTCTGCACTTTTTCTAGAATCTCAACCTCTTTTTGGGTTTGATGCATGTACACAATAGAAAGAACTGTGAGATTTAGGTGTTCAGTAGAGTGATGGCCCGAGAGAAAAAAACGGTCCCTGTGTCTAGTTGCCTTGGCATACAGTGCCCTACAGCGCCGTCCCGAAGGAAGGAATTGAAACAGTTTATGTCTGTTTTATATATTTATTTTCATTTACTTTTTTAAATTATGTTTCATGTCTGTTTATATCTTAAACAGTTAAGAGGGCCGTTTTTAGCTTATAGTGCTCTGGAAGGATAAGTGCTCAAAATGTTTCCACAAAAACTTTGTGCTTCGGTGCCATTCTTTGTGTTTGTACCTTCTTTGCTCTTTCATCTTCTCACTCCATTATTGCGATGATATAACATTTCAGTTTGACTCTCCAATGCATGAAAACGACCACACAGCGGAAGTGGTTTCAAAACAACCAAGCTTACTTATCTTGGTTCGATCGGTATCAAGACGTCGCTCTAAAAGGAAAGGAGATCTTGGGAGAAAGATAGCCACGGGGCAAGAAACGGGAAGGGAGAAGGAGAAGATCCCGTAGTATGTCTTATTTATGAACGTGTGACATTTATGTCATGTAAAGCCATGGATTATTTAACAAGGAACACTGACCTGAAATTGACTG
Organism: Pseudonaja textilis; assembly: GCF_049901715.1. Lineage (NCBI taxonomy): Eukaryota > Metazoa > Chordata > Lepidosauria > Squamata > Elapidae > Pseudonaja > Pseudonaja textilis. The sequence continues at coordinate 15,978,526 of NC_142002.1, read as the reverse complement.
TTTGTTGTGCAGTGTGTGAAACCACAAACCACCCTAGCAGGGTGAAATTTGACACATATCCTCTGGCTTATTGGTTCATTGCATGACTCCACATCTTTATTTCTTCTTTGCATTTTTATAAGCCCAACATACAATTTTTCAAGAGCCCCATTTCCCCCCCCCCCCCCAAAAAAAATCCTATGGGTCCTTTCACCTTTTTTATTTCTCAATTCCCCTCAAGTACGTCTTGTGAGCTTCTCAAGACAGAAACCTTGTCACCTGCACCTGACAATCGGAAGGCAGGAAGTGGGTTCGACGGAGTGGGCGTCGCTTAGCCGTGAAGAAAGTGTTGAAGGCCTGCATAACACAACGTGAGCCTGAAAAGGGTCACCTTAAGCTGTGGGGAGATTATACGGGCAGTCCTCAACCTACGACCACAATTGACCTCAACATTTCTGTTGTTCGGTGGAAAAAATGGTTAAGTGAGCTTTTCCCCATTTTGCGACTTTCCTTGCCACATTCCTTAGGTGAATTGCTGCCGTCGTTAAACTAGTCAGACGGTTGTTAAGTGAATCCGGCTTCCCCATCAGCTTCGCTTGTCAGAAGGTCGCAAAAAGGGGATCACACATGACCCCGGGAACCACACTGCAAGCGTCATAAATGCGAGTCAGCGGTCAAGCATCCGAACGTAAAATCTCCTGACCGGGGGGATGCCACACCAGCTGTAAGCGTGATAAATAGCCCTGTCCCTTTTTTCAGTGACGGCGTTGTAACTTCAAATGGTTGCTAAATAAACTGTCGTAAGTCGAGGACTACCTGTATAGTGACCGGAAGGATAACAGTTGAAATTTGGAAGTTCTTGCCTTAAAGTCGGCTTAACGTCCTTGACGTTAACGTCCCCGTGATGCAGCCGTGAACTCCTTTGTGATGACCCAGGAAACAGCACACACGTAATAAATTTCCTTTATCGCCTCCAACTTGGCTTCGCTGTTCAATTCTTCGCAGTTGGAGATTAAACTCTTTCCAAAATAATATTCCAAAAGAAAGAAATACCATCCAAACTCAAAGGGCAGATAACAGAGCAATAAAAAACCAAAACACTGAAGCAAGTTCCAGGGCAGACCAGGATAATTAATTACAAACTTCAAGAAGATAACAAGGCACAGTCCATTCAGGCAACCAAGATAAGCCTCATCCTGGAATAAAACACGCTTTGCTTCTGGCAACGCTGTGTTTTAAACGTTCCTCCGTTATACTATTCCCCCCCCAGCTGCCACCAGTGAGGGGGAATCATGGCCGCTTCCTCTCTCGCAAGCCAAGTTGTTCCCTTCTCCATTCCTCTCTGTCCTAGGATGAAGAGAGGTTGGGCCTGGCTCTTCCTCTGACTGCCCAGCCTCCTCCACAACCTCCGGAGCCACACCTCCGCTCCCTGTTGGCTGTTCCTCCTCTCCCTCCAGTCTCCACCAGGGGCATGACAGCCTTTCTCCACAAGTGGGTATTTTCAGGCAGGGCTCCCTCGGAACGCCTGCCTTTTATCCAAACCATTAAATTAGCAGTTGAAAGTAGCCTGGCGTGAGCCCACGCGAGGGCTGGCAAAGGCTAATCAGGACCATGTGGAGAACGGCAGAAACCGGAGGCCCATGCGTTGAGCTTGCCTTATAATTTTCTCTCCCGCTTTACCCGCAGATTTGGAATTTCCCAAGGATTATCCCTCCAGCTGTCTCCTCGGTTGCGTGGACTTGATTGACTGCCTGTCGCAAGAGCAATTTCAGGAACAGGTGAACGAACAACAACCCAAAACAGCAACCCCACCCTTACTTGTTTCTTGGTTGTTGTTTTTTATTTTATTGGGGGGGGGGGGGTGGAGGTTGTGGTAATCGAAGCTGGGAGGCTTTTGTCCCTTGCTTTAAACATAAATGGCCTTTCTTCCCCCCCACCTCCCCAGCCCTCAAAGAGTTATAAAATGGATGCAGTTGGAGACAGACGCATCCTCAAAGGACTTGAATGCAGAAAATGTAAAGATTGTTCTACTAGGGGAGCGGAGCGTTACATCTTTGCTCCTTTTCCCTACACTCAGGCTTTGATTGGCAGCAGGTCCTCTGGGTTCCCCCACCAGCTATTATTGATTGATTTATTAAATTTGTACGCCGCCCATCTCGCTAACAAGCGATTCTGGGTGGCTTGCTATGACATAAATAGCAGAAGAAAAATAGCAACAGCCCGCAGACTTCTATACCGCTTCACAGGGCTTTACAGCCCGTCTCTAAGCGGTTCACAGAATCAGCCTCTTGCCCCCTCCCCCCACCAACCATCTGGGTCCTCATTTTACCCACCTCGGAGGGACGGAAGGCTGAGTCAGCCTTAAGTCACGTCAGGATTGAACGGCTGGCAGTGAGCAGAATCGGCTTGCAATCCTGGATTTGAACCGTTGCGCCACCGCACCTCTCAAACAATTAGAGGATTAAAAACTTTAAAAACATTGGGCGTTGAAAGTTAAAACAATAAAACTAATATTAAAACTGATTAAAAAAAGAACCAGGGCTTGGACAGAACAGGAGATGAGAATCTCCTACTAATTTATTAGCCAGCTCCAAAAAATGGGGCGTCCCCATCGGGGCCCCAAACCAGTTGGCAGAACCAGGTTTTCAGGCTCTTTGGCAAGGCCAGGAGGGTGGGGGTGGGGCTTCTTTCAGCCTGGGGGGGGTGTCATCCTATTCCAAAGGGTGGGCTCTTCTCCCCCACCAGCCACAATTCCTTGGGCGTTCGCTGGAATCTGTCAGGAGATCCAGGGGCTTAAAGACTGAAACTTTACTCGCAAGGGATACGTTTCACAGCCAGTCCTCGGAACAGCCGCCTGTTTTTTGAGCAGGGCTGGGCAGCCAGTTGGCAACCTGCCGCTCTGGGAACACGAGTAATTCAATGCCACACTGAAGGATTTGGGTTGCGTTTAGTGGAAGGCGATCCAACCGGTCAGTCCTAGAGGAGATTTGCTCTTGAGAAGTCCAGATCCTATAGAGGAAAGTCAAAAGACTCTGGCCACCTCATTGAGAAGGAAGGACTCCCTGGAGAAGAGATTGTGGACAATAGGGCCTGGCAGAGAAGGACGTGGCTGGAGGGAGTCCCGGAAGCAGTCGGTTGGCGTGAGCTTAAAGGGACTCCAGAAGTTGACAGAGGACAGCAAGGCCTGGAGGAACATCGTCTATGGGGTCACGATGGGTCGGACACGACTTTGCAACTAACAACAAAAGTGAAACTCCAACTTTCTGCTCACTCAGATGTTCTATCTAGAAAGCTCTTCTCAGCAAAGGGGGGTTTCTTAAGAGCTAGAATCTTGGGTGGAAATGACAAAGAAACAAACAAAACCAGCCACAAGCTCTTTCCTGTCTGTACCCCTTTGCAGGCCGGTTTCAGGGCAGATCCGAAATCTCTCTCCTATCATCTCTCTCTCTCTCTCTCTCTCTCTCTGTTGGCTTCACCAATTCAGCTTCCCTGAGTCGGGGAAATCGCTTTTCAAAGGGGGCTCCTGCCACCTGGCTTGGCTGCTGGTTGATTTCCAGAAGCAACGTTTTCCCTTGCAGGGGGGGGGGGATGGAATCGGTGGCCCTCCCTGCGGAAGGCAGACCCCCAAAAAACCCCCAACCTGTTCCTGCAAGGCAGCTCCTCCCTCCTTCAGCCCGTTGTCCCCCTCCGCACTCTGGGGCCTTCCGTTGAGTGACCCAACAGCTCGAGAGGCTTTTGCGTGGGACACACACACACACACACACACACACACCCCGGTGGTTGGTTTTGGCAGCTGTGTAAGGTTTCTCCGCTGTCTTGACGCCGAGGTTCTCTTAGGCCCTGGATGACATCAGGTGATAATGCAACACAGCGCCAGCACAGTGAGAGTCAAACCACAACACAGCAGCAGTTCTGTGTATGGGGGGGAGAATCATCTCAGCCCAGCTCTTTAATCTGCAAGAGCCAAATCTTAACTGTTCTCTGGAAGGCTGGGAGGGGGGTTTCCTTGCGGGAGGGGGGGGGGATTTATTCCAAAACAGGGAGCTGTCACAAAGCGCTCGCCCCTCCTCTCTCTCTCCACCTCCTGAGACGTTCAGCAGATGTTTTCTATTCCTTTGGGTGAGGTGGGCATATATTTATAACTCTTGAGATTACCGGGGCTCCCCATTTGTTAGAGCCCCCCCCCCCCCATGACTCCATTTCCAGGTGCCTGGGGGCGTGGTAGGGATGAGAAGGTGAATGAACGTCCCACATTCTTCGTCCTCCGTGAACTTCTGAAAGGTGAGGTGCCTCCTGCGCGGCCTCGCGTGGATTCCACAGCGCTGCAAGTTTGCGTTTTCGGCTTCTTGCGGGAGCACCTCCTCAGCTGGGCCTTGCTTGGGTTTTTTTTTTTTTGCATCTGAAGTTGCAAGCACGGCTTGGCCTGCGTTAGCAAGCAACTCCCCAAGGAACAGGGTGACCAGCCAGACTGGTTCGTCTGCCATGGATTGAATCCAAGTTCCTTTGCGTCTTACTCGGTTATGTCGGGATCGTGTAAGCAATTCCTACAAGCTCCAGACTGTCTTGTTCATGGGAGGGACTTCTGGCTCTTGTAGTTTCCTATTCCTGCTTTAGCTGTTCGGGGACAGGCCGCTGTTGATTGGTGATTTCTTCTGGCCACGTAAGAACGTTGCTCCTTATCTCTACTTCGGGGGTGTCAAACTCAACTTCATTGAGGGTTGTGTGTTTGGCCTTTGCGGGGGGGGGCCGTGGCCAGCTCGACGTCCCTCATCGAAGCTCCGTTTTCAGCCACGAAGGCCTCCTGCAGCCCTCTGCCAGGGAAAACGGAGCTGGTAAAGGGCTGCAGGGGACCACCGCAGCCAAAAACGGAGCCCGGGACTGCTTTGCGTGGCTGTCCTGAGCTCCATTTTCGCCGGCAGAGGCACCAGGACCTGGTCCTTCAGAGTTCCTAGGGTGGGCTCCTGCGGGTGGATCCAGCCCGTGGGCCTCTGCGCTTGACACATCCTGCTCTACGTTGTCTTCTCGTCAAAGTAGCCAGGCTTGTTAGAAGCCGATGCATCGTCTGATGCCGGAATAGGCGAAGAGCCTGCCGAGCAGCCAAAAAAGCTAATGCAATCCTAAGTTGTATTAACAGAGGGATACAGTCAAGTTCAAGGGAAGTACTAATACCACTCTATAAAGCCTTAGTAAGGCCACACCTAGAGTACTGCATCCAGTTTTGGTCACCACGTTATAAAAAAGATATTGAGACTCTAGAAAGAGATGCAGAGAAGAGCAACCAGGAGGATTAGGGGACTGGAGGCTAAAACATACAACGAACGGTTGCAGGAACTGGGCCTGGATAGTCTAGTGAAGAGAAGGACCAGGGGAGACAGGATAGCAAGTCTTCCAATATTTGAGGGGCTGCCACAGAGAGGAGGAAGGGGGTCAAGCTATTTTCTAAAGCACTTGAAGGCCAGACAAAGAACAATGGATGGAAACTGAACAAGGAGAGATTTAACCTGAAAATAAGGAGGAATTTTCTGACAGTGAGAACAATCAACCCATGAAACAGAAGTTGCCCTCGGAAGTTGTGGGACCGCCATCACTTGAGACTTTCAAGAAGAGATTGGACTGCCATTTGTCAGAAATAGTGTAGAGTCTCCCGCTTGGGCAGGGGGGTTGGACTAGATGACCTACAAGGTCCCTTCCAAGTCTGATTATCTGTTATCTGAACGTCCTGTGGGTTGAGAACCCGGATTCCCCTCCCCTTCTCCTTTTCAGGCGAGAGGCCAATAGATTAAACACATCCCTGAAAAAGCTTCAGATCAGAGGCGCTCCACATCTTGACAACCAGCAGGCAGTTTATGTTAGAGAAATTGGATGGCGGAGCAAGCCAATTGGCTGTGTCCTGCTTCTCAAGCAAAGGGTACCCTTGCGCTTGGAAGCCTGTAATGGTGTGAGTCTCTTTATTTATAACTTCCCCAGTTTCAGCCGAACATCAGCTGCTGGGTTCATGCAGGCTTCCCTGCTGCTCTAACATCTGTTGAGTAAAGCCAAGCCGATCGCTAAAAAGGCATCTCTCCGTGGCCTGGGGAAGATCGCCTTATGCGGGTCTTATTTTTGGCAGTCGCCAAGCCCGTTCCACAGACACCGGACGTGCAAGCTTCCTTAACGTCGTTGCGGCCGCCAGCATGCGGAACCGAGAAGGAAAGTGGTGCCCCTTTCATTCGTGCCTTTAGCACGGGTGGGATCCGACAGGGTTAACTATCGGTTCGGTGATTTATGAGGTTCGGTGATTTATGAGGTGCTTCCCTGCACGCTGCATGCCTGTAAATCGTCATCAGCACACTGCGTGCAGAGAAGCAGCCTTTTGAGACAGTCCTCTTTTCCTGCTTGTTTAATTGCAGCTGTGCCTCTCACGGCAGCTGAAGTTGAAAAAATCAGGAAATAAAGGTCAGGCAAAAACATCAGCAGAGATAGAACCGGTTCTGTGTCTGCTGTTCTTCAGAGCTGCTGGTTCTACAGAGGTGGACAGAACCGGTAGAAACCCACCCCTGGCCTTTAGCCACCTTGACACGTATGCGTTTGCAGAATTGTCGTCAGGATAAAATAGCGGTTGCAATCGGGCTGTGAGGGCTAACCTTTTTGTCGTTGCGCGCCTGCACCCATAATGCAATGCACGTGTGACTCCCCCGCTCTCCTCTGCCCCCCCCCCCGTGCATCCACATGCATCTCCTGCATGCGCCTTGCCCCCCATACATACACAGCAGATACCCGGAAATCAGCTGCCTGGCGGGAGGCGTGCGCACATGCAGAGTGGAACTGAGCTACGGCGATGGCTCGCGTATCCGCAGAGTCACTTCTGGCGCGAATGCCATTGATTCGCCATCACAGCTATAAGTTTCCCTCCCCCACACACCTCCTCAGGGTTTGCTTTCCAGTTCATTTTTCAAGAAAGTGAGCATTACTTGGACTTTTTTTTTAAAAAAAATTACTATACAAAGAACATCTGGTTTCCAAATGACAGGAAAAAAAAACACCACTTTAAGTCGTTGAGAAATAGTGAAAGAAGAACTAATTCATCTGTTGCTGCATAGACAATTTTCCATTCCACCCTGTTGGAGGCTGGTTTAAACCTTCAGCTGGCTTAAGGGAGAAACGATCCAAATGAACAGGAAGTCATAACCACCAGCTAGAATACAGGTGATCCTTGGCTTATGCCCATAATTGAGCCCCAAATTTCTGTGCTTAAAGTGAGACCGTGGTTAAGGGAACCTCGTCCTGTTTTTACGGGCTTTCTTGCCACTGTTGTTAAGTGAAGCGCTGCAGCCATTAAGTTAGTTAAGGGAATCTGACTTTCCTTTGCTTGCCAAAAGGATCCCAAGGTAGGAGTCAATTGTCAAGCATTTGAATTTGGGTCACCTGCTGACCCCATGGGGACGCTGGAACAGTCGTAAATGTGAAATCCTATTGCCTTTGGGTTAGACTTTAGATGTGCTGGAAGAGGAGAGGGGCATTGTCGTCTTTTTAATGCCGGCGTCCATCGTAATCCTCTCTTTTGCCTTTGTGTTTGCCATTCCTTCATTTGCTATTTTACATTTGTCAGCTCCACGGTTTTCCAAGCCAGCAAAGCTTCCGTGGTTCCAGTCCTGTCTCGCCTCTGCAGATCCTCCCTTGACCCTAGCCAGGGACGAACTCCGGCTCCCGCCTTAACCGCTGATAAGGGCGAGGGAGAGCCAGATTAGCCAGGGTGCCTCGCCTCCTTTGCCCCCGTTCCAGCTCAAGGAATCGGCTCCTGGCCGCCGGTGAAGAGAGCGAAGGGAGCTCACATGAAGTGCGTGATGAGGAGCACGTGAAGTGAAGTGGCCCGGTGGGGCTCTTTTGCATCTCCCCATCAAAGCAGCCAAAAACCACTGGCTGGCCTGTTTTTTGTTATATTTGAGCGGCAGGTAGAAAGCTCTTGACAGTCTCCAGGGGAGACACTGCCCGCCTTCAATAGCACAGCACGACGGTGGTTTGCAACCTCAGCGGTTGAGGTCTCGAATGCCGCTTCGCTTCGTCACCAGGCCCTTTGGATTAGTCCCGTCCTTCGTTAGCGGCGTTTCTCCACCGTTCCTTTCTCGCTTGTTTCTCACCTGGAAACTTTCTCACAATCCAGGCAGGGGGGCTCCTGAAAATACCACCAGCCTTCACACATCCCCATTCCCTCCTTCCTAACCCTCCGTACGACCATAACAGAAATTTAGAGCCCCTAAATTTCTGTTGCTAAGCGAGGCATTTTGTTCAGCGAGTTTCGCCCTGTTTTACAAACCTTGTCTTGCGACCGTTGTTTAAGGGGATGCCTGCTGTGGTTATGTTAGTGACATGCTGGTTAAGCGAATCTGGCTTCCCCGTAGATTTCGCTCGTCAGAAGGTCGCAAACGGGGATCACGTGACATACACACACACACACACACACACACACACCGGGACACTGCGACTGTCAATAAATGTGAGTCGATTCCCAAGCGTTTGGGGATGCTGCAACAGTCATAAGAGTGAAAAACACGAGGGGAAAAAAAAGTCCCTGTCAGCTTTGGAAGCCATATTAGCACCAGTCGCTTCCACGCTGTCACATTCTTGAGCCTGGGAAAATGGGAGGAGGGGATTTCTTGAAGTGTATGTGATTAGACATAATAGCATTCTTCTTCTAGGTTAAGGTCATGTTATTTCTGCACCTGGGTGAGAAGCGATTGGGTCTTGGACCTGGTTGAGGAGTTATTTGATGGAGTTGAGGTTTTCTGGAATGCTGACGGTCCCCCTTTTTTTTAATGCTGTGGTAACTTTGAACTGTCACTAAATGAACTTTTGTAAATCGAGGCGTTATTTATAAAAATGAAGGTGATGGGATATTAATAAATCAAATCGGTGACGCCTTTCTGTTGAGAGCTGACGGGCCCCAGTGTTCTTACCCTTTAAACAGCTGGGTGCAGCAGCCATTTTGCAGCTGGGGCAAAGAGGCAAGGAGAGAGAGAGAGAATCTCATGACCACAAAAGGAGCCCGGGGGTGGGGGTTTCCCCCTTCCTAGGTGCCGTATTGGGTCAAGGGAAAAACATTGGTTAATTTGATTTAGACTTGGTTCTTTGGAGCGTTCGGCAGCCAATACAGGATTCCGCCTTAAAATGAATTCCTTCTGAATGGCCTTTTGTACGGGGCAGTCTTGGTATGCTGAGGCTTTCTGGCTGAGCTCACGGGTGCCAATGGTCAAAACTGCATCCTTTTCCGCTTGTGGAAAGTTGCTCCGTTTTACGGATTCCTTCCTTGCCTCAGAGGTGCACCATGGTGGCTCAGTGGTTGGAGTGCAGTATTGCAGGCTAATTCTGCCCACTGCCAGCAGTTTGATTCTCACCAGGCTCAGCCTTCCAACCTTCCGAGGTCAGTAAAATGAGGATCCAGGTTGCTGCGGGCAAATAGGCTGACTCTGTCAAACCAGAGGTGGTATATTCAACAGGTTCTGACCATTTCTGGAGAACCAGTAGAGGAAATGTTGAATAGTTCGGAGAACCGGCAAATCCCACCTCTGACTGGCCCCGGCCCCATCTATTCTCTGCCTCCCATTGAGCCCCAGCTGATCGGCTGGGTCTTCTTTGGTTGCCCTGCACAGGAGAAGGGAGCTGGAAAGCAGGTTAGTGGGGTGGGGAGGGAATGGGGATTTTGCACTATCCTTCCCCTGCCACGCCCACCAAGCCACGCCATGCCATGCCCACCAAATCACACCCACAGAACCGGTAATAAAAAAAAAAATTTGAATGCCACCGCTGTATCAAATGCTTAGAGAAGGCTGGAAAGCACCGTGAAATGGTATATACACGTCTTAAGTGCGATTGCTATTGGTTTTCCTGCTGGCTCCATGAGCCAATTTTGTGCACATGCTGTGGAGAAGATCATGTGAGAAGAAGGGGAAAGCCACCTCAACCACGGAGGGGCCCTCATAACGCAGCTGCCCTTTTCAGCTTCCCCATTGCCGCCCACACATGATGTTCCAGCAGCTGACATTTCACAGTTGAAGATATTTTCATGTTCCCAGTGGCTTTGAGGCCTCCGTGCAGGAAGGGTGCCTTCTGCTATAGCCATCTGCGCAAGCAATAAGGTCACCCTCCATGATTGTCCTGCGCATAGAGCTTCTGACATTGGCAATATGGTGGCTGGGGTAGGGACATCCATGCTTATCGTGCTCCTTCCCCCCCAAGGAAGCATCGTTTTGGATGTCCTACTAGTCCCCCTCAAAGAGCAATCCCTCATGGCGGTGAGAAGGTTATCTGCTGCCGCCAGTATTGTGCCTGCTTTGTGGCAAATGTCCCTGCTGGAGAAGAACTTCCAAAAATGGCGAGGAGGTGGAGAGGGTTGGGAGTTTTAAATTTCTGGGCACTTCTATGTCGGAGGACCTCTCATGGACTATGAAGGCTAACATGCTTGTGAAGAAGGCACAGAAGAAGAGGCTGCACTTCCTGAGAATGCTCAGGAAGATAAATCTATCTCGGCATCGACTTCGGTCCTTCTACCGCAGCACCACTGAGAGTGTCCTGACATACGGCATCCTTGCATGGTACGGGAGCAGCTCTGCAGCGGACAAAAAGCTCTACAGAGAATCATTCAAACTGCCCAGAATATCATTGGGCTCCAGCTCCCAGCCCTGGATGACACCTTCTCATCTCGCTGTTTGAGGAAGTCCCACCACATTCTCAGAGACTCTTCCCATCCTGCTCACAATCTTTGTGAACTGTTGCCTTCTGGCAGAAGATGCAGAACAATGAAAACTTGGACCACACGTTTTCCGGACAGTTTTTATCCCAGAGCTATAATTGCCCTTGACAATGAATTTAAGGACCACCATCAGTGAGCCGTTGGACCAGATTACTTGGTCTATGGTGTGGATGCTTGTGTGTTTTTAGGGGGCGGAAAATTTTGGTGGATGGTGGCGTGTTTGGGGATTGTCGTGTGTGTGTGTATGTTGGGTCTGGTCTCTGGGTGTTTTGTGACTTCGTTGTATGTGCATACTGTGTATATATGTACAATGATAAATTATTATTATTGTTATTGTTATTGTTGTTATTGTACACAAAAATGACAGTATACACAGCAAACGAGATAACTATGCTGGGTTTTGTATGACAAATCACTAGTCGAACCCTTCCCAAGCGTTTAGGACTGCGTGATGTATCGGCAGATTATGCAAGCAGATCCCAGTAAGGTGGCCTTCTGCAGCTGACCAATGGTGATCTTGTCAGCGACTATTATTATTATTATTATTATTATTATTATTATTATTATTATTATTATTATTGCAAATTTTGGGAGAGGAGGGGGAAAATAGCCATCTGTTTCCTCCTTCTGTCGTTTTTTTTTAAATCACAGGTCTTTAAGAGGAGGTGCGGTTAATGATGACGATGGGCCCAAACAATGTTCCTACGATTGTTTCTCTATAACATTTAATTTTTTTAACGGCTGCAACCTTATAAGCTTGGAAAGGGCACTTCAGATGGAAAAATGCCATCCTCTGTTCGCTGCACAAATCCAAATGAAGCTATTCCTCATAGAAGAGCGTTTAGATTCTGCTCGGAAACATCCAGTGAAAGGGAGGCCACCACCTCCGGCTAGTTGATTCTAACATCAAATTATTCTGTGCTTGGAATGTTCTCCTACTATTCAGACTGACTCTCGTCTTCCTACAACTTTAAATCCTGACATTTAAACAACTTCTACGCTGCACTGTCAGGGATTACGGAATTACAGCCTACTCCGCTTTCTCCTATGTGACATCCTTTGGGGTAGTTGAACGGTGGTGCCATCTTAAACGTCACTGACCATCTTGGGGGCGTCTTTGCCCTGGTTAGCTCAACCTGCTTTCTCTCCAATCAGAAACCTGGGGCTCGTTCTGTCCACTTTTGTTAGTTTGAAGAAGCTCAAAAGAAGGGAAGAGGGTTCAAAAAAAACTCTTCCAGGCTGCAATTTCGCAGCGTAAAATCTCTCCCAAGGTTGATTCTAGCCCTGGTTTTTAGAACTGGCTGCTGGGGTTGGTCTTGGCGCAGTTGTGGTTCCCTTCGATCCGGGTCTCCCTTTTGAAGAGATGTCAAGAGATGTCGGGGGGGGGGAGGCTCCTCCTCCCAGGCTTTGCGTTTCAGCTCGCTTGGCCGCGCTTCAAACGCTTCCTCCCCTCCATTCGCCTAGCGTTTCCTCGGTAGGTAGTTCTGTTCCCTTGACTTACTGTGGCGCTGATAACCTATTTGTAACGTTGCTGTTTTTGTTCTCTCCCCCCACCCCCCGTTTTTTTTTCTTTCTTTCCCCCTTCTAGCATCCCCAGCTGAGCCAGGAGTCGGCCTCTCCATTTGTCTTCATCTGTTCTAACCCCCAGGAGATGGTTATTAAGTTCCCCATCAAGGGCAAACATAAACTCTGTAAGTACTGAAGGAGGGAGGAAGCTGGCACAATGACCCTTCCTTTCCTTCCGTCCTTTCTTTCCTTCCCTTCCTTCCTTTCTTCCCTTTCTTCCTTCCTTCCCTTCCTTCCTTCCTTTCCTTCCTTCTTTCCTTTCCTTCCCTCCCTTCCTTCCTTTCCTTCCTGCCTTCCTTCCTTCCTCCTTCCCTTTCCTTCCCTTCCTTCCTTCCTTTCCTTCCCTTCCTCCCTTCCTTCCTTCCTTTCCTCCCTTCCTTCTTTTCCTTCCTCCCTTTCCTTTCCTTCCTTCCCTTCCCTTCCCTTCCTTTCCTTTCCTTTCCTTTCCTTCCCTTCCCTTCTCTTCCATTCCTTCCCTCCCTTCCTTCCTTCCTTTCCTCCCTTCCTTCTTTTCCTTCCTCCCTTTCCTTTCCTTCCTTCCTTCCCTTCCTTTCCTTTCCTTTCCTTTCCTTTCCTTTCCTTTCCTTTCCTTTCCTTTCCTTCCCTTCTCTTCCATTCCTTCCCTTCCTTCCGTCCTTTCTTTCCTTCCCTTCCTTCCTTCCTTTCCTTCTTTCCTTTCCTTCCCTTCCTTCCTTCCCTTCCTTCCTTTCCTTCCTGCCTTCCTTCCTTCCTTTCCTTCCTTCTTTCCTTTCCTTCCGTTCCCTTCATTTCCTTTCCTTTTCTTTCCTTTCCTTCTTCAGGGAGTCCATTTGATCTCCGAGGTCCCTTCCAACCCTTATTTTCCTTCCTTCCTTGATGCCACTTCACTGGAGGTTCTTATCAAGAGAGTGGACAGCCATTTGTGTGAATGGCATCAGGTTTCCAGCTTGAGCTGGGATTGGACTAGAAGACCTCCGAGATCCCTTCAAACTCTATTTTCCTTCCTTCCTTCCTTCCTTCCTTCCTTCCTTCCTTCCTTCCTTCCTTCCTTCCTTCCTTCCTTCTCTCTCTCCTTCTTTCTCTTTCCTTCCTTCCTTCCTTCCTTCCTTCCTTTCCTTCCTTCCTTCTTTCTTTCTCTCTCTCCTTCTTTCTCTTTCCTTCCTTCCTTCCTTCCTTCCTTCTTTCCTTCCCTTCGTTTCCTTTCCTTTCCTTTCCTTTCCTTCTCCTCCCTTCCCTTCCCTTCCCTTCCTTCCTTCCTCCTTCCCTTCCCTTCCCTTCCCTTCCCTTCCCTTCCCTTCCCTTCCCTTCCTTTCCTTTCCTTTCCTTTCCTTCTTCAGGGGTGTCTCCTAGACTTACCGGACAGCTACACAGTCCTGGCAGGCAGTGTGGGACAAGGAGCAGGCAGCAGCTGCGGGGGGGCCAGCAACTTCCCAGGCAAACCCAAGCCCATCTTTGCAGCTGCTTCTCGGGCAAGCTCTGCCCTTGTCTGCATGTTTTCCACTCCCATCCCTGATGCCCCAAAAACAGGAGTGTCCAATCTTGGCTACTTTGAAGACCTGTGGACTTCAACTCCCAGAATTCCCCAGCCAGTACGCACCACCACCCCTGCCCTAAAGTCCCTGCTTGAAGGCTCTCGATATGCAGGTAGCTCTTGACTTACAACCGTTCGTTGAGTAACCAAAGTTGCAACGGCACTGAAAAAAAGGGGCTCATGACTAATTGTTGCCACAGCCCCATGGTCACATAGCGCTGAGGATTTGGGCGCTTGGCAACTGGCACAGTGGTGGGTTGCAAAGCGGTTTACCACTGGTTCGGTGGGCGTGGCTTGGTGGGCATGCTTTGCGCGCGCACACACGCAAATGCGCACTTTGCACAGGCACTTTCCTGCTCACCTCCTGCAACCCTTCACTCTCCCTGTCGCTTCAGCAACTGATACGCAGCAGTGTGCTGTGCCGCGCAAAGCAACTGCGCTTCAAAAGCAGGGAATAAGGGTGAGAATATGGGAGCCCAGGTGGACCCAACAGCAGAGCGTAGGAGAGAAATGGTTTGGTCTCCGCTAATCTTCAGCGCTACCGGTACGCTAGAACCGGGCCGAACCGGTAGAATAGCACCACTGAACTGGCAGGTATTGATGATGGCTGCAGTGTCCTGCAATTCCCCATTGGTGATCTTCCAATGAGCAAAATCCATGGGAAAGTCTGATTCACTTAACAGCCGTGTTGCTGATTTGGCAGCTGTGGTGGTTCACTTAACAGGTCGTAAAATGGGACAAACTCACTCAATGACTGTCTTGCTCAGTGACAGAAGTTTTGGGCTCCGTTGCAGTTGTAACTTGAGGACTCCCTGTGCTGTTTTCATGCCGGGAATGTTCCCTTGAGTGTTTCAGTTTCCGCTTTTTGTTCTCTTACCCCAGAGAACAAAGCTCACTCCTGGCTAAGTACAACTTTCGCTTGTCCCCCCTGGAAGTAGAAAGACGTTTATAGCGCCATTTGGCCCAGCTGGAGTTCAGTAGACTCCAGTTTGGTGGGGAATTAATTACAAAACTGACATTCAAGTGTGATCAGGAAACTGCTGGGGGAAAGGTCATTGCTCTTCCCCCAAATCTGTTTCTCTGGAAAACTCTCGGTTGGTGTGAGAAGCAACATTTGGATGGGTACGTAGAGAATGGAAGGGAGGAATCTTGAATTCTTACCTGGCTTAAGTTCTGGAACAGTTCTGTTGTACTTAGGATGCATGAACAATTGCCTCCCTTTGGTATAGTGTTCTCTCACCTGTCTAGCAGTTACCGCTGATAAAAATGATAGCAATAATTACAGTCGCCATGCAACATCGGCGCTTGTCTAATTACCTTGATTTGGTCTTACATTTCCTATGAAGCACCAGAGTTATTCCACTTGTGGCAGTTTCCGACACGGATATCCTTTCTGCGTAGCGAAGCTGTCTTTAATTTTTCCTAGCACAGTGAGTTGACTTTGTTTTGTTGCGCCTCCTTTAGAAACTGTCAAAGCAACCCAGCTTTTATCCCACGTAAAAGGATTTGTCTGCGAGATTATCCCTGTGCTTTCTTGCTCTAAGGAAACAAAGATATATTGCACATTAAGCGGTCCTCAGAGAGGACCGCTTTATGAGGAAGGCAGCCTTTGGTCAAAATACATCTCTAGACTCGTTGTAATCTAGAACTCAGCAGGATCCTGCTGTAGAAATGTGGGAGCAAAATTTTGCATTACGATTTTAAAAGTACTTTAATATCTACGTTGTACTTTAAAACACACAGAAACACACCAGGTCAAATTTCAAAAGTACTGAGTATATCTGTCATCCCCTGTTGGAATCTGATTCCGAGGGGGAGGGTGAGCAGCTGACAGGAAGTAGGAGTGTGGTTCCATTGGCCGTGGAAGAAACTGGGGAAGGGCACAGTCCGGCTGGGCAGAGCAGGGGAGAGGTAGAGCAAGGGAGAGGGAATTCAAAAGAAGACCCAGGCCCAGCCTGCTTCATCCTAGGGCATGCTGGAAGGAACGGAGGAGGGAGCAACATGAGTTGCATGGCTTACGGGGAAGGAAAGGGCCCTGATTCCCTTCATTAGCTGCAGCTGGGAACACAGTGTTTAAAAAGGGAGTTTGCGCACAGCAACTTATTGGAAACAAATCGTGTATTATCTTGTTTTGTCGAGGCTTCTCTTGGTTCCAGGCATCTTCCCAACTGTGTGTGTTTTGTTGGCCTTTGAAGTCTGCAATTCCTTCTCATGCTCTGTCCAGTTAATTGCTGCAGCATGATTTGTGTGGATTTTTATTTACAGTTTGTATGTACTTTGTTTTCGGACTGAATTTCCTCCACTTAAAGACTGTTCTTGGGAGAGTTTTTTTTCTCTAGCTGAACGTAACTGGACATTGGGGGCAAAGTTGGAGGTATTAAAGGGACTTTTCTTACTTATGTGACCGTGTTGCCTTTGTGCCACGCCCCTTTGGGGTCATCACAATACCAGGACGATCCATATTCTTTGCTGGCCACAAAACTGTGAGGCTTTCCCAAGACTTTCCCTAGAAAGAAAGAAAAAAACCTTGCAGATTTCCTGTTTAATCAGTTGTCAAATGCCAGGAAAATCAGGAGATCCAGGCAGTTCAAATCAAGATTCAGTATCAAGATTTATTGTAAGCTTAAGCTCTCTACAAGAATTGCAACTACTAGCAGCCAAGGGAAATTAGCAGGGGATAAGAGCAAAAGGAATTCAAGGTGGCCTGGACTTAGATCTCTTGTGGGTGCAAAGGGACACGAGATTGATGACGCATTTGACACCTTCCTCAGGCTCAGCCTGATCATTTCCTGCATCAGCGGTTTAATTGAAATGGGGAAATAAGCCTTGGGCTTCCACAAGTCCTCCTTTCTTCTTCCTTTTTTCCTCTCATCTTTAGATGTCCTGATTCAAGGAAAATTCTGGCTTGATATCTTGGTTTGTAAGTGGTCCTTAAAGCAGTTTCCTACTTTGGAAATCACAGGAAACTGTGGTTTAACAAACCGCAGAATGTTCCTTGAAGGCAGACCCTGAAAAGGAAGGGGGAGAATAAGAAAGGAACTGGTCTGTGATAATTGTAGATCTGGACGAGTAACTTCCTGTCGTAGATTTAATGAACATTTGTCTGTAAAGAACACTATACAGCCACATGGTTTGATCAGAAGAATTGGAGTTGATGTGATTTCATGGGTCAGGATTTGTCTGATCTTCCAATCCTAACCGTTTCCTGCTGGGAAAGCAATTTTTGTGGACTTGATTCAAGAGAAAACAACCCCCTGTTGGTTAGTTCGAAATGTCCGAATTCAGCTTCTAATCTGCTGCGTCACCGACACTTAATCTCCAACTTTTCTGATCCACAGATAGATCCCATCACATTTTCCCTCCTTTTCTTTTCCTCTTCTTTTTTTTTGGCTCTCTGCCTTTGAACCGTTCCGAGCGAGACGGTGAACAATGCCAGAAACAATTTCAGTAACTGCGGAGGTGTGATTTCCAAAGAGGGCTGCTCCTCCTTTCGTATCTCCAGCGTGTTTGGAATGGCGAAATTCGTGGCCCTTTGTTCTGAGCCCTCCAAAGTAACCAAATTCCTTGGCGATCAGCAAAATATCCCCCTCCCTTGCTTTTGAAGGAGGGGGGGGTTTAAATATGGAGTCTGAGGTGTTAAACGAACATCAGAGCTCATCTTGGGGTTAATATATCGATCCTTTTTCATTATTTCTTCTTCGGGGTGGCGGGGGGATCTGCTGCAGGCATCCCCTGCCCTGCCATCGTATGATTGCGGTCAAAAAACATGTATGGTAAAATCACTCCAGTCTCCACTGTTGGGAAACAGCCTTGGTATCTCTGCAGAGGCGGCCTCGTCTACAGCGGCTCACCCTTCTGTGTTTGTAGTAGACACACTGGTGCATGTGACTCGATGTGGCTTGATTTCCTGACACCCACGGTGGCTTTGTCTCACGAAGCAGAGAGCCTGTTGTTGTGAGAGCTGATCCGGGCAGCTGTGGCGGCAACACGGCCCTGAACAGGAACGCGCCCGGCTGATCTCGGTTCAGCTTCTTTGCCGGAGCGGTGACTGTTGTGGTGTGCCTCTCTCCTTGGGAGATCAACTTTCTCCCTCCCCGAATCAAAGTCTTGTCTGTTTCTATCAGTCGTGATGGTTTCCCTCGCCTCCCCGAGGGCTCGGTTGGTTTCAGACTGGAAGGTCCCTGGCAAGCTGTTGACAAATATTCCTGGCTTGTTTTTAGGCAGTGGGCCAAGGACGGCTGCTTAAGGCAGGTGAGGGGAAATAAATAAATACAGCCAGCATTGGAAAGCATTAGCGCATGTCTGGCATGCAAAAATGGAAGCCTGGCCACAAAGGGTGTGGACTAGGGCCTATTCTGTGCCTTCTCTGCCCCAACGTGCTCTTCCTCCTGTAGGGAAGTATCTGCCCACTTTTACAATATTTCTGCATGGCATGCATTTGTCAAGGAGGTTTACACTTGACAGAGGAGTCCTGGCAGTCTAATTGCTAGCTTGTTTGCTTTTGCGCCTGCGTGCTTATCCACGGTGTGTCACGGGGGAAAGGGGGGCGGCAAAGTAGCACGCACCATCTGGCTAGCGGCATTCAGGTTGGTGACGTCTTCCACCAATCTCGCCTCGTGTCCAAGCAGGTCCAGTGGCGGCTCCCGTTCTCCTTGCGCAGTTAGCCTTTCCCACCAGAATAGTACCCATTGATCTACTCACAATAACGCTTTCGAGCTGCTGGGTTGGTAGGGCAGGAGCTAAAGGCGAGTGATGGGAGCTCACTCCATCCTGCAGTGCTACCAGGGCTTGAACATTTCTGGTGGGCAGATGCAGCATCTTTAAGCCGCTGCACCAACACACCTCCTTAGCTGCCCTTCATCAAGAAAGGGAAGAAGGAGAGAAAGGAAGGAAAGAGAGAGAGAGAAAGAAAGAAAAAAAGAAAGAAAGAAAAAAGAAAGAAAGAAAGAAAGAAAGAAAGAAAGAAAGAAAGAAAGAAAGAAAGAAAGAAAGAAAGAAAGAAAAGAGGGAGGGAGGGAGAAAAGAAAAAGGGTGAGAATGAGTGGGTGAGTGAAGAAGGAAGGGAGAGAAAAAGAAAGGAAGAAGGGAGGAGGAAAAGGAGGAAAAAGAGGGAGGAAAGAAAAAGGGTGAGAGTGAATGGGTGAGTGAAGAAGGAAGGGAGGGAAAAAGAAAGGAAGAAGGGAGGGATGGAAGGAGGGAAAAAGAGGGAGGGAGGAAAGAAAAAGGGTGAGAGTGAGTGGGTGAGTGAAGAAGGAAGGGAGAGAAAAAGAAAAGGGAGGGAGGGAAGGAGGAAAAAAGGGAGGAAAAAAAAAGGATGAGAGTGAGTGGGTGAGTGAAGAAGGGAGGGAGGGAAAGAGAAAGAAAAGAAGGAGGGAAGGAGGAAAAAAGGGAGAGAGTGAGTGGGTGAGCGAAGAAGGAAGGGAGGGAAGGAAAGAAAGAAAGAAAGAAAAAGCTAGGCAACATCAGCCTTTCCACTTGGCAGCCGCTTTCCTCTGACGTGCCAGGCGGCGCTAGAGAAGTGGCAGAGCCCTCCTGCCAGTGGGGAAGGAAGAGGAGCCGTGGGCCTTGCAAGCCAAGGAGCCTCGGGGCAGCCGACCCACTTGCTCAGTCCAAGAGAGCAGAATGCAGACGGCTTGGCTGAATGGTGCGATGGCACCGGCTGACCGTTCCTGGCAGCCCCGTAATGTATCACAGGACGCTTTGTCCCTCAAAGCCAGATCTGGGCATTTGCATAACGTGGTTTAAGCTGCCCATGACCTCAGCCAGATAAAGCGCGTTTCCTTCCCCACGAGAGGTTCCCGACTTCTGCCGCAGCAACGCCTTCACCAGTTTTTGGTTCTTCTCCCATCTCGCTGGCTTTGAGTCAACTTGGGGGTTTGGGCAAAAGAAGAACGAAAACGTGTGAAATTAGTAAGCGGCTCAGTCATGAGAGACTGTGAAAAAAAAAAAGAAACAGGCCCTGACCACAAGCAAAGGGCACTTTCGTTTTCAGCGGGGCTGATTGACTAAGCCACAGTTGGTTGGGTTCACTTCACACAACCCGCTAAGTCATCGGTTACGGTTCAACCCCCCTGAGCGGAGTGAAACCAACCTATTTGTTGGCTTAGCCGACTGAACAGGCCTGGCAAAAGAGAGACGAAAAGAAGAGAGGATGGCGAAGGAAAAGTTGGTGGCTGCCTTCAGGATTAAATTCTAAGTCCGTGTTTCTCAACCTTGGACTTCAACTCCCAGAATTCCCGAGCCAGCAAGCAAGCATCTTAAAAGTTGCCAAGAAAAACTCACAGACTTTCAGAATGCAACTTTGAGGCTACGTGAAAGTGTTTGTCCTGAGGGATGGCCATGTTTGCATCCAGAATCCTCTGCTTGCAAGCTACCCTCCGTTTGCAAGCTTTAAGAATAGAATAGAAAATACAGTAGAATAGAATATAGAATAGAATTTAGATTAGAATAGAATGGAAAAGAATGGAATGGAATGGAATGGAACGGAACGGAACGGAACGGAACAGAATAGAATAGAGAATGGAATAGAATAGAATAGAGAATAGAATAGAGAATAGAATAGAGAATAGAATAGAATAGAGAATGGAATGGAATAGAATAGAATAGAAAATAGAATAGAATAGAGAATAGAATGGAATGGAATAGAATAGAGAATGGAATGGAATGGACGGAACGGAACAGAATAGAATAGAGAATGGAATGGAATAGAATAGAATAGAATAGAGAATGGAATGGAATAGAATAGAATAGAAAATAGAATAGAATAGAAAAATGGAATGGAATGGAATGGAATGGAATAGAATAGAGAATGGAATGGAATGGAACGGAACGGAACGGAACAGAATAGAATAGAGAATGGAATGGAATAGAATAGAATAGAGAATAGAATAGAGAATAGAATAGAATAGAGAATGGAATGGAATGGAATAGAATAGAATAGAAAATAGAATAGAATAGAGAATAGAATGGAAAAATGGAATGGAATGGAATGGAATGGAATGGAATGGAATGGAATGGAATAGAATAGAATAGAATAGAATAGAATAGAATAGAATAGAATAGAATAGGAATTCTTTATTGGCCAAGTGTGATTGGACACACAAGGAATTTGTCTTGGTGCAAAGGCTCTCAGTGTACACAGAAGAAAAGAGACATTCGTCAAGAGTCCTCAGGTACAACACTTAACGATAGTCATACAGAACAATAAGCAATCGAATCATACTAGGAAACAGTCCGTATAAGTGACCTGTTCCCTCTCTGGGGCTTGTTTTGCAAAGATTGCCCACTTCTATTCCACTTTGCTGGGCCTAAAGGGAACCCCTGCCCTCTTCCTTGTTCTTTTCCCTGCTTCTCACTTTTTACTCAAGGCTTTCTGCTCCGCGGGGCTGGGTTTTGCGGATTGCCCTGCCTGTCGTCTGAAATGGGAAATCCCAAGGCTAGCAGAGCCCACTGGCCGGGAGTGAGATCTGAGCAGTGCCTGCCGCTGAATTGAATTGCAAACAGCCTTGAAGAATAAAGTACTGAAGAGTTTCCCCTCCTTTCCCCATTCTTTTCCCTTCTCTCTTTTTCAGGGAAGCTGGATCCCAAGATTCACCAGGGAGCCAAGAAAGGGTTAATGAAGCAGAAAGTGGCCATGTGAGTTCACAGATCCTCCTCCTCTTCCTCTTCTACTACAATCCCCATCCTACCCCTGGCTGGAGATTTCAGAGTGGTGGCCCCAGGAGGGCTGACAAGGGAAGCACCGGCACTTAGGAACTGAAAGGTTTCCGAAGGAGAAGAAAACAAAGAAGGAAATTGCTGTTATCTTGCATCATTATAATCACAGCCAAAAATAAAAATGTGCTGCGTTTGTTTGTGGCATTAGGCCTCACTATCTTCCCCCACAGCCCGTTGAGGTGCCTTAGATTGGCTGGACACTGTTTGGGGTCCTTTTTGGGTTTGCCGTTTCCACCCTTTCCCTAGTTAGGGATGTAACACAGGATGTTCAACCTTGGCAGCGTTAAAGCCTGTGGACTCCCAACTTCCAGAGCCGCCTGGCCATGTTGGCTGGAGAATTCTGGGAACTGAAGTCCACAAGTCTTTAAAAAAAAGTTGCCAAGGTTGGACACTTCTTCGCCCGTAGCAGCTGAAGAGCATTGACTTGGGAAGGCTTCGGGGGTTTGTGCGCTAAAAGAAGTTACGGACAGAGAATTTTTCACCTGCGTCTCTGCCTTATTTGGCTTCCTATTTTACACCAGCCCCTCCCTTTCTTGCTGGGTAGCCAGTTTGCCAAATGAACCACAACATGACCCCACAACAGCACCTGGCTTGGGAAGATGTGCCAGAGTTGTTGTACAAGGCACCCGCCAGAATTGCTTGCTGAGGCCAATTTCCCTTTCTATTTACTAATTTACGAAGTGGGAGTAAGGTCGAGAGTGGCGGAGGGGCTGTCTCTGACTGTCTCCTGTTCCTAACCCGACACCTCACCTTATACCATTTGCTTTTATTCCTGTAAATGCACCCACGCCCGTGGGGCACACCTGCAGAGAAGCAGGGAGACCTGGCTGAGGGTGGGTTTGTGGGTATGAGTTGAAATGCCCTGCTGTGCAGGTAGAAAAGTACATTTTATGCCCTCCCTTTAACCGATCCAATTCACAAACTGCTCTGCAGGAGACGGAGGGTAGATGCAATGCGGTTTGTTCACACCCGTCTTCCTTAGCCCGGGATATTTGCGATACGTTGGGATCGCAACTCCCAATTCCGAAAGTCGGAAGGGAGTTGGAGCGCTTGTGCGAGGAGGATGGCAGGCTGGGAACCATGGGTCCAGGGCTGGGTGTTGTTTTGAGGGCGGGGGGGGCGAGAAGGGAGCAGAACACACACACACACACACACACACACGCGCGCACGCAGTTCCGTTCTTGGATTGAATGTTCAGGCCTTGAATCTGTTTACGCCAAGTGGCATTTCTGCCCACTGCAACTCATGGCAAGGTTGCCATTCCATCCTGCCCGTTTGGATAGGATCCAGTGCTGCCGGCCAAAAAGCAGCCGGATGAACTGAACTGATAAGATCCTTCCCTTGGCAGCTACAACTGCCGATGCTCCCTGCCTCCCGATGACATTTGGCGTTACTATGGACACCCGAGTGTGCGGGCATGCCGTCTCCCCCTTGACAGCCTTTGCCACCCTTAATCCGGACACCCCTTTCATATCTACTCCCCCCCCTCCCAATCTCCTCCTCCCCCCAAATCAGAGTTGGAAGGTTTCCTTGTCAAAACCTTTGCCATTGTCGAGCGGCAATTTCTCACAAGCTGCAACTATTAGAATATTAAAACAGGTGGAGCGCATTGTGAGCCATATTGATTATTGAGCTTTTCTTAATGGCTGTAATCGCCTGCCGTGGTTCAATGCTTTTGTCGCTGCTTCGGGGGTCAGCCCGTGACATTGGACAAGGGGTGGGATTCAAACATTCTTTTTACTACTGGTTCTGTGGGCATGGCTTGGTGGGTGTGGCAGGGGAAGGATACTGTAAATTCTCCAGTCAGAGGTGGGATTTGCTGGTTCTCCAAACTACTTAAAATTTCTGCTACCGGTTCTCCAGAACTGGTCAGAACCTGCTGAATATCATCTCTGCTGCCCACCCCACTAACCTGCTTTCCAGCTCCGTTCTCCTGTGCAGGGCAACCAAAGAAGAGCCAGCTGATCAGCTGGGACTCAATGGGAGGCAGAGAATAGATGGGGTTGGCGGGGCCAATCAGAGGTGGGATTAGCTGCTTCTCCAAACTACTCAAAATTTCCGCTACCGGTTCTCCAGAACTGGTCAGAACCAGCTGAATCCCACCTCTTCATTGATGGTTGCATTCTGATGCCAAGGGCTGTGAACTCCAACCACAATAGCAATATATATATATTAGATTTAATATATATTTATAATATATATTTAATATATATTAAATCTGAAACCATGGTAAAAGCCTGACTCACAGATGAACACTATACAGAAGCCTGATGATGGCAGATGAGATTCTGCCGAAACGTTGCTACAACTTTAAAAGCACAACTACAATGACGTGGGAAAATACCCGAACAAAGCTGAATGCCATACATGTAAGTACCCACGAAGAAAGAGGAGGAGTGTGGGGTCCTTGGTACTCTCCCAGTTTGTTTTCTTGCAGGCGTTTCATTACCAAACTAGGTAACCTCATCAGTGCTAAGGTCTGCAAAGAGCTATGGCTCAGCGAGACAGATTTCCCTTCCTTATTCGCCAAAGCAGCCCGTGGTTTGTTCTCCTTTAGTAAACCAAGTTACTCAACCAGCTGTGGTTCCAGATGGTGGATGCAACGGAGCCAGTTCTGATGTGAGGACTAAACCTGGCTTGAAGTCAAACGAAAGGGAAAGAAAGAGGCACTCTGGCCGGGATACAAGGAAGGAGGTTCAGAAATTCGGGAGTGCCAGGTGGACAATGCTATGCGCTGAGGGTTTTAGGTGAGCAAACAGATGTTGTGAGAACATTCCTACTGCTGTATGATGTGGGTGGGCTGGCCTTCCAAGCAGCTCCATCCCTATTAGGATGTGGATTGCAATTCATGCTGTTTTAAACTTATCAAGAAAGTTTGGAAAGACTCACAAATAAGATGCCAAAACGAGGGAGCGAGGGGGTCCTTTGGCAAAAGGCTTCCAAAGAGACAATCAATCGTTTTTATTTTAAATGACAACACTGTATGGAATTCCCAACTGAAGGTTGATGCTGTTTGGAGGAGAGAATGCGAAACCAAGGAAAAACAAAAAGCAGGAATTTTGTTTTTTTTACCTCTGAATGTCCTCTTACCTCACACACCCCCATGCGCCTCTTCTGCAAAAGATAGGCTTTGTTCCCGTGAAGGGAAAATAGATTTACCTGAATGATAAATGAGCTCATGCGGGCATCCGAGATTCCTGAGACAAGCAATTTCACTGCCAGGAAGCAACGCAGCCTACCTTGTAAGTATCTCTTCCTAGCTTTCTACAACCTGGGAGTCCAGCAATCCGCAGCCATCTGAAAATCTGCAAAATCAAAAAGAAAACCGGGGATGGTGTAGTTGTGAATCCTGTAGCAGGCACGGGGTTGGACTTAATGACCTCTATGGTCCCATCCGACTCCGATTCTATGAAAAACAATCAACAGGATGTTAACTTACCCCCCCACCACCAAAAAAATACTAATTTATTTTCGTTGCTTTCCTAACACACTATATGTTCACATAGGATTTTTAGCCACCCAATTCCAAAATTTTAGATGGTTGTATCTTCAAAAAAACACCTTCCTGAGTTCTGCATTGCTGAGCACCCAGGTGCCCTGAAGTTCAATTCATTACAACAGATTCCACTTGCCAGATTCCTCAGAAAACTTCTCGATGTAATCAGGAAGCAGGTTGATCCAGCAATCTTGGAGAAAATTATATATTCCCTCAATCAGAAAGTGTTTCTTTATGGTTGCCTCTGGGGGAAAAATAAATAAATATTAGGTTTGCTGAATACTAAAGTATTCATTTCATTTTTCAGAGAGCTTTAAAATCGGGGGAACTTGACACATAATTTGGATTGAACAGTTTGGAAGGTTTCAGTGTGTTTTTATTTGTTGAATTCCTTCTGAGCAGATAAGTTCATTTTTTAGTTTGTCTCTTTGTTTGGAAACAGGCTGTATAGCGTAAATAAAAATTGTAAAGAGACGTACATTTAAAAAAGGAGGCGTGGAGCAGGTGGCTGGCTTTACCGTGATCAGTTGTGCCTGGAAAATAACCTGCCTATCAGTTTTCACAGCCAAGAACAACTCTACAATACACAAAATAAACACCATCCAATGTTTGGGCCACAACGATGGCCCCCTCAGCAGATTAACCCGTAATAAGGTTGGTTTATGGCTTAGCGCATTCCTAAAACCCTTACGGCTTTTAATCTATGGTTTATTGCTTGAAGCAATGTGTGAACCACCCAATTATAGCAACACCTGGGTTAGCACAAGGTGGATTCCTGCAGTGAAGTCTCTTTGGCCCTATTTTCTCCCACCCCATCTGCCACTTTCTTGTCAGTAAATAGAAGAGGCATTTTTTTTTCCTCCCCTTTTATCTTCTAACCCGTCCTTTAATTTCTTAATTATCCCACATGAAAACCAGAAGGGTGGAGTTTAAGATAATTGTCCAGGAGCCCAGGAATGTAACAAGAGAACGCCATTTAATTATTGAGCTGCTTCTGGTAGTTGATCTCTCTTTTAGTTTTTTAGTTTCCCAGCATTCTGCGAAGCTCCAACTTTGGGTCTATGCTTTGCCCCAAAAAGTTTGCAAAAAGATAGTGAAATTCCAAAGGTTGATTAATGCATATGTCCCGCTTTGAAAAAGCTGCTGTGCATGGATTATTCTAACGCCAAAAATCTGACCGTGATTTCTTTGGGCCACTTGCCTTGGTCATTCACTCCTGGCCAACCAGCTTTTTGGCCTGTTGAAATGCCCTGGACACACACACACACCCCAGAATCCAACTACAAGTAGCCCTCCCCTTATGACCACAATAAGCAAAGCAGCGAAGTGAGCTTTGCCCCATTTTACAACCTACTCGCCACCGCTGTTAAGCGAATCATTGCAGTTATTAATAACACGGCTTTTCAGGGAATCCGGCTTTTCCCGTTGTCAGGAGGTCGCAAAAGGGGACCCTCGGCAAACCGTCCTAAATATGAGTCAGCGGCCTAGCGCCCGAACTTTGATCACCTGACCACAGGGGATGCTGCAACGGCCGTGTGGAAAAGGGTCATCGGTTACTTTTTTCCAGTGACATTGTCACTTTGAACCGTCACTAAATGAACTGGCTGTAAGTTCAAGGACCCCGTTCTTTCATTGTCCCCACCAACATGCAGAAACCCACCAACACTTCTCAACCTTCCTGTCTTCCCACATCATTCGTTATCCTAGAAAACAGAGCATGCTAGGTATGAGTCATACTTTAGAGATGTGTGTGTGTGTGTATAAAATCAACAAGACTTGTACAAACTCAGGTGATGATGCTAAAAATCCTCAGGGCGTAGCCCATAAAATGGCGTGGGATTAGCAAACAGCTTCAGTCATCCCTTGCAAGAAAGAAGACTTAATTCTGGATTAAGCTTAGCAACTTTAAGATGGGTGGAACTCACCGACTCCCAGAATTCCCCAGCCGGCACCTGTACAGCAAGACTCAATAAACCTCAGAGATTTAAAATAAACAAATAAAAAGCAAACTTCAAAGGTTTAAGGCTCCTCTCCTTTTTTTCTTTCTTTCTAAAAGCACATCCTTCCATCCTCCAACGCAAGCGTTTAATTCAGGGGGGCGGAACTGAAGTCCTTGAGCTCAGAGCTCTCCAAACTTGGGCAACTTTTAAGACTTGTGGAATTTGGGACTCGATTGTAAGACGAGGACTACCTCCGTGGTGACCTCCAGTCCTGTCTCAAGCGTCCAAGAGAGATTTCCTTGTGGCATGGGGCTGAAGAGGTTCCCGCGGGCCAAGAGCACTTCGGTTGCCAAGCCAAGCCAATAACTCTCCCAACGGCTGCCAGAGAGGATAATGGACGGCCAGCTGAAGGAAGGCCAAACGAGACTAATGTAAAGAAGTCCGATAGAAGTTCTTGAACAGTAATAAATCTCCCCGGGCTATGAAGATGCATCGGGCTGCAGGTCAGGCCCGCCTGCCTGCCCTGCATAAAGAGTAAGCAGTTTTTATTTATTGTGCAACCGGACAGAACAATCAGCCTTGTAAATCAGGCCATGAACGGGGCTCTCAGCTAGGCAGTCTTCGGTGCTGAGTAAGGAAAAAGGACATGTCTCCATTCCACTCCTGTTTCCAGTTCGAAAGTTGATGCACTGGGCAGAAATGGTAATGTGGTACCAGAGGTGGTATTCAGCCGGTTCTGAGCAGTTCTGGAGAACCGCTAGCGGAAATTTGGAGTAGTTCAGAGGACCGGCAAATCCCACTTCTGACTGGGCCCTTCCCCATCCATTCTCTGCCTCCTGAGTCCCAGCTGATGGGCTGGGTCTTCTTTGGTTGCCCCGCACAGGAGAACGGAGCTGGAAGGTAGGTTAGTGGGGTGGGGAGGGAAGGGGGATTTTGCAGTATCCTTCTCCTGGAATGGGGTGGGAATATCGACTTTACAATCTCCTTCTCCTGCCACGCCCACCAAGCCACGCCCACAGAACCGGTAGTTAAAAAAAAAGTTTGAATCCCACCAACTGCGATGGTACAGGTAGGTTGTAGCTTCTTGCACCCATACTATGATTTGCATTATTAGGGATGGCTGGTCCAAGACACCTCTAAAGACGGGCTAAGTCCTTAGAAGGAGTTATTTTTTTCCTGAGATGTTCTCATAGTGAAGTGTTTTAAGCCAGGAGATCACCAGGATTGTCTGGCTGCTGTTGTGGAAGAATTAGTCTCCAGAAATGGTGGGCGGTCCATCACTGGAGGTTTTTGAGAAGAGACTGGACAGTCCCTTGTCTGAGATGGTATAGGGTCTCCTGCTTGAGCAGGGGGCTGGACTAGAAGACCTCCAAGGTCCCTTCCAGCTCTATATTCTATTCCAGAGGTCTCCAAACTTGGCAACTTTAAGAGTTGTGGACTTCAACTCCCAGAATTCTGGGAGTTGAAGTCCACAAGTCTTAAAGTTGCCAAGTTTGGGGACCCCTGTTCTGTTCTGTTCTATTCCTATTCTATTCTCAATAAAGATTCTATACTATTTCTATTCTCAATAAAGATTCTATACTATTCTATTCCCTGGGGGGACATTCAAATGTAGGATTCCTACACAATTTGGGGAGGCTATCAAAGAAAGTCCAGAGATTTTCTGTATGCAACTCCAACACCTATTGACTATATGAATAGTCTACCTTTGAATCTGTAAACAGAGTAAATAGTTTCAGGTTTGCTCATGGAGAACCTAATTGTGATGTACCTTTTTAAAACACTTTTGCCATACTTGAAATAAATAAAACCACGCCAAGATTCTTGCATCATCGAGGGACAGAACTATGGACTCGTGGATTTTTTATTTTTTTAAAAATGCCTGTGCTAGAGACTGACCTGGTCAGCTGCACCTTGTGGAAGTACCTTAAGTTAGCATTCCTAATGAGAAGGTGAAAAAGGTTCCTCCCACAAATGACTTGTAAAATGAAGCAATCCTCATTTTTTTAAAAAAAACAAAACACCTCCCTAATTTTCTGTTGCAGCACCCAACTACAACTCACACGCCCTGCAATGACTTCCAAACAAATAGATGATGAAGAGTCTGTTTCATTACCTGCTGATAGGTATAATTATGTTTTTAAAGGCGCTTTACACCTAAATGGCACCTGATGGCATGCAGCGATACTGTAGGATAGATATTAAAAACTTGGGTCAACAGGGCAAGGGCCCACCTATAACTACTATATTCTGACAGATGTGGTGGTGTTCTTCTAATACTGGTAGTCCTCGACATACAACACCAATTGAGTGCCAAACTTCTGTTGCTGAACAATACCGTTCTTAAGTGAGTTTTGTTTCATTCTACGACCTTTCTTGCCATATTTGTTAAGTGAATCACTTCGGTTCTTACATTAGTAACACGGCTGTTAAGTGAATTTTGGCTTCCCCATTGACTGTGCTTGTTGGAAAGTTGCAAAAGGAGATCATGTGACCTAGGGACACTACAAACCGTCATAAATGTGTGTCAGTTGCCAAGCATTTTGATCACGTGGTCATGGGGATGCTGCACTGGTCGTAAGTGTGAAAAAACACATACAAGTCACTTGCTTCAATGCTCCAGTAAACTCAAATGGTCACTAAATGAATGATTGTTAAGCCAAGGGTTATTTGTATTGTAATACTACTCTTTCTTGAATGCTTATATATATATAAAACATATGTATGTATGTATGTATGGCATTCAGCTTTGTTCGGGTATTTTCCCACGTCATTGTAGTTGTGCTTTTAAAGTTGTAGCTACGTTTCGGCAGAATCTCATCTGCCATCATCAGGCTTGATGCCGTTGCTACAACGTTGCTACAACTTTAAAAGCACAACTACAATGACGTGGGAAAATACCCGAACAAAGCTGAATGCCATACATGTAAGTACCCACGAAAACTTTAAAAAACATATATATATGTATACATATACCGTGTTTCTCCAACAATACGGCCTCCACCAATAGGAAGGCCCAGCATGTTTTATCGACATAAAATCAAATTAAGCCCCTCCCCCCAAATTAAGGCCTATATTAAACATGTGAAATGGGGGGGAATGGGGGTGGAGCTTGCTGTTAGGAAGTAGTTTTGTTGCATACCCGGATATGGTGCTGCCTGCGTTGACTTTGGCATTGGTGGGGCACTTTGTATCGGGAGACCTTCCGCCACCGTTGCTTTCCCTTCTCCCTTGCTGCCGCGGTGTTTAGAGCAACACCGCGGCGTGGGGTTGGGCTGCCCTCTCGGGCAGGGGAGGCTTTGTAGGAGGGTGTCGTTTTTAAAATAATTGGCTTTACCTTCGAAGGCAAAGGAAAGGCGGCAACAGGAGCGCCTGAATCCAAGTGTCTCCGCCGGGCTCCGGTTGCAGGGAGGAGCCCTGGGTGTCCGCACATGGCTGCGCCAAACGCCGCAGCATTGCTCTAAACGCTGCGGCAGCAAGGGAGAAGGGAAAGCAACGGTGGCGGAAGGTCTCCCAATACAAAGTGCCCCATCAACGCCAAGGTCAACATCCAAGCTGTCGCTGCCTGCCCGGCATGAGTATATATAAATAAACTTATATGCATTCTGTCTGGAAATACCTTTTGGATTAAGCAGCTCTCTGAAGGATTGGGTAAACTCAGGATTTATGAATCCATTTGGTCTCAGGTGAGCTGTTTGGGTTCAGAAGCATAACTTTTGCTTGCGTGATCTCAAATGATTGTCCCAGACAATCTATGCAAAGACTGTCTGGAAACTCCACAGCAGCGGCTGCTAGAACCATGGTGGAAGTGGACATTCAAATCATTTTCATCCCAACCCTAGTTAAGTGGGCAATACACCCAATGCAATTGAATCCTGGCTTGGCTTCCTCAGAAGGCTGCATCAAGGCTGTTGAGGTGAACATGCAAATGGACTTCGGATCAGAGCCTGAAACAGGTTTACCTGAAAATCTCTCCTATTCCTCTTTCTGTGGGATGAGATCTGCTCAAACTTCCCCAAAGTACAATAGAGGAAATCCTGGACTGAACAAGTATACTAAACTGAGACACTAAACTGAGACACCTGTCATCTTCCAGATCAGGGGTCTCCAACCATAGCAACTTTAAGACTTGGGGACTTCAACTCCCAGAATTCCCCCGCCAACTTGACGGACTTCAACTCCCGGAATTCCTCAGCCAGCTTGACGGACTTCAACTCCCAGAATTCCTCAGCCAGCTTGGCGGACTTCAACTCCCAGAATTCCTCAGCCAGCTTGGCGGGCTTCAACTCCCAGAATTCCCCAGCCAGCTTGGCGAACTTCAACTCCCAGAATTCCCCAGCCAGCTTGACGGACTTCAACTCCCAGAATTCCCCAGCCAGCTTGACGGACTTCAACTCCCGGAATTCCTCAGCCAGCTTGACGGACTTCAACTCCCAGAATTCCTCAGCCAGCTTGGCGGACTTCAACTCCCAGAATTCCTCAGCCAGCTTGGCGGGCTTCAACTCCAGAATTCCCCAGCCAGCTTGGCGAACTTCAACTCCAGAATTCCCAGCCAGCCGGACTTCAACTCCCAGAATTCCTCAGCCAGCTGGCGGACTTCAGCTCCCAGAATTCCCAGCCAGCTTGCGGACTTCAACTCCCAGAATTCCCCAGCCAGCTTGGCGGACTTCAGCTCCCAGGGAATTCAACCAGGGAATGGTTGGAGAGCCCTGGACCAGAGTCCCCCACTTCTCCTGGCATCCCGCCGGGGCTGCCTCGAAGGGAGGCGCGAGCCATTGAAGCGCACGACCTGCCAGATGCCCGGGCGGCGAACCGCTTCCTCCTCCCCTCCCGCCTTTCTCCTCAGAACCGCCCCGCCGCTGCTGCTGCAAAAGCCGCCGACTACCGCCTTCCCGATCCGCGCCTCGGCTCCGCTCTCCAAGCTCCGGGTTTTCCTAGAGGCGCGAGCGAGCGAGCGCGCGCCGGGAACGCTTCTTCCCGCCCGGGCTTTTTCCCCCCCTGGCGTTCCAGCCTCCGCGTCTTCCTTCCCGCCGAGCCGGGCCGCTGCTGCTTCTCCGAGCGCCTCGACTACTCTTCCCCCCTCCCTCCTTTTTCGAAGAGCGGCCGCGCGGAGGGAGGGCCGGGAAGAGCCGGATCGCAGCCGCTGTGCCGGCCGCGCGCACACTCCCCTTCCCACAGGCGGCGGCGGCGGCGGCGGCGGCCGTGAGGAGGAGGATGGCGGGCTCGTGAGGCGGCGGCTTCATGGAGGACGAGGCGGCGGCGGCGGCGGCTGAGGGGCGCGCCTGGCCCCGGCCGGGACCCGAGAGTGAGTGTGAGGCGAGGCGTCGGCGGGCGAGGCCGGCCGAGCGAGCGAGGGAGAGAGAGCGCTCCTCATGGCGGCACGCCAGGCCCCGGCCTGGCTCGGGGGCTCCTTGCTGAGGCCGGAGCGGCGGGAGTCGCCTCACGCGGGGGCGGCGCGAGTGTGCGCGCGGGGGGAGACCCCTCCCTCGGCGGAGGGGAGGGGCGGGGGCTGGCCTCATCCGGGGCTTTTCCGGGCCTCCCCCCTCCCGCCCCCCTTACACAAAAGCCCCGGTGCGCCCACCGACCATGTGGAGGGGAAACCCACCCACCCCCACCGTCCCCCGGGCAATGGGGCCGGCCGGGCTCCTCCTTTGGGGAAAAAGGGGGGGGCGAACGTGTCCCCGGAAACCCCCCCCGAGGGAGGGAGGGTAAGTGGGGTCGTCCGTCGGGACCGCCAGCCGGGGGCCTCCTTGCCCTCCGGAGCCCGCCTCCGCGCAGAGGGCACGGCCGGGGTCACCGCCGAGCGTCCGCCTGAGGCCGCTCCGGGCACGTGTGGCCCGCCAGCCTCGGGGACACCCCGGGCTGCCGGAGCGGCTTTCCAAGCCTCGTCGTCTTTCCTCGTCGCCTTCGAGTTCCGCAGCTTCGGGGAGTCTCCGCCGACGGGTCGGAAGCCCGGAATTGCGGGCGGGCGGGCGGGCGGGCGACCCGACGTCGGGGAGGGCGGCCTTGAAGATGGGGAGGATGGGTGCTGGTGCTGGGCTTGGTTGCTTTTTTTTTAATTTGTTTTTTTCCTCCTCCTTTTTCTTCTCGGCATTGGCTCCGGGAGGCAATTTATGGTGCGAGTGTCGGGCTTGGACACGTGTTTCGTCGGTGGGGTGTTGGCTTTGGGACACCGACAGTCCGTAGGGAAAGGGTCATTGCGCCCCGTTTCTTAGAGGATGCTCCTGTCAAGATAATGGGTTATAAGCCAGACTCCTGCTTGTGGACCGCGGATAGGTTAAGCCAGAGGTCTCCAAACTTGGGCAACTTTGAAGATTTGGGGACTTCGACTCCCAGAATTCCCCAGCCGGCACCTGTAGGGCAAGGCTCAATAGCCTCGGAGATTTAAAATAAAATAAAATAAATAAAAAGCAAACTTCAAAGGGTTAAGGTGCCTCTCCTTTTTCTTTCTTTCTAAAAGGAGATATACTTCCATCCTCCAGCCAGTTGCAAGCATTTAATTCAGGGGGAAACTGAAGTCCTTTAGCTCAGAGGTCTCCAAACTTGGGCAACTTTGAAGACTTGGGGACTTCGACTCCCAGAATTCCCCAGCCGGCCCCTGTACCGCAAGGCTCAATAGGCTAGGGGAGATTTTTAAAAATAAAATAAATAAAAAGCAAACTTAAAAGGTCTCTCTTCTTTTTCGTTCTTTTTAAAAGCACATACTTCCATCCTCCAGCAAGCATTTAATTGGGGTGGGTGGGGACGGGACTGAATCCTTTAGCTCAGAGGTCTCTAAACTTAGCAACTTAAGACTTGTGGACTTCAACTCCCAGAATTCTCCAGGCAGTGCTGGCTGGAGAATTCTGGGAGTTGAAGTCCACAAGTCTTAAAAGTTGCCAAGTTTGGGGACCCCTGGGTTAAGCTGTAGTCT
Organism: Pseudonaja textilis; assembly: GCF_049901715.1. Lineage (NCBI taxonomy): Eukaryota > Metazoa > Chordata > Lepidosauria > Squamata > Elapidae > Pseudonaja > Pseudonaja textilis. Next base: position 15,944,680 of record NC_142002.1, on the reverse strand, counting down.
GGTAAAAATTGTTGCCCAGAAGAAGATCTTAGTGGATATAGGTAGCCCTCAACTTTACAACAGTTCGTTTAGTGTCTGTTTTGTGCTGAATAAGGGACTTCTTTTGTCTATTTTTTCACATTTGTGACCCTTGCAGCATCCTCGTGGTCACCCGATCAAAATTCAGATGATTGACAACTGACTCGTATTTATGACGGTTGCAGTGTCCTGGGGTCATGTGATCGGCTTTGGCAGCCTTCTGACCAGTAAAATCGATGAGGAAGCCATCACGTGTTACTAACTTAACAAATGCAATGATTCACTTAGCAGCAATGATTCACTTAACGGGGCCCAGTTGTGGTCAAACCTCAGGACTTCCTGTGGTTAATGGCTGGTTTGTTGTAGGTCTGAGGCCATAAAATCCTGGTGCTTCTGGTATCTCTCAAGACTTCCATAAAACCTCAGTGTCCTGAAGGAGTTGCCTTATCTGAAAGTGACGTTTGAATGTTGGTGTCTGAGGAGCGCAGCACTCAGGCCTGGTTTCTTGCGTGATATTTCTAGCCAGTCTGGCTGCCTCACATGGTACAGACCATCCTTCTGTCTTTGAAGAGTTCTTGAATGTAGAGTGAGAAATGACAGTTCATCAGCAGTGCCCTCAATGGGTTGAAGTAAAGGCTGTCTTAGCATTTGCGGATGGTTGTAGGAGGAAATGAATGGGTAGGTTGAAATGTCCTGTGGGAGCCAATCTGGTTGCAGCTAGCTTTATTTATTTTATGCCTACGTTTGGGATTTATTTAGACTGGTTATTTGACTCGGGAACAAATGCCTTTTGTCAGGGTTTGCTTCCGATATATAAGAGCTGTTCCTCTGAAGCTGAATTCTCACCTTCTGTATCTTAGCTTCCATCAACCACTCTCTTCAGGAACCAAAGCCCTACCATGATAGAATTAAAAGCTCTATTTTTCCCTCTGAGAAGGACAGGCGTATGTTGCAGAAGTTCTGTTGTAACAGTTATCACTTCTGATGAGTTTCAAAAACTTAAAACCTTTCATTGGTCTATTTTGGATCCCGCCCCCCTGTGATATTACAGTACCATTGCTCTGAAAATGGTTTAATTTATACCTAGTCATGTTTTGTCATCTTAGTTTAGATCACACTGAATTTTTCGGCCTGCGTGTGTTGTGAACTGCAAGGAATTATTAATCTTTAAATGTTAATGTACTGGAAAATGCATCCACAGCTATCTCCAGCAAACCACTTATAAGGTTAAATCTATGGAATAGTTCATGCTTTATTTTGCTCTTTTGATAGAGGTGCAGGATGTGCACAAACAAGTTATTACCTCAAATGAGTAACTGTATTTGCTCTGTATTTGCTACCTCCACAGTGCAAACTTGATAGGAACTAAGTCCTTAAATTTTTGGATTTCTGTACAAATAAACAGACACAGAATGTCGGTAACAAAAGCAGTAGCTAGCACTTTTGTTCAAATACTGGTTTTTTTAAATTATTTTTTTATCTGCTTCAGACAAGTAATCTCAGTGGAAATCCTAAGGAGTATTTTTAAATTCAAGCTGTCAACTAGTTATGTTATTATTTTAAAATATTAAGATTTCTTAGGTTTATTTTCTGTTAATTTTTTAAAGTGCCTCAGTAGTATTTTGCATAATAGTTTTTTACTTGGTACTCTTAGACTTCCATTGTATTGGATATTAATAAAGAAATGAGCATTAACAATATTTAATCTTTTTATTAGTGCAGTAATAGCAGAAAGTTGTGATATTAGCAGTCCATATATGTCCAGTTTTAAGTTGTTATATTCTGAATAACATCTAGATGTTATGTGACTGAGTCTTTCTCAGCTTTATAGCCAGAATACCTTTCTGGGATCTTCATTTCAAGACAGATGTCCTCTCCTGTATGGGACACCCCAAAAATGATGTCAGATGATACTCATGTATATCTTGCCTGGTGCTGGGTATATGTTGGAGAGAGAGAGAGAGAGAGAGAAATTTTAAGCAGTAAACAGTTTGCTGTTCAGATTATTTCAACATTTGCTTCTGGAGAAGCTTAAAAAAAAAACAAGCTCAAATTGTCCTTGTCACTTTCCTTGTGCTTCAGCAAGCATAGACCTTTGTGTGCATTTGTGCGTGGGAATGGAATTGGTCTGGAGAATAATAGGTTCTGATTTGTAGGTAAAATTCCTTGTACTGAAGAACAGCCATACTGCGATGAGCGTGTTTTTTCTGTGCTGCTCTGGTTCTTGCAAACCTGGAATACTTGCTGATTCAGGTGAGCAGCTACTGAAAGGTTACAGGGAAGGGTGTCACAAGAAGCATTTAGTTGGCTCTGTAAATAGTTTTTGAGCTGATGCTGGGGGACTTCTGAGCTTTGTACAGGCAGGTGGCAGTTTGGCTAGTTCAGTTTCCTCATACTGGAGAACTATAATACTTCGCTTGTCTTTACGCTTATTCACTTCGAGAACTTGGGCTTGGAGTCATATCACTGTAGCCAAGGAATGACGGCTGCTTTGTTTTGAAAGGTTTTGTGGTCTTCCCCTTTCTTTGTGAGCCTCCTACTTCTGACAAGAGAATGAACTCCTCTTGGGGGATTCACAGAATTATCTTGACAGACATTTCCAAGCTTTTGAACTTCTGTATCCAGAGTATGCGCATTAAGAGCTTCTGGTCACACAAAACACCCAGAGATCGTATCTTCTCCCGCTGTTTAGCCTCAGTGTAAAATACAATTTAGTGATTGGCTTTAAAAGTCAGTAAATCAGCTTAATTATATGGATTAATAACACATTATGGTAGGATGCTAAGATCTAACTAAAACTGTTCTCACTATTGAAATTAAAACGAGATTAAAATCTGATAGTAAATAGTGTCATATAAGTTACATGAGATAATAGACTAAAAATAGTAAAAAAAATCTAGTCTGATACTAACAGAGGCCACATGAAATTACAAGATTAAGGTATAAGGTAACAGATTAACATTGATGTTACATGGATTATTTTATACAAATCTGTAAAATCTTAACACTAAGATCTAATTTAAGAATGGTTCTTAATTCTAATATTATAGGACTATAAAGTTACAATGCAGCTACACAATGCAGCTACAAAAAAGACACTTGAACTAAATAAAGATAAAAGCAATTTCTTACTTTATTATAATTTATTATCTAGATTAAACTATAGATTTGCTATAAAGGCATGGATATAAGCTTTTATTGTATGGGATACCACCAAGTCTACCTTGCAAAATTTTAGAAAGTAAGGCATTAGAAGAGGCCAAAGAAAATCACTAAAAGCATAGGCAGAGTGAGAATTTTAGTTGGATTTTCACCTAAGTAGCGATAGATGGTTCTGCTAAAGTCATTTTGTATATCAAATCCCATACACACTATTTTACGGGGAGTTGGAGAAAGTCTGCAACCTTTTAGTTTTGATTCCAGTGAAATTATCCTCCTGGAGTGATGTTGATCATGTAGAGTTAAGGGGACTAGACCTTCTGGAGAATGGCATGTCAGCTTAAGCCGTTACACTAGCCTGCTTTGCCAAATCGGGGCTTCTAAGCAAAGGAAGCCAGCTTCCTTTTACAGCATTCGAAATGCACCAGGAATCACTAAAGTCAACTTCAGAATTTTAGACTATACTTTCCCAAGTCAAAGAGCTTTGATTTATTAAAAACAGCCACTCGATAAGATTTATTAATGTAAGTGCTGTCATACACAGAAACGGCCTGTGCTCCAGTAGGGCCTCAAGTTATACAAGAAAAGTCTATGGCATAGTGATAGTATCTTCCAATTGAAGTTCTCATTAGATAATTGTAGTGCTGTGAATGAGCTTCACCCAGAGAGTAAGCAGTTTGGTTCAGAAAAGAAGCCACGTGATGGTAACTCATGCTAACCGAAGCCACTGTCAGGGATCTTCTTTGGCAGCACCAGTAGAATTTCCAGAAGCTTTTCAACCAGTCTGTGAGACCCCACAGAATGGAAAAGAGACCACTTGCTCTGCTAGGTTCACAAAACTGCACAGTTTGCAATCTGGTTAGACGCCTAACATCCATGGTGTGGGTAGAGGTGTGACACTTTGGCCCTGATAATTATTCAGAGCGTTGCCCAAAGAGCAAAGATACCTGCAAGAGGAGGTAACCAAGATCTGTAGAAGAGCCAATCCAATGGCAGATGTGCAAACAGAACCGTGTGACCTCCGGGACCTCAGTGTAAGCCAGATTGTAGTTTCAGCAGTCTCAGAGAAACCATTGCTCCAGACCAGGGGTCTCCAACCTTGGCCACTTTTGAGTTTTAAAACGCCAACCTTTGCAAAGCTGGCTGTGGAATTCTGGGAGTTGAAGTCCACAAGTCTTAAAGTAGCCAAGGTTGGAGACCCCCCCTGCTTCGGACCACTATTCTGAGCAGGCTTTACAAGAAAATGTCTGGGGAATTGATTCACCTGGTCCTAATTGAAAATAAGGCCAATAGGAAGGCCCTGTCAGCAGCAGAAACAACATAAAGAAGAAAACAGATGCAGCTAGCTTCTTATTTGCCCTTTTGCCTTTTCTTCCTAGATGGTTTCACTTAGAAGTATGCATTGGGATACTCGACAACATAGGAATAGTCCTCAGAGTTGAGGAGAAAAGTTTCTGAAGAAATACCTTTCAAACTGATGCTATCAGCTCCCCGGTAGAGCGTCTCTTGGCACGTAGACGATCCAATTGGAGCAAGTGAAACAGTTCAAACTGAAGGAGAGATTTCTACCTTCCCCAGTTTCAAAGAAAGGAGACACAGCCGAGAATAGGACATGTCATAGATCATTTATGGATAATCAATGCAGTAGAATATGTTCCAAACCAAGAAGGAAGCTCTGGCCTGATCTCCATTCTGTCCAAGTCACCAAACAGGTTCATCAAACAGGTGACCTTCATTCTGGAGACTAGGATGACTAAGGTTAGATGCCTTTATCCCAAACCACTGGCTAGCCTCTATAACTTTTGGTGCTCATGCGGAGTATGTTGATAAGCATACCAGAAATTTCTCAGTTTTGTGTACAAGGTTCAGTTTATCAGGACCAGTTCATGTCTGTCCCCTTCAAACTGGTGTTGGAATTTTTTTAACCAGTGTGATGGCATAATTCACCAGGAACCTGAGGGCTCATTGGGTTCATATTTTACACCCTGTTTGGATGACCTTTTCATCACAGTTCCCCCAATGGAAAAATAATTGAATTAGCTTAACTCCAATTCCTTAGAGATTACAACTTTGTGATAAACATAAAGAGCTCCCTTGTTCCCTCCAAGTGAATACTTACTACTGAATAGATGATAGGCCTGAAAGAGGGAAGACTCTTCCTATCTCCAGAACAATCATTCAGGCTACAGAAGAATCCAACATGAGAAATGGTAGATGACAGAAAAAAACAACCCCTCATGTTGTGGGCAAGACCACAGAGAGTGATAACAGCGGCTCAGAACATAGTCTTACCCCGACATTTTCATTCCGGACTGCTCCAGTTGCTTCTGTTCTCATTACAGGAATAGATAGCCTCCAGTATCCAAATAACCCTGATAGTCCTATGCAGGGGGCAGATCTCCGAAGTGGTGATTTGTAGTAATTTGTTCTAACACCCACCCACCCCAGTATAGTTCTCGAAGAGCCAAACAGAGAGAAGATAACCATAGAGGTCAGCTGAGCAGGTTGAGGAGGTCATTTTGTGTCTCTCGGTTCAGAACCTGGGGCCCAGGCTAAGGCCTTCCTCCTGCCCAAACAGTTGCTCAGAGATCCAAGCAGTGTATCTGGGGTTGTTGACCTTGAAGCATCGGATGAGTGGAAAGGATTTCCTAAGAAGGGTGGACAATGAGGTCAGTGGGCCTTTAGAAGGAGGCAAATCACTTAATGAGGTAAGCAGAAAACCACACAACTGGCTCAGCCACCAGAATATTATACCACAGCCAGAGTGGACATTTTACCCAAAAAGGTTTCCCAGAAGATAACAGAGATATTCAGTTTATTATCGATCATCTTATTTGCAACAGAGGAGAGCAGGCTGGCGAGCCATTTCTCATTTTTCCAGGATGTCAGAGCAGAGGAGATAGATGATCTGCTAATGTCATGGACAGAAGGATTTGCTCTACACTATTTTCATTGGCATAGATCATGTCCAGAATAGCATAAAAGATGAAGCTTCTCAAGGCATGAGTAATTGCGTTCGTTCCCTTCTGGCTCAGAAGCCTGTACTTCTCTGTATAGATGTCCATAATAAAGAAATTGCTATGGCTTCCTTGGGGCAAAACAAAATCGCTGAGGGAGGAAGCTGTTGTTCACCCAGACCCAAAAATGACTTTGGGATTGTGCTTGGAAGTTGAACACGGGTGCTTAGTGAACCCCAGTTTTCAGATTTCGTAGTGAAGATTATCTGCTGGAAAGAAACTCCAGATGATCTGGCAAATGTTTGATAGTAAAGGAGAAGGAATCTAGAATACTGGAGACTCTGGGGTTCCTGTAAGGTGATCTAGATAAAACGCTGGTATCAAATATCCTGACAAGGCAAGCTGCCACCATTCGAATTAAACTTTTGGATGGGTAGGGAAACTGGCTTTCAGGTTACAGGCTTGTGTGTCTTTTCTCAGAGGGGTTGGCTTTTATTTCTTGCCCAGTTGTTCCCCACTCCTCATCATGGATTTAACATTGGTCCTCAGGATGTTGACCCCAATTCCTTTGAGCCAATTAAGCATATCTTTATGAGCATCCTATTTGGAAAGTAGCCTTACTGGTGGTATTAGCCTCTGGTCGGCAGCTTAGTAAACTGACAACCCCTATCAGTGCAGGATGACCTGGGTGTGTTCCATCAGGAAAAACTGGTGTGAAGACCAGATCCTGCCTTTATATGCAAGATAAATTTAAGTTTTCATTGGGCACTGGAGATTGTTCTTCCAAATGTTCATCCAAATCCTGTTAATCTTAGAGAGCACGGTAGTTCGTCTGTCTCCTATAGAACAGGCAATCTAGAGAGGTGAGTTTCTTATTCTTCTATTGGCAGACGGGTTGAGGAGGCCATCGTGTGGGCTTGTAAGTTATCAATGAACAGTTACGGAGACATTATTGCTATCTCCATTAAGGGAATACCAGCCTTACAGCCTTATTGGCATGGTAGAGAATTGCAAAGCAACTACATAGTTGTCTGCCTAAACATTAATGGGGTAGACATTGGCAAATACATACTCCCTTCCCTTCACCATAATAGAGCCCATTCTTGGAGCTCTGCTTTCAGAAGTGACCAAGAATGGCACATGGATTTAGTATGAGATTCTTTTCAGGCACAGTCCCACCCTAGTAAGATCTTGTTCTTCAGGTCATCTGCCCAAGTATTTGCTGGAAGGATCTTGTTTCATGTCAAATAATGAGCCTTCTGCGTTCCGATTTTAAGATACACAAGCTATAGAGAGTCACAATGTGTGCTGTGAGCTGTTTGTTGAATAATAAAGTGTTCTGTTTATACTACCTTTTGGCTGAAGTCAGTTCATGCAGTTGACAAGCAGGACTTAATCTCTATGGGGTAGCTGCTGCTTCTGTTTTTTTAAGCCAGAGAAAATGAAGTTAAGCCTTTCATTCCAGGTCCATCTTTAGTGATTGGAAGGGCATCTTACAGAAAATGCAAGTGTTAATTTACACTAGAAAATGTCATGAGGTCTCAGGGCAGCGTTTTTGTTGGCACTGGCACCTTTCCTGGGTTTTGGTCTGACCCTCTCAGTCACAGTGGATTGAAAAGCTATTGTGGGATGGCTAAAGGTACCAGTTCATTGTCTTTTGGGCATTTTTATGTTTCGGGTACGCTTCTTGATATGTAGAGCAGCTGCGTAAGCATAGTTAAAAAAATATTAAACATCTCTACATTCCCTTTGAGAAACTGCAGCCTTTCATGACATTAGAAGAAAATCAAAACAGAACTGCAGTTAAAACTATAAAATAGGATTCTTGTGTGTTTTAGCTGTCTCAAACTTGTTTTAAAAATAGCCCATACTTAGAAATCAAACGTTTAATTGTACCTTTATGATATTACTTAGCTGCATAAAAGTAGCCAAAATGGAGCTGTTAATACGATGAGCATTTTTTCATGGTTTAAATACTGATTTTGGTTATTTTTTTTACTGTTCTGTTCCTATTGCTGTTTATATACTGAATATGAAGATACATTAGGACATGTATGTTCTTTTGTATACATGAAAGAAATCCATATTCTGCTTTCAGAATAAACCATGCTTATTAAGTTAGCAACTTAATTTAGTTCACATGCATATGTGTTTGCTTTATAAAATGTTTCTTTATAATATTTTGCAGAATGGAAAAAGAATATGTGCCTTGGGGCAATGGGACAGTAGGAATAAAACCTGTGGAAAAAGAAAAGAAATTAATGTTACTTTATACAAAAACTCTTCATCTATGTATTGTTTAGAGTTGTTTGGTTCATTTTCTCTTTTCCTTTCATTAAGAAAAGAGGAAAAGTGTATATTATAGACAAATGATTTATTTCCTTAATATTTACTCTGTTTCATTCTTTGGTTCTCTTGTATCATTTCAAGTAAGTCTTTGTATCAAACATGTATGTAAACAATACCATCGTCCCTCCCTACCCGTTCCCCTCCCCCCATGTTTTAAACATTAAACTTATTTTTAAGAAGTTATTTGTTCAAATACATACATGGGAAAAAAATCTGAATTGTATTGTTTTTATTTTTTGTGTGCTAATTATTTAACTAATGTATTAAGTAATTTGAGGATTGCTGCAGTTTACATTTGTTAACATTGATTTGGTAGCAGCCATGCAAAAACAAAGAAATCTTACATATGATTGGTACAGTGCATTTAATTTACGAATGTGCTTAATCCAGCAAAATCTTTTGTGTTTCTTTGCAACAGAAAAGAAGAGGGGAAGGGGGGGTATCCACATACAGTTGTCATGTTCTCCATTTTATCAAATGAATGGGTACCCTACAGATAATGATAGTCAGGAACGGGGATTCCATTGCAACGAAGAGAGTAACTTTCTGCTTCAGGGCAAAGACAGTTTTTTTCTGCTGCAGTTTTTACTCTCTCATATCCTGACAGGAGAAGCTGACAAGTGCAGGTAAACAGTCTACCATTACCTACAAAGCCCATCTCGTTCCAACATGCCTTACTTAATTAGTTGCTGAACAAATGGAACTGCAGCTGTTAGCCAACACAGCAACCGCCTTTTAGGTCTAGAATCTGGTTTGGTTTTATTACCTATTTATTGTCTTCCCTGAAGGCACCGAGACATCCCGAGCTGCCCATTTCTGATCTCCCTGAAGAATCCTTCAGCTCAACCTGTTTATTGCCCACCTGTAGCGGGGTTTGAAGAGGTGAACAGGAGCTTTCAGGAACATATCTGAGGTCACCATTAAACCTAGTGTGCCTTATTCACTCCTCTGCAGGCTAGAATTTTAACTGTTGCTTGTGGCTTTATTAGGCTTACTTCTGCTTAACCTGTTTTTGCCCAGGATGTTTTCCACTTGGCAATACTAAATAATAATAAGCCATTATTATAATTGCTTTTCCTTGGATGCTCAGTGGCATGGAACAGGCATTTATCTTTAAGCCCCATAACTATGCTAAGCACAACTATGGAGTTATAAACTGCTATAAAGAAGACTGGAAGATACTTTTTGGTATTTTTCTTTCTCTTCTATTTTTGGCTTGGCAGTGATACATATAAAAGGATTCTGGGTGTCCTTATTGTTTACAAGGTGAACATGAGCCCACAGCTACATTAACCAGAGCATTAGAGTCCAGATCAAGTCGTGAGTTCTCCTTTGCTAAAGATGAAAATGAAGTTGGATGGGTAGTCTGTTAAATGCCACTGATGGTTTCACTAAGAACAGGGTTGCAGCAGATAACCTTCCTAAGATCCCTTCCTATTATGATTTCATGATTCCCTGATGTAGCTTCCTTCTCTGGGGAGAAAGGATATAGAGTGGAAATGACGTAAGCCGGTTGTGTGAACACAGTAGCGTCTCCATTTTGTTAATTTGATTACATGTTGTTATGGCATACTTAAAGTAAGAGAAGAGAAAATGGAGTATTTTGTTTGTTTTCCAGTCATTTAATTTCAGAAATGGGAAGATGGGTCCATCCTGAGGGTCAATTTATTAGGGGCTGTTATTGTGTAAACTTGAATAGAGGGGAGAGTTGGCTAGAGGAGAGGGGTAAGAAAACAATGAGGAGTATAAAACACAAGAATCACCTTGTGGGACCAGATCAGAATTCTTCATTCAGCATCCTAAATCCAATAAAGGCCGACCAGATGCTCCCAAGAAGCTCAGAAAAAGGGAATCAAAGCAATCACCTTTCCCTTTGTTGTCTTCCACGAAAAAGCATTCAGTGGCCTGCTGCTTCTCAATTTGGAAGTGTCAATTAACCTTCATGGCTAATAGAGTTTCATGCTCTAAATATTCTTATTTAGAGCATTCTGTTCCATTAGGTTCTTGGGTGTTCATGAAATAGGCAACTTAGATTGGAGCAGCCACAAAGGAGAACTCCCAAGATTATGGGTACAACGCAGAATGAAGAAATCTGCCGCGTGGGATGAGCTGTCATTTAAATTGCTGTTTCCCCAACCGACAGCTAGAAACGTCGAAATTAAGCTATAGGCATCACATATTTATTTGAACAGAAAAAAAAATATTTATTAAATTTGCTTGCCATCCATCTCACCACAATACATGAACTGCACATTTGTACTGGAAAAAAATCATAATAAATTCAAGAACCAGATTGTCTGCTAATTTAGGCAAGTTGAAATTTTCTTGGGCATAAATAACACCTTTATCCATAAACCTGTTGTTACCATATCTGACATTTGGGGCAGTGTAACCTATTGCCTCCTGTATTGTGATTTACAACATTGATTTTGAAACAATTAGACTTCTTTTTCAGATCATACAAACTGTTCTGAAGTCTTGCTGTTTATTTGATCTCTCATTTACAACCGTGTCATATAGTTATATACATAGGCATAACTCAGAAGCTGGCTATGAACATATTTTATAACTGTAGTTATCTGCGTCAGAAAAGCATTACCCCCTGACACAAAGTAAACTTGCCTTTTGATTACTTTTAAAGTGCTCTCTGCTCCACCTTGTACCCTGGTGATAATCCATCTGTTGTGCGTTTAAGAAATTGTCATAAAGATTGAGTAGAGTAAAACCCTCGGTCTGGTTTTGTTTGGATTTTTTTTTTTTTTGAGGTGTAATTATTTCTCAGATGAGAAGCTGGAGAAATAATGACTCATGTCGACCTTTTGCAATTAAGAACAATTTCGTGAGATTATTCTAAGGCACGGACAGGTGTGGATAATCCTGTGCGGACATTTCATTTTGAGTTCAGTCTTGCATTTCCCTGTGCATCCCAATCTTTGTGGCTGGGCATCCATATTATAGGCAAGGCCAAGAGATTTGGCCGGGGGGTTAGGGGGTGTTTGCAACAGCACATTTTTGTAGTCCGAGGGGGGGATCTGCCTCAGAAAGAGAGAGGCAAGGGCTCCCTGCCTCCCCCTGCCAGCAGACAGTTCCTTGAACGAAAAGCAGCGAGTTAGGAAGCTCCTTTGTGCAGATTCCTTCATCTCCTTCTGGCTGCCAGCTGGCTTTCATTCAACATTGTTTTCATCGCTGGAAAGAGCACAAGAGAGAGAGCATCTTAAAAAGGAGGCTACAAAAAGACATGGGAGTTGCTCGGGGGGAGAAAAAAAAGAAGAGAGAGAGAGAGAAGAAAGAAAGGTTCGACCTAAACAAAGCAGCTGGAGGGAGCTGGGCTCTGTAGTGTGAGGAGCTCAGAGTGCAGCAGCTTCCTCCTCTGCCAAGTGAGATGCATCCCCCTGAGTTTCTTTAGTCAGGGAAACAAAAAAGGAGCCTGTGACGAGGTGGTGGATAGAGGAGAGCCGTGGGCTGGCTGCCAACCCCAGGATGACGGGAAGAGCGACCCTAGAATACAGCAGCAGCTGCTCAGGCTTCCACGGCCGTCTCCAGAAAAGGAGGCACATAAGAGGCTGGATGGGCTTAACGGAACGAGGTCCTGGGTTAAGTGGAATCACTCTGGGCCCTCCGAGGTAGGTTTGTTACAATGGTCGGAGGCAGACTCATCTCAAAAACTGCTTTGTTCTGCTCTGGTTGCTCTTACTTGTTTTTCCTGGGGATTGCCTGGAGCCAGAATGCACACAAGCTGGCTTGCTCTGGCCCTGGGAAAGAGAAGGCAACCATCCGAAATCCTGTGGGCCTTGGCCAAGCTCTGGAGCTGCGGTTGCCTGGTGCTGGAGATTTTCCACTGTTTCTGTTGTTCCTCAGTGATGGGCATTCCTGAAAGTTAATCAGGTTGAAAATTGCTGTGGGTAATGTCTGGAAGCAGCTCGAGTTCTGCAGGCTTGAATGTAGCTGGTAAGAGACGTTCTCTTTGTATGTAGCTGAAAGTGCTGGTGGGATCAATCCATCTCTCGGTGTCACATCGTTCCCAGTTGGCTTTTCTTTGCAAGCTCTTGCTTCTCCGCCAAAGGTCAGCAGCAATGCAGGCTGTCGTGATCAGCAAGAGAGCGGAAACTCTGCGAAAAGTCAGAATGAGTCTCTGCAAGCTCTGATAGAGGTGTCTTCGTAGAGGCTACAGTTTGGAAGTCAACTTTCAAGTTGCTCTTTAGTGACATGACTCTTCCTCAGAATGCAAATGCAGTCAATGGTGGTTTCATGCAGCCTTTAATGGAATTAAATTATTTATGTCTGGCCCTACATATATGTGTGGTTTTCCCAAGTGAGAAGCTGTCTCTCTCAGTATTTCTGTTCCAAGACCTCCCTTAGAATCCCGTTGGAAGACTGCCAGTTGTACAAGTGAATACATGCAGTTTCTGCTTTGCACAGGTAGAATTCTGCATGGCCAGAAGGAAATGGAGAATTCCAATGCTTGGACTGATCCTATCTGATCCCCGTAATTTCTTGGGGTTTGGATGCCTATTTCTGGTTTCTGTACTAGACATTCTGGAGGGGCAGCGTGCCACAAGCTGCAAGCTGAGGTACAGTTGGATAAATAGGATGTATCATTTCAGACATCTGGCTGAACCCACAGATTTTATTAGTTACATTTTCCAGCGATAATTTTAAACAAAACTAAATATTGGGACTTGCATACAAGCAGCAAAATTCTACTTTATTTCTGTTATTTTTATTTCTGTTGTTTTTTAATAGCACTTAGACTTAATATACCACTTTATAGTGCTTTACAACCCTCTCTAAGTGGTTTACAGAGTCAGCCTCTTGTCCCCAACAATCTGGGTCCTCATTTTACCCACCTCGGAAGGAGGGAAGGCTGAGTCAACCTTGAGCCTGGTGGGATTCGATCTGCCAAATTGCAGTAGGAATAGCTTGCAGTACTGCACTCTTAACCACTGCGCCACTGAGGCTCATTCATATGCTCCCAGATGAAAATGATCCATTGCATTTTACAGTAAAAATACAGTAAATTAAAAATACAGTAAAGTTTTCAGACATACATTCAATAAAACAAGCAATATTATTAATAAGATAATCTATATGATAACCAGGACACAACTCTAGAGTACATGGTAGCAAATTGCAGCTTGAAGGCTCTCTGGAAGAATTCCATGTCAGTTGCCTTCTGCAGTTATGCCAGTATAGCTGCCAACCTGATCTTTGAGAAACGGCTGTTCCAAGTGTAGGGGGCACCACAGCAAAGTACCCCTAGCCTCCCGTAACCCTTTTCCACTTAGGTTATGGTGAGCACTCCAGTCAAGAACAAGTGTCCAGGACAGGCATTTCTAATTGGACGAGAGTATCCTGAAGATACTTGGTTCATAAGACCTTGCAGGTTAAAACTAGCACCTATTGAAAGCCAATGTAACAACGCAACACTTGAAATGTGAGTATGATATGGTTGTAGCAGTCCCACCTGCTACTATATAGGCAACTGCATTTTGGACCAATGTGTGAGTAGTCTTCAAAAGTAATCCCAGGTCATGCACACTAGTAATCTTAGTGATGTTGAGGACGTGGGTTACTTTAACAAGAGTTTAGGCAGAAATTATTCACACGCTCATACCTACACAGCCACACCCAAAGAAGCCTAGACAGGCATGGATCTAAGACACCAGAAGTGGAATTCATATTAAGAACCCTAATTCGTATCAGTATTAATACTCCACCCATTGTAGTAAGCATTTGGTGGCACTGATAGAGCTTTGATGCCACAGTAGTTAGAATGCAGTATTTGCAGACCGATTCTGTTGACTGCCACAAATTTGATTTTCACCAGGCTCAAGGGTGACTCGGACTTCCATCTTTCCAAGATCAGTAAAATGAGAACCCAGATTGTTGGAGGAATATGCTGACTCTGTAAATCGCTTACAGAGAGTTGTGAAGCGGTATATAAGTCTAAGTGCTATTGCTATTTGTCTTACAAGGCAAGACATAGTTTCTATAGGTAGCCTTTTTGTGCCATTCTGTGAACGCAGGAGGAACAATATAGAAATATTTTGTCTAGAACAGTTGATTTTGGAGGGAGAAGGAACATTTTGGAGAATCAGATTGTGTTGCTGTAGGTGAAACTATTTTGTAATTACTGTAGCTTGAGATGAGTTTGAATGTAGACTGCTTATTTAGTCTGTAGGTAGTAAATCCAAAGTTTTCACATACACCTTTCCAATTTTCTTAAAATGTGTGCTTCTGCTGAACTGATCAAACGATGACAGCCTAGTCTGCTTTATTAAGCATTCAGATACTGAATGCAGGTAATATTTATGACAGAAGCGCAATTGTGAGATATAAGAAAAAGCAACATCAGCTCATTTGTTTGCAGTGTGTTGTTTTCTGTGATGAGTGCAAAGATACGATTGCCACGGAGGAGGGTATTTACTTTTTAGTACTGACAGAGTTGGCTGGCTTAAAGATAGTTTACACTCCCTGTTTTTATTTGCCAGGTGTGCAGTATTCAGATCTGAGGCAGGAAAGGAATTCCAGATCCAGCAAGGGTGGATTTACTGTGCCTGCCAGCAGCTCCTTAAAATGGTGTTTTTTTTCCAGAACTTACACTGTAGCTAATGGTAAACATATTTTCCATGGACCATGTGTAAGTCTGGAAAAAAGTATGTCTTCTTTAAAGAACCTCTGGCAGATACAGTAAATACATCAACCACATCTGAAGCTCCTTTCCTGCTTTGGAGTTGAGCACTGCATGCCAGATTTGTGACCTGTTAACATAATCAGGACTGAAATGCAACTCTTCAGATTCTGTCATCTGCCATTTTTCAGTATGACAATTTAATTTTGTGTATTGCAACACTAGCTCCTTAAAAAGCACGATGCTTTATGTTTACAAGCAAACCAGCCTTGGGATCAAGGTAATCGTTGTGAGTTATAAAGACCTATTAAACCAAGGTGGTTTAATTATTAATAGTAACCACATTATTAACTTGGTTTAAGATAAGCCATGTATGCAGTCTCCTGGTACATTTATGAAGATGGATTTGGGCTATATTTAATACAGCAGTGCTTCTGAGCAGGCATCCTTCTACAAATCTTAATTCCCATAAGCCTTTTCAATTTGGCAGAAATGTCTGTAGAATGCTGTAATTTCTCTTCCAACCTCTTGAAAAACAGCAAAAAAAAATTTCAAAGAGTGTTAGTATGCACAGGTACCCGCTCTTCTGACTGTAGGACACGTTTCTTGTTCTATTAGTGCTTAGAGATGGGGCATGTCGATAATCCATTTTGTGGCTCTGCCCCCTCTCTAAAACTACGCCAAATAGGAAGAAGGTTGCTTCTGATCTCCTTAGAGGAATAAAGGCTTAGGGACAAGATGTGACAAGCCAATCAGCCAAAATATTTCAGGGAGACAAATAAGAATACTGTAAGGTATGTACTCTATCAAAAGGTGGGGTAGTGATAGGCTGCCGTTTTACAAAGCCATTCTGGATTCTGCAGCTGCTTATGCTTCTGCGTTGATCTACCGTAAAGGCAAAATCACTGCTGCGTTTTTTAAAATTTCTTGCTCTAATACCAAATCTCGGCTCCCGAGGTTAAAAATCTCCATAATGACCTGTCAGAGACAGATTGTTAGCAGCCAAAATCGGAGAATCTGTGAGGGGAATGAATGGAAAATAGTGCAGCTACTGCAATCATATGAATTAACTGCTAATATTATACCTTGTTCCTTCCTCCTAATCTATTTTACCAACCTGCATCCTTGTGCTACTAAAACAGAATCCTTGTGCTTCGTGGAATTAAAAAAAATAAAATGAAAATACAGTATCCATCTCTGTAAAAAACAGTATTGCTGTTTTGTTCTCTTAAGTGTTCCCCATGTGTTATAAGTACAGCTCATCAGTATCTCCTTCTTATAATGGAACAGCAAAAGACAAAAATGCTTAAAGAAAGCCACAGATGGAGGGGCAGCCATGGGTTCATAGGTGCACCTGAGAATGCCCTTTGCTGGCATTTGGCTGACTGCAGGGAAAATGCTATTTCATGTGCTAATTACACCTTGTAAATATAATTGTCTTATCTTACGGAATGACTGGCTTTCCCCTCATTTATCCCCCAGGGCACAGTCTTCTCGAAGATTTATTTATTTACTATATCTGTATGTCACTTATTCCCAAAGGTGCGATGGTCACTGAATCATTACAGGCTAAGAATCATTACAGGCTAGTATATGGGAATCAACACCTAAGTATTAATCTGGCCTACAAATGCAGTTCTTCTCACTACATAGCTCTCACTGTTCTAATTTATACTGTTCTTATGTTTATCAGACCGTTTACCTAGTTTGGACTTCTAATTTGTTTCTTGTCTATTACTATCACTTTCCAGTAAATTTAATATTTCTGGGTCTGTTACATTAAATTTACGATTTGTGGAGGAGAAATCATGTAGTTTTTCCTTTTCTCTGTAGATAATGTAGGATTTTGGAAGAAACAATTTTCAGGTGATGTGAAATACCTAGATAACATTGTCTCTTATTCAAGTCATTATGGCTCATGGTAACGGAATCTGGGGTGTGTATATCAGCTACATTGAGCAGGCAGCTATCAGGATATAAGGGGATATTGTTCTTTAAAAATAAGCATATTGACTGTGCTGGACCTAATTTGAATTATGCAAGATTGTCTCCATTCTTTTCTAGGTTGCTTTTATTCTTCAAAATGAAGCCTGGTACACTTCTGTTTTGTTTTGTTTTTAAAAAATTGAGCTTCATTCTATTATGCAGTAATATTGTGCCCAATTTTGGGGTGGGTGGGGGGGATGGAGTTGTAGCCTTTGAAAAGTGGTACCTTGGGAGAAATTTGTCCTTGTCCTTTGGATCCTGTATTCATTTTATGTGTACCGTGTAACTAGTGCAAAAAAAAGGTATGTAATCTAAGATATATAGGACAGATAGACTACAGTAGAAGAGCCAATTCTTTGCATGGAGAATATCTCATATTCATTCCCAGGCACCTAATAAAAAAAACCAAATAGTAAATGAAGGGAAGGTTAGAGACCGTAGAGAGCAACTGCCTATTGTAATACACATACTGGTTAAATTTATAAAATTATTTGACTCGATGTAAGAGTAGAGTCTGTAATCCTATGAAAATAATTTAATGTGATTTGACTTTCAAATTTTTCTTTTAGCCTGAAATTAAAGCAGGAATGGCTGATGATATTACTCTGCCTGGGCATTTTACATCTGCATGTAAAATCCTTTCCCACATTTGTATGTTGTGTATGATTTTAAAACACACTTCCTAAAAAACAGCAATGTAACATATGTTGTCCCTGCTTTTCCTTTCAGCCATTATGTTATCACCTGGGTACTTCTTGATCACTGGAGGCTTGAGAACATAGCTGAAGCTGCTACTTCACACTCTGAGGCTGAAGGAGCAGACAAGAGGCTTGAACCTTGAGGTGGTGGTTAACTCTAAGATGTCCTTGAGCGGTGGAGCTACCGGAGGGAAAGGAGTGGATGCAAACCCAGTTGAGACATATGACAGTGGGGATGAATGGGACATTGGAGTAGGGAATCTCATCATTGACCTGGACGCGGATTTGGAGAAGGACCAACAGAAATTGGAAATGTCTGGTTCCAAGGAGGTGGGTCTGCCAGCCCCGAATGCTGTGGCGACGTTACCAGAGAACATCAAGTTTGTGACTCCAGTGCCAGGTCCACAGAACAAGGAAGGCAAATCCAAATCCAAACGGAGTAAGAGTAGCAAGGACAATGGCAAGGCTGCCTCAGGATCCTCCCTGTTTACGCCAAGTGAAGGGACTACTGGCAAGAAGGAGGTTCAGGGGCGCTCAGGGGATGGTGTGAACTCTGGGGGTTTGGTGACCACCATTGCCCCCAAGGGCTCTGAGAAATCAGCCAAGACTTCTCGTAGCGTGGCGAACTCCAAGAAGGAGAAGGAAGGTGGCTCTTCCAAGAGTAAGAAAGAAAGGAGTGAGGGTGTGGTTGCTCCAGCAGAAAAGGAGCCCACTGTACTCCAACCTCTTGCCTTGGCGGTCAGGGTTGGGCAGTATGATGGTGGCCAAGGATCTGATCCGACTGCTGCTGCTGCTGAGCAGCTTGGAGGTATAGCTATTGACACGGGATCTGCGCTCAATCCTTTGGGAGTTAAATCAGAACTGGAAGATGGGGACAGCGAGTGCCGACAGCTCAAAAAAGTCAAATCGGAGAAGGTAAGACACAGGTTGGTTTTCGGGGATTCCTTGGATGCTGCTTTTGCTTGAAACCAAGAGATTATTAATATCCACGGTGTTTTTCTTAACAACAGGTGGAATATGCTGTCCTGTAGCTTATACGACATGCTGTTTTGCGATGGCGAACCTATGGCATGCATGCCACAGGTGGCATGTAGAGCCATTTGCGCCGGCACACAAGCCGCAGGCAGACTTATCTCACTGCGCATGCACGCGCCTCCCAGCTGATTTTCGGCCCGTTTGATGCCTTTTTCAGCCCCCCAGAGGCTTGAGGAAAGCCTTTGCAGGCCGAAAAATAAGCCCGTTTCATCACTTCCTGTATTTCCGGAAATGATGAAACGCCCCGTTTTTCGGCCTGCAAAGCCTCCAGAGGCTTTCCTCAAACCTCTGGGAGGCCGAAAAAGGCCTCAAACAGGCCAAAAATCAGCTGGGAGGCTAAGTGCAGGTAAGAGGGATTGTGTGCGCAGGAGACTTGGGAGGGCGTGCATTGCCTTCTGGGTGATGGCATGCAAGGGCGTGCGCACAATTTTGGGGACAGGAGCCCAAAAAGTTTAGCCACCACTGCTACAGGGTGTCACTTGGTCTGAAACCTTGATAGTTAAGTGGATGTCATTCTTTACCCAGAAGAACTGGAAGGCTGATTTTTAATAGTTTTTAATCTGCTGGTGTGAATGGTTGTTTCTGAAAGGCAATTGATGGAATGACGAAGGTGTAACTATTAATAGCTCTTTGTTGCTGCTAGACAACCTGGGAACTGCCTATCCTGTTCCTTATATTGTTTGCATGGAATTGCAGTGACTTTAGTGATACAGGCTTTATTCTGTAACTCAGCCTGTTCATGCAAAGGCACATATCTGGAGAGGAAGGGAAGACTCACGACAGGGAGTCCTCAGTTAACAACGGTAATTGGGACCACAAGTTCAGTCAACAAACAAAGCAGTTGTAAAATGGGGCGTCTCGTGACCGCAGTGGCAACCCCAGCAATCCCTATTGCCACCATTGAGCAAGGATCATGAATTGTTTAGCAAGGAGCTCGTTACCATTTTTTGCCATTTCCCAACAATCCCAAGTCAGTGGAAAAGACAGGAGGAAAGTTGCGCGTCCCATGTAGCAGCCTAGCGTGTTGGTAAGTGGCGGCTCTCAGGTGGGGAGGTTGCATGGGTGGGAAGCGCAGTGTGAGGGGGGCCGGGGGTGGTTGCTGCTGGATGAGGAAGGCGTAACCACAATGACTTGCAACTTTCCCTGCCGGCTTCCCATTAATTCCGTCTGTGGAAAGCCAATAGGAAATGTTGCAAACGTTGACCCCCATGGCCGTGGGACACAGCAGCCGTTGAGAGCGCAAGCCAATTGCCAAGTGCACAGATTGCAGTCACGTGACAACGGGGGTGCTGGACGGCCGGAATTTAGAGGACCGATCATGACTTCCACTTCTTCAGCACCATCATAACGTCAAGCGATTGTCGAATGGGTGGTCATTAACTGAGGATTAGCTGTATCCCTAGGAAGAACAGAAGGAGTGAACGCACAAAGCCGCTTGGTTGCATCAAGAGATTTTAAAAGCAGACTGTGCAAGCTGTATAACTTGATATATTGTTTCTGCCACTGCTTCTCCCAGCACATCTATGAAGTGTCACCTGCCCATACTGAATTATTTATAGCAACGTGCTGTTTTTGAGGAGGAAAGAGCATCTTCGTGGATTGTGCATAAGGCTTCCTTGACCTTTCAGGTGCTAGTCTAGGAAATGCTTGAAGCTAATGGCTCTCAGAGAATCAGATCTGTAGCCCAGCTGATAGCTTATTCCCTTCTTCCACCTAGATTCTGGAAATAGCAACACTTTGTGTATGTGTACATGTATGTATACTTTATGTGTGTATACATTGCCTTGGTTTTAGCTGTATCATTATTTTTATGTGGAAACATTGATGTGGAGAAACAGGAAAAAAAAATGCACATAGCTACTTACGTATCTCATAAAGGAAACAAAAATCTACCACTTGGGTTTACAGGGAATCAAGAGAAGTCAAATAGGATTGATGAATACTTGCTTCTCGACTATAGGGTAGCCATTCCCAGCCTGATGCCTTCCAGATGGCTGCTGAAGTGGGACTGAGCTCTTGCTTACACTGTAAAAAAAAGGGGGGGGAGGCGGGGAAACGCCTATTCAGTATCATTTTCTCCAGAGTGCTGTCAAGGTTCATCACTTTCCTATCATGGTTTTTATGGCAAGAGCTATTTGCAGAGGAAAAAGAAAACAGATTCTGGCTTAAGTGCTGTGGAAGCCTCTTGATAGTTAATAGCCGAAATCTGCATTTTCAGGACTCTTGTATAAGAAGGGAAGATTTGTCTCTCTCTATAAAAGCGAAATATCACTCCTGCATCATCACAAAATCTCCAGAACCGTAAAGCCTAACAAACTTGAAATTTGACACATATATTCCTCTTGGCTTCTAGGGGCTCTCTAAGAAAGGATTTTTCAAAATGATCATCAGAGCATTAGTATTTTGTAAATTATTATTAATATGCTCTGATGCTAAGGAGTTCTACTCCCCCTCCTCACCTGGAAAGAAATCTCTTCCAAATGCAAAACACAAGCCGAGGAGAGGAGTTTCAGTTTCAGTTTTAGTTTCACAGCACCAAGCAGCTTTAGTACAGAACAGTTGAGCTAAGCCACGCTCAGGCTCCTTGCTGTCTCCTTCTTGCTCACACAGCAAATACTGTCTCAGTTTCCAAACAGCCCTCAACTCTCTCACACACGGACAGGACGCTATCCAGATGAATACTGATGGATGCTGGTAGGCAGAGGCACAATTTTCCCCCCTTATTTTCATCCCCCAAAACTAAGCCCGATCACATAGTTTCGTAGCAAGCACGGGTATAGAGCTAGTATATTTTAATTTATTTCCCTTTCTATCATTGCGATGAGCTAGAATATACTTTGGTATACAATTAAAATAGCATATATTGGAGGGTTGGCAGATATTTTTTTTAAAAAAAGTGAATAGAGACATTTGTTCGCTACATGTTTATTGCCCTACTACTGAGCTAGTTTACTTGTTTCCTATTGAATATAAGTAATGGTTTGCATTTATATTGAAGCTTACTGTCATTACCTCTATAATGGTATAAAGAAAAAAGACTGGCTGTGTGATGCCTTTTCTCAAGCTAACAGATGTGTACAGAAAACTAGTGTGACAGTTCTGTAATATGTGGAATTTAGATTCCAGATTCTGAAACAAAATGGATTAGCCCTGTCAGATTGAACATAAAGCTGGTTCTGCTTTTTATAGTCACAGAAATGGCCTGTGGTAAACCTAACAGGGAAACATGGCTTGTAAGTCTTGCTTGTTTTCTCCTTCTGTTATCTCCAGGCAGCACATCCAATGGGAGCTGTATTCCAACTTATTTGGAGGGGCAAGGATTTAACAAAAACTGTTTAGCTTGAATTTGGCAATCAGGCATAGCTTTATAAAATTGAAGTAGCAACAGAGTCCATTTCAAGGCACCTTAGCAGAATCCTATCCATCAAATTTGGGCCTGAATAGAAAATGAAATAGTTGGGGAGAAAGTTTTCCAGAAGAGACTTTGCGTGCATCAGAAAAGATCCTACTCATCCTTGTAAATCTCTCCCTCAGGCTGTTGTGTTAATTGGGAGATAGATCCGTGATGGCGAACCCATGGCATGTGTGCCACAGGTGGCATGCAGAGCCCCCCTGGCAAACTTACCTCACTATGCACGTGCACGCCTCCCAGCTGATTTTTTTTGCCTGTTTGAGGTCTTTTTCTGCCTCCCAGAAGCTCGAGGGAAGCCTCTGCAGTCTTTGGAGGCCGAAAAACAGGCCCGTTTCATCACTTCCTGTATTCCGGAACAGGAAGTGATGAAACGGGCCTGTTTTTCGGCCTCCAAAGACTGCAGCGGCTTCCCTCGAGCTTCTGGGAGGCCGAAAAGACCTCAACAGGCTGAAAATCAGCTGGGAGGCGCAATGCAGGTAAGGGGGTGGGGGAATCATGCGTGCATGTGCAGGGGGCATGACCCCCCCAACGCACATTGCCTTCTGTGTTCTGGCATGCGAGTGTGCATGCGCGAGCGTGCAATTTTTGGCACAGGAGCCCAATTTTTGGCACAGGAGCCACCACCGAGATAGATGTTTGTATAAAGTATAATGCCAATATTTGTGGGGGGGGGTTTCCTTTTTTGGGGGGGTGACAAGATCTTTTGCCCGTGACCTTGGGAAAGAACTAAGTGGAAGATCAGGGGCCTGTTGTCTGAGCGTAATGCCACTTCACGTCCTTCTGCCAGCTCAGAGATTACGTGGCTGGCAGCTGGCAGTACTCTGGCTATGTACTGCTTTGTGCTGATAATAGCACAATAAATGGCAGTTTCTTGCTGTGGGGCAACAACTTCTGTAGTGCCTGTGAGAGTGGGAGGAACAATCTAGTGGACTGGCAGCTCCATCTGTTATCATTGTTCTCTGCTGTGACTGTCTGCTTTGACTTAGGATAAATGGAGAACAAGGAATGACCAGTAGACAGTACAGCTTCCCTTCCCCTTTGGTTCTGGTGCAGCTTTGTTTTAATTTAAGAGTGGTGGGGTGGGGTGGAGAGAAAGCATGCTCCTCTGAGATATGGGGTGCTGACATGATGCTATTAAATGGAGGAAGATAGGATTTTAATAAGCTTCTTGTAGAGGTATGTATAGGCAGCTAGTTTTGCACACGTAGTATTCTGAATGCGTTCTTTATCATTGTCAAGGACTAGGAGACTCCATTACTCTCCGACTAAAAAACATAGTTGGGGAGAGGCACCAATTGCAATTTATAAATCAAAGCATTTGTCAGTAATTATTCATGGGCCCAGTTGAAATTATCATGGCTCTTAAACTTGGGGAGGAAACCCTCCCTTCTTTGTGGCAGAAACAAAATGAAAATGTGTAGTGTCACTTTGTACCTCAACTATTTGCATATTTTGTAGGCAGCCGAAGACAATTCCTCTTCACCCAGTGCAGCCCAAGCAAGCCAAAAGGCTGGGCACACACGCCGTGTAACTTGAGAGATGAAAGATTACATATTTAAAGTCAAATAAATACTTCTAGTGGATGGTGTGGTGTACAATCGCAGGAGCCTAAGTTCAAAACAAATCCTTTTATTATGCTGAAACTATTACGATTAGATAAGCTTCTATCTGTTCTTTTCCTTAAATTCCTAGAGCTTTCTACTGGTTATTTGCTTAGAGTGGATTTATTACCTTTTAAGTATTTCTTTAAGCAAAATAGTTGTGCCTGAGCTTGCAGATTAACTGGTAGCATGTCCTCTTAATCTTTTAAGAGGAATCATGTTGCACTTGGCATTTTTGTCCACCTATTGAGCCCTTCCCAAGGACCTGAGGTAGGCAGATGTTTATAATAATAATATGGCATTGACAGAATCCCCATCGGTTAATTGCAAAAGGCAGCTTTACTTGGAGCTGCTTACATCCTGTGATGATACCTTTAACACCATCCCAGGTCCTTGAGAAAGATTCGAGAGATGGGCAAAAATGCCATGTCCCGTCCAAACATCTGGCTGTAATGAACGGTTATAATAATCCGTGCTTCTGTCTGGAAGGAGGAGAGATGATTTTCAAAGCTTGTGCCTTCCGAGTCCCCTTCCTCTCATGTTATCTATACTTTGAAATGTTAAAATTTCTAAGTATTCTTCAGTGGTTTAGAAACAAGAAACAATTAGGGAATGCAGGGCGGCTGTGAGAGGAGTAACATAACAACACTAGAAATAGCTGAGGGGAGCTGACATTTGGAGGGGTTCTCACACATTTATCGCTGGAGGGATATGGTGTTTATGGGATTGTTGGAAAAATAATGGGCAAAGCCTTCGCCATAAGCACCTCAGTGTGAAGAAAGAAAGAAAAAAAAAAGCAGAGCTAAGTACAGCCACAAGCTTTCCATCCCCTTTTCTCCTGGAGATGTGACAAAAAGGGCAGCGGCTTGTCACAGACAATTTCCCAAGCCATCAATTTCCTTTCTTCTAGCCAGGCAACTGCTCCCGATGACAAGGGCTGAAGGCCAGCGAGCTGGAGTAGAGGCATGCTTATCGTACTATGGTTTCTCGCTAAGTGGTGCCAGTCAGTTGCTGTGATTCTAAACATGCCAGCAGCAGTAAATATACCCATTCCTACTAAAAACAGTTTGTAGCCAAGCAGATAATACACTCAAGTCTTGACTGCTGTTGGTATTCACGTTTACTTTTTCCCTTCCACCTATCAGTCCAAAGGGCTATTCGTGGCTGGAATTCCCAATGCGCCCGATACATTTTGAGGCCAGTAGTTTTTGCAAAGGGGCCAGGAATTATGTGTGGCGTTATTATGGTAGTTGCGCTCATTTTTATTTTCCATTCTAGTGGTAGAGACACCACCTATTAACTATTGCACTCAATGTTCCACTTACTTGCTGTGGTGTGTTGCCTGATTTGCATTCTGACCTAAATATTTCTGGAATGCACCAGAAGGTGTTCCTGTCTTGTTGGAGCTTCCAGTTGCTGCTCAGACTCTGTTCCTTTTGCTGTACTCCCTGAGCAATGCATGAATAAGCTGCTAACTGCCTTTGGAAGACTTGCAAATGAAGATTTATTTCCTTACCTTCCTCCTGCTTCCTTGTTTTAGAAACCAGGCCGAAATCTGGTGCATTACCCAGTATGCGTATAGAGACATGTACCATCAACCATGAGGTGCCATAGGTTTAAAATGAGTCTTTCTGGAGGCTTATGATAATTGAAAAAATACACTGTTCTTGTTCAACCTTGTGAGTGGAAGAGATGCATTCAGTGAGAAGTAACACACCCATACACACACAATGATTTTTTCATTTTTATTCTGCTTTCCTTATGAGACATACATGCTTACATGCTCACTACTTCAGTCCACCCGAGATCACCATTTCATCAAATCAAATCTTTATTATGATCCTAGGTAAGCATCGCCACCATTTCTTTTTCACAGCATTCCAGCATTTTTTGAGTTGTGAAAGTTCCTGTGAGCTGTGCAGTGGGTTGTTGCCTTGTTACCTTGTGCCTTGTGCATTTTCTGAATTGTGAAAGGGCCTGCGAGCTATGCAGTGGGTTGTTGCCTTGTACTTATCTGCAGTGCCACTGTTAGCCTCCAGCAAAAGAATAATGATCTGAAAAATTCTTTCCAATGGTTTTGTTTTGCCTTCAGTTTCCTTGTTGACTGTTAAAACATCACTCAACCTATGGGAGAATTATTTTTGCTTATGCAATAACATTAGCCAAACACATTATACCTTATTCTATTTTTTATCTCCATTAGGCCAAACAAGAAAGGCAGTGGTGCCTCTTAAGATTACCATTGTGCTCATAGAAAAAAACTAAAACATTTGGCACGTTTGTAATTAATTAATTATTCTCTAAATCACAATCAGGCAGTGGTTATTATGGATGCTAAAACACCAAACATGGTAAACAGCAGTAGCTCACACAGCACACTAAACAACAAAAAAAAAGCATTATGGCTTATTGTGATTACTTGGTTCATAGAGTACATTAAGCTATTAAAATGGTTGTTTATGGTTTAATGTGAAGATAACATATTAATTGTCAAGGAAAGGTTTAATGTAGCATGGTCAAAAGAATATTTGTTCAAAATAAGGTTTCCTAAAGCATATCTAATATATTTTTATGCTTCTCTTAAAAAACCATGATGTAACAGAGCATCTGACAATTTAAAAATATGTATATTCTCCCTGATACAAGTTGGCACTAAAGATGCCCCACTGCTAACAGGTCTTAGTCTTAATCTTAATAGTAGGGTCTTCATTTTTTTAGCTATCTCCTGCATATGTGACATATGTTGGGTGTTTGAGATAGAAGAACAGCCCTTGGGCCTCATGTTAGTCTTGGCGTGCCAATTGTGTCTTAAGAAATAAGGAATCGGGTACCGCACACTTTAGCTTCCCTTGGAGATGGAAAGTTGTGTGCTGAGTCAGACTCCTTTGTGCATCAGGACACAACCCAGAAGACTGAGGTGAAATAAAAGAGATTGAAGGGAAAAATGGATTACTTGAGTGCTTTCCAAAGGAACTCTGAAACCTTGCTTAGTTTCTTCATTCTATTATTTAAGATGGGATGCATTTAGTGATAGCTTGAAATTTCGTTATCTTTCCACAAAAGAACATTTTTCATAATTTTTCCTTTTTGGTGTTTTCCAGATTTGTTAGTACGTTTCGGTACCCATCTGCATCTTGTATTAGTAAGCCCCTAAAGGTATTGCATAGTTGATTTAAAGCCTCTGGACACTCCTAGCAGGCATTAAGGCAGATGGCGTTTGTTCTGCTTTTCAGGTCTGCTTGCCAGAGGAGGTAATTTTGAAGGATTTGATATGTCAGTAAATGGAAGGGGAAAACTGGTGCCTTTGCCCGTGCCTGGGAAATGGGCCAGCCCTGGGTTGGCAGGGAAAGCAGCAAATTCATAGAAACTAACGGCTGCAGCTGAAAAGCTCTGGCAAGCTATTGGGTTCCTGAGCAGGGGAATAATAGCAAAAACATAATACAGACAACTACACCTAAGGAAATAGAGGTTTTCCTGTTGTTAATAGGGAACCTTTGGTTCTGGGTTCCATGGTGGAGCCTCCATCAACTGCAATACCCTAACAGAATATTGGCCATGAAGCTTCCTCTGGAAATGAACGAGGGCAGGTAGACGGATGCAGTTTTGCTTGCTTAAAGAAAGAAATGTTAAATGCAAAACTAACCATTTTAATCATGTACCTTTCTACTTTCTCTTATCTACATTGTATTCAAATATAAGAATGCTGCAAGTATTAACATACAAAAAGCAGGTTTTCCCTCTGCAGTTCCAGAACTGAAAACTGCTCAAAGAGCTGAATTATTTGGGGCTCATTTTCTGTTGTGTATGCTGAATGTGGATTTGTTTGAAACAGGATTTAAACATTTGTTTCATCTAAAAAAAAATTGCGAAATTGGGTTCTGTTAATCTCTGTCCAGCAGGTAATACTTGCTAAACATAATACCCAGGTCTATACGTGTGCTCCCAGTGTGCCAGTGGTTCTGCCAATTGAGGTTCTTTTGTGTCATGCCAGTCTGGTAGGTTTTGCAATGCAGAGACATTCTTGGCATTTCTGCCTCAAATAGCAATTGCTGAATGAATTGAGTAGGTTAAGACATCCACAGTCTTCTCGATTCTTTCTAAGCCGTTTAGAACATTAAGGTAAGCCAGTGAAACATAACCAAAGAGGAGTTGTGTGTCCACAAAACTGACATTCAATAAATAAATTATTTGTGTGTTTTTGTATTCTTCTGGTATTTCCTATATTTTTATTACAGCCAGTGTGTATAACATGCTTGATGGAGTTTCAAGACTTATAATCAGGATTCATCTTGGATGTTATAGAACATCCTTTTTCTCAAATAAACATGTTGTCAGGGGTTTCTGGGAATTTTAATCTGCAGTTGAAGAACATTACATTGGAGAAGACAATTTTAGACACATATATTCATTCTTAACACATACTCCTTATGCTGCATATCCAAAAGTTTCAGCAGAAAGAACAAATTGTGACAATAAAATAGAAAAAACTACAATAATTTTCTTATAATGGACACCTCTACAGGTATTGCTAATGCCATGCATATTTCATATAAGACACTTACTGTAGTCAACATGATGAATCCGATTTACCACATTTTACTTAGAAGTAAATTATCTTAATACATATCCTGAATAGTGCAGTCATATGGATATGGTTTTAAGTGCATATCTTATCTTTAGTATTTTCAGTGAATTTTATTTTAGGATACTCTGCGGACGTGGATTACTGTTTAGACTACATATAAGTGTCTTTTATTTCCATGTGATATATTCATTTCAGTTAATAATCCTCCACGAGTTAAAGAATTTGAAATGGAGTGAATGTTTTCCTAAACTATTTTTCTTTCTACTGACTGAAGGGCTGTGAAGGATTACGGTGCTGTATGTTGTGCAGTGTGATATTGTGAACATGCCAATAAATGCTAATCTCTCTCATTGTAAAAATGTCTTTGATATGCATATACTAGCCATAATGTGACTTTTTATTTGGTTTAGTAAGGTACAAAATTATGTTGTACTATTGTATATAAACCATGCGACTCTGGCTTGTTCAATAGATTGTAGTTTTAAATCTTGGCTTGACGTTGTAAATGCAGTCTCAGATCTCAATCATCTGCTTAATCCTTGGATATCTCCAGTTTATTCAAATTGTCTCTCTTTCTCCTGTCATCCTGTTTATTCCACCCCATTCATTCAGCATGGTGGCCTACAAAGACTTGTTACCATTTTAATACTGATCACTTGTTAAAAAACTATTCTTTTTCGATCCTTAGTCTAGTTTGGAAATCACAAAATTCTTCTGAAAAATATTAGAGCTTTATTGTTAATCATTTTAAAACTTTTTTCAACAACGGTAGGTCAAAGTTCTTAAAAACTATACAAATTCTGGAGTTGACTGGATGTGTTATCCAGTGCAGTTGACATGTTAGGTGAGAGAATAGTGGATTCCTCAGATTGGAAAAGAATTCCATTTTGCTTTATATCTCTCCTTTAATGGCAAAATCCGACTATCCCGTGGATATGAATGAGAGCAACAATTTGCTATAACTGTGAACCACATGCTTAGTTTCTGCTGTTCTTTGTTCTTGGAATCATCCCTTCACATCTGTTGAACAGATGGAAGCTACTGTACTCTCTTGTCTTTTTTCTTTTCTGTGTGCTTTGGAATGTACGCACTGCCATTTAAGAGGAGAGTCCTTTTTCACAGGTAAGACCGTCTGAGTTAAAAAGAATTCTAGCATCATGTAGATTTTTGTGTCTCTAGTGAAATGTGACAGATCAAGAAAGGTCTCTTCACAGTTGCAAAATACAAGGGTCTGTCTTGTCCGAATCCCTGTACTTAGGAGCATCAACTCCTTTATTAGAAAAATATGGTTTATTCCTGGGTATAAAATCATGGAAAAAGCCTATTAACATTCTTTCCAAGCACTGGTTGTGCTAAAAGTTCTCTGTGTTCTAATTCTAAAAATGCTTTTTACAGCCAGAGTGCAGCATCTTTCCAAACGTCCATGTGCTGAATACGTCCATCAAAGAATTCAAGGAAGTAGTTAGCAAGGAGCAAGTAAAGACCTATTGATGGAGGAAGGAGATGTGCGGACTGCTACACTGAGCAGACTGCTAGTGCTTACTCTAAACCACGTCCAGATTCAATGATCTGATTGCATATACTACCCACCCACTGTCTGTGAACAAATAGATGGATGAAGCACAGGAAAGTTACCCAATGTCCTAAAGCAGGGATCTTCAGACTTGACAGCTTTAAGACTTCAATTCCCAGAATTCCTCTTCATCCAGTCATGTTAGCTCAGGAATTCTGGGAGTTGAAGTCCACAAGTCTTAAACTTGCCAAATTTGAAGGCCCTCGTCCTAAAGTTTGGGTATGTTTGGTTTTATGTTATTCGTTTTGTTCTGGTTTTCCTTGCTAAATAAACCATACGACAATCTGACGATGTACTATTGAGAGGAAATTGTTGGTAATGTGTTCCAGTCTATACAATAACTCTGTTATCCTAAACCTGCTGGCTTTGTTTCTGTTGGCTAAAGACTAGAATATGTTGTGAGTCTGTTAGCTATATTTGTGTGGCTGATTTACCCAATTAAATAAGATATTGTAAAGTGTTTTGGTTGGAATTGGAATTGTTGGTGTCTATAAAAATCACATCTTTTGTAAGTGCTCTGAATTCATATTTGATTAACGCTGTGTGTGAGTGGTTACCCTAATCCCTGGTAAAAGGAATTCTGTCAATAATGTCTTACTCCTAGCAATCATCTTGTGGTATTGCTAATGAAACAATAATATGTAACTATATATTTTTTTGTTTTTGTTTGCCATTTTAATCCATTGCTATCAATTTGCCAGGGGAAAAAACAAGGGCCTAAAAACTATTCAGAAAGTTTTTGTTCAGTCAAATTGTGGCCAGAATTAGTTATGCTATTTCCCCTGTCCAAGCACATTTTGTGTAATTAATTGCCTGACCTAGGCATTTTTATAGCACTATTTATTGTTTATGTTTACAGATTGTTGTTTCATTATATGCAGTAAATTTCTCAAATGATACATTATTTAGGCAGAACAAGAATGGCATATCATATATTTGGTTTCAATAAAATTGGAAGAGGCCTGATTTTCTGATAGCCTGTACCAAATTGCAAGTAATTATGCTTTTGTTTCTTGGTTTGTGCTAAATGTATTTTGTCTTGCTGTTTTTCTGAGAAGCCAGAGAAGATTATAAAGCTAGAATTTGATCCCATTGATTGTTCATGCTGAGAATAGAAGAATTGGAAAGGTTAAATGGAATTTCTGATAATTTCCAGACTGGGCAAGTGAAACGGAAAAACCAAGCATATAGATAAATTATTCCATTTTGTATTTTGTTATATAATGGTTGTGTTGGATAAATTCCAAGGTCCAATACTGATGGTGTAATAAATAGCTTAGATAATGTAGAGATTCAATGTATTCAAAAAGTTCTCATAGCAAGATGGTAAAAAAAACCTCACATTTCCTCATTCACAGCAGAATAATAACAGAATGTTGTGACTTTTCATATCCTTCCTTCCTTGTATCTTTTTAATAAAATCCAATAACTCATACATTTGGCAAATCTTGGCCTTTAAAAAACACAACATTTCTTTGATATGTTTTTGTACAAGGTCCAGGACAATCTTGTCCTCCTTCCATCTCTTAATTTCTTAAGAATTCTAAAGCTTAGCTCCATCTTTGGGACAAAAGGCAATTGCCAGCACTAAATTGGCAGGCCCATCTTATTGTGCTGTTCTGAAATACAGAAGTAGGCAGTGTTTGTTTAGTAGGGTTGGTTAGGAGCAAGACAAAGGCACATACCAGCCCTCTTCAAGTGGTATAATAGTATGCAGCTAACCAGGGAGAATTAGAGCATGGAGAAATTACAACAGGTGCAATAAATGCTTTTAACATAGTAAACCAGGAAGCAGCAATAGCAGAAGCTATTAAACCATACAGGAAAGAGTGAACTGCAATTACAGTGAGTCAAGCAGTGGGTGATAATTGCAAATATTCCTATGTTTGACATTCTTTCTCCTGACTGTAATTTTCCTACTGGGATCTGAGTGGCATTATTTAGAATTCTATAGCTGCAGAAATAAGTAGTAGTCCAGCTTCAAAACACTTAGGCTCCAGACAGAATTTCCATACATCCTTTAAGCCAGGGGTCCTCAAACTTGGCAACTTTAAGACTTGTGGACCTCAACTCCCAGAATTCCTCAGCCAGCAGTTGAGGTCCACAAGTCTTAAAGTTGCCAAGTTTGGAGACCTCTGCCTTAAGCAGTAAATAAAAAGTGCATGAAATTATCAGGTGAACCCTCTTATAGTTGTACTCCCTTCTACATTTGGGATTATTATAGTTTATTGTAATAAAGGTACCTTTACCTGCCTGCTATCCCCAAGTGATTTTCCCCCCAGTGCCTTCAACAGTCACTAAATGAATGGTTGTAAGTCAAGTGCTACCTGTATGCAGTTATTCGGTAGATAGTTAGGCTTAAAGTGCTGGCTTCTCTATGAAAATGTACATGAAATTGCTGATTCCATGTTCTGTTCTACTTATATTAACATTTTTTGAAAGAATAAAACCGGTGGTGAAGTGAAGGAGAATGAGCAAATTAGGCACTTTCTTGCATAATGACGAGGTAGAATTGCCATAAAGAAGAGAAATTTGAGGAGGGGATGCCAAGTTGCAGTTGATCTCATGAAATGGCTGAATGGGACCTAATTGACCATAGATTGCAGACAGCAGAAGGAAAGTGTGTTTCATCCTTCATTTCACAATTAATTCTGCTGAATTCCATACTGTGAGAAATGATAGTAGCTGCTAGTTTAATGGCTTTAATAAAGAATCAGACCAAATGAGAGAGGATAACACCTGTTGGTGTAAGCGCTAACCTGTAGCCAAACCACCCTCCTCTTTTAGAATCCAACAATTGTGGGAAACAAGGTATTGGGCAAGACTGTTGATCTGATTTAATAGAGCTGCTTTTGTAGTGCTGCATGAAATGTGGTCCATCTCACCTCACCTCCGGTTCTTCTATATAAGTAGTCCTGAAATTTGTTTTCCCCTTTTCCTTTGTCCTGAATTTATCTCTTGATACGATGGACTATATTTTGTTTTTCTCTCCTGCGTGGGGCAAACGTCTACAATTCAGTCCTTCCTGGCATTCAGTTGAGATGATTACAAAAAAACATGCACATTTCAGGATGGTGGTTTTTACCTTTTAGTTGCTAGCGAGTGTTCTTGTCCTCTCAGTACCAAAAGGGGATTGTCATTAATACGAAGAGATGGTGATTCACATAGACAGGGTTGCCTAGTTGAAAATTCGAAATGGCTTCCATTCTTATGGAGAGTGAAAATTGGTTAATGTGTAGAAAGGCTCCAGCTTCTCAGAAAGCTATAATTTGCTGTGATCCATGTAATTCCCTGTTTGCATTGCAAGCAAATAAGAAGTGCAAACATTACATTCAGAATTTGTGGGTGGCAAAGTCACACACTGCAAACGAGCGATAGGAAAACTATCTGCAGTGAATTGCTATCAGATCATCTTTCTTCTGGGAGCCCCAAAGCTCTTTGTGACCCTGTGGAAAAGCAACTCTATTTTTATTGGGTTTGGACACACTGACGGAAGAACTCACATGAGATTTTTATGCTTGGTTGTTCTGCATGGTTAATGGAGTTGCGCTATTAGTTTATGAAATGGTTATTCAGCCATATTATATAAAGTGTTGGATGAGCAGACTTGCTGTAAATGATTGAGTTGGTGCTTTGCGTATGTTGAAGTTGCAAATAATATGCCTCTCCAAATAGTGATGTCATTACCCATCTTCTTAGCAAAAGTTAAAACACTTTCCTTTCTCCCTTGTAAGATTACGAAAGTCCAGGCAAAGGGTTAACTCCCATCTCCTAGCTGATTGGACTGAGTCTGTCAAAGCTGTTTAGCTCCGCCTCTGTTGCTTGACCACCCCCAGCTTTCAACTCTGTCCTCAGCCAGGACAGGTGTTGTTTTTACCTCTCTCTTCCCTAGCTGCATTGCAAGGGAAGGCTTTAATTTTAAAAAAAAAGTTTTTTAAAAAGTGGCTCCGCTTTACAGCTGATTAGCGGAGTCGTGAAACAGGTGTTTGGCCGCTTCGGCAGCTCCGGCGTTGCTGGCACAGGCCGCAGGGACAGTTTTGGGGCTCCGCAGTGAAGAGGAAGACCACGTGTTTGGTGGCCACCGTAATTTGGCAGGAGGACTTGGTCCGCTTCTCCAGGCCCTCCTACGCGCTGTACAAGCCGGTGCTGGGGCATCTGCCCCTCTACAGCTACTGGATCTTGTTTTTTGGGGTAAGGTGCGTTTGGTAGGGTGAGGTGCGTTGTGCGGGTGTGGGAGCAGGCTCCCTAGCGCCAAAGTAGACTGGGTTCTACAGGCTTTCGGGCCATACCCAATCCTTGTTTAAGCCCAAATTGAATTGCAGCGGGCCCCGTTGGGGGCAATAGTGCCAGCAGGGTGCGATAATGCCCTGCTGAGGTAGCAGGGGCTGAAGAAGGAGTGGCCTGGCGCATTGGGGGATAGGATCATTTGATCCTCCCCGCTCATTAGCCCCCATCAAATTACCCTCCTTGTGTGGGTGTGCGTAGAACAGAAGCCTCGTTTTCCGTACGGCAGACACCCCTAGAGGAGGCAGGGCCTCTAGGGCAGCCACCCACAGCTCCATGTCCTCTGCTCTTCCTCGTTAGATCAAGCAAGAAAAGAAGGCCTTGCCAATAAAGAAGGCCTCAAAAGCAGAGGAGAAGGACGCTTCTAGGCGTCAGAAGGCTCTAGAAAAATAGATGGTAAAAAGCCAGAAGGCTTCCAGTGGGAGGAGCAATAGGTCACCTTCAAAGGGTGACTCGGCTGCTTCCCAACATAGTGAGGATCTTCCTTCCACAAGAGCAAGATCCTGGTCCTTCTACCAGGACAAGAGCTCAGGCATTTTCCCCGCATGTCACTGAAGGTCCTGCTATGCAGCAATTACCTGCAGAGAGCAGGCATTGTGGGGATCTCCAAGATTTGGCCTTTCGTTCAGAGCCTTGGCAACAGCAGACTGGCAGACCTAGGCTGGAGTGGAAGCCATGTTCACTCCTAGAGCAGCGGGTCATAGGGCCACTGAATCTACTGAAGAGGAAATTCCTTTTAATATGCAAGTCAAGGGCCATCCGGAAAGGCATAGTTGAAGAAATCCAGAGGTCTCGGCATTCCTCTGAGGGTTCGGACGTATCTGTGATCCTACCAAGATAACAGGTGGGGCGCTTATCTTCTAATCCTGGATCTCCTGATCCTTCGGTGTATGCTCCTTCCTCCCTGGCAGAGAGTTTGACCTTTCTGAGGATGAGGATTTGGTACCTGATCAGCTGGCCTTTACTGGTCTGGTCTGTCCTATTCTATTCAAAGTCTGTTTAAGGCCAGAAATACTGCCAATCTGGGTACAGATGCTGATGATGGAGATCCTGGTAGGGACGCTCCTAGGGAAGCTGATACTCTGATGAACCAACTATTTGAGCAGAGGTTGTTCCGTCTCCTAAGCTCTTTCTTAAGGTGGTACACAAACAACTGGATACACCTGCTTCAGGTCCTAGTCTATCCGCTATGCATCGTAGATTTTTCAGTGTGGGTCCAGAACTTACCAAGAGCCTGCAAATTCCAGCGGTCGATGGCTCTGTGGCGGCCTTGGCACCAGCTTCGTCTGCGCCTTCTGATCCTGAGGAGGTCCTCAAAGCTGAGGATAAAAGGATTGAACAGTCGTTGCAGAGAGCACATCAAGTGGCTGCTTGGGCGGTGAAGGCATCCCTGGCTGCCTCTTTTTTCACTAGAGCCTCTCTCAGATGGCTACGACAGCTACAGGATAGGTTTCCAGTCTCAGATATTAGAGCTCACCAGGATATTAATAAGTTGGTTGCGGCTGCAGAATTTACGGTGGATGCCACTCTGCGTGGAGTCAGATTTGTAACTAAGGCCATTGCTGCTTTGGTGGCAGCTAGACGTATGTGCTGGCTTCGACATTGGCAGGTGGATGGCAGGAGAAAGTGGAAGTTGGCCTCAAATCCAGTTCGAGGGGATTGGTTGCTTGGAGATGCCTTGGATCCTCTACTCGTGGAATCCAGAGATAAAAGGAAGGTGTTACTGGCTCTCTACAAAAGGGCAGAATCTCGCCCTGCCCCATACTTTAGACGGCCGTCCTTTCAGTCGGAGCCAGCTCCCAGTCTTGAATTGTCTCAAAGGCCTCCCAACCAGTGTCCCGATCAACCTCAAGATTGAGCAGGCAAGGGCAGGCAACAATATTCGGGCAAACGGCCCTTTCGAGGAGGAGGAAGTCGTCCATTCCGTTGCCAACGCTAACTGAATTCCCAGCCCTCCCATCGGTTGCCGTTTTGTTGGTAGATGGGAGGAGATTACACCAGCCGCCTAGGTGTTAGTGAGGTCAGGCCTTTCCCTGGAGTTCCGCTCCACTCCTCTGAGGTTTTTCATTTCATGTCCTATTTCTAGGGACAAGGTAAGGAGGGGGCTCATGGAGTCCACCATCCAGCATTTGCTGGATCTCCAGGCCATCCAGGGAGTTCCCATAGATCAACAAGGACAGAGATTTTATTCGAGACTTTTTCTAATCCTCAAAGCCTTGGAGGCAGGGCGGGTGGAGAGCAATTCTAGATTTGAAAAGGCTCAATAGGTACCTCATTTATCGGCTTGAAAATGCAGTCCTTCCAGACTATTCTGAAGAGTGTTAGAGAGGACGACTTATTTGATGGAAGCCTATCTCCGTATTCCTATCTGCCATTCACATAGGTAATTCCTTCATTTTTGTTATGAAGGTGCCATTTTCAGTATAGGACCCTTCCATTTGGATTACCCTCTGCCCCCACGGTTTTCACTAAAGTGTTAGCTACCCTGGCAGCACACCTTTGTACAGTTCCAGTGCATCTGCAATATTATTTGGATGATATATTAATATTATCAGGCTCACGATGGAGCAAGAAAGGACCTGCAGACTATCATGGTCTTGCAGAACCATGATTTTTCAATAAATGTCCAAAAATAGTCAATTTATTCCTTCCAGTTGTTCGCTTCATTTAGGAGCCACTATAGATACTATATCTTGTCAGGTTTTTCTTTCTCAGGACCGTCAAGAAAGTTTGCAAACTTTAGCGAACCGTTTCCGGAGAGAGGGATCCACCCCTTTGGCTCACCTCTCTCAACTATTGGGAAAGGTGGTGTCATGGATAGGCATCGCCCCTTGGGCCAGACTTCATTCCAGAACACTACAGTGGTTCCTCTTACCTTATCAAAGTTTGGGCACTCTTTGTTCAAGGTCAAGGTCCCCAAGATGGTGACGTGGTCTTTTCAATGGTGGCTCTCCAGGGCCATCCCTAATGGGATATTTTTCAAGGAGGCAGACAAGGTCATCACTACGACTGATGCCAGTCTCTCAGGTTGGGGCGCTCACTTGTTGTCCCAGATGGCACAAGGTCTATGGTCAGCAGAGGAACAGTCTCGCAACATCAATTGGCTGGAGCTCAGGGCTGTTTGCCTGGCTCTTCGACACTTTCAACAGTTTGTGGAAGGTGCGCATGTCCTCGTGATGAAGGATAATGTGGCTACCAAAGCCCATATAAACAGGCAGGGAGGTACCAGATCTTGGTCCCTCATGTTAGAAGCAGAGGCCTTGGGCAGATGGGCAGAGAGACACCTGCTGTCCATCCGGGAAGACCATATTTCAGGCGGCGACAATGTACAGGCAGACTGGCCCAGCAGGGCCACAGTAGACTATGCAGAGTGGAGGCTGCATCCTTCCCTTTTTCTTCAACTGGCTCGAAGGTTTGGTCATCAGCCCTTGGTGGACCTGTTTGCCATACCTGTCAATGCACTGTTGCCATGATTTTTCACCATATTCGTCACCCCCAGGGCGAAGGGGACCAATGCTATCCTCAGCAGATGGCCTCCGGGCCTGTTGTATGCCTTTCTACTTCTGCCGCTGTTATTTGCAGTGGTTCAGAAGATCTTGGCAGAGAGGGCGGAGGTCATTCTCTTTGCTTCCTATTGCCCCCAACATTCTTGGTTCGCGGACCTGGTGAACCTGTTGGTGGCTCAACCCTGGCGGATTCCTAAGGAAGATATTTCTCTCCTCCAGGGGACCCTGAGACATCCAGAGCCCCAGTGGCTACAACTGACAGCTTGGCGCTTGAGTGGAGTGCTTTAAAACGTGATGAGCTATCAAGCAAGGTAATACGGACAATTCAGGCTTTCAGGCGACCTTCCACAATTCGCATCTATGACGCTACGTGGCAAGCTTTTTGCCTTTGGTGTCCTAAGTCAAAAATTATGCCTTTAGAGGCATCGATAGTGCAGATTCTGTATTTCTTAACAGGCAGACCCAGATCGGGGTCTTTCCCCTAATATTCTTCAACATCAGGTGGCGGCCCTGTCATCGGGTTTGACATGTGGAAGGTTAGAATCACTGGCACATCACCCAACTATTCGCAGGTTCCTCAGTGGTGTATCCCACTTGGGACCTGTCAAAGGTTAATACCTGTCCCTGACTAAAGCACCTTTCGAACCTCTCAGGTTGACAAGCTCACATCTTATGACTGTTAAAGTAGCCTTTTTGGTTACTATTACATCAGCCAGTATCTTATCAGAGCCGGCGGCTCTCTCAGTGTGTCCAGACCTGTGTATATTTCACCCACACAGGGTGGGTTTGAGGTTGGACCCGGCCTTCATTCCGATGGTCAACACATGTTTCCACAGGGCACAAGAGTTAGTCCTTCCAGATTTCTGCCCCAATCTGCCCCACGCCTTGGAGAAATCTTAGCACACTCTGGATGTTCGTAGGGCCTTGAAGGTCTACATAAAAAGGACTTCTGACTTCCACGAGACGGAATCCCTATTTGTTTCTTTTCAACTTGCCTCGTTGGGGTGCAAGGTAACTCCCTCTTATAGTCAGAAGGTGGATCAAGGCGTGTATTTCCAGGGTGTGCACGAGTCACTCCCTACCAGTACCAAGGGGGGCTCATGGCCCATTCTACACGAAGCGCGGCTACGACAGTTGCTTGGGCTACACAAGCTTCAATTGAGGAGGTCTGCAAGGCAACCACATGGACACCCCCATCTCCGTTTATCCGTAATTACCTTTTGAACGCCTTTGCATCGGTGGATGCAGGGTTTGGACTCTCATAACCTTACAAGGGAGAAAGGGTGTTGGGTTTTACCTGATATACCTATTCTAGATTCGAGAGTCCAGCCCCGCCCTGAGTGGCCTGGTCCGGGGCGTGGGCCAAAGGCGTGTGTGTGTGATAATCTGGTTCTTGTTTTTTCAATTCAGAGGCACATCCTGTCATGTTGTCTTTGCCAAAAGCTGGGGGCAGTCCAGCAACAGAGGCGGAGCTAAACAGCTTTGACAGACTCAGTCCAGTCGGCTCGGAGATGGGAGTTAACCCTTTGCCAGGACTCTCTAACCTACAAAGAGAATAGGTATATCAGGTAACACCAATGCTTTTTTTTTCTTTTATTTTTCTTAAACAAACCCTCCACAATAAAAGAAAAACAGACTCTAAATTCCCAAAATACACTTTTTAAACATCTGCTCATCATGAGAGATAAAAAAAAAAACTTTGAAATATCCATATTGAGTATTTATTCAGATAACATTTGTACAGATAAAAGTTAAGTGTCCAGTCCCAGTGACGAACAATTAATTTGCTTAAATTAGTGTATCTTCTACAATTTGTGGTCCTTCGACTTCCTCGTCTGCACAAAGACTGCTTCGTCAAGTGCAAGTCAGGATTTCATGGTGCCAGGATATCAGTATCCTTATCTCAATAACTTGGGACTCTAAAGTTGATTGAAGTGTTGTGATATTTACCTAAGCAGATAAAGAGTCTAGGTACAAATTCCTACTGAGCAGTGAAACTAAGAGGAAATTCTTGTGATTTTTTCTATTTATATATATTTATTTTTCAGTTTAAGATATAAAAGTATATAGATTAGGACGGTAAAAAGGTATAGATGCTCTTAAGGCAAACTCTATTTCTGGTGATCATATGGATGTCTTCTTGTAGGTTTTTTTGGTGGCCATATTGTCATATTGCTTTCTTTAATTATCTTTTTTTTTTAACTTTCCACTCTTTCCCACAGCCCAGGAATTCTTTCTTGCTCTTCTATCCGAAGTAGAAGG
This sequence comes from Pseudonaja textilis, assembly GCF_049901715.1. Classification (NCBI taxonomy): domain Eukaryota; kingdom Metazoa; phylum Chordata; class Lepidosauria; order Squamata; family Elapidae; genus Pseudonaja; species Pseudonaja textilis. The sequence continues at coordinate 15,904,624 of NC_142002.1, read as the reverse complement.
TAGACTTAATCTAATGTCCTGCCCAGATTAATTTCCAAGCTCAGTAAAGGTTATTCAGAATGATGACTACTAAAACCACCATTGTGACTTGCTTAAAAGAGGGGCAAATTATACAAGATTTAATGTGTGGACACAGATTAAATGGGGAAAATTATTTACTATACATACAGCACTGATCTTTCCCTTTGTTCTTTATTTGGAAAAATCAGCCCTTTAACTCAACAGTTTTAATATAAAATATAAAATATCAGTATCCTGTTAAAAACTCTTTATTTTTTTCTAAAGTTTATTGAATATAAAAATATCTCCTTAACCCATATAGGGGACCCTTACACAGGAGCATATGTCAAAACTTCTGGTATCTGTAGATATTTCAGAGCCAAATAAGAGAAATAAGGAGAAATTATCTGACAGTGAGAACAATCAACCCGTGGAACAGAAGTTGCCTTCAGAAGTTGTGGGAGCTTCATCCCTGGAAGCTTTAAAGAAGAGACTGGACTGTCATCTGTCAGAAATGGTGTAGCGTCTCCTGCATGGGCCAAGGGGTTGGGTTAGATGACCTACAAGGTCCCTCCCAACTCTGTTAATCTGTTCTGTTATTAAATATAATAGGAGCCAACAAGGAGCCCTGTGCCAGTGAAGACCCAGAGAGAACAAATTAGAATGCGCTGTTGCTGTAAATATTAACTCACATGCTATGTACAGGTTGGAGGAGAATTTATAAAATACTTAGTTGTTGTAGAGAAAGAAGTTTGGAGCTCTAAAGTCTAAGTAGGCAAGACAACATAATTTCAGAATTGTTTATCCCTCAGGCAAGAAAAGACATCTTCTTTCAGTCTATTAATTATTAAAGCCTCTAACTTGTTATGATATGCTATGCCCCAGTACTTGCAAGTTGTATACTTCAGAGGATGGAGTTATTCTAATTTTCTCCCCTTGGAAACGTTTTCTGCAGTTAGTTGGTTTCTCATCGCACTCATAGTTCTGGGTGGCCAGTTAAGGAAAGTAGAAGGATATATCATTACTATCTCAGTTGTTACAATCTATTACACATAAAATGGGGAGCAGGAGGCTTCACCCTTCTTTGGCCTGTCTTAAGCAATCTAAATATTGGGGTTTATTCTAAAGAGGACGTTTCCTCAATGTATGAATATCTCAGTATTCTGACCAGTTGAACACTTCTCATGTGCAACAGTTCAATTATCGTTTGCTATCCCACCAAGATCAGCAAACCGTGCTTTTCACTTTAGTTAGCAACATGTCTACGCATCAGAATCGGAAGCAAATCCCCAGTTTCACTTTGAAGCACCAACTATGATTTGCTTTTTTGGATACAGCTGGGAAGGGGAAGTGAAAATAAGAACCAGGAGAGAGAACTCGCCTCATACTCACCCTGCCAAATGTATTTATCAAACCCTGGTTTTTATATTTGGAAAATAGTTAATCCTTTTAGCTAATGTAATAGCATAAGCTTCTAGCTATGTAAAGCTTTTCTGAAGTAGAGAATGAATTAGTGGAGAGGTAAGTAAAGTCCTTTTACTCTCAAAAAATACTTGATAGTAAGAAAATGGAAGATACAAGAAATAAGAAATGCATAAAACTACACTGTACTCTCCAGCTTGCAGACGATCCTCACAATTGAGCCCAAAATTTATGTTGTTAGTGAGAAAATTTTTAAGTGAGTCTTGCCCCGTTTTATGACTTTTCTCGCCACATTTAGCAGTAGCAGATAGACTTATATATTGCTTTATTTGCTTTATAGTGCTTTTCAGCCCTCCCTAAGTGGTTTTACAGAGTCAGCCTTATTGCCCCCAACAATCTGGGTCCTCATTTTGCCCACCTCGGAAGGATGGAAGGCTGAGTCAACCTTGAGCTGGTCAAGATCGAACTGCTGGTAGTGGGCAGAGTTTGCCTGCAATACTGCATTCTAACCACTGTGCCATCACGGCCCTTCCTTCCTTGATTGCTTCCTTCCTTCCTTCCTTCCTTCCTTCCTTCCTTCCTTCCTTCCTTCCTTCCTACTTAGACTTATATGCTGCTTTATAGTGTTTTTCAGCCCTCTCTAAGCGGTTTTACAGAGTCAGCCTCTTGCCCCCAACAGTCTGGGTCCTCATTTTACCCACCTTGGAACGATGGGAGGCTGAGTCAACCTTGAGCCTGGTGGGATTTGAACTGCCAAATTGCAGTCAGCAGAAGCGGCCTGCAGTACTGTACTCTAATCACTGCTCCACCGAGGCTTTTTGTGAACTGAATCACTGCCATTCTTACATTAGCAACCCGGCTGTTAAGTGAATCTGGCTTCCCCATTGCTTGTCCGAAGGTCTCAAAAGGATCTCACATGACTCCAGGGTACTGCAACCGTCATAAATGTGAGTCAGTTGTCAAGCATCTGAACGTAAATCACATGACCATGGGGATGCATCAACGGTCGTAACTCTGAAAAATGGTCACAAGCCACTTTTTTCAGTGCCTTTGTAGCTTCAAATGGTCACGAAATGAACTGTTTTGTAAGTTGAGGACTACGTTAATGGAGAACAAATCCTAAAAGAAAGTTTTCAAGTAATAATTTTGTAGAACTAGAAAAAAGGAGAGTCTTCCTGGAAGCAGCCTTCAACCTGTGTTCATAGTGGATTAGTCTGTGTGACTCACTTACAACCAGTCTGTTCATCACATTTTCTCTTTTGTGCTGGGTTAAGCTCAGCTTGAAACGGTTAAGCCACTTTTGAAATATAAATTGGATTTTTTTCTTCTTTGCTTGTAATCCATTGATGATTTCTATTTTAAAAAGCCAGAGTTAGAAACAAGGCGTTAAGCCAGCCCGTTTGTCCTGCCCTTTGAGGCGTTGCATCCAAAAAGAAGTCGTTGGGTGCTTATTTTGCTGTGTTTTTCCTGTGTTTCTCCATCTCTTTGATTTTCCCCTGGCGGCATTCGATAACATTGAACCGGTGCTCACCGTTAAAATGTATGTTCTACAGATGTGGCAGAGGTGCTTTCACACTGTTCCTTTAAGTCTTAAAAGCAACAGTTATGAGGCAAGAAGTTATAAGCAAGAAGAACAAAGCACAACATTTTTCAAGGAAGATAATAGCCCTTCCAGGAGAGTCCAAAGGAATCCTTTAAACGTGTGCAATTTTAACTCCTCACAAGACAGAGGAAAAGGATGGCTCGAGTTCCTGATAAGCATATGTGGTTTCTAGTTGCAGCAACTAAGAAACCACCCCGGGGCTGTTAGCCAAGCTTAGAAAAGAATCTGGAGTCCACACCCTGGATACACACAGACGGTTGAAATAGTTGCTGAAAGTTTGCAAAATGATCACTCTCCAATCATGCCAATTAAGTGAAGGCTGGTCCAAAGATGTTGCCTGAAATGACCTTATCGTCCATAAATATGACAGCTGGTCTCTCCAAATACATTTCTTGTAAGTGTCTGCAGACGGATCAGCCAGGGAGAATGTTGGTAATGTTAAAGTGGTAAAAGCATCATTTTCTCATTTAGGCCATTCCGGTAGACGTGAATAAAAGCAAACTTTTTTTTTTTGTGATCTGAATGTTGTCGTTCTGGAGTCTAATGTGGTAGGAACGTCATACAGCCAGCCAATATTCAAATGTTAGCTTTTCATTTATATCTATATCCACACATACTGTACGTACACACACATTGGCAGTTCATGTGCCCATATTTCGATTTGCAGCAATCTGTCAAGATTAATAGGACTGTTAATTAAAACAAAATTTTGGAGTTTTCTAATGTAATACTGAATAGCAGTTTTATATTAAGTTACATGTTTACATTTACTTGTCAGTGTGGTTTACACAAAAAGTATTGTAGGCACCTTTCACTATTTGTATATTGAACTATATTTAATTCAACACAGCTGTTAGAATATGAATAAAATAGATTATCAAGATTCAGTCAGCTCAACTCTAATTGCTTTTGCCTTTATTAAGCAATATTTACAAGATATTTAATAAAATGAGAAACCTGTGCTTGGGCATTTTGGCAGTTTCTGTAGGAAGTATTATGACGTTGGAGTCATTGTAATAAAGAATGTGTATTGAGAACTACATACCATTGATGTGAATAATTTCCCATCTTATTTGCAATGTTTATTGTGAGAAGGAAGAACCATATCCTCTTAAACATAATTTCAACTTGAGATGTGGTAGAACTGTTCGCAGAGCCTGCTGTAAATAAGATTTAAGAAAAGTAACTCTACTGTCAAGGGTTGTATATTTGTGCTTTGGGGAGAAAGTATTTGCCAGCAAAAGAATCTACGAAGGCAAATTTTATTCCGTATCCTTTTAAAATAGAAGCACTATATTTAAAATTGCACAGTAAGATGATGTTGCCACACATAAGAATTATAGTATAAGGTATTCTTGACAGTGACAGTTGGAATATGTACATCTTAAGACACAGCTTGACAGAGTCAGGCACGCTCTTATACCACCCACAGGTGCCAGTGTGATAAGACATCTTGTCATCATGTTCTGTATGTGAGCTACATTTAACTTTTAATTGAATGGGGCAAAAAAATACATGAAATGTTGCCGTGAGCATTTTTCACATTGCAATACACATTGTATTCTATTGTGAATAAAGTTTTCCTTGCAGCTCCTTATGGATTTGATCATGGCTCCAAAATTTGCAGATTTTGGGGAGGGGGGGTTATCTGTAGTTTAGTAACCATCACGAAGTTATCAGCTTTTCATTTACTTCTCACTAGTACTAATATTGAGTGATTCAGGTGGCGTGCCACATTCTTCTGTTCTGAAGGACTGACTGTCCTTGCTTGTTGCTTGGTATCTCTGCTGCCTGTCACTGTATCTAATATATTAAACTTCGTGTTTAAACTTCATGGATTTTTTTTTAAAAAAATGCAGAAGCTAAGAATTGTTAACCTCCATGGCAAAATGTACTCTGTTATCTCCTTAATGAGAAATAATATGTACGTTATGTCACTAGCATGCTAAATTGATATTATATGAGGGTTAGCATTCTTAAATATGCCTGCTTGATTAGACCAAATGCGTTCAAACATCAGACTTTCCACGAGGTAACTCTCATTGTTTCCAGGGTCACAGCTAAGTTCTTTGATTGAATAAATTGGCTTTGCTTGCGTTAGAGAAAAATATACAGGAACACGAGAATATTGATCCCACATATCTGTAGGGGACTAGGTTCAGAGGAGGCAATGTAAATATTTAGCACTGGAGATACATTTGGTGCTTTGATGTTTACTTAATCTTGAAATGCTCCCATCTGGTTCTTAACAGACAGCAAGTAGTATCATAATACCCTGTGCTTTCTCTCTCTTCAGTTGACTATAACTCACATTAAAGTTGAAATTAAAAACGTTGCAGTTAATTATTAGAGCACTGCAGCAGAATGCAAATTATAGATATATGCATATGACAGCTTAGACATGTAACAATTCAATGTTTTTGTCCTGCAGCCACATGTCATCCAGATGAAATGGGCGACACACAGATCTAATAAAAATAAATAAATAACTGTCATTTAACAGGGAGAAAGAGAAGGGTGGGGAGTGTTTATTTAAAGCACACAATAACAGTAGCTGGATAACTGCCAGCCTATACCACTTCCAATTCCCCCCCTTTTTTTTGCAATCCCCAGAGCACCCTCAAATCACATCATCGAAATATAACAGCAGTTAATAACCAATTATTAGCAACATAATTTCTAACCAACATTTGGCAGAACAAAAGGAATAAGGTATACTAATTATTAAAGTTAATTTACAGTCCCATAGGTGCCTGAGTTTTGTGTCCATAACTGCAGTTTAATAAAAAGGTACATTATACTTCTGCAACCAGTATTCTTCATGAAAAATTTCCACAGCAGCGTTTAGTAAATGCTGTGTCATGTGATATTTCCCCTTAAAGATAAGTCCCATTTCTTTAGAACTTATTTTTGCCAAGTGCTAATGTGAACCTTCTATTTATTAATTGATTGTTCTAGAGTACGGGATGAAAGAGACAAAACGGAGGGGAAAAAATGGAACAGAAAAAGACAAAAATTTGTACAGAAAGGCAGCTCAATTTTTAAAATATAGCATTAAAGAAGTAAACCTAAAGCTTTAGGTATTTTTCCAACAAAGATCATAAAAGTTGGTTGAGTATATTCGGTATAGACATAACATAGTGCACTGTTGGGGTGTTGTTTATTTAAGTTCTTTATTGTGGGACTTAAAGAAAGCAGGTCATTACACTGCAGGATTACAGATAGTTCTAAAGAGGCCACAAACTTTCTCTCACTGCTAGATCTTTCTTTGTTTAGATAAACATCATATTCTCATTTGCAGTTCAGACACTCGGTTAAAGCAGAAACTTGATCAATTATAGAAGAGCAACTCCCTTTCCCTTTCCTCCCCTTCAGATGTACATTGGTCAGCAGCATGTATCCTGTCATAATTTTTTAAAGAACTCTCCGCTTTCTCTCTCTCTCTCTCTCTCTCTCTTTTTTTTATCTTTTCAAAAGCTGCAGGGAAGGTTGAGCTACCCGCCATCCTCTTTTCCTCCTGTGCCCCGACAGCTGATAAATGACAGTACATTTGTTCCACTGCAGAGTGAAATATGAAATCCCATAAAGGCGTCTCACTTATTAGATAGTTCTCAGCAAGCTGCTTATTACGCATTGTGGCATAATGCAGATTACAGACGTGACCAAATGATAATTAGCAAAGCTGGAGCAGCAATTAGTGTTCTTCTGCTGAGTACTGATTACCTTTCATAGTTGAAGAGCAGCTGAACAGTTTGCAAACCTACAACTTTTCTGACTCTAAACACTTCAAGAAGTGCCCCGGCTCTGCCTCCAGGGAAGTGTTGTGGTGAACCAATTTCCATCTTCCAAGACAAATCGACCGTCCCTAGTTCTTTGCCAAATGTTTTGCTGTAACACGAGAAGGAAGGAACATCTGCTTGGGATTAGAGAATAAAAATTTCTGGAGCAGCTGATTAGGTTCGTTTTCTCCTGTCCCAAACAGCAGGCAGAAGTCTCTCCTTTATTCTCCCTGGTGGCAAAACCTTGACCTTCAGCTGGCAATGTTGGGACTCCACCTACCGCGCCCTTATGAGAGAATCAATCCAGTGTGTAGCGTTAGAATCAAAAATTACTTCCTTCAGTTCCTATTGTCAGAACTGCTTTTTAAAGAAAGAAAGAAGGGAAGTAGTATGGCTATCTTTGATTAATGCAGCCTTCCTTAGCCTGGAAACCCTAGTATACATGGACTGTTAATACTTTATTGTATTTATTTGCGTCACTCTGGTTTTGTTGTGTTAAATTTTGCTGGACATTGATCAAATAAATATTGATTGATTTTCTGTTTCCGGAATCTTAGCAATGATGAAAGTATAAATAATGTTGTGTTGCTTGTGTTCTGACTTGGATGAAGGGTTTAGCTGCCTCCACTGCTAGAATTTCTGCTTAACTGAGAACAGGGCACCGTGTTTATCCTTCGTTCCTTGTGCCATTCGTAAGCGGAGCAGAAAGCTAAATACATCAATATGCCTCCACAAGGGCACTCAACAGGGTCAAGGATCCTGTTCAGCAAAATGTAAGTTACTCCACTCCTTACGTACACAAATACACATAGACAAACTCAAGGAGAGAAGGAGATTTGTGTTATGCTAAGAACGCGGTCGCCTTGCAAATAGGGGCTTACGTCAGGGTGCGTGCACATCTGAGGTATGGCTTTACTGCCCTTGAAAAAAAAACCAAAAAAAACCCAGGGTATAGCTTCTGTTATCTGCCTGGACAAACATAGCCAGCTCGATCACTACAGATTAAAAAGGCAGACGGTATTAAACGTTGATCAGATAAGATCGGCTTTGTTTGGCTAGCTGTCCAGAGCAAACATGTACACAGAAGAAAAAGAGCCTAATGCAGGCTAGCAGGCAGTGACACTCTGGGTGTTTTTTTTTTTTTTTTTCCCCTGCTGTGTTAACTTGACTGGAAGTGAAAATCCATTCCCAGAACTCAGCAGTGCCTACATTCTTGGGCACCGAACCTTGCCAGAGGGTAGACAGCTGTTTCCCTCAGTTATTGCGTATGTGATGGGAGAGATTTAATGAGATTGTGTGCACTGAAGGATAAATACAAGCATTTCCCCCTCTTCCTGGTCCAGCAGAGGCCCCGCCCGGGCTTCAAGATAATTCTATCATCTTCGAAGCATGGCTGTACCTGTCAGTTGAAGCGGTTTAATAACTCAGGGCTTGCAACTCTTCCCCTCCTCAAAAACGTTTGCAGGAAGAAAAGAAAAAAAAAAGGCATAGATGCTCTTCTAATGTTCTGGACAAGCAACACTGAGCATGCAAGATTCAGCTTGCTCCATTTCCCTGTGTTTAATTGCTTCATAAGAAGACAGTGCTGCTCTGTGTGTGTGTGCGTGAGAGAGAGAGAGAGAGAGAGAGAGAGCGCATTTGCAGCAACCAAGGGTCTGGCAACCGTTCAAAAACAGAATTAGCTTGAATGAGAGTGCGTGGCTGTTGGCAGTCGTGTTCCATAAATAACCTCTGATTTTATGGTCACCAGTGCTCACGGGGAAGAGCATGCAGGTTATCTTTTGGCAAAGGGGATGGGGTTTGGGGCTCACCCGAAACGAAAAAGCCACGCTCCAACCTGCAGCAGCAAGCGGGCAGATTTCCCAGGGTGACATCTTGAAGGCTTTATCTCCCTGGCTGGAATGGGTCTGCACTTACCAAAGGAAACTCAGACCATCACTTAACTGCAGAGTGACATGTCATGGAGTTCTCAAATTAGCGGATGATGCAAGGGACAACAATAGCCAAGTTGGGAGGCTTGTTTTGTGGAAGGAGTGCGCTCTGGGTGAGCAGCCAGCTTTCTTACACTGCAGCTCATGTTTCAGCCTAGAAATCTATTAACTTTCTCTGGTGGATGCTTAAATTGGAAGAGCGAGGATGCTTTGCCATATGCAACAGCTAGATCCCTGGGCTGGGTGAATAAGAATATAAACCTGTGATGGCGAACCTATGACACACGTGCCAGAGGTGGCACACAGGTCGCTCTCTGTGAGCACACAAGCTGTTGCCCTAGCTCAACTCCGCCATGCATGTGCTCATGCTTCTCACCAGCCAGCTGTTCTTTGGGCCTCTGCTGCGCATGTGTGGGGACAGGGTGCATGGACAGGGTGCATGGGGATGCACATGCATTCATGGGGGTGGGGCAGGGGTGAGATTCTACCAGTTCGTACCTATTCGCTAGAACTGGTTGTTAATATTCTAAGCAGTTCGGAGAACCGGTTGTTAGAAGAAATTACTGGGCTAATCCTGTAAGGAAGGCAGGAAGGAAACATTCTGGTGTTGCTTACAGACACTGCCTCTCAGTTAACCCTTATTATATTCTTGGCAGGACTAGACTTCCTGTCTCAGGAACTTCTCTGGAGTTTTTTTCCCCCTCCTTTGCTGGTACTCTGCTTGTGTGGAGTGACCATTCAAAGTTACAATGGCCCTGAAAAAAAGTGACTTCTTATGACCGTTTTTCACACTTAGGACTGTTGCAGCATTCTCACAGTCATGAGAGGCCAGACGCGGAGATGCGTGTCTCGATGTGAGTGATATTGAGTTGGCCACACCCAGCCAATAACATGACCACCAAGCCACGTCCACCAACTAAGCCACGTCCACAGAACCAGTTGTTAAAAAAATCTGAATCAAATTTGAAAATTCGATGCATGTGCCCAGGGTTGCGTGCACGTTGCATTTGGGGGGGTTGCACGCGCAGCACACTTGGGGCACCCAGTGCCAAAAAGGTTAGCCATCACCGATACAGATACTTGATGGCAGGCATCAAGTGCCTTTTCCATAGGAAGCCCCAGTCCTGCCCTAGACAGAGGCTTTGAGATGGAACTTCCATGTGTACCTTTAGATGGAAATCCTAGACGTCAAGGAGAAAGTTGTCTATGTTTATGATGCTAGTTTGCTGTGTGTAAGAACCCTATTATCCAGGAGGAAAATTTTGCTCCGTATTAAAATCCTATCTGAAGTCTAAAGTGGCACAATTCGGGCATAAACTTGCACGAAGCATTTTCATTGGGAGCTGCCCAGAGTTTGATAAAAAAAAATAAATGGGCAGCCCTATAAATGTTTTAAACACGTAAATAAACTTGCCTGCCTAGATTTCTACCTCTTTCTCCCTCCAAACGAATATCCTTTGGTTTGGCAGCCTAGCACAGAGGCAAGGGCTAGAGAATGGATATTGGTGTGGTGTCATGAACTGAGAGGACGTGTTCTTGGGGAAAGGTTAAAGCTTTTTCCACAGCTGGTCAAAAGGGCCAAGTCGGGCTTTCTAAAGTAGGTGTGTCCAACTTTTTAAGACTCGTGGACTTCAACTCCCAGCATTCCCCAGCCAGCTTGTTGGAAGTCCACAGCTGTTAAAGTTGCCCAGGTCGGACCATCCCTGTAATTGTTCTTCACTGATAAATATGCCAGATAAGAACTTACTACCATCATTCGTGAAGATAAGGTCAAGTATAGTAGGGCTTGTGAAAGAGCCCTAGTTTGGGAAGTTGCATGTGGCGGTGGGACCCCGGGACCCCTCGATGGTTGGTATGCCTCAGTTGTGACTGCTTCATTTTCTGTTTTTCCAGATGGAGTCTCCTGTGTCCACCCCTGCAGTGCTACCACTGCATCTTCTTGTCCCTGTTGTTAACAGTGATATCTCGTCACCATGTGAACAGATAATGGTACGCACTCGCTCTGTAGGGGTGAACACCTGTGATGTGGCACTAGCTACTGAACCAGAGTGCCTGGGCCCCTGTGAACCTGGCACCAGCGTTAATCTGGAAGGCATCGTGTGGCAGGAGACAGAAGACGGTAGGTGTCCTTTAGTATACTTGTTTTAGACCAGTGCTGGTCACTTGGATCGATACAATGTAGTAGATCATACCACCACTGTAAGTTGCAGGCTTGCACTCGCGTGCGTGCGTGCGTGCATACAATGGTCCTGTGTTCTAGAGCCAAAAAGATGAATGCATTGATTTGAAGCTCCGTTCATTCATGAATCTCCTTTGTTTAAAGCCTTGCGTTTTCCGAAGCCATCTCTCTCCAAGCCATCGCTCGGTTTAAACTCTTTTAATGTTTGCACCTCTGAAAGCAGCGATTGTAAACATGTGCAAACGTTCTAAATTGGAGAGAAGCTTTTGATTTCCGTTACCAAAATGAATGAATGCCCTCCTTTGTTTCCGAAGCTAGAATGTCCTTTTCCACCAGCCTCTGATCCACAAAAAAATGTGTTTTTAAGATACCATAAAACTCTTTTTTTTTTTTTTGGTTGCTTTTGCTGCAAGAGATTAATGCTGCTACCCCTTTAGAAACTTCTGAAGAGGTATGATTTGCCTTGGCAAGGAGCCAGTAACAATTGGGAGGTAGTCAATTATCTTTGGAGAGAGGGATATACAAAGAAGCATCTCGCGCTGAGATGCAAAGCGCATATCCTTGGCTGTTACTGATCCATTTTGATGTGATGCCAGTCAGAGTGGAATTGACAGATTCTGAGAGGTTATAATTTGGAGAGACAAAAGACATGCTGACAAATGTTCTTTCCAAACTTACTTGGCGCACACACTTGTGTATCTCCAGGAGCTTGTGTGAGAAGCTGACTGATGAGAAGAAGAAGAAAAAAAAAATCCCTACCTCATCACTCAGCTTTATCATCTTGGGTATACTTGGCTTTCCGCTGATGGTTTTCCTTTTCTCTATAACTTAAAAACATTCTAATGAATAGGTGAACCTGCCAGACAGGATGAAACAAATATAGAAAGCTCATGCAGGGTTTTCTGACTTTTACCATTTGATAGCTCTGTTAGATATCAAGTTGAGTTAAGGGGTTAATAATTTGTTGTTAGTGGCAGTTCCAAATATTGATTCCCTGGCTGTTGACGAGAGGAAGGGCCAACCTGTGGTCAAATTGGTCAGGTTTTGAACTGGTACTTGTGTCCTAATAAATCCAAGCTCCATCACCCTAGCCGAACTCCTGAAATTGTCAAGAAGATGTGTGTACTGATCAGGATCTGAGCACATTACCACACGTTTCAGAGAAAACTACTTCAGTGAGGGCAAATGAGACGATCCTCATCCTTTCCTGCTTGTTATTATCTCGGATGCGTTGGCAGAATTACCCTTTTCTACAACAGCTATAATTTCAGATCTTGCCTAGAGGTTATTCTGTGATTCCTGCAGCTTAACTATTTTTAGCCAGCGCTCACTGTAAATGTGCAGAGTTCTCGTCTGCCACATTACTCCAGCTGTGCCATGGTTCATACTGTCAGAGGAATAACATAATCCTCTCACAACGAAGTCTTTGCATCCTTTGGATCAGTTTTGAACTATTTACGTTGCTGTGTGTGTTTTCTAATTGTGCATTGGGCAAGCCCTTGGTGGCCTACTTAACAATGGTACTTGGATTTCAGGGGATGGTTTACAATTTTGCCTGATGAATGCGTTTCTTTTATATGACCTATGATGCCAAGCCAGAAAAACAGATTGCCACAATCCTTGTTCATTTACTTTTGTCGTTTGTGGCAAGCAAGTCCCTTTTAGGCGAGCAAGAAGAAAATTCTGATTCTTCTCTTTCTCTTCAATCCTTACGATGCAAAGCGAACATTCGTAATGCAGTTGTTTGCATGGTTGGGCTACTTACCCAACGACTTAGTTCACACGTGACATTAGACACCAGGCTCATTTTCAGCACTAAAGACTTCATTTTGCTGAAGCCACAGTTTCCAATATAATTATACAGGTAATTTCACTGATACTCTGGTAAATTGGAATTCTTGCATTCTGAACTGATTACAAGTCAATTAACTAAGAAATGGGTCCCCTTTTGCCTTAATTGAGTCTAAAGCAGGGGTCTCCAACCTTGGCCACTTTCAGCCTGGCGGACTTCAACTCCCAGAATCCCCCAGCCAGCTTTGCTGGCTGGGGATTCTGGGAGTTGAAGTCCGCCAGGCTGAAAGTGGCCAAGGTTGGAGACCCCTGGTCTAAAGGATCCCCTGGTTACGCAGAAGGGCAAAGAGACGGACATGTTTCCTACAGGCATAAACCACAACCGGTTCAGAGTTCTTAACGGCTAAATTTGTCTCTTCTGAAATTATTGACCTCTGTGCAAGTCGGATCCCTCGTCCTCGCTGCTCTGGCCATCTGGCTCTTTCCGCTGAGCAAACAGACTTCTTCTAAGTGCAGTACGGCTTGTTCTGTTCACCTGCCTCCCGCAGAAGTAAATCATGCTGAACAACAACAGCGAGGATATTGTAAAGACGTTCAAGACGGCGATCGTAGCGGTTTCTCCAATTCGGTTACGTGCAATTCTGATCTGCTGAGATCATTAATGGATTTAATTATACCAAAACGCAGCCCTCCACTCACGGCCTTGCCAGCCGCCTGGTTCCCATTTCCTCTTTAATTGTGACGGATGCCATCTGGAGGGGAGCCAGTAATGGAAGAGGAGGGGGGCGTGGGGGGAGGGGGTTTGATGGCCGCAGACCTGCTCCAGGTTGGAGGCAAACCCTTTTCAGCCACCTTCAACGTCTGAGGCTTGAAGTACCATTGCCACTCACCTGGGAAATATCTCAGCCAATAGCGGTGGGGCTTGCAGTTAAGAAGGGGGGGGGGGAAGCCCATTGTCTGACACGCAGATCTTCATAGCAACAAGGATCACTGCATGGCAACAGCAGCTGCTGCACAAAGGAACCATCAAAAGCCTCTTCCTCCAAATCTCTCTCTCCTTCCCTTTTATCTGGTGGATGAGAAGCACTTTGGGTTGCAATATTTCTTTTTTTCTTTTCCCCTTTATTTTGTTTTGAGAGGTATACATTTTCTCTGAAAGAGGGCAGGCCGTTCTGTCAAGTCCCCGGTGGAAAGGAAAAAAAGGAGAGGGAGGCTGTCGCCATTGTAAGCTTAGAGCAGGCCAGCTCTTTGAATTTTGCATAATTAAATTCTGCCCCAAGAGCTGAAACTTAGCGATGGAGCTCTGGTGTACAAATTGCAGAGCGTGTGCCAGTTTGAAAGCATCGGTAGCCATGGTTGGAGCTGCTTGTAATATCTTTTCTATTAAATAAAATCCCCGTTCCCAACCTCCATAGCATTCAATGGTAATAGGCAGTGGGAAACTATAAAATTTGTGTGAAAGAATACTTAGAAAGAATAACATTTCTCACACTTCTTGTTTCTCTTTGTAGTGCTAGAGACCTGTGGCTATTTTTAAAAAAAAAAAAATTAAAAGGAAGAAAGAATTATCCAGTGCTGAAGTCGAAAAAACAAGGTTCATGTATTCAGAGCTAGGTGCTGTAAAAATAATTTGAACTTTTCGGCTGACAGTCCAGGACAACAAAATTGCCATGATTGAAACAAACAGGTGAAATCTGAACTGAAAAGAGCACAAAAGAATATGAGTTATATGAGAGAGCAAATGTTTTTTCTTTAAATAAAAAGGAAGTAAAACCCCACTGAACTAATATTGACAAAGTGCGATTGGTTCATGAAGACTCTCTTAATGATGCTGGTTTTCATGTGCCGTCACAAGGTGGCCAACGCAAGCAAGGAGCACAAGGTGAAAGGAAAGTTTTTCCCAATTAAAATGACCCTTTGAATTTTGGAGAAATCACTTCTCCTTAGTAGAGAAGTGGCTCTTTGGCAGATCATAGCTGGAGATCACAGCAATTCCCGAGTTACAGATATGTAACCATAATAATGTAAGAAAGCAGTACATTTTTAGTTTGGAAAGAATTGCCCAAGGATAAAATGGCTGCACTTTGGAAAATCTGACCAAACCAGCCTGTACCAACACAAAAGAATTTTGGCTCAGTAGCTGAACTACTGGAGATGACAGTTCTATCTTTTGGGCCCTATTAAAATCAAGTTTTTAATCTTGTATTGCTTTACAAAACGCTCTTTGAAAGCAGCTAGTGGCTTTTAAATAATGCGAGAGCTTGCGGGAAATGGTTTTTTTCCCCTTCTCACCCTCGGCTTTCTTTTCCAGCAGAGGTGGTGGTTCTTGCGAGGCAGACAGGTTAAAAAGGCTGCTTTGCAAAATCACCTTCCGTTTCATGAAATAATTCCGCATTTATTTTTGCTGGGAGGGGTTTCCCCCCCCACACCCCACTCTGTGTGTGCGTGATTGATTGAGGTAGGTTAAATCTAGGACACGGTGTGTCAGGCGGGAGTTACAATTAGTCTTGTGCTTTCTTTGGTTGCCAGAGCAGCAGGCAAAAAGGAGAGAGAGAGAGAGAGAGAGAGAGAGAGAGAGAATGGGGGGGGGTGTTCAACCGCTGCCGAGGTCTCTGCTTTACAGAGCTCTTCATCTTTCTCCTGTGATCATGGCAGCGGGCAAGCTGCCAGGACGTCCTTCCTAATCTGACCTGCCAGCGCTGAGATGGAAGCAGCTGCTGGCGCATTGCCACACAATTAACTTGTAAGGCTCTGCAGGAAAGCCGGTGTGTGAAGCCCGAGCGTGAAACTGTACAAAGCAGCTTTGCCTTGAAACGCTGGCGCCTCCAGCTTGAGGCTGACACCTGCAGGAAGCGAGGTCCACCTCCAAGTAGAGAGGAAGGCGTCAGGATGAGTAGTGGAAGGTCATCCTGGCCGCTTACGAGTCAGCAAGAGGAGCTCTCTCCAAGGAAGGCGAGGTGAACGGAGAGGAGGAGAAATCCAAGCCACTTCCAGAGCAAAGATAAGATTTGCCCCATTAGTTTCTTCCCCCCACATCCATCCAGGAATTATAGAACTTAAGTCTCCAAGTCCATCTGCCTATTATCCAGATTTATATCCCTGATTCTCTGCCGTATTACAACTTGAGTGTAACCCTGCCTAAGAGTTTTATTGGAGAGAATTGTACTTATCTTATCTTGCCTTTATTATATTCACCAATAACTCATGGCGGTGAACACACACACAATACTCCTTCTTGTGTTCCTCACAACACTCTTGCGAGGTAGATTGGGCTTGAGAGCAAGTGACTGGCCCAAAGTCACCCAAATATGTATTACACGGCACACTTGAAAGCCTGCAACGCTACATATTGTCAGCTTGCTTTCTACATAAAGTACAAAAACCACTGTGTGTACCCACATGTGTTTTTTTGCTTCATGACGAAAGAACAATTTTCCATTATCTTACCAGAAAGAAATTTTGCAACTTGTAAGGTTTTTCAGGGTGAAATATCTATACAAGCTGAAGCAAAGGCGGCGACATGATGATCTTAAGTTACAGCCATGTTGAGATAACCTTCTTGTCATTTCTGGTAATCGGCCACTCTTATTGGGCTAATGAGGTCTGGAAATCATTAACTGCTGAACAGACACAGTAATTTCCTATTAATATATGAACAAGTGTGAGTTAACAAAGCGTGATGCTTTTTGGTGAGAGAAGAGAAACATTTTCTAAACATTTGAAGGCATACAAAACAACTTTTGCTCGTTAATATTAATTTAAAGGAAAGTATTGTTTTGTATTTTAAATATGGTCCAATTTGCTTTAGTTTTACCTTATTTCCTGGAAGCTGCTCTGGTTTCATATTGTTTCCTTTCTGTACTGTTCTGGCTAATATTAGTTTTCTATATCTTGGGAGATTTCTTTCTTTCTTCCAAAGAAAGAGAATTCTGTAGCTTAGATTAGGATTTGGCTTGAGAGAGATACCGATACTAGTTTTTTAGTAACCTAGTTAATTTCTAAAAAAAATAGAGGTTATAACTGAAGTAGTGCTACAGATCTTACTGTTCTAGATTGTTTCCGCTTTCTTTCGCCATTCTAAATTGTTCTCCCTACTCTCTGCCCAAGAATTAGAGATTTCCACCCTTTGCTTTCCCAGATTTTTGCAGGAGATGCATCTTACAAGCTGCATAAGCACACCTGAGATTTTTTGATACAACCATGAGGGCAGGTAGTCATTGGAAGGAACGAAAATTAGTTTTCAATATATGGATCTTAATATATAAGTACCATGTATGTAAATGTAAACTAGGAATCAGTGGAGGCTTTTTTGTTTTTGTTTGTTTGTTTTGGTAACAGGAAACTTGTGGCTGGGGATGTTTTGTCTTTTCATTATGAGACTTTTGATTTTTGAACAGTAATTTAGAAAAAGCTGGCAATATAGAGAGTAGATGAGGTGCCATATATAGCTGCTGTTTGTAACTTGCACCAAAAGAACATAGGACTCTATTTATGGAAGGGGGTTGTATTATCTCCCCCATTAGCCCAACCCTTATTACTCTTAACAGTAGAGACCATAACTTGAATAGAGGACCTCAAACCTTTTCAGGCCCTCTTACGAACAATAGCTAGTCCAATAATAGGAAAAGGAGACTATCATTGCTTCTCAGAATGGAGGGGTATCTCAAAGCCCACGCTGGCTAGGGACCGGTGGTTTTTAACCAGATCAAAAATGATTTGGTAGCGTGTGAGTAATCAAGGGAGTTTTTGCTGATCCACTTCAGCAGAGCACACACACACCCAAAGGCAGTTATCCCAGAATGGCAAACCACAAGAGAAATGTAAGTAGTCTACTGTAAACAGGACTAATCATCATATTACATGAAGAACTGGTTTGACTCACTGTGAAGAGAACTTGCCAGAGACTGAATGAAGAGAAGCAGAGCCATGCATATACTGCTTTCACAGCCTAACTTTGATCCGAGAAAATTATAAGCTAGTGAAGGAACTAGACTATTAGGCCTTTTACTGTAAGATCTTGGAAATAATCGTATAAATACACCAGGATTGAAAAGCTGATGATTTATGGATTTATATATGGATAAGGGATCAGTTAGGGGCTCCAATTCTGGGGTTACTCTCTAACTCTGGAGAGGAATCCAGAGAGCAGGTGTCACTGCAGAGAATATATCGCAGGTATATCCCAAGATAATCTAAGTAACCATTGAAGTCTGTACCAGGAAAAGCTATCTGCAAAACTCGCTACAATTAATAGATATGGTGACTATCTGACATCCTAAGGGTTGGTCAGGGCGTTCCTCACTACCAGTTGCTTTATTGCAAATTGTGTTCTAAAGGCCCTTGATTGAACTCGATGGAAGAAATTGCTGAGCCAGCTTGGCTGTGGACACGATCAGAAATATCTCTTATTTACGTTGCCCCCATCAAGGTCAACGGATAAAAGTGCTTTCTGAGTCAAAATTGATTCTGAGTGATGGCATCCTTGCCATTTTCTTGACATTATTGCAGAAGTATCTTTAGGTCTAGCCAAGCTCAACAACATTATGAGCCTGGTCTGTAGTTCTTGCAGTAAATTAGCTTTTAGAACGGGGAGGATCTTACTATATGAGAGAAATAAGTAGTAACGAAGCCCAAAGCAAATACTGTTGTCTACGTTCTTCTGCTGACTTAGCTGCACAGAGTAGATTTGAGCAACTACATAGAATTTTAGTCACCACCCACACTTGTTCTGACTTGCTTGGCAGCGATATCTTTGTACTGTGGTTGAGAACGATGGGAAAAGAATTGGGAAATGTTTCTGCCCCCAAAGACCTGGGTACTCACAATCCTTTTCTTCCCCCTCACAGGCATGCTGGTGGTGAACGTTACCTGGAGGAATAAGACCTATGTGGGAACACTACTGGATTGCACACAACATGATTGGGCACCACCCAGGTAAAACCCAAGATGAGGAGACTCTCTTGCTGCGTGCTGATAGTATGTGGTCGTTCGTGAGCTGTAGGTGGAGGGGCAAGGAAGATGTCTGCTAGAGAAAATACTCCAATTTTAGGAAATATTGAGAAACTGTGCACTTTCTTCCCCTTGCAGTGTAGGTCCTAGTCCACCACTTTTAAAACAAAAAAAGGGGCCTTAAGACCTCAAGCAGCTGAAAAAAACTTGCGTTAGGTAATCGGCCTTTTCATTTTTGTGTAGGAAGCTGGTGAGGCAACTTCGACCCAGGAAACCAACCCGTGTTGTATCTTAGCTGAGCCCGTTGAACTGCTGTGTGGTTTTTTTTTTTATTGAATTACTAAGAGGGAATTGGGAAAGGTTAGATAATGGATTGTTCAACAACTGTCAGATGGGGACTGTGCCTATTTGAATGCTCGAGATGAGGGATTAAAAGCTGGGAAACTCAGGTTTGAGCTTGCCTAGGTACAAGCAACCAGGAAGTTGCCTCGGCCTTGGTGCTAACATTCTAGCTTTGGGAGATAGCAATAAGCACTCAGACTTATATACCGCTTTACAGCCCTCTCTAAGCACTTTACAGAGTCAGCATATGTCCCCCAACCATCTGGGTCCTTGTTTTACTGACCTTGGAAGGATGGGAGGCTGAGTCAACCTGGAAGCCTGGTGAGATTCGAACTGCCCAATTTCAGGCAGCCGGCAGTCAGCAGTAGCAGCCTGCAGTATTGCACTCTTAACCACTGCGCCACCATGGCTCCTGTAATAGTCACTTGCAGAGAGAGAAGATGGCGCGAGGGCTACACTCAGTGTTTATTCTTAAACTTCTGCTCTGCTACCTCCTAGATTCTGTGACTCTCCCACCAGCGACCTGGAGATGCGGAATGGCCGTGGGAGGGGCAAGCGTGTGCGCCCCAATAGCAACCCTCCAGTGGCCGAAAGCACAACAGCCACGGATACCAAAAGCTCCAGCAACAGCAGCAAGACTCGGGCAGGGACCAACAGCAAAGGACGCCGAGGCAGCCAGAACTCCTCGGAGCATCGCCTCCCTGCTGGTGGCGCTTCGGAAGAGGTCAAGGCCAGCCCTTCGTCGGTGACCAAGCGGAAGAGCAAGCCTCTCTCGGACATGGAAGTGAATTCCAGCTCCGAGGATTCTAAAGGAAGCAAACGTGTCCGCACAAACTCCATGGGCTCCACGACGACACCTTTGGTTGTGGCGGCGGCTGCCGCTGCCGCTGCCGCCACCACGGCCATCAAAGTGGAGCCTGCCATTTTGGATAGGAACTGCCCCTCTCCCATTCTCATTGACTGCCCCCATCCCAACTGCAGCAAAAAATACAAGCACATTAACGGACTCAAGTATCACCAGGCCCATGCACACACGGATGATGACAGCAAGCCTGAGGCCGATGGGGATAGCGAGTATGGAGAGGAGTCCTCTCTTCCGGCTGACTTGAGCAGCTGCAACGGTGCTTCTGGGAGCCAGAAGGGCTCCCTTTCCCCGGCCCGCTCGACGACACCTAAAGTGCGGCTGATGGAACCGCACAGTCCCTCGCCATCCAACAAGTTCAACCTCAAAGCCGCTGGCAAGAAGAAATTAGGTGCCGAAGGAGATCCCGATTCTGGTGCTCTTTCTAATGATGGATCGGAGGACGGTCCTTTGATCCCCGACGAGACAAGCAATGATGGCTTTGACTCGGTAGAAAAGAGGACCAGTGAGAAAGAGAAGACGAAAAAGCTGGTTAGCATCAAGCCCGAGAAGATCAGCTCAAAGAGCATCAAGTCCGCCCGACCCATCGCCCCGGCCATTCCACCTCAGATCTACACTTTCCAGGCAGCCACATTCACAGCTGGTAGCCCCGGCTCCTCCACGGGTCTCACCACGACTGTGGTCCAGGCCATGCCTAACAGCCCCCAGCTGAAGCCCATTCAGCCGAAGCCCACTGTAATGGGCGAGCCTTTCACGGTCAGCCCGACGCTGACCCCCGTCAAGGACAAGAAGAAGAAGGACAAGAAAAAAAAAGAACCCAAGGAAGTGGAGAGCCCCTTGACCCCCGGGAAAGGGTGTCGGGCTGAGGAAGGCAAGAGCCCCTTCCGCGGGGAGCCCGGCGATCTTGGGGCGAAGGGGGAGAGCCTCCTCAATGGTTCCTCCGACCCCCACCAGAGCCGCCTCGCCAGCATCAAGGCCGAGGCCGATAAAATCTACAGTTTCACCGACAATGCCCCAAGCCCATCCATCGGGGGGGCCAGCCGGTTAGACAGCGCGGCCCCCACGCAGCCCATGACTCCCCTTCATGTGGTCACCCAAAACGGGGCCGAAGCCAGCTCTGTGAAGACCAATAGCCCAGCTTACTCGGACATCTCCGATGCCGGGGAGGACGGGGAAGGGAAGCTGGAGAGCATGAAGGCCAAGGAGCCTGATCAAATGGCCAAGGAAGGGGCCAAGAAAGCCCTCTTCCCTTCTCAGCCCCAGAACAAGGAATCTCCGTATTACCAAGGTTTCGAGGCCTACTATTCCCCGGGTTATGCCCAGTCGAGCCCCAGTCCCATTAATCCCAGCAACCAAACGTCCATAGAGAGCCAGGCCCTGAAGCTGAAGAAAGACGAAGAGCCCCCAAGCCCAGAGGTGAAGGTGAAGAACGAGGCTTGTGAGGAGAGGAAGGCCGAGCTGGGTCCCTCAAGCCAGCAGCCGTCGGTCATTCAGCAGAGGCCCAACATGTACATGCAGTCGCTCTATTACAACCAATACGCCTACGTGCCTCCCTACGGCTACAGCGAGCAAGGCTATCATGCCCACTTGCTCAGCACTAACCCAACCTATCGGCAACAGTACGAAGACCAGCAGAAACAGCGCCAGGGCCTGGAGCAGCAGCAACAGCAGCAGCAGCAGCAGCGTGCGCTGGACAAAAAAGTGGACTTGGGACTGAAGGAAAGGGAGGTGATCCTGAAGGAGGAGTGGAAGCAGAAGAGTTCTCTCCCACCCACTCTGACCAAAGCACCCAGCTTAACCGACCTGGTCAAACCTGGACTCAATAAGGCCAAGGATCAAGGAAGTGATGTAGCCAAGTCAGTCATTATCCCCAAATTAGAGGACTCCACAAAACTCCAAGGCCAGACTATAGAAGGCCTCAAGGGAAAATTAAACGAAAGCCACCTTGGCAAAGAGACGGCAGACTCCAAGGCAGGTTTGGACTGTGGTCGACAGGCTGAGGTGGACCCGGTACTTTGGTACAGACAGGTAAATGAGGAGGAGCGGGGCGGGGGCGGGAGGGTTGAACTGGGAGAGCTGTTGTCAGAATGACTAATCCCTGGGTGCAGAAAACTAAACGGAGAGGAAGTGCGAACAGCATTAATGTGGATGCTTGTTTGGTTTCCTGGGTTTCTGGATCTTGGAGTCTCTGCCAAAATAAATATACGGCTAGTGCAACTGTAGATGGTTGGGTCCGATTTGTTGGCATTTAATTCAGCCCTGGGTGGTATTTAATCACTCCCACTGCCCGCATTAATATTTTTGGCAGCCAAATAGATGAAACGGAGCTATTGCTTAGGAATGCATGCAGCAGAAAAAGCGTAAGAATTGTGTAGCTTTTGTCTTACTTTGATCAGTGCTTCAAAAGCTGGACTATCTCACTGTGAAAGCTCAGTGGTCCGCAATCTTGGCAACTTGAAGACTTGTGGACTTCAACTCCCAGAATTCTCCAGCCAGGACTGGCTGGAGAATTCTGGGAGTTGAAGTCCACAAGTCTTCAAGTTGCCAAGATTGGAGACCTCTGGTTTGGCTTACTGCTCAGTTTTAATAATGTAGGCCAGTGGTACCAAATTAAGTAACATTAATTAATAGAAATGAACAATTTATAACATATATTTATTTCTGGTTATTAATGCAACTAGAACTTGAGAATTTCTGTGAATGTTATGCAATACTTCAGAGAGGCATTTGATTGGTCGATGAAAAGCCAATAAGGTGTATAAGGTGTGTAAGGTGGGAAGAATCCATATGAATATAGAATTGCTTCCACGGTCTCTTATTTTTTAAATGCTCCACCCTGAGGTTCCCCCGCTTCCATTGTGGCGACTTCTGGGCTGTGGAATTGCTAGTCACCCGACTGACTCCACCCTGTGTTGCTGCAGGAGGCCGAACCCCGCATGTGGACGTACGTTTACCCCGCTAAATACCCTGACATCAAAATGGAAGATGAGCGGTGGAAGGAAGAGAGGGAGCGAAAGCTAAAAGAGGAAAGGAGCCGCGGCAAAGAATCCATCGTGAAGGATGATGGGAAAGAGAGCATCAACTCTGACTGCAAAATGCCTTCCAGCGAGGACTCGCGCTTAATGGGGAAAGAAGCCAGATCTGGCGCCCACGTGCCCGTGTCCTCCCCGCTCACCCAGCACCAATCCTACATCCCCTACATGCACGGCTACTCCTACAGTCAGTCCTACGACCCCAGCCATCCCAGTTACCGTGGCATGCCAACCGTCATGATGCAGAACTATCCAGGTAGGGGGAACTGAAAGGGAACCCTGTGATTATTACAGGTACGGGGGAATAAAACGGGGGGAATTGAGCTCAGGTAGACTGATACGGTCAGATGTCTCACAACATCAAGATGTTGCCAGGCTCCAAAAAACCAAGAAAGACCCATCGGGATTATTCCAAGTAGATTTCTTTAGGGTTCCTCACCCACAGGCGGAATCTTGTCAAGCTAAAGCAGGCTTCCATCGCCGTAAAGCAGGGGTGTCCAACCTTGGCAACTTTAAGCCTGGAGGACTTCAACTCCCAGAAGGCAATTTTCCTTTTTATGCCACCTCAATTTTTCCATTGCAGGGACCCCCAGTGAAACACAGGGAGAGATTTCACACACATACACCCCATGTTCCTTCGTTTTACAAAAATAAACAAGGGGCCCGTTGCCATTTTGGGAGGGCTGTTTTCCCCTGAAAAGAAGCCAAAAATTCAAGCCTCCAAAATCGGGCAGAGTTTCCCAAGCAAGCCAGACACTGGATTCCCACGTTGCCCTGAGCTGCGGTTAGTTAACCAGGTTTAGGGGCTCAGCAACAATTTGCTCGCCTTGCTTAACGTACCAAACCGGCAACAGATCATGCTGTAGCTTCTGAGCAAGTTGACTGGGGAATTCTGGGAGTTGAAGTCCTCCAGGCTTAAAGTTGCCAAGGTTGGACACCCCTGCCGTAAAGCATATATTCTGGGAATTATGAGGGAGGAGCCATCTTCACCCGCTTTCCCTCACACAAACAATCTGAACTGGGATGCCTCTTTCTCCTCTGAAATGCCCTTCCTGGGAATTCAGACCCCGTTCCTTCGGTTGCAGAGAATTTACCTATACCTTGCTAATGTGGCGGCGTTCCTTAAACTATTTCCCCCCCCTCAGATCCCCTCCACCTTTTAAAAAATTATGGAGGACCCCAAAAGAGCTTTTGGGTATATGAGTTATATTAACCCGCGTGCCCTAAGCATTCGAAGTGGTTAATTTTTGTCTTAGCGACTAATCTAGGAATATAAAACCAGAAGAAGATTGGGTGGAATGACATCTCCTCAAACTTCTCAACCTTGAGTTGGTCCCTTTCCTTTCCTCATCTTTTCCCTGCAGATGCATGACGTCCGTCGGTTTCTTTGGGTGGGTGGCTCTCCTGACAAACGCAGGGTAGAAATGCTGACTGGTGTCTCTCCCGCAGGTTCTTACCTTCCTTCCAGCTACTCATTCTCCCCGTACGGCAGCAAATCCTCGGGAAGCGAGGAGAGCGAAAAATCCCGAGCTAGTCCTATTATTGGCTGTAAATCCAGCTCTGAATCCAAGGCCCTGGACATCCTGCAGCAACACGCCAGCCACTACAAGAGCAAATCCCCGACGGTGAGTGCTAGTTGTGGCGCGGCATTAACTAGTTCTCAACACTGGGCCTTTTGGTTGAACCTGGCTCAGAACCTGGAGCTCTTCTCTCGTGGAGGCTACCATGGTTGGAGGAGAACCTGGGGCTCTTCTCTCATGGATCTTACCATGGTTGGAGGAGAACCTGTGGCTCTTCTCTCATGGATCCTACCATGGTTGGAGGACAACCTGTGGCTCTTCTCTCATGGATCCTACCATAGTTGGAGGAGAACTTACGACTCTTCCCTCATGGATCCTACCGTGATTGGAGCAGATGATGAAGCGCTTATCCTGCCTGGTGGCTGGAGTTTGCAGGGACTGGAGAAATCCAAGCAACGTTGTGCGTTGTGACGTTGCCCTGCAACAAAATCTGCTCGGGATGGCCTGCCATTCCTTACAGATTCACACTCCGGGCTTCAAACCCGTCTGTTCTTCTGCTTACCGTGCAGATAAGCGAGAAGGCCTCTCAGGAGCGCAGCGGCTGCGGGATAGGAGGAAGCAGCGCAGGCTGCAGCAGCCTAGGGGGAGCCAGTGGCGCTGAGAGAAGCGTTGACCGGCCTCGCTCCTCCCCTTCACAGCGTCTGATGTCTACGCATCACCACCATCACCACTTGGGCTACTCGTTGCTCCCGGCCCAGTATAACTTGCCCTATGCAACAGGTGAGTGCTTGGGTGGTGGTGGGGGGGGGGGTTGGGAGGAGGTGTGTGTCTGTCAGGATTCCAAATTCAGTATTTGTTTTTATTGATCGATTCAATTTATCCCCCATTTGCAATTTTAACCGTCTTTGGGAATGTCTTTGCTGTTCCTCTACAGGTCTTTCATCTACAGCCATTGTTGCCAGTCAGCAAGGTTCTGCTCCTTCCCTCTATCCCCCGCCCCGAAGGTGAAAATGGTAAGGACACTCCGACACACCTGCCTTGGTGGCTGTGGAGAGGAACAAAGGGGGCAGGGGGCGGATGGTTTCATTGCTGGCTTCACCCCGTTCAGATTCTAGGAAGAACTTCGATTATAAAACCAAACAAACCGGAGGGGATTGGCAATATATAAACTGGCTTCAGCACCCTCCTTTTCTTGTAGTGAAGTCTTGAGCGAAGAATCCAGTTGTGGCCCAGGTGACAGCTACGGAATTACCTTCATTCCCACATTATGATATGCCAGTTGTCTGTACCAGCCCTTCTGGCCACCGCTTTCCTATTGTCTGTGGAGATTCTCAGGTCCTAGTTGTTCCAGAGGTGTTTTTCCAAAAGGCAACCGGTCTTTTTGTTGTTTTCTTGAAAATGTTTTGCTTGTCATCCAAGAACCTGACCAGAACCTGAAGGAAGTTCTTGGATGAGAAGCAAAACGTTTTCAAGGAGAAAAAAAATAAAATAAAGTCAAATTGCCCTTTGGGAAAGCGCTTTTGGGACTGCTTTCCTATTGTTCAGTTTTGATAAAAATTAAAAATTGGGTAAGGGGCTGTTAAGCCCAGACAGAGAACTGCCCACTTCCTAGTTCTATCTAAGCCCACCTGCTGAAAAGGCCGGATCTCCAAGTCCACCTTCTGAGCTACTGTTATTCTGGCTCCATCTTGTGGCTGAGATGGAATTTGCTGACACCCCGCCCCCCTTTCTTCTCTTTGCAACAGGACATGACTGATAAGGTAACCCCGGCTGTACCAAGACATGTGACTGGCTCACGTGAGGAAGCGCTGCAAACTGCATTAAGACATCAGTTCAATGGTGTTGATTGTTCTGCTTGACGGTCCTGCCAGAGTGTGATGCAGACTCTGCCCCTCCCCTGTTGAACACACCACACGCACACACAGAGAGAGAGAGAGAGAGAGACACAGATGCTGAGCCCCGTCTGAGTGAGTTATGGAGCTGGGACTTGCCGAAATATTTATTCAACTGACTTGGGGGTGACTGGCCGTTTTCCAGAATCCTTCTGGGAAAGAGGACGGGGACGGCGGGCCGAGCAGTGTGACATCAACAGGACCTTCTGGAAGTACGCTGGGGAGGAAGAGCAGCTGAGTTTTGAGTTCCAACTCACACCTCCCTCTTGTTCCTGGGCTGCGGCCGAGAAAGCTATTCCAGAGTTGGCCGAAGAGAACGTCCAGGTGGTGGGTTTGGGGGTTCTTCTTTTTTTTTTGAGAACTAGTCACCTGGCACAAGCAGGTAGGTGGACTCTCGCAAAGAGCCCCAGAAAGACGAGGCTCTCGTGCCTCACGCCAGCCTGGGGAGGACGCAGGGAGGGCCACCAGGCCTGCCACGAGCCCGAGTCAGCCGTACGTTTCTCGGTCAAGGAACGGTTCCCGGACTTCTCTGTCCTGAAACTTCTCTGTAGCACTTTGCCTTGGGGCCGGCTGCTCTCCCGAAAAAAGGCCGTCCCGCCCGCTGCTTTTTTTTCCCTAGCCCCTCCTCCCTGCTGGCGTGCGGCAAGGCAGCCGCTGCTGTGCTCCCTGGCACAAACAGCCTCTCCGTACGGCTACAATATGGCCTTTTGGGCAGGCTGGTCCTGCTTCTGTCGGGCCGGGGGGCAGCTCCTCTCGGCTCGAAGGGCGCCTGTCGCTCCTGTCTTCCCCGGCCCTTTGGCACAGAGGAAAGAAGCCCCCCCCCGGCTGCCGTGGTGTAATCCTCTGGGCAGGGCCTTCCCCACCACCACCACCACCACGCCTGGGAAAATCCTCCCTTCTCGGCAAGGGATGAAGCAGGGCATGGGGGCTGGCTGGGCCCTGCAGAAAGAACCAAGCCTCAACCTTGTGGAGCATCGAAGCGACCGGCCAGCCTTCCTGCAAACCCTGGTGGCGGGGCGAGCAGGCAAGAACGGCCCCTTGCATTGCCGGGGCCTCGCTCCCTGCCCTTCGCCAGTGCCCTTGAGGGACCCGTCTGACTGGAGCTGCCTCCCCCTACCCCCCCTACCCGTTTCCTGCGGGAGGCCTGTCAGGTGGAAAAGGGCAAGGGGCCCACTTGTGCCCTCCCAAGCGGACTCTCCAGGAACCGGCGCTGTACGTCTGTGCAAGCGCCCAGCTCGTTTTCTGTTCCCGCCTGTAATGTTGCGCGAGGCCACCCTCTCTCTGCCTCTTGGACTTTGTATATACTGTAAAAAGGAATTGTTTGAAATTTGTCGGGCTTTTTTATTTTTCCCCTTCTTCCCCTCCCCCTTTCCCAAGCTCGAGGTTCTCGCGTAGCTTCGTCAAGAGTCCCTGGAGGAGGATGGGGGGCAGCAGGAAGAAGAGGAGGCTGCTTATCCCCCACCCCCGGCCCCAAGTCTCGTTTGAGGGTGATTCCCACTGTCTTAAAAGCACATGGCGAAGCGGTGCCGCTGCGTCCTCTCTCTCTCTCTCTGCCTTCCTGGCACTGGCTTGCCCTTCGTGCAGGGAGGAAGGCTTCCGAGAGTTGCCTTAGAACCACGGCCTGGGAACTCTCTCACACACCCCAGGGGGTCGAGAGGACGGCCTCGGAGGAGGCACGCACATCAGGAGGTTACCAGCCTTTTCTTACCAGCATAGTCCCATGAGAACATTCGGTAGCAGACTTGAGCGCTCACCATCTTGACACAGTTTTGTGGATTTGTGACTCAGGTAGGCACAAAAAAAATACAGCCGCCAAAATACGAGCCGTGCAAACTCCTGACGAGAGGTGCGTCGCCGTCGTCAGTGAGTAAACCTCAGGGTTGCCTACTTGGGGAGGGGGGGCCTTTACAGAAGCACCGTGTTGTAGCAAGTTCTTGTAAAAACGGGATACTCGCGTTCTCTTCCGGGCCTGACTTTGATGCCCCTGACCTTACTAGGTAAGGTATTCGTATAAGAAATGCCCTACCTCAGCTGCCGGATCCTTGCCCTGTTGGGTGCATGCAAAGCTTTGGCCTTTTGTTTGTTATTGGTGTTTAGTGTATTGCTGTTGTTGGTTTTTTTTTAAAAAAATACAGATAGTCATATTTGTGTAAAAAAAAAAAATTATTTAACTGATATTAGTGCACCTCCCAACTTGTGTTAAGGGCTAGAAATACATTTTCAGGTTCCAGGCTGCTTCTGCAATTGTGCAGGTTTTACCTGGAGGTTGAACATTTTGTGCAGCTGGATCTATCTAGTAAAGCAGGCAGCTCTTGGCAGTCCACGGTTCACTAGAGAGTCCGCTTCCCTTTTGCGGAACTTCCTGAGTGGAGAATTAAAAACCAAAGATAATAGTCCAGAGGAAACTGTAAGCCAATGTTTAAAAAAAAAAACAGGAGTGGAAATGTTTCACACTACTCTCTCAAATATTGGTATTCCACAGAGCAAATTGATGTAATGTTTGGCCCTTTCCAATCTGGTAGTCCACAGATAAATAGAACTGCAAGTTTGGGTAACAACTCCGTCTGAGGATGTGCCTGAGGACTGAATAAGCAGCCATGATTATTTTTCCCCCTTTAATGTCAGAAATTCAGTTGTCGTATGGCTTTTAACATCGGTCGTAAGCAAAGGGCAAAAAAGTGTTATCTATGTATCCAAACCCTCCCAAAAAGGCTTTTGAACCAAAGCACCATAGGATATTTTATGGACTCCTCTAGTATAAACTGCAAGGAAGTCGTAACAAGCTGAGAATATTCATGAGCAAACAACTCTGTTCTGCAAACTGGGTGTCATTATGCCTAAAGTTCAACTAAACAAGCTTTTTTTTTTCTACGCTCTAGATGAGATAAATATCTGTAGCAACAAATGAGGGGAAGAAAATTTGGTAGCACTAGTGAATATTTTTATTCTCTGCCAAATATGTACCTTCCTAAATAGAACAAGCTTACTTGTAAATGTAACAATGGGGAGAAGCAGTTGAATTTTTCCCTTTTCCTCAAAAATTGCATTTTGAATAGCCCTTGATCAAAGACTCTGAATTTTATTGGACTGCTATTTCCTGGGTTCCGTAGAAATGTCCTTAAATGTAGTTTTGCCCCTCTAAAGATTAATTAGAGTGGGATGAAAGGAACAGCTTGCTGAAAAGCAGTTCTTGTAACACATTGAAGTAAAAGAAAATGGGGACGTTATAAAGCTTGGATTTAAAAAGCCACAATTCTTTTATATAGGCTAGAAATCTAGAAAAAACAGCGAGCCCAAGTATTTTAATGATTAAGGGGCCAGTGTAATTTAGGATCCAGCTGGCTTAGGCTTGTTTCCACAAAGGGTAGTAATATTGTTGGTTTCAAGTGTCACTCAACTGAAGAAGACAAACCACAGCCAGGAAAGCAAGCAGAACAAACGAGGTTTCGTTTTAGGTGTCCTAATTTGCAAGGGCAATATATTCAAGAATTGCCGGAAGACATAGAAGTAGCCTTGCCACTCAACTTTATAAAAAGTGTGGTGAATGTAGAAGCCAAGTTTACCAGGTCTGTCCAACTGGCGCATAGTTCTTGGCTCAGTGAGTTGTTGACGCTCTCCTGTCACAAGGTGATTTCCATTAACTGGACAGTGCAGATTAAATTGCTTATCAAACAGCCAGGTAACTCTAAATGACAAACCTATTGAGTATCTTCCTTTCCATTGCCTACCTATCCTATTATCTATTTTTCCTTCCATTATCAATAGGTTACTCCAATAAATGTTCAGGTTATGGATAATATTAAAACCTGTAGTTGTGAG
Organism: Pseudonaja textilis; assembly: GCF_049901715.1. Taxonomy (NCBI): domain Eukaryota; kingdom Metazoa; phylum Chordata; class Lepidosauria; order Squamata; family Elapidae; genus Pseudonaja; species Pseudonaja textilis. Next base: position 15,874,503 of record NC_142002.1, on the reverse strand, counting down.
ATCTGGCATTTTAGGAGCAAAAAATTGTGAGAGGGTGTAAATAGTTTTTTTTCATCCCCATGATAAGTCAGTCTTATGTTGTTCCCCACCCCAATACAGAAACCAGCCAAAGATCTGATGATATGAGATACTCCCTTCCAACCAGCAGGCCCTGAAGGCTGGAAAATAACTTAGGCTGCCCTAAAATGCAGTGAGGCAAATGAAGACACAGACCATAACTGGATACTAAGAAGAATTTCCTCCAAAGAGCCAGCTTATCATGCACCCCTAGGATCTTGGTTTTTTTAAGGGTTTCCCTTCTGTTATAGCCAGATGGCTCCCATTTTACACAAGACGGATGCCTGAGAAGCAAAAAGTGCTTTGGGTAACACAAGTAAATAGACAAGAGGAGCTTTTAGAATTGTATATTGTGAATGAAGTTTGAAGGAACTGGCTGTTTTAAAAGAAAGGTAAGCATGATAGCACTCATCTAATAATTCCCAGGGGGGCATTTGAAGGAAGGATGAGGACATGAGATCTCAATTACATGAGCTACTTTTAAGGAAAGTTTCAGACGCATTGTGAGGACGCATAAGATTGAAGTCTAATTAAGTGTCAAATCAAGTTGCCTACGATGTTTCTGGAATCCAGGTGTTTCCGGAATCCACAGACTTCCGTGTGGGGCCAGACAGTCTTCCCCCCACCTTCAAAAAAAGGGGGGAGCTTGATTTGACTTGATTCTCCATTTCCCTACCTGATCCCAGGGCAGAACACAAGCGAGGCCAACTCAGCACCCTCCTTTCATTCTCTCTTCCACCTAAATGAAGCTGCAGTAGAGTTAATACTAAGCTAATAAAGCCGACAAGAGGGCAAGAGTCTCTCAGAACCCCAGAGTATTGGTTAACCCAGTGGTGCCATCATCTATTTGCCAAAAAAGGAAAAAAGGAAGCAGGAAAGCAACTGTTCCTCGTATTTCCACACTCAAAACATCCCCCTGCTTAAGAGTCTGAGTGAACATATAAATATGCCTTTGAAATGAAAGCCAAATATCCAAACTAATAGATAAGCCCAGCCATGTATGTAACAAGTAATTTGGAGGCTTCTCCCTCTCTGCCTTCGTCTGCGGGCTCTGTAGCCACCACGTGGCTGGGCAGGATGTGACTTCGCTATAGGCTTAAGAGCAGGCCCCAGAGCCTTCCATTCACCTTCCATTTACTATTGTGCAATTACATGTGCAGGTTTTATATTATTCGCTAGGTAACACATTTCAATGGAAAAGTCAACTCAGAAGATATACAGGTCACTCTAACAATAAGAAATGCAGTTTCAGTCCAGAAGAATTTTGTTTTCCCTTTCCTCAGCAGGGGCCTTTTAGCCCCCACCGCTCGTCCTCGAAGCATGTCCAGGCCCCACTGAAATGCTGCGCTAGGTCTAATCGTTGTCATCAGAAGAAGAGACCTGATCCAGGGGGTAGACCATGAACAACACATCTGGCCGCGATGGGACACAAGGATGACCAGGCCTCACAATTTCAAAACCCAGAAAACTGAATGTCTTCAGTAACGGAGCTGCAAAAAGAAAAACAGAAGGAAACGTACAAGGTCAGATCAATGAAGAGCCAACGCTCTGGATCTCTGTTGACATGGGGCACAACTCAACTGTCCCGTTCTGTTGGGGTTTCCCAAACCAGCCCTAAGCCTTCGTGTAACTTTTGTGTCGTGGCCCGTCCTAATTTTTCTGTCCCGTGTTGCAAGACAATTGGCTACTGGCCCTAGAACACAGGTAGTCCTCTACTTACGACCACAACTGAACCCAACATTTCTGCTGCTAAGCAAGAATTTATGTGGGGTTTGACCCATTTTACGACATTTCTTGCTCACGGTGGCTAAGTGAATCAGTGCAGTTAAGTTCGCAACCCCGCTGTTAAGTGGATCTAGCTTCCCCGTTGACGTTGCTTGCAAAAGGCGATCACGTGACCCCCCAGGATACAGCAACGGTCATAAATATGAATCAGCTGCCAAGCGCCTGAATTTTGATCACGTGACTATGGGAGGATGCTACAACGGTCGTGTGTGTGTGTGAAAAACGGTTGTAAGTCACTTTTTTTCAAACAGCCACTAAATGAACTTGTAAGTCAACTCCCTATATGCTGTCCAAAGTCAATCAATTCATCCAAGTCACCTTGTGAACAAAGGTGAGTTTTCTCTGCTCGTGATGAGGGCTGCAAGTGGCCCAAACCACGCGCGGCTCATCAAGGGAGACGTCGTTCGACAGACATTCCAACCCAGAAACCTGACTCTTCACAGAAATTTAGGGAGAGAGAAACTTATGCTGGCAATTTGAGTCTCTATTGGTAGCAATTATACCCTGAATCGTTCATACTCAACTAACTGGAAGGAGAAAATCCACCAAGTGCTCTGAATGACACCCACTTTAGCTGCTGACGTTTGCCTGAAAGGAGGAGGGGGGTGGTGGTGAGGACACGTACCTCTGTCTTCTCTGCTTTTTCGAAAGCAAATAAAGACATAACTTGCTTTCATTTTCTCTTCAGCAAATTCTAACAGCGCTAATAACCTGGCAGGTGGGGAGAAAAGAGAAGGTTACACTCAGCTAAGCTTCTAAATAATTCCATCCTGTTCATCTCAAGATGGCACGCCCCTACCATCGTTCCCACCAGTGTCAGCACTGATACTTGGGGCAAGGAGGAGCGTGCTGAGGAAAATAGGCTGCTGAAGGGAAAGTCCGTCAAGATACTAACCACACATGCTTGCTGAGTGGTTATTTGCACAGCAGGGGAGCACAGCTGCGTAGAACAAGGAGGAACTGGGGACATTTACAGAATAACAATAGCAGAGTTGGAAGAAACCTTAGTGGTCTTCTAGTCCAACCCTCTGCTCAGCCGGGAAATTTCAAGTACTGAGGTCTGGATTTAAAGTTTGGAAAAAACTGACAAATTGCATTTGAACACCGGGAGACTGTTCCTATGGAAGGGGTGTGTGCAGGGAGAGAGAGGCAAGGGTGGTGTTGTGCTACTTCAGAACAAGCTACGTCCAACTCAAAGGCAGCGGGCTAGGAGATGTATAATCCGTCACCTTGGAGGTATAAATGTACCTAAACGCCTACATAACTATCTCTTTTGCAGCTAGCGTTAAAACGAATATTAAGCTACAACAATCCTCTGTGCGGCCTGTGTTAGGGAATAGTGTCACCTGCAGATGGTTTTCAAGTTACCCCTTTAATAGCCTTATAGAAATTTCCTGGCACAGAACCAACGCTTTGGTCCAAGGGTATTGTTGCTAACTGATCGAGCAAGTAGAGATCAATAAGGTTTTAATCGGAGGCGGGAAAGCAGCAGAGGTTTTAACTTAGAAGGGATTTTTGTTAGCATCCACTTTAATTATAACTTCCAAGCTGCTTATTTTAGCTGGCTATAATTAATCAGTTATGCAATTGTACTTAAAGCACGCTAACAGGGGAGACGCCGCGATCAAAGAATTATGGCAAAAGGAAAGAATAAACCAGCGGAAGCATTTTTATAACTGAAAGGCTCAAGCCCGCTTAATCCCAAGGGAAAATGAAACGGCGTGAGCTGCTTTGGACAGCTAATCAATATGCGTAGGCAGGACTAATGCTTCCCATCTTCAAAATACCAGGAGCTTAAAGGAGCGACAAATCTGTGCACAGCACTGGTAGAAGTCAGGAGGGGGCAACCGGTGCCTGCAGGCGACTACGTTCCTTGGGGCGTAATCGGTGGGAGGAGTCATGCACACGCCTTACCCTTCTTTGCTCCCGTCAGCTAATAAGCCATCAGGGATTTCCACAAAAAGACTCTGATTGGATAGCACTGCATCCCAAGAGGAGACCTTTACTTCCGTAACTTTGTACTGGAAGTGGACAATATGTGGTTTCCCATCATGCACTGGAAGATCTTGGTTAACAGTGAGCTTCTCATCCTTTAAGAAAGGGTGAAAAAAAACAATTTTTCAAGGGTTAGAACAAGCGAAGAGCAGTAAGTTCCCCGATTCCTCATTGCTGTGGGAACCAACCCCAACCCCTGGTCCTGCTTTTGAAAGGGCAGTTATAAAGCTTCAGCTCACTGTACTTGATGACCAAACCAAGTACATTTAATAAATCAAAAGTCTTTTATCTCCTGGGCAATCTCCAAGAGGTACCTCCAATTCATTCAAAGAAATGAACAAACTTCACACATCAACAATGCTTACGCCAGCAGAAATGATCTTAGAAACAACTAGCCTTGGCAGCCACAGAATTGTGTCGATACATTACAAGCACAGTCCCTTGATAGCTGCTCCATCTTGCACTTTATGCAAGACAGGAACTGGGGGACAAAATGTAAAGCAGCTTTAGAAAAATAAGGGGAAAAACTTGACCTTTGCATATTTTTTTTATTTTACCGATCCAGAATACTACCTGACTTATAAGAATCCAGAATATCATCCATCTCTCGGCCTCGTGGCAATGATCCTTTTGAGGGGATAGCCAAATCTTGTGGATGTAACAGCTCACTGATGCTTCAGGATCAGAAGAGAGACCCTTTCTCCTTGCTAACGTAAGAGGAAACCTCTCCTAATAACTATGAAGTTGTCCCTACGTAGTTCTACACTGTTCACAAATTTCATTTCTGGACAGTGTAGAACCATCAGGCAAAACAAGAAGCAACAGGTGGAAACTAATCAAGGAGAGAAGCAACTTGGAACTAAGGAGAAATTTCCTGAGTGAGAACGATCAGTGGACCAACTGGCCTCCAGAAGTTGTAAATGCTCCGACACTGGAGGTTTTCAAGAAGAGATTGGACAACCCTTGGTCTGAAGTGGTGTAGGGTTTCCTGCCTAGGCAGGGGGTTGGACTAGAAGACCTCCAAGGTCCCTTCCAACTCTGTTATTCTACTCTACTCGGTTCTTCCCTTGCCTCATTATTTTTGCTTCCCAGTTGTAATGATATTTAGGAGCCTTTGACTCAGTATTCGCTTTGTAAGCGCTATGGAAACAGAGCTCCGGGGAGAAGAGCAGTTGGGTGATTACCGAAGAACAACCCTAAGGGGAAAATTGGAGCGCGTACTTGTTTTCTTCGTTTGGTAAACAACGTCTTACAGCGACTGACCTGATGCAGAGCACCCCCTTCATTATATTTTCTCACATGTTGGGTTCTTTTTTTAAAAAAAAAGGTAACAAAGCAATTAACACGGAGGTGCCAGAAAAAGTACCAGAAGTCACTTATTTTAAATCGATCTCCAAGGCAACCAGCCCCCAAAATAGTGAGCTTCCAGAATGCTGGGGATTGGAGGTGGGGAGGACAAATGAGACCTACGCAGAGCGTTCTTGGGAGTTTCTGGCTGGCTTGTCGTCTCACAGCCAAAAGCCTGGGAGAAGCGGAATTAGGCTCACCTTATATATCAAAGCTGAAAGAGAAGGATCCCTGCCAACCCCTCGCCCACCGGGGATCTTCGACAGTGGGTGAGGGGCATCAGGAGCACCACAGAGGCCCTGGAACAATGTGCCTGCAGCACGGTACTTGCGGGCAGTTACTCAAAGGTAAGATACTCCTGGAAGAGAAAGAGAGCACAAAGGTGAGAGCCGCAAACCCCAGCAAGATTCAAACGGAACTCAGGAGCGCGAACGTCCTTGTGGGTTAGCCATGGTATCAAGCTCAAGACAGCCTTGCAGGAGATCATCTGGGCAGTTCGATGTTTCTACTGATCATAAGGGTGTGATTCCACCATTACACTTCTTTTAAACAAATAGCAGGAGCAACAAGGGGTTTCCAAAAAGCGGGGCCTGGTTATGTATTTCTCAGAAGCAAGCTAAGCTGTTGCCATGTTCAACCTTGCAATATCTTCTTTCTTAATACTTAGGCAATGTGCCACCCGCGTTATCTGATCTGCTAAGCGAAGGGTGTTCCCTGCTTTGCGTCCTTACACTGCCCTGTTTCTCAACCTTATGGCCACCTTTAAGATGGGTGGGCTTCAATTCTCAGAATTCCCCTGGGAATTCTGGGAGTTGAAGTCCACCCACCTTAAAAGTGGCCAAGGTTGAGGAAATCACTGCTCTACTGCATTCATCTCATGCTTTTGATTCTCGTATTTTAATTACAGCCTTGTATTGGTTTAAGGTGAAATCTCAATCTGGCAAAGATACAATAGGTATTAACAGTGTCCCTCCCATGCCACACCCTGTCTCAATCTATTAAACACCATATTACACCTACACAGGTGCAGCTGGCTGCAATGTCCTTTGTGCTGCTGGCGAGACACACACGTCCGATTGGCTCTACTAATGTTTTGTAGGAACACACACGCACAAATTCTCATTTCTCCCAACAGGCCACGAGGCTGGCTTAGCTAGATGCACAATATTACTTATTTCCTATCTGGGTTTTGTGTGTTGTTGTTCCTTTCGCTCAGAACTAGGAATGTCTTTGAAGACATTCTAAAAAGACACCTGCAAACTCATGCCGTATTTTCTGAAAAATAGACAAAAAGTAGACAAAACAAGCAGAATCTCGGATGAAAAAAGGGTATCATTTTACGGTCTCTTTCTGTTGTCCTTTTGCAGTCTTTCTCACAGCTTCCGAAACCAGTTCAAACATGTGTTGATGCCAGTTGCACATATAGTCAGTCCTTGAATTATAACGGTTCATTTAGTGACTGTTAGAATAGAATAAGAATAGAATAAGAATTAGAATAGAATATAGAATGGACTGGAATAGAGAATAGAATGGAATGGAATAGAGAATAGAAAATAGAACTGAATAGAATATGGAATGGAATCAAATACAGAATAGAATATAGAATAGAAAGTAGAATAGAATAAAATGGAGAATAGAATTAGAAGTAGAGTAGAGTAGAGTAGAATTCTTTATTGGCCAAGTGTGATTGGACAAACAAGGAATTTGTCTTTGGTGCATATGCTCTCAAGCTACAACTGCTGAAAAAGGTGACTTATGACTGTTTTTTCACAGTTACGACCTTTGCAACATCCCCATGATCATGTGATCATCTTTTGTGACCTGACAAGGCAACGGAGAAGCCAGATTCACTTAACAACCAGATGACTAACTTATCAACTGCAGTGATTCCCTTAACTGTGATAAGAAAGTTTGTAAAATGGGCCAGAACTCACTTAGCAAATGTCTCGCTTAACCACAGAAATTTTGGGGGCCCAATTTTGGTCGTAAGTCACGGATTACCTCTATGGGACACATCTGGATCGAGCACCCCACTTGGCAATCCTGATTTTCAAAACCGAGCTGGCCTGTTCTTGTACCTTTCATGGAACACAATTAAAACAGGCGGCGGCAGCCAACCGAGCGCTAAATTGGAAGGCGAGCAGCTTGTCCACAACAATGACAAAAAAATAAATAAAAATAAAAACATTTCTTTTTAATCCCAAGTTCACTCTGCCCACATACAAAGCAGCTGCAACCGAGGCTCCTGGCAAAGGAGCTTGCACACAACCAACTCGGCCTGTCTTCATCATCCACAATCACTGCGATAATTGACTGGAAAAACAGCTCTTCTGTCAGGCTGGTGTCTGGCGGAGACTGGGAAAGTATAATGCTAGGCTGTGTTTTTTGTCCACCCCTCCCCACCGTAGCCTCCAATACAGCTGGCAGATGTGCTTGTTTTCTCCGCTCAACATTATGGTTGCTCGGAGGAACCAGCAACTACTAGCAGGAAGCAGTTCATTCGTCCAGACGAAAGCCCTAAAGCGAGGGGAGAGGTCCACCCTTGGCAACTTTAAGACTTGTGGACTTCAACTCCCAGAATTCCCCCTTGCCAGTCTTAAAGTCGCCACAGTTGGATGGACATTCCTGATCTGAAGACTAACTAATTCCAGCATAACTCAGTTGACTAGGACAAAAACCCCTCGAGATGTATCCGGTTCCTCTCTACAACAACACTAGTAGTTTTACTAGTCAATTCCACTGATTGTCTGTGAATGTCGCAGGATTTGTCCTAATACAGGCTACATCCAGAAACGTTTTAAACAGCCTGACAACATAAATTTGTGTATTCCATCAGTGGTGATGGTAATCACAATGAAAAAGTCTTGCACACTTGCACATAATATTGGCAAGTGTGCAAGACTTCTCCATTGTGGTTACAATCACCACTGATGAATATACAAGAACGTGAACCAATTTGCAAGGGGATGTGTGTGGTGTGTGTGTGTGTGTGTTTGTGAAAAATAGTTAAGCTCCACTCCATAGTAATACCATAAAGTGCTATTAGGATAGAGTATGGATATGTTTCAGTCTGCTAAGAAAGAAAAGATAAGGTAACATCTTGCAAAGGTTTCAGAAACACAGGGCAGTATTTAACAGAATACTTTACTGATTATAGGATAGTGAGTCAAGAAGGGAGAATTAAACCCATGTGCTTTTGAGAGCATTACAAACATTCAGCCTTTCTGCCGTTTATTCGTTCAGGGATTGCAAAGGTGGTGCCACCAAGGTATAAACAGGAAGAAAGTGAGACCATTAAGCCCACTAGCCAGCCTCGGTGGTCTCGAAGAACACAAGGATGGTATTAATTGTACAACTGAGATTAGATCCTTAACTCTTAAAATGTGTCCTGGATTAGCACAGTGTATGAAACAAGATTGATCTGCAAGGTTTAGAGAAATGATAGTGATATCAGTTTGATTTTGACCCTTACCACTGTTGACTCTTGCTTTGCATAATAATATTTTTTTTAAAAGAAGTAACACTGTATTTATATATAATGAAGGGATTTCCTTTCTAAATCTATTATGAATGGTAAATTCCCAACCAGCAGGATTTCATGTAGTGGTTTTAAGGCATCAGGCTTCTTAGAAACCGGGTGGCCAGGAATTCTAGTTCTGCCTTGGGCACAAAGCCAGCTGGGTGACCTTCGGCTGGTTGCTCTTTCTCAGCCCTAGGAAGTAAGAGGCAAGGGCAAGCCACTTCTGAAAAACCTTGCCAAGAAAATTGCAGGGATTTGTCCAAGCGGTCACTAGGAATCAACACTGACTTGAAAACGCCAAAAAACAAAAACAACGGGAATAATTTGTTGGGTGTAAATTCTGGACACTTTCGTCCCAATTACAGAAGGTACCAAAATGAGAAAAGAGGCGTAAAAATTCTGAATTATCAACACACTATCTAACAAAGCATCATACTGGCTGGCCTATATTTTTCCTGTTTTGAACCGAGAACAAAGGTGCAGTCTTTTGAAAATCAAGTGTATGAATTATAAACATTTCCTGGCAGACACATGCCCAGCGTGGGAAACAGACTGATAAATACAAAGGATTGTGTATAACTCACTAAACAGAATGGACGTTAAACTCCCAAGGCCAAACTTCCTCTACAGCTTCATCTCCTTAAGCGCTGTATTTTCAAGTGAAGGAAACCCCCCAAGATAGAAAGCCAAGCATTTTGCAGATAGGGATAAAAGAAATCTGGTTATTAACTAGATACTCCAAAGAAAAGGGAGCTAGGTTACAAGGAAAACACATTTTATAGTTGCTACGCCAAACCTGATTTTTTTTCAGCCAGGGTATTAGTAGAAACAGATCTAAAATTACTTTGAAGAGGGAAGAACAAGTAAGTAAGTTTATGTGGAGTTTATAAACTCTATAGTTAAAAAGAATTGTTCGTTCCCACCCCTATCGCTGACCTGATTGCCAGGCCGCTGGAGAGATGGAATTACTTCACCCATTTACGTAACACCAAAAGTCTTAAATAGATTAAAAAAAAAATCCTCCCTGGGTAGGCAGCACCCAGATTTAACAATTAACCACAGCCTCATATTCTGCTGACCTGTGTTACATTTCAGATAAATTTAGGATCAGACCATAGAGGGGTTTGGACTTTTATTTTTAAAGTTCGCCAATTACTCATGGCCTCAATAAAATGAAGAAATCCTTCCTTGCAGTAACTGTAAATAAACAGCCTTCCTGTTTTGCAAACCATTTCAATTGCACAGTGCTTGCCAATTAAAGTGAAAGCCTAACTTGCAAACATTTACAGTTAAGATAAAACTTTCACCACCACCCCTTTCCTAAAGATATTGACATTTTGTTTTGAAAGGAAGGGGAGCTGCATTTCTCTGAAAAGCTGTTGCTGAAGGCCCTTGAGTGAGTCTGATTCTTTTCTCAACTTCAAGACGCTCCTTCCATAAACTGTGAAAATAGCATTTATCACTTCAAATTCTTCAACTGCCGCAGACAGAATTCTGCCTTCATTCAGTAATATTAGGAAATACATTGTGCTTTACACAGACGCAACTTTCCCTCCGCTCCCAAAACTGTCTTTTAGATAAACACTTCTAGGAATCCTACAGGATGCAAGGAAAAATATATACAACACCTTCCAAAAATAATTACTGGCTTCTGTCCAATGCAAAACTACTATATAATAAAACCCCACAAAGTACGCTGGAAGGAGGTTAATCACCACAACACAAAATTGTGTATGCTTCCTGGAATCCAAACTACTTATGCAAACCTGGTTCTTTCAATTGCAAATTTTGCAGGAGTGCACAGGGAATAAAGCGTTGTAGGTGTATTTGATCTTTTTCTCCATCCAGGTGACAACTATTTGTCCCCAATATTCCCCAACTTTCCTTCAGGAGTTTGGTGTGCAACCCCATCAGCCCAACCTACTTTTTCTGGGAACGAAAAGTAATTGCAGCATGTATAATCTTGGGTGTAGCTATGGCTGCTTTTATCGTAGGAAAATTCAGATCAGGGAAACGGCAACTGTCCCAGAAAAGATAGCCAAGTTCAAAATACAAGCCCATCTTTTATTTTTCCTAGCATAAAAGACAAGAGCATGCTGCTCCTTTTTTTTAAAGCTACCAGCTATGATCCATGCCAGTATAAGGATCCCAAGCATTAGGGATTCTGTTCACATAATCATATCATCTCAGACTTCCATCCTTCTTCCAAGGTTACTCAAATGAAGAACCAGATTGTTGTGGGGGCAACATGCCGACTCTGTAAACCTCTTAGAGCGGGCTGCAAAGCTGTATATAAGTCTTAAGTGCTATTGCTAGCTATCCCACCCTGGGGAAACCTGGTTTCCATTAAACCCAAACAAGGGCTTTGCTACTCTTGGGAAGGCCCCCAAAGGCACCTGCCAAGACTTGAGCCTTTAACTTCCCCAGAACAACAACAACAACAAAAAAAGATTGACAAGAACCTAACTCATCCAAGGCCCAGTCACAACAGACTCTCCAATTGTTTAACGATTAAAAAAAAAAATACAAGGCCTTCTCCCAATAGTTTTGGATCTCAGCCAGGTAGTCCAAGCCACATCTTCCTTCCTTAGTCCACCTGTCGGTTTCCACCTATTGTCCAGTTACTGGACAACAGGGCTCCCTGGTCACTTTTGCAGCCCTGCCCTTGCTTTCTGGACCTTCACAAAGAATGGAGGGGGGGGGTATCCAGGGATGCCCCTTTGGCCCAGAGGGGTTTCTTGGTTAGCCAAAACAGGATCTTCACACACCCACCCAACCCACCTCCTGCCTCCCTTCCAAGGAAACACCTGAGGCTCCCTGGCACTCAAACCCACCTGGAACCCAAACCTGGCCTCCTCCCCACCCTCGGCTGGCAGGGCAGCCTTGCAACCCAGGAAAGTGGGAAATACGTGGAGGGGAACCACCTTGTTGGGGGCAAAGGGGGGGTCTCTTAAAAAGTGAAAGCTTTTGCAACACAGGGGACACGCAGGGGTGTGTGCATGCATGCATGCGTGTGCGTGCAAACAGGGCAAAAAATAAGAACCCCCGGGGGCAGGCAGCCCCTTTCCTAGGCTCCGGGGTCCAAGGGAGGTGGGGGGATGCCCGCCCACCCACTCACTCCTCTCCCCACCGGCTGCTCCTTCCATCCCCCCCGCGGTGTGGACGTGCGGAGGAGCAGCAGGGCCGCCCCGCCCCCTCCGGCCTGCTGCTGTTGCTGTTGTTTTTGTTTCCTCTTCTCCGCCCCCCACATTTCATCCTCTCCCCCGCTTGGGCTCCGTGCAAAAAGGTGAGGAGGGGGAGAAAAGCCCGAGGGAGGGGGTTTCACTCTTCTCCCCCGCAACCCTGCAGCGACCCCCCACCCCAATTTGCCCCCCACTTTCTCTTGGCCCCCTCCTGATCCAGCGTGGGAGGGGGATGCTTCTGGAGCCCCCTCCCCCAAAATAAAGGGGTGGCGGGGGAAAGTAGGCCTTGCCCCCGCCCAGCCCAGCCTCCCCCCTCTCCCTCTTCCCCCCGCGTACCTATCCTGGGTGTTTATCATCCTCGGGGTCGGGGAGGAGGCGCTCGCTCTCAGCCCTCACAGCAGCTCCTCCGTGGGCGAGCGAGGGCCGAGCTCCGACCGTCTGGGGCTGCTGGCGAAACGAAGCGAGAGCGAGAGCCGATGCCGCCACCGCCGCCGCCGCCACCGCCGTCGTCGTCCGCCCCGTTGCTCATCTGCATAGCCACGCCCCCTCCGCCGCCAGGCTGCCTGGGAAACGGGCCGCTCGGAACAAAGACGCGCGCGGGGCGGGGGGGGGAGGAGGAGGAGGAAAGCGGCGGAGGCGCTCCGCCTCCCGGGCGCATTGCGCAGGCGCCGCCGGGAACGCCGGAGTGGGGAGGCACGTGGGGCGACCTCAGGGAAAGTGCCGGGGTTTCTTTTTGTGTGTGTGTGTGTGTGTATAAATATATATACATGCACGCACGCACGCACGCACGCACACACACACACACAAAACAAACATCTGTATATGTGTATGTTTTATATGTGTATGTGTATGTATGTATATATATGTGTATGTATATATTTATATAGATACATACATAGATACATACATACATACATGGTATTCAGCTTTGTCCGGGTATTTTCCCACATCATTGTAGTTGTGCTTTTAAAGTTGTAGCAACGTTTCGGCAGAATCTCATCTGCCATCATCAGGCTTCTGTATTGTGTTTGTCTGTGAGTCTTTAAAAAGTCTGTGAGACTTTAAAAGCACAACTACAATGACGTGGGAAAATACCCAAACAAAGCTGAATACCATACATGTAAGTACCCGCAAAAACTTAAGAAAACAAATATATATATATATGTATGTATGTATATGTATGTATGTGTATATATATATATATATGTATGTATGTATGTATGTATGTATGTATGTATGGCGTTCAGCTTTGTTCAGGTATTTTCCCACGTCATTGTAGTTGTGCTTTTAAACTTGTAGCAACGTTTCGGCAGAATCTCATCTGCCATCATCGATTCTGCCGAAACGTTGCTACAACTTTAAAAGCACAACTACAATGACGTGGGAAAATACCCGAACAAAGCTGAATGCCATACATGTAAGTACCCGCGAAAACTTAAGAAAAAAAAAATACACACACACACAAATACATCTGCATATATATGTGTGTATATTATATGTGTGTGTATTTATACATATGTGTGTGTATAATATATACACAAAAAGCATCTATATGTGTGTATGTGTGTGTATATATATATACATATATACACATACAAAAATACATCTGCATATATGTATATTATATATATGTGTGTGTGTGTTTTTATGTATATGCGTGCATATATAAACACTCACAAAACAAATATCTGTATATGTGTGTTTTAAATTAGGATTTCAATTCACCGTGGCCAATAAATGGCAGCAAAGATGTTAGTTCTTTCCTGGCAACTTGGGGTCATCTTGATTTTCACACCCCAGATCTGAGAGGCCAAGTTATTAATTATTATTATTCTATTATTATTATTAAACTCAAGAGGGCAAGCATCCTAATATTCCTGCCACCGTTTCCCCCTGCAACAACAACCCAGTGAGGTAGATGGGGTTGAGAAAGAGAGGGACTGGCCCAATGTCACCCGGCTGTACTTCATGTCTAAGGCAGGACTAGAACTCACCGTCTCCCCGGTTTCTAGACCAGCCATGACATCCAATCAGCCACACTTCATCTTAGTACACTGCGTGACTGCATTCACACATGGCTTGTTCAACTCTGGTTTATACATGTGAGGCCAGCCCGTGTTTTAAATACCACAAATTTGTCTGGCAGCGTTACTTAGCTTTGACTTCCCTTCAGCCAAACACAGCTCGCTTTGGGGAGAGAGGATTCAAAGTCATTTGAAACTCAAGGTCAAACAAAGCCAATGGCTGCCATCCCTTCCCCTCCCTGCCTTTCTGATTCAACATCCCTTATTTGAGGAAAAAAGTCCTATTTATATGCCTCAGGAAAAACAAAATTGGCCTTTCTCACAGAGGCCACTCTGCCGGTTAATTGTTGCTAGAGGAAGATGGAATGTGCTTTATATATTATTTTTAGGATTCACATGGGAAAAGGATGGGGAGGGGGTATATTGCTTCACTTCCAGTGCTATGGAATATTATCGGGCCAGAATATGTGTGTGTGTGTGTGTGTGTGTGTGTGTGTGTGTGTGTGTGTATATATATATAAAACATTACAATTGATGTCATGTTTTGCAGGGGCAGGGTGTTATTTGAGAACTACATAGCAGCCAAAGAAAGAGAAATATAGTGTAATGACCCAGGACGTGGCACAAAAGCAACAAACTCACAAAAGTACGTAAAGTCCCTCCAACTTGGCCCCCGATGGCCAGTTTTCATCGGCTGGAGAAAAAACTCTCGCAAGAACAGTTTTTAAAGGGAAGAAATTCAGCCTGAACCAAAGTTACATCTAGATCAGGGGTGGGATTCAACCAGTGTTATTACTGGTTCAGTGACCACATTTTGCGCGCACATGCTAAGTGCTATTGCTATCTTCCTTCCTCCCTCCCTCCCTCCCAGTGGTTAGAATGCAATATTGCAGGCTGATTCTGCCCACTGCCATGAGTTCAATTCTCACTGGCACAAAGTTGACTCAGCCTTCCATCCTTCCGAGGTGAGTAAAATGGGACCCAGATTGTTGGAAGCAATAGGGTGACTCTGTAAACCACTTAGAGAGGGCTATAAAGGACTCTAAAGTGGTATATAAGGCTAAGCGCTATTGCTATTGCCCTTCCTTCCTTCCTTCCTTCCATCCATCCATCCATCCATCCTGAACAGTGATTAGAATGCAGTATTGCAGGCTAATTCTGCCAACTGTCAGCAGTTCAATCCTGACCGGCTCAAGGTTGACTCAGCCTTCCATCCTTCCGAGGTGGGTATAACGAGGACCCAGATGGTTGGGGGCAAATAGGCTGACTCTGTAAGCCGCTTAGAGGGCTGGAAAGCAGGGGTCTCAAACCTTAGCAACTTTAAGACCTGTGGACTTCAACTCCCAGGATTCATCCTCCAGTCACGTTAGCTCAGGAATTCTGGGAGTTGGAAGTCCACCAGTCTTAAACTGGCCAAGGTTGGAGGCCCCTGCCGTAAAGCCCTGTGAACTGGTAGATAAGTCTTAAGCGCTATTGCTATAAAAAGGGGGAGCTGCCTTGAGGATGTCATTACGGCACAACTACCCCAGCCTCTCACCGTTTCCACATCTCCAATGGATGCCTGGCCTGGCTCCAAGAGTAGCGGGAGAAGCAGGAAGGACAGGAGGCCGTGGGAACCAGTCTTCGGCGACAGCTCCCTGCCGGGGCTCAAGCCAGCTGCTTCCCCTCCCCGGCTGCGTTCCGCACGGAAGTCGAGGACAATGTGACAGTCCCCAGCCAAATGCCGGCAGCCCAAATAGGCACAAATAATAACCCAAGGTGTCGGGCAGAAATCCCAGGCTGCCTTTCCCTGCCACACCCCTTTTCAGCTGCTGTTTCATTCAGATTTGGGAGTCGGGGTCTTCAGGGATAGGCCTGTCTTTAATTTAAAAAACACCTTGTCATAAGCTGGACTGCTGTTTTTGGATTACCTTGTGTTCCACCCATTTTCGGCTGAGTGGTGGCTTTCTGCCCCCAAATGGGGTGTGCTGTTTATGAGGAAACGGTTGAAAAAAAGGAAAGGGTGCCCCATTTAACCAACCCTCTCCCCATTCAGCCTGGAACAGATCAATAATGTACACCAGTGTTTTTCAACCCAGCCACTTTAAGCCCTATGGACTCCAGCTCCCAGAATCCCCCAGCCAAATACGTTTGCCAAGGGATTTGGGGAATTGGAAGTCTACACAAACTTAAAAAGCTGCTAAGGTTGTACCTCTACGCAGTTGGGTTTTCCTACACCAAACCATAAACCGACCAACTATACGAAGGTCTTCCAACTTGGCAAGTTTAAGACTTGTGGACTTCAACTCCCAGAATTCCTGAGCTAACATGACTGGAGGAGGAATTCTGGGAGTTGAAGTCCACAAGTCTAAAAGCTGCCAAGTTTGAAAACCCCTCGAATAGATAAAGAAAGGTAGAATAGATAAAGAAAGAGAGATAGCTAGGAGAGAGAGAGAGGATAGATAGATAGATAGATAGATAGATAGATAGATAGATAGATAGATAGATAGATAGATAGATAGATAGAGAAAGGTAGACTAGATAGAAAGAGATAGGATAGAATAGATCTATCTATATCTATCTATCTATCTATCTATCTTGGCAAGTTTAAGACTTGTGGACTTCAACTCCCAGAATTCCTGAGCTAACACGACTGGAGGAGGAATTCTGGGAGTTGAAGTCACAAGTCTTAAAGCTGTCAAGTTTGAAAACCCCTGGAATAGATAAAGAGAGGTAGAATAGATAAAGAAAGAAAGAAAGCTAGGAGAGAGATAGAGGATAGATAGATAGATAGATAGATAGATAGATAGATAGATAGATAGATAGATAGATAGATAGATAGATAGATAGATAGAGAAAGGTAGACTAGATAGAAAGAGATAGGATAGAATAGATCTATCTATATCTATCTATCTATCTATCTATCTTGGCAAGTTTAAGACTTGTGGACTTCAACTCCCAGAATTCCTGAGCTAACACGACTGGAGGAGGAATTCTGGGAGTTGAAGTCCACAAGTCTTAAAGCTGTCAAGTCTGAAGACTTCTGCTTTAGACAGAGCCAGTTTGGTGTAGTGGTTAAAATATTAGGCTAGAGACTTGTAGGCTATGAGTTCTAGTCCTGCCTTAGACCCAAAGCCAGCTGGGTATCCTTGGACCAGCCAGTCACATTCAGCCCTAGGAAGGAGACCATGGTAAATCACTTCCGAAACGTCTTGACCAGAAAACTCTGTCCAGGCAATCTGCAAGAATTGGACAGGACTGAGCAGCAGAAGAAGAATAGTAGTTTAAGAGTACAATGCTGTATGACCCATCCTGTGTCTGTTGTTTATGGTTCCATAAAAACTCTGGACCCTGGGTGAGTTGAATAAACTATGGTTCTCATAGCCCTAATCATGCAGGTATGCTGTATGTGTGAATGCCTTATCAAACTCGGGCGGGGCGGGGGGTTGAATTCAACTGCTGTCTAGCCCTATTAATACTTGATGCTAATCTAAACTGATAGGCATTTGGATAAATCCTTTGTGCAGTGTATATTTTTTTTAAAAGCAAAGCCAATCACTTCAACCACCTTGTCATTCTGAGGACACACCTGCTTTCTGCTGTAGGCAGTTAGCACCCACTCCTCTCCTAGAAAGAATGAAATATCCTAGGAAATATTAAAAAGGCAGAATATTTCCCCTAAAAAGAGTAGAAATTCAGAAGCAGAAACTCACCTCAGGAGCAGAAACTCAGCCCCCCCACCCACCTTTGCTAATGGGCCATTACTCTGGCCTAAGACAGTCTATTTTACATAACAAAGATCTACTCCAGGTAGAGCCATAATAGGAATTGCCCAAAGCCCTTTCATTACATCATCATCCAGCAAGGCTCAACCAAGCTTATGACTCGGGACAGACTACACAGTTGCCCCTGTGTGGCCCCATGGGAGTCTGACAACCAATCAGAATACAAGCTCAAGTTCAAATCCCAACGGAGAGTATAAAACTAAGGGTCTCTCAGCATCTTGGCCCTTCTTTTCCTTCACACAACATCTTGAAGCACGTGATCATCCTTTTCACTTTGGAACTCCAAGCCATGTGGTCCTGTCCACCATTAAACCATCTTTCCAAACGGCCCCCATGTTTTCCAGTGTCTTTTTCCCCCCACTTGGAACTGAACCCAGAAGGATAATTCTTCCAACACTGCCAAATTAAAACTCAGCTTATGTCCACATGAATCCATAGGATTCTGTAGTAACTTTAGTCGGCTGGGGGAAACTAACCAATAGTCTCTTTGGCAGCCGATGCTGAAGCCAGACACAGATACGAATCTGCTGTGCAAACTCCGCGAAGCCAGGAGTGTGGAAAATACAGCCCACGCACTGCACTGCACTGCACTGCACTGCACAGGGCCTCCCAACCTCCCCTTTGCAGCCTCTGAATGGGGAGGGAAAGGAAATGGATCTGGCAAACTTTCAGAATCTACTCTGGGAATCTTGTACAGTCCTTGAGCTAACAGGAGTGGTGCAACTCTGCATTAAATCAAAAGTAAATACCGCTAGATCATATGGCGGTTGAGACTGAGGCACAACTGCAAACGTGGCTTAATCACCTTACCTTGTGCTCAGGCGTGGAATTTTGAGAAAGGCCCAGGACAGATCGCAAAAATTACTTTTTCATCGGCGTTGTAGCTACAAAGAACTGCTGAACCAGGCCGTTGCTAAAGGGGGGATTACCTTTACAGTCCAGTAGTACGTTAACATCATTAACTTTAAGCTTTTCCCATAAATCTGCTAACATACAATAACACACAAATCGTCACCCAACAAACACCTTAATTGTAGGTGCTGAGGATAGAGCAAGTTTATTCAACAAAGCAAAAAAATTGGCATCCTTCCATTGATTCAGCCAATGACGTTCCTGACCAGATCTGATATTTGATTTTACTCCACCGCCAGATGAAACGAGCACTCATCTGAGAAAACGTTGTGGGTTTCTATGAAGGAAGTCAGAATTGCGATGCTGAGATGCCTAATTTTAGACGGGATGCTGGCTGGGCGGCCTTTAGCCTCCTCAACCAGCAGGTGGCAGTATAGCCTTTAAAAGGAGAAAGAGAGAGAGAGAGAGAGAGAGAGAGAGAGGATAGAATTTGCAGCTGGAATTGAAGGACTGAAATGAAAAGCAAGTCCTTTGTGCCTTACCATTCTGTTGCTGAAGATCGCACAATTCTCTCCCCTCCAAAAGGATGGATGCTCTCTCATTTAGAGCCCCCTCCCTTTTCCACTGCTCCTTTCAATCCTTCCTCCTTTTAGATGCATCTATCAAACCTCATGACTTCCGATTGTGATGGGATTGCCGACTACGTCTCAGCCAGCGGGGCAGCTGGGGTCCAGCACATCTGGAGGCCCCCAAGTTGGGGAAAGGCAACTTTAATCAAATGTGACTTTGGCCTCCGTGCCTCACTTGAACCTAGCAATTGTTCCCTTAGGCCTGCTCTAAAGCAGTGGTCGCCAACCAGTGGGCGGGGACCACTGGTGATCCACAAGAACATTTTGGTGGTCAGAAGAAGAGAAATGTCACCCCCAAAGAACCCCCCGAAAACAATTAACCCAGGCTGCCCACATGGTCCACGGGAACACAAGGCTTGCATTGCAAACAACACCAGGTAGTGAGGGGAGGGGGAAAGGGTGGAGGAGGGGAACTTGCCCCACGCGCCTGGCCACCAGGCTGCTTCTTTCCGCTTCTTTCTTCTGCTTTTGGCTGCATGCAAGGAAAGCCTTTCTTTCTCTCCCCCAAACTCCGCCAGAAATGAGTCTTTGGGACCCTGCAAGGCCTCCTGCTTCAAGAGGCTGCGTCAGCGTGACGAGTGTCAGAAAGACTCATTTCTGGTGGAGCTTGGAGGAGAGAAAGAAAGATTTTTGCTGCTTCTGCTGCTTTCCTTGCATAAAGCCTAAAGTTTCTCTCTCTCTCTCTCTCTCTTTCTCCCTCTGAGAACAGAGCTGGAGATGATATCCTGCGATCCCAAATAAAGAATGATCGATTGGTAGGAATATGGGGTGGGGAATTTTCCTGTAGAGTTTTTTGGGAATTTTCCCAGGGTCTCTGGTCTGCGGGATTTAAAATTATGAGTTTGGTGGTCCAGGAGGGCCAAAAGGTTGGTGACCCTCCTCTAAAGCATAACAACTAGCGACCGCATTGACTCGTCTTGCATTATTTAGAAACAAAAACATTAATATAGGGCCTTGTTCATACTTGGAGAGGAGACCACCAGGAAATTGTGAGGTCCCACTAAGGACTGGAAAGTTGAAGCAGCATTGTTAAAAAAGAAGCAGTAAATCAAAATGGTATTTAATCCTGTAAAAGTTCTGATTGACAATATCTCAGAAAGTTTCACAGACTGTATTATTGCACTTTACATTTGGGGTGTGCATATTTAACAATTGAGCGTCTTGTCTTGTTTCTTCTTAAAGCTCCTGAAAGTCTCCGTTCCTCAACCAACCTCCCCATTCTAAATATCAGGAATTTGTGTTGCATTTCTGTGAATCAAGCGTAAGCAGGTTTACTTGGAGGCAAATGCACCATTTTTTTTTCTTCAATGGAACCCATTTTCAAATTAAGATGCTTGACTTTGTAGCTCTGCAGTGTAAAACCGACTGGATTTTATTGTGAATAAAAAAAGTAGACCAATTTGGGTTCAATGGCATTTCTGTCTAAAAGAGCAGGAATAAGTTTGTTTTTTTAACTGTCTAATAGCCTTTGCTGTCATCATTCTGACCTGGCAGGAAAGCTGAGTTTGGGATCTAATGTGCTGTGTTGCCCCAGCCAAGTGCAGGTATTATAGTAAACCATGTTTAACCCAAGCCCTTCTCACTGTGGTTTATTCTCCCATCCCCCTGCATGATTTCGGGAATTCAGAATTCAGCTTTTAGACTCAGAAGGTTAAAGAAAGAACAATCCCGAGAAGTCACCAAGAGCGGACAGAGCAAACCCATCAACAGTTGACCGGACTCTTCTGCCTCTTCAAACATGGTGGGCCTTCAGTCAGCTATGAAGAAGATTGTCCAAGAAAATTGTTATCGTTTTAGCAATATTTATACTTTTCACACTACTTCTAGGACCAACTCTACTCTTAGGAAGAGGTGGTCCCTTCCCACAACAGGCGCAAGAAGGAGTGGCGGTGGTAGAATCCCATCACCCAACCGTTGACATCTTCCCCAGTTGGTACCCTGGGCAGTAACCGCTGAGACAATTTTTTTATCCATTTGGTTTAACCCTCTTCCTACATTACGTTTTAGAGAGGACAACTGGGGCAGTCCCTGAATAAGTGAGCAACAAAGCTGCGACCAACTTCTGGAGATGTTCTGGAGAACCTCACCGTATGGATCCCTTGCCCACCATGCTGTTCTCAGGCCCAGTAGAGGATGCATTGCCCGTGTTGGCCAACACCTCAATGGCCTGTCCAGATGGCTTGCATTTGTAGGACACTCCTTGGTTCCAGACGCCATCCTTCCTTCAGCCCACTCTTCCTTCTCCATGGCTGGATCACGGTTCCACCATGTCATGCCGACCCTTCCAAGTCCAAGAGCTGGTTCAGAGCAGGGGTCTCCAACCTTGGCAACTTTTAAGACTTGTGGGCTTCCACAACTCCCAGAATTCGCTTCACTGGCGGATGAATTCTGGGAGTTGAAGTCCACAAGTCTTAACGGTTGCCAAGGTTGGAGACCCCCAGTTTAGAGGATTTCTCTCTGGAAGAACAGCACAGCGGCAAACCTTGGCATCCTTCTCTCCCCACCCCCCCCACCCCCCCACTTCTGCCTCCTTTGCACACTGCGTCAGCTACCATCATCTCAACTTGCGCAGAGTGGAGACATTGCTCAATATTTTATGGGTGTCCCTTGGTAGCTTGCAGACACCGACCACTCTGCATGGCTTGCTGTGGCGTGCCTTAGCCGGGGAAGAAGGAAGCCTTGAGCTCCAAACAGATGCATTGGGCAGAGGTGGGGTGTCTTTTCAAATCAGTGTTTTGCAACCGTGGGGGACTTTAAGATGGGTGGACTTCAACTCCCAGAATTCCCCAACCAGTACTAGGTGAAGGACCTCTTCTTCAAGCTTGCTGGGGAATTCTAGGAGTTGAAGTCCACCTGTCTTGACGTCCCTAAGGCTGAGGAACACTAAGTACCAGGTGAAGGACCTCTTCCTCATCAAGCTTGCTGGCGAATTCTAGGAGTTGAAGTCCACCTGTCTTGACGTCCCTAAGGCTGAGGAACACTAAGTACCAGGTGAAGGACCTCTTCTTCATCAAGCTTGCTGGGGAATTCTAGGAGTTGAAGTCCACCCGTCTTGACGTCCCTAAGGCTGAGGAACACTAAGTACCAGGTGAAGGACCTCTTCTTCATCAAGCTTGCTGGGGAATTCTAGGAGTTGAAGTCCACCCGTCTTAACGTCCCTAAGGCTGAGGAACACTAAGTACCAGGTGAAGGACCTCTTCTTCATCAAGCTTGCTGGCGAATTCTAGGAGTTGAAGTCCACCCGTCTTGGCGTCCCTAAGGCTGAGGAACACTAAGTACCAGGTGAAGGACCTCTTCTTCATCAAGCTTGCTGGGGAATTCTAGGAGTTGAAGTCCACCCGTCTTAACGTCCCTAAGGCTGAGGAACACTAAGTACCAGGTGAAGGACCTCTTCTTCATCAAGCTTGCTGGGGAATTCTAGGAGTTGAAGTCCACCCGTCTTGACGTCCCTAACGCTGAGAAACACTAAGTACCAGGTGAAGGACCTCTTCTTCATCAAGCTTGCTGGGGAATTCTAGGAGTTGAAGTCCACCCATCTTGACGTCCCTAAGGCTGAGAAACACTAAGTACCAGGTGAAGGACCTCTTCTTCATCAAGCTTGCTGGGGAATTCTAGGAGTTGAAGTCCACCCATCTTGACGTCCCTAACGCTGAGAAACACTAAGTACCAGGTGAAGGACCTCTTCCTCATCAAGCTTGCTGGGGAATTCTAGGAGTTGAAGTCCACCCGTCTTAACGTCCCTAAGGCTGAGGAACACTAAGTACCAGGTGAAGGACCTCTTCTTCATCAAGCTTGCTGGGGAATTCTAGGAGTTGAAGTCCACCCGTCTTGACGTCCCTAAGGCTGAGGAACACTAAGTACCAGGTGAAGGACCTCTTCTTCATCAAGCTTGCTGGGGAATTCTAGGAGTTGAAGTCCACCTGTCTTAACGTCCCTAAGGCTGAGAAACACTACTCTAAATGCTAAAAGGATCTCTTCTTCTCCACCTGCCGAGCTAACGTATTTTACATAATTACTATCATTCTGTTCCCCAAGAATGGCCCGCTCCCTATCCCCTACCATCTCTCCATAGGCCCATCACCACCAACCTGCACCCTTCAAAGACAACACTGTCCCCCAATCCAGCCTCTCTGGTTCCCAAGACCAGAGTTCTCCCACTGCTTCCATACCATTCATCCGAAGGAGGAGAAGCCAGGCCCCCACCCAGGGGCCCTTTAGCACCCCAGTTGCAAGATTTGGGTATGGCTACTCTAGAGAAAAGAAGGACTAAAGGGGACATGACAGCAGCGTTGCAATATCTGGAGGGGTTTCCACGAAGAAGAGGCGGTCCGCTTGTTTTTCCAAACCACCAGAAGGCAAGACGAGGAACGACAGAAACTGACCAAGGAGAGAAACAGCCTGGAATGAAGGAGGAACCTCCTCACAGTGAGGAACAATTAACCGGTGGAACAACTGGCCACCAGAAGTTGTGGAGGTTTTTTTAAGAAGAGACGGGATAGCCGTTGGTCTGAAATGGTAGAGGGAAGTGGTGGCTAACCTTTTGGGGGCTCCTGTGCCGAAATTTGCACTTTGCGTGCCACCAACCAGAAGGCAATGCACGCAGGCCCCCCCTCCCACGCAGGTAGGTGAAAGGCAGGCAGGCAGGCAGATATAGAGATGGATGGATGGATGGATGGATGGATAGATAGATAGATAGATAGATAGATAGATAGATAGATAGATAGATAGATAGATAGATAGATAGATAGATAGATAGATAGATAGATAGATAGAAAGACAGGAAGGCAGGCAGGCAGGCAGGCAGGCAGGCAGGCAGGCAGGTAGAGAGATGGATGGATGGATGGATGGATGGATGGATGGATGGATGGATGGATGGATGGATGGATAGACAGACAGACAGACAGACAGACAGACAGACAGACAGACAGACAGACAGACAGATAGATAGATAGATAGATGGATAGAGAGATAGACAGATGGATGGATGGATGGATGGATAGATAGATGATAGATAGATAGATAGATAGATAGATAGATAGATAGATAGATAGATAGATAGATAGATAGATAGATAGATAGATAGATAGATAGATAGATGGATGGATAGATAGATAGGTAGATAGGTAGGTAAATAGGTAGGTAGATAGGTAGGCATAGACATATACTGTAGATAGATAGATAGTGGTTTAGGGTATATGTATATATCCATTGATGAGCTCTGTTTCTTTAACTGTACCAGCTGGAGAAAATTCCAGTCTCTAGGAATGCAGCGTTTGCTCAGTGAGGCGAGGGAGCCCCGTCTAAGTGCTTTGTGGCGGCCAGATATTGATTGAATGTGACGGCTGCAGCCAGGCGTGCAGGTGGAGACTCCACTCAGCTGCTGCTTTGGGGACGGGGTTGGGGGGGAGAAGTGACCCTCCCAAACTGCAGAAGTTGGGGGGTCTTCGGCACAATCCTGCAGGCACCTGCTCCGCTTTCTCTTCCGTGAGGGTGGATGTTGTGGGCCGTTTCCTGGACACATGCCAGGATGGGATTCACCCCGAATGCAGCAACTGGCATGAGGTGTGAAGCCAGCGATGGCAAGGACTGAGGATTATCAACTCAGGCCTGGGGAGGAACCCAGATGGTTGCAGCTGAGGGGTGCCAACCATGGTTGGAGGGTTGCAGCTCAGGCTACCAACCATGGTTGGAGGGTAGTGATTGAGGGTACCAACCATGGTTTGAAGGTGCTGGCTAAAGGTACCAACCATGGTTGGGGGTTGCAGCTCAGCTACCAACCACGGTTGGAGGGTGGTGATTGAGAGTACCAACCATGGTTGGAGGGTAGCAGTTGAGGCTACCAACCATGTTTGGAGGGTTATGGCTCAGGCTACCAACCATGGTTTGAAGGTGCTGGCTGAAGGTACCAACCATGGTTGGGGGGTTGTAGTTCAGATTACCAACCATGGATGGAGGGTTGTAGCTCAGGCTACCAACCATGGTTTGAAGATGCTGGCTAAAGGTACCAACCATGGTTGGAAGGTTGCAGCTCAGGCTACCAACCATGGTTGGAGGGTGGTGATTGAGAGTACCAACCATGGTTGGAGGGTTGTGGCTGAGGGTACCAACCATGGTTGGAGGGTAGCAGTTGAGGCTACCAACCATGTTTGGAGGGTTATGGCTCAGGCTACCAACCATGGTTTGAAGGTGCTGGCTAAAGGTACCAACCATGGTTGGGGGGTTGCAGCTCAGGCTACCAACCATGGTTGGAGGGTGGTGATTGAGAGTACCAACCATGGTTGGGGGGTTGTGGCTGAGGGTACCAACCATGGTTGGAGGGTAGCGGTTGAGGCTACCAACCATGTTTGGAAGGTTGCATAAATGCAACCAAGATCATTTTGGAGGATAGACGTCTCTGTAAGAGGCTTCTAGGGCAGGGATCTCTTGACAACTTTAAAGACTTATGGACTTCAACTTCCAGAATTCCTCCTCGACCAGATCACCAGCTGAGGAAATTCTGGGAGTTGAAGTCCACAAGCCTTTAGAGCTGCCACGCTTGGAGATAGATCCTTGCTCTGGAGGGTGGGTGGGGCTCCCTAGCTCAGCCTCCAAGTCCCAGAATTCCCTGCCTACCTGAGGCTCACTGAGCATTCTGGGAGATGGAGGCCCCTCTCTGGAAAGCAGGCGGGCTACGGAAGGTGGAGGCAGGTGGGCAGGGCGGAGGCAGGGAGCACAGCTGAGCTAAGCCGGTTCCCAGACGTTTCCCAGCAGGCGGTTTCGGCTCCACTTTGGCTCTCCCGAAAAAAAATCACACAACCGTTTAGGCGGAGCCGGTGGGAAGCAGCCACCGCCGCCGCCACCTTGGCTACCCTTGTCGGGTCTTGTTCCCTCCCCACGGCCACCCCCTTCCCCCCTGAATAAGCCCCGTGGGGAGGGACAAGGGAGCCAGAGTCACCAGCCCAGATGAGGGGAGGGAGGGGGAGGGCGCTGAGACAAGCCAGGCCTGGATGATGTGACAGGCCAAGCCTTTTACGGAAGTGAGGGGCCCTGCCCGCGTCTTTATCTCTCCCACCCACCTTCCTCCAGGGAGCATCAACCGCAAAAAGCTCCGCTTTTGGGCGCCCCAAGGGGAAGGCTGGGAAGCTGGGCCCCTTCCTGGCTCCCTCGTCAGGCCGGGAGGCAGCTTGAGTGGGTTCCCTGAGGATGAAGCCGCCCAGGTGTGAGGGGCCACAGCTGGGAGAGCCCCCTCCCCCCCCAAGGCACCAATCCCTACAGCACATCTGTATTTGGAAACCCAGTTGAGGTCCTCTCGGTTAAATAGATGAATACGTTTATAGATCAGTCTATTTCTCCTCCTCCTTCTCTTCCGACTCCACCTCCTCCTCCTCCTCCTCTTCTTCCTTCTCTTCCCGCTCCTCCTCCATCTCATCATCATCCTTCTTCCTTCTCTTCCTCTTCCATCTTGTCATCCTTTCTTCTCTTCCTCCTTCTCTTCCTCATCCCTCCTCCAGACTCCTCTTCCTTTTCTTTTTCCTCTTCTTCCTCCTTCCTCTTCCTCCTCCATCTCATCGTCATCCTTCCTCCTCTTCTTCCTTCTTTTCCTCCTCCTCCATCTCATCATCATCCTTTCTTCTCTTCTTCCTTCTCTTCCTCCTCCATCTCATCATCCTTCCTTCTCTTCTTCCTTCTTTTCCTCCTCCTCCATCTCATCACCATCCTTTCTTCTCTTTTTCCTTCTCTTCCTCCTCCTCTATCTTGTCATCCTTTCTTCTCTTCCTCCTTCTCTTCCTCATCCTCATCTCTCCTCCAGACTCCTTCTCTTCTCTTCCTCTTCTCCTTCTCCATCTCCTCCTCTCCCTCCTCCTCTTCCTTTATCCTCTTCCTCAGTGGTGGGATTCATTTTTTTTAAACTACCAGTTCTGTGGGCGTGGCTTGATGGTTGTGGGCGTGGCTTGGTGGGCGTGGCAGGGGAAGGCTACTGTAAAATCCCCATCCCTCACCCCCACTAACCTGCTTTCCAGCTCTGATCTCCTGTGCAGGGCAACCCAAGAAAACCCAGCCGATCAGCTGGGACTCAATGGGAGGTAGAGAATAGAAGTGGGATTTGCCAGTTCTCCAAACTACTCAAAATTTCCGCTACCGGTTCTCCAGATCTGGTCACACCCACCTCTGCTCTTCCTCCTCCTTCCCCTTCCTCTTTTTCTTCCTTCTCCCTCCTCCTCCTCCATTCAATAAACAGGCCAAAGCTTTTGGTTCCTCTGATACGTCACACTGAGTCACACTTGCAAGGAAAATCCACACAGACTTTCACTGGAACTTACTACCTAAAACAAACCCTGGTTCATTCACTAACCCTACTTGTACATCACACTATGTCACACCTGTGACATGACTCAGTCAAGTCTGTGAATGCATCATCTAGTCCAAGGGTCTCCAACCATGGCAACTTTAAGCCTGGCGGACTTCAACTCCCAGAATTCCCCAGCCAGCTTGCTCAGAAGCTACAGCATGATCTGTTGCCGGTTTGGTACGTTAAGCAAGGCGAGGAAATTGTTGCTGAGCCCCCTAAACCTGGTTAACTTAACCGCAGCTCAGGGCAACGTGGGAATCCAGCGTCCGGCTTGCTTGGGAAACTCTGCCCGATTTTGGAGGCTTGAATTTTTGGCTTCTTTTCAGGGGAAAACAGCCCTCCCAAAATGGCAACGGGCCCCTTGTTTATTTTTGTAAAAGGAAGGAACATTTGGGGGGCGGGGGGATGAAATCTCTCCCTGTGTTTCACTGGGGGTCCCTGCAATGGAAAAATTGAGGTTGCATAAAAAGGAAAATTGCCCTCTGGGCAACCTTAAAGGTACAGATGCTCTCAGCAAAATCACCGTCTGCAGCCACTGACCAGTTTTGACAATAATGCTCTCCTCACCTGGTTTCCTTCGCTGGTTTTGCACGCAAGTAGAATCTCGGGAATATTCCTCAGATGGCCAACC
Organism: Pseudonaja textilis; assembly: GCF_049901715.1. Taxonomy (NCBI): domain Eukaryota; kingdom Metazoa; phylum Chordata; class Lepidosauria; order Squamata; family Elapidae; genus Pseudonaja; species Pseudonaja textilis. The sequence goes on along the minus strand of NC_142002.1, from coordinate 15,846,388 downwards.
CTGGCAGGAAAAGCTGCTCAAGTCAGATAAAAGGCTAAATCATGAAAGAAAGAAATGGCTGAATTGTCCACCGAAGATTTTTTTTTCAGGTGCCCGAAGATTTTCTGTTGGTGAGGGGTTTGGGGGGAGAGAGAGAAGGAGCGATGCGATGGGACAGAGTAAGTTTTGTATTGGGAGAAGGGTCCAGCAGCATCCTTGAGCATCCCAGGAAGGAAGGAAGGAAGGAAGGAAGGAAGGAAGGAAGGAAGGAAGGAAGGAAGGAAGGAAGGAAGGAAGGAAGGAAGGAAGGAAGGAAGGAAAAGGAGGAGGAAGGAAGGAAGAAGAAGAGGAAGGAAGGAAGAAAGAAGTGGGAAGAGGGAAGGAAGAGGGAAGGAAGAGGGAAGGAGGGAGGAAGAAGAAATGGGGAAGGGAGGGAGGAAGGAAGGAGAAACAGAGAAGAAAATGGGAGGGAGGGAGGAAGGAAGAAAGGAGAAATAGAGAAGAAATAGGGAAGAAAGGAGGAAGGGGAAACAGGAAGGGAGGAAGAAGAAATAAGAGAGGGAGGGAAGGAGGGAGGATTGCAAAACCCAGGAGAATTTCTGTCTGTCCTGTGGGAACAAGGTTGACTTAATCTTGGTGTTCCTCTCAACTTTATAGCAACTTTTAAGACGTGTGGACTCCAATTCCCAGAACTCCAACCAGCGAGCTGGCTGGGGAATTCTGGGAGTTGAAGTCCACACGTCTTGAAGTTGCTGAGGTTGAAAAGCACTTGAGTTGAAGCAAATCTGGATACAGACCTAAGGATTAATTAATCAATTAATCAGTGAAATAAGACCTCCATAGGTGCCTTCCAGCCCTACGATTCTATGGTTAGTAACTTCCTCTGTTCCTATTCAAATCACGAGGACTAGAATCTTGCTCTAATTTTCGACTTGGCCTTTACACGGTGGTAGTTCACTTCCAGGGCAGCCGAGCTCTGTCTCCTTGGCAGGGCAGAACCACGTGAGGGGGGGATCCCCGTTCCAACTTGGAAGAGGAGGCCCGTCGTAAATCTTTGCGGGACGGTGGGATCTCTCACTACAAAACCAGACACGGTTGGCTTGTTCATTTCTTGTGCCTTGTGGGGGACTCCAGGCCTTGGGCTCATTCCATCACTTCGAAGGTTGTGTGAATCGAGCTCCCAAGGTCCAGGGCCGTGTCTGGAGTAGGAAGCTACCTGGCTGCCAGAATTGAAGTCAAATGCATCTGTAAGGCCCTACGTGTGATCCGTGCAATAAGCCAAAGGGCCTGCAGTCCTCCCAGCCTAACCCTAAAGGGTTAAACGGGATTAACTCTCTTCCCAACCTAGGAGGGAGCCGGTGGGTGTGTAGCCCCCCCTTGGCCGACTCCCCTCCTTCCTCTCAGGCTTCTCCCGCTTGCCTTGACTATTTAAGGCAAATCTTGCTCCAAACACTCAGCCCGTCTCCGCGCTGCCTTTTTTAAAATAACTTGCTGGGAACAAACAGACAAGGCAGAAGTCTATAAATCAGGTGATAGCCTGCCAGGGTCTTCCAGAACTTTGTGCGAAAAAGAGGAGATGATGGCACACGGAGAGGGAGGGAGGGAGGGAGGGAGGGAGGGAGGGAGGGAGGAAGGAAGGAAGGAAGGAAGGAAGGAAAGAAAGAAAGAAAGAAAGAAGAGAAGAAAGAAAGAAAGAAAGAAAGAAAGAAAGAAAGAAAGAAAGGAGGGAGGGAAGGAAAGAAGGAAGAAAAAGAAAAGAAAAGAAAGAAAGAAAGAAAGAAAGAAAGAGAGGGAGGGAAGGAAAGAAGGAAGAAAAAGAAAGAAAGAAGAAAGAAAGAAAGAAAGAAAGAAAGAAAGAAAGAAAGAAAGAAAGAAAGAAAGAAAGAAAGAAAGGGAGGGAGGCAAGGAAGAAGGAAGGAAGAAAGAAAAGAAAGAAAAGAAAAGAAAGAAAGAAAAAAGAAAGAAAGAAAGAAAGAAAGAAAGAAAGAAAGAAAGAAAGAAAGAAAGAAAGAAAGAAAGAAAGGAGGGTGACTTCTCCCCTAAGGCTGTTCTATATCTCGATGCTGGGAAAAGCACCACCTGTTGAATTCTGCCTGTGACCTCCAAGGTCCCCTCCAACTCTTATTATTCTGCTTTGGGTCGTCCTCAACTTACAACCGTTCCTTTAGTGACTGTTCAAAGTTAGGACAGCACCGAAAAAGTGACTTACGGCCATTTTTCACACTTACGACCTTTGCAGCATCCCCACAGATCCCATGATCAAAATCCCGAGGCTCGGCCAGTGGCTCAGACTTACGACCACTGTTGTGTTCCCAAGGTCACTAGATCCCATTTTGCGACCATTTGAAAACCCAAAGTCCACGGGGAAGCTTGATGCATTCGCACAACCGTGTTAACTAAATTACCAGTTGCAATGATTCACTTATCCGGAGTGATGCGGTGGCCTAGAAGTGGAACTCTTGCCTCACAATCAGGAGGCTGGGAGTTCGATCCCAGGTAGAGGCTCTGGGCACACCGAGTATACATCTGCTGGAAGAAAACTCCGCATTGGCGACAGGAAGGGCAACCAGCCAGTAAACACTCAGCTCCATTCCGTTGCCCAGACTCCACCCGTCAAGGGATTATTGGGGGGTGGGGTTGTCATTAAAAAAAGAAGATGATGAATGATTCACTTAACCACTGTGGCAAGAAAGGTTGTAAAATGGGACAAAACTCCCCGAACAAATATCTCACTTAACAACAGAAAGGCTGGACTTAGTTGTGGTCATACGTCGAGGACTCACTGTATGGGGCTAAGTGGCCGAATTTGTGAAATGGAGGGAGTGTCACCTTTAAACGAGGCGCCCGCAAAGCAAAGACGGAGGGAGGCCCAAAGCGCTGGCTTCGTTGGCTTTTGTGGGAGAGGGTGGATCTGGAGACCGTCAGCTTCACGCTGTCACAACAAAGCGGCTTTGTGATCAAGTGGCTTTGCCCTTATCAGGTGGCTGCCATAAATAAGCAGCAGTCCCTGGGCGGGAAAGAATGCAGCGGCGCAGCGGCCGTGACCAAGCACAGCCCCGGGGTGCCATTTATAGAGGCGGCTTGAGTTTCCGAGGTGGACATCCGCTTTCCTGGAGGCTGCTTTCTCTTCTGAGAAGGAGCTTTAAAGGGGCCCTGAGAAAGTGTCCCAGTTTGTGGGGCGACTGGACACTCTTGCAACCTTAAACAGGTTATTGATAGAGTTGGAAGGGACCTTGGAGGTCATCTAGATCAACCCCCTCGCCCCAAGCGGGAGACTCTACACCAGAGGGCTCCCAACTGGCTCACTTGAAAACTTGTGGACTTCAACTCCCAGAATTCCCTTGCCACGTTGTGCGACTTGTCGAGCCGACGCAACTTCTTGGAGCAGGAGGCCTTGCAGGGTCCCAAAGACTCATTTCTGGCGGAGTTTGGGGGAGAGAAAGAAAGACCTTTGCTGCTTTCCTTGCGTGCAGCCAAAAGCAGAAGAAGAAAGCAGAAAGAAGCATCTTGGTGGCCAGGCCAGGCGCGTGGGGTGCGTGGGGCAAGTTCCCCCCCTCCATCCTTTCCCCCCTCCCCTTACTACCTCGTGTTGTTCACAAGGCAAGCAACGCAAGCCTTGTGTTCCTGCGCAGCCTGGATTAGTTGCTTCAGGGGTGACATTTCTCTGTGGACCACCCAAATTTTCTCACGGACCACCAGTGGTCTCCAGCCCACCGGTTGGCGACCACTGACCTAGATTGCAGATAGCCCTCACCTTATAATTTAGTGCCCATTTGAAGTTGCAGAGGCACTAAAAACGTGACTTATGGCCTGTCCTCACACTTGCGACCATCAGAGCATCCTCATGTCATCAAAATTCTAGCGCTTGGTATAACCAGCACGTATTTGCAATGGTTGTAACCATCCTGGGGTCACATGATTGTCCTTTGTTGACGTTCCCAGCTGGCTTTGGACAAGCCAAGTCAATGGGGTGGGGGGGGAGAGGGGGAAAACCAGATCTGCTTAACGACCATGTGGTTTGCTTAGCAACTACGGTGATTCTCTTAACGACCATGGCAAAAACAATTGTAAAAAATGAACGTGACTCATTGAACCCCTGCCTCGCCTTGCAACTGGGAAATTCTGATTCCCAGTTGTGTTGGCGTAAGTCAAGGACTTCCTGCATCTTGCAAGGGGCTGACACTCCAGATTGATTGATTTATTTGTCAAGCGATTATTAGAAAACAGGTATAAGTATAAACATAGTTATGGATACATGAAATTGATATATAAAAAAAAAATCAATAGGACAGGGACGGTAGGCACGTTGGTACGCTTATGCACGCCCCCTACAGACCTCTTAGGAAGGGGGTGAGGTCAATAGTAGACAGTCTAAGGTTAAAGTTTTTGGGGTTTGGGGAAGAAACCACAGAGTCAGGTAGAGTATTCCAGACATTGACCACTCTGTGGCTGAAGTCATATTTCCTGCAATTGAATTTGGTGCAGTTTACCTTGAGTTTCTATCTATTGTGTGCTCTTGTATTGTTGTGGTTGAAGCTGAAGTATTCATTGACAGGTAGGACATTGCAATGTATGATTTTATATGCTATACTTAGATCGGACTGAAGGCAGCGTAGTTGTGGGTTTTCTAGGTCTAGAATTTCGAGTCTGGTGGCATAAGATATTCTGCAACGAGTAGAGGAGTGGAGAACTCTTCTCGTGAAATATTTCTGGACTTTCTCAACTTTATTAATATCAGATACGTAATGTGGGTTCCACACTGATGAGCTTTATTCAAGTATTGGTCTAGCAAATGTTTTGTATGCTCTAGTTAGTATTGTGATATTACCGGAGATGTTCAGCATCCTTGACTGGAGAGCCAGCAACATTTAGAGAGCCAGCGCCATCACTTGAGACTTTCAAGAAGAGATTGGACTGCCATTTGTCAGAAATGGTGTAGGGTCTCCCGCTTGGGCAGGGGGTTGGACTAGATGACCTACAAGGTCCCTTCCAACTCTGTTAATCTAATCAAACTATAGTTTTGTGGGAACTTCATCCCTGGAGGCTTTTGGGAAGAGACTGGACTGCCATTTGTCAGAAATGGTGTAGGGTCTCCCACTTGGGTGGGGGGTTGGACTAGATGACCTACAAGGTCCCTTCCAACTCTGTTAATCTAATCAAACTATACTTTTGTGGGAGCTTCATCCCTGGAGGCTTTTGGGAAGAGACTGGACTGCCATTTGTCAGAAATGGTGTAGGGTCTCCCACTTGGGCGGGGGGTTGGACTAGATGACCTACAAGGTCCCTTCCAACTCTGATTATCCGTAAATCAGTGTTAGAGAGTCAATGGGGCGTCTCCAGCTCTGAGCTAAAATCTGGCCGCTGGAAGCCTAGTCTTGCCCCCCACGCCCCCAGAAAACCCTCAGCTCATGGGTTGATGCTGCTTTTGTAAACGAGGCAAAGATTGCAGGTTTTTCCTCTTGTTTTTCCTCTTGCGCGCATCGTTTTTCAAAGCATCTTTTTATCTACTTATTTGTTCATTATTCACTCAGACTTAATTATTGCAAGCCGACCCAAAACTCCCCCCCTCACCTCCTCACCGGCCTTCGACTAGCAAAGATTCTCAGCGGCTGATCAGAAACTTCCATCCAGCCTGTTTGGGATTTTACTCGGTTGAGCTGCTTTTACGTCCCGAATATGTGCCTTGCCAGTAGCCCAAGTGGTTTGCATGCAGAGATCCTGGGCTTCCTTCCCTACATCTCTCCATAAAGCTGGAAGGGAGAGAGAAGGGGCGGGTGTGTGTGTGTGTGAAATAACACCTCCTCTGAACCTGTACCTGCCAGTGTCAAAAATAATAGCCTTAAGCCTTGTAAGTAGAAGGAATTCTGGCTGTGCTGAGAGACAATAAGAAATCCCAGATTGTTGATCAAAATAAATGGTGGGGAGAAGGAGTGGGAAATCCAGAAAGAAGAGGAAAAGCCCCCTTTCTTCCAGTTGCCAAGAAAACCCCATCGAGCCCCACAATGACTTCATGAGGTCATCCTGGATTGAGTGGACTTCAATTCATTTACTAATCTCTTACTTACTATTTATATCTCCTCCCCTGCTAAACCACAAGGAATCTGGTTCGTTTCAAAAATCTTCTTCGCAGGAGATCGCTTGGTAAGGGAGATGGGCGGTATAGAAATTAATCCATTTGTTATAAGGGCATGATCTACTTCCAAGTTAAGTTTCCGGTATCTTATATTGGTCTTTTCCGGCTGTTGAAAATCCCTTCATTCCCAGACATTCTAGTTATAAGATTTCCTGTGAGAAAAAAACAAAACAAAAAATTTCCTGATGGGAAAAATGTAAAGGGATTTTCACCGTCACCACTCCCACTCAAAAACTTTCGGTGAGAACTTCCTTCTCCTTCTCGCCCCAGAGTAGGACTTGTTCGGCTGGAGAGAATAAAGCAGAAATTTTTCCCAGTCTGTCTTAAGGTGAGGAGCTACAAATTGCCCTAGCTACTCAGAAGCACGGAGGAAGGAGAGACTGAAACCCGAGGAATCCTTAGAGGATGTTTTAACAGATGAAATGCGTTTTTTCCCTTTATTATGAAATGCAAATTGTACAGATTAGATATGAAGCTTATCGCCAAACAATTCTTATAAGCAACGGTTGTTTGCCAGGAATCTGCCTATACGGATACTTTACAACCCGATTCTTGGGAAATAATCTAGACTGTGAAAGAGTTACTGGTTATTAAGAACAGCCCTGGCTTTAAACAGTCGTTAGCTGATCCCTTTTGATTTTAGCCTAAATGACAGCTGCTACTTGAACTCCAGGGGAAGTACCTGACTTCCCCCCCACCCCCGCAAAATTAAATTGAATGAATTAAATGTGCTTAATCAAGGGAGGTGTAGTAGGGCAGTCTATCCCACCGATCCCTTTTAGGATAGTTTTTTTTTCTTTGTAAATTTTTGTTGTTGTTGTAAATCCTGCAAACGCACATAAAATTTCTCCTTCCTATTTTTTTTGCCACAACAACCTCGTGAGTGTGCTGAGAAGATGCTCAGGCACCCAGCTGACTTTCCTGCCTAAGGCGGGACGAGAACTCACAGTCTCCTGGTTTCCAGGCACCTTAACAGCCACACCGGATGAATCCGTTGCTTTTTTGCAAAGGGATCGATGAAATCAGATCCCCCCCCCCCCCCAGGAACAATTTTTACAGGATTGGCAGCCTCCAGAATTCCCAGCACCCTGACTTGTCACCCACACTGGCAGGTTGGAGGAAGATATGATGAGGCCTTTTGTTTTCTCCACAAAATCATCTCTTGCATCCGGAGAAAATGTCCTTTAGCAACCGAGGGAGAAGGAGGAAGAGGAAAAGGAGGAGAGTAGGTGTGTTCCTTGGGCTTGCTGTAGGTGGGAACGCAAGAGCTAATCGAATGTAACTCCGAATGTTAAGAAAAGGAGCCCTGGTGGCGCCCACAGCTACAATTTGGCTGGGAGAAGAGCCGCCTTTGTCCTGCCGGTTGCCTTCACGTGAGGCTCCTTACACGGGGTCGGAGAAGGGGGACCTTCAGAACGCAGATAGTCGGGCTGAGATTCCTTCTTTCCTTCTCCTTCACAGTTCCCTCCCTCGTCCTTCTAATCTCTATTCCTTTTTTCCATCCATCCATCCCTCTCCTTCCTGCCTCTCTCCTTCCTTCCTTCCTTCCGCCCCTTTTCCTTCCTTCCTTCTCCTTCCCATCTCCTCCTCCTAATCTCTATTCCTTCTTTACATCCATCCATCCCTCTCCTTCCTGCCTCTCTCTCCTTCCTTCCTTCCTTCCTTCCCTTCCTTCCTTCCTTCCTTCCTTCCTTCCTTCCTGCCCCTTTTCCTTCCTTCCTTCTCCTTCCCATCTCCTCCTTCTCCTAATCTCTATTCCTTCTTTCCATCCATCTCTCTCCTTCCTTCCTTCCTTCCTTCCTTCCTTCCTTCCTTCCTTCCTTCCTTCTGCCTCCCTCCTTCCTTCCTTCCTTCTACCTCCTTCTTCTAATCTCTGTTCCTTATTTTCATCCATCTCTCTCCTTCTCCTTCCTTCCTTCCTTCCTTCCTTCCTTCCTTCCTTCCTTCCTTCCTTCCTTCCTTCCTTCCTTCCTTCCTTCCTTCCTTCCTTCCTTCCTTCCTTCCAAGGGTCGAGATACAGAGAGACATTCTCTCCGCTACCTCCATGCCTGAAAAGAGAGGCGGCCGAAAGAGAGATTTCTCTCGTCGTTTTCTCTGCTCCGAAGAGCGAAGGGAGCTTTTAACACCCCTCGATCTTCCGCTTCGCTTTCGCCTGGTTGCCTTTCCGAGATAAAACAGGTCCGATCGACGAAAAATGCGGGCTAAAGAACCGAGCGGATACATTTGGACCCCCTTTTTTTTCCTGTATTAAAAAAACAACCATCGTAAATAAGGAAATCTGAGGGTCTCCTGGACACACGCGAAAGCTTAACCAAGACCTTGGGCTCCCAGAGAACGTGTGTATCGGGACCGCCTGGTCGCCCCCGAATTCTTTGCAAACCCCCAAAACCCAGGTGCAAAATAACAGTCTCCCCTTTCCAAGAAAATCGGGGTTTTTCCCTACAACACGCCCCCCCCAATCCTGGGGCAGGCGAGCTCTGGCTTGGCAAAGGCGCCGCTTGTCTTCCGATCAGGTTTTTTTCCCCCCCCGCACTCTGCCAGGGCCACCGTGCCCCTGAGCATGTGCAGAGAGGCTTTTCCCTTCCCACAAGGACGCCTCCCACTTCCACCCCGGAATTAACTATAAAGAAGAATTGTTCGCCCGGAATTGCGAAAAGGCAGCGCCCCCCCCCCCATTCCCCCCCACCTGAGGGGGGCAACAGGGTTATAGACAGCGGGAGGAAGGGGGGCAAACGATACCCTCTCCCAAATTGCCCGAGCTTTTAGAGGCAGGAGAGCCCTTTGGGTTTTCTTGCAACGCGGCGGGTCGGCTTTCGCACGGAGAAGCGTTCCCACGTGCAGACTCGCTCCCACTCGCAGTTTTAAATACCCGCAATGCCCTCTCGGCTCGTTGGCGGGTCGCCTAAACGGATTTGGCGTCTCCCACTTGGGGAAACGTCTGCGGAGATTCTCAGTCACATCCGCCACGGTTGTCCCAAAGGTGTTTCTTTTTCTCTTTCCCAAGAGGCGACTGGACTTCATGGTTTTTCTTGGAAGACGTTTCCCTTCTTATCCAAGAAGCTTCTTCCGCCTCTGACTGGAAGGATCTTATAACCAAAGGTTGTTTGCCCAGGAAATCTCCCTACAAAGATACTTTACAATTAGATTCTGAGCAAATAATCTAGACTGCGAAAGAGTTAACTGGTTATCTTTCCGTTTCCCAACCATCATCAGGTCGGAGCTGAAGAAGCTTCTTGCATGAGAAGAGAAACGTCTTCAAAGAAAAACCAGAAAGTCCAGTTGCCTCTTGGCACATACACACACACACACACACACACCCCGTTTTGGGGAAACGATCCCTTCGTTGAAGCTCCAAAGGAAGGCCAGCCTTTGATCCTTTTTCTGGTACCCGGAATTCCTCCTCCGTTGCCTCATCGTTGCTCCTGGCGCCCCATTCTCCAGCTCCCCCGATATAAACCGGGGTTCGTTACGTGCTCGACTTCCAGAACTGAAATGAATTGAATTGAACACTCTATTTGGCCAAGTGGGATTAGACCCGCAAGGAAACATTCGCCCCAAAGTTACAGTTCAGCCACAACTGGCAGACTTCGCCCCACGTCCTAAGCCTCAAACTTGCAATTTTACAAACTGCAAATTGGGTTAGTCTCGCCATAACCTACGGTGGAAACCAAACAACCCTGGGTTGTGTGAACCCGACCTTCAACAATCAACCGCCTTTGCCAGAAGACGCGTGTTGTTTTTCCCGCTCCGACGGTGGCATCCCTATAGAAAAAGGAGACGGAATAAAATCGAATGAAGGCTGCAATCTTGCGAGCAGATTATCTGGACAAGAGAAACCAGAGTTGGTTACAGCCTGGATGGGACACCACGAGGAAAGCCCAGGGCCGTAGGATTTCACCAGGGAAATCGGGGAGGAAAAAAAAAAAAATTCGGCAAGAAGTGTACACGGCGGAGGATTTTATTGCGGCCAGGTAAAAGATGCGGATCCTTCACGGAAGCCACGGGAATCGAAGCCAGATCCGAGGAAGAACCCGGAGTGGGATGGAAGAAGGAGCAAAGCCGAGTTTCGGGGTCCGAGAAGGCCGCCGAGGGGACGTGATTTTCGTAACGGAAACAAGCAAGTTGGGCCCCTTTAAAGAGATTCAGCGCATTTCAAGGCAGGCAGGGAGGAATGTCGGCTTAAACAAAGCGAATTCCTAACGAAATATATTGCATTTCCTTTCCCGATCGCAAGCTGGTTTTTGTTTCTTTTTCCGAGGCTCGTTTCTTTCTTTTTATAAAAAAACCACGTATAACGCGTAATAATTCACCTATTTATTTTTAATCCACCTATAATCCAAAGCCCCCAAACAATTATTAGGAATGCAGGAACGGAAAACGGGGTTGGGGGTTGGGGGCATCTTCCATCTCTCCGAGGGCCGCGTTCCCACGATGCCTTCCTCCCCCCCCCTCCCGGTTGCGTTTCCCCAGATCTCTGGGTTTGCCCCATTCCTTGACCCAACCCAGCCAGGGGGTCGCATTCCCACGCGGCCAACCCGGCTCAAAACGGGGGTCGCGGTTTGGGCATGTCGTGAGAATACACGATTTCATCCTTTCCACCTGGGGGGGGGAGAAAAGACCCTCGCCCTCCACGCACCCCACCCCCCCCAGTGCCCAAACCAGGACTTTCCTGTCTCCTTTCCCTCCCCGCCGCCTCCCCCCACAAAGGGGTCCCTTGGCTACCTTGCCAAACGAGAACACACACATACACACAACCACGTGTGTATGTGTGAATCAACTTCTCTTTCCCCGGCCCGGTTCCCTTCCTCCCTCTCCCTCTCCACCCCCGACCCCACCTCCGGGACGGCGTGGCCGTGGGCCGAGCGCGAGGCGGGCCAGAAAAGCGCGCGAGCCCTTTAAGGGAAGTTCATGAAAGTTTTAAAAGTTTCCGCGGAGGGCGGGAGGGGGGGGGGGGGAAGATGCGCGCGCGTGCGAGGGACCGTCGAGGGCCGGTGGAGGGGGGAGGGTGGGGGAGTTTTGGCCAGGAGGAGGCCGGGATTGGCTGGCGGGTTCCCCTGGAGACGGGCGAGAGGGGCCCCGCCCCCCGCCCCCTGCCGCCTCGGCCCCACCCCAGAGCCCAGCCTGGGCGCGCGCACATCTGCGCGGTTCTGTTCGTGTGTGTGTGTGTGTGTGTGTGTGTGTGTGAGGGGAGCGTGTGTGTGTGTGTGTGTGCTGGCGGGGGCCCCGGCAGCAGCTGCAGCTCGTTGGCCCCTCGGCCGCTCATTGGCCGGCCGCGTCGCCCAGCTGGCCGCGAGCCCGGGGCGCGTCCAATAAGGCGCGCTCGGGCCCCGCCCCACCTGCACCGCACTCGCGCGCACCTCGGGGGCCCCCCGCAGCTCGGCCAGCACCACCACCCTCCACCCCGCCGCCTCCCCCCGCTGCAGCCCCGCCACCTGCCTCACCTCGCCTCGCCTCGCCCCGCGGCGCCGGCAGCAGCAGCAGCAGCAGCAGCAGCGGCAGCCGCCCCCGTCCGGCACAAGCCCCGCCGCTCGCCTCAGGAAGCCCGCCAGCCCGGAGGGGAAGAAGAAGGAGAAGGAGAAGGAGGAGAAGAAGAAGCCGCCGCTGACGGCCAGGCGAAGCGGCCCCCTCGGAGCGACGCCCGCGAGCCTCAACTCCCTCCCCCCCCCCCCTTTCCCGCGCCCCGGGCCGCCCGGCTGCCCTTCCGCACCCACCATGAGCAACCTGGCCAAGGAGAGCGAGCACAGCAGCAGCAGCCTCGAGGAGGAGGTAAAAGCGGGGAAGGGACTTGCAGGGGCCCCGACGGCCGGTCTGGGCGCTTGGCCTGCCTGGGGTCCTCCATATAGTCCGAGAGGGGAGAGGCTGGACTCGGATAGAGACCTCTGGGTGCCCCCTACCTGCCCTTTTCCCCCCCACCCCAACTCCCCTTTTGGGCTGTTTGGATTTCTTCACCCCACCCCCACCCTGCCTGCCCCCTTCTCCCAGGAGCCGCTTTGGGGCTGTTTTCCTCAGGATTCCCCCCTCCCAGCCATGTCTGCCCCCCTCCTGCCCCTTTTGGGCTGCTTTGGATTCCTTCTCCCCCCCACCCTGCCTGCCCCCCAAAGTGCCCCTTTGGGGCTATTTTCCTCCCTTCCCTGGAGAAGGGGGCTTGGGGAGGTAAGTGGAAGCGGCCAATATGGAGGCTGGGCTTTGCCCTCCAGATGTTTCTTCTCCCCCAACCTCTGCATGGCACCCTCTGAGGATGGCTTTGGGCTCCCCAAAGGGGAGGTTTCTTTCTTCAGACGTGCCCCCCCACCTTCTTCGCAGGTTTTGTCCCCTTCTTCTGCCCTCTCCAAACCAGCATTGCCCTTCCCCAAAAAGCTACATTTCGGTGGAGGGATATTTCTGGGCTCTTGTTTCTGGGGTTGTTGGAGGTGGTGATTGGGGAAAACGATAATGGTTGCCAGTTCCTACTTTTTGGAAAGCTGGATGTGTTTTTCTTATATATAAAACCACAATTGAAAGGCAGCCCTGGAAAAATATCAGAATCGGGTCAGCGATGGAAGCGACTTAACTAGAGAAGTTGACTAACCCTTGTGGCTGCTTAGACCAGCTTCGGAGTGATGGTGGATTGCTGGGTTTGTTTTTTTCCCTCTCTCCCTCCAACATCTCTCTTGTATGAAATATGTAATTTAAATTGTATTGGCCACCTCCTTCTACAAAGAAGGCTGGAGTTGTTTGCTTTCGCTCCATGGATGCTGGGATGTTGCTAAACCTGGTCAAAACATAGCTTATCATTACCAATTGGTTCTTAAATGAAAAATAGCGCCTGTTCTTAAGACTGAGCTGACCTCTGTTTTGGAAAAAACGCATCCTTCGGTTCTTTCCCAACCGTCTGAAAAACAGGCACGGGGCTTTGCTGGTGCAAAATGGCAACAATTTTGATCCAATTCTTTAACGGATGGTGAATTCCTACCAGGCGTATTGCCGTAATGGAATTAACTTCTGGGAATGCTTGGCGGGGTCCTTGCACTCTTACGATGTATGAAAAATGCTCTTAAAAGTACCATTTTCTGATGTAGCCGTATAGGTGGGATGTGTAGGGGTCGGTAGTACGTCATATCACACCCGAAACTTGCTTTTAACTGCTGTGATATACTAGAAGGTGATATTTGCGCTGCTGTTTTATGAAGAAAGAGTTCCGAGGCTTGGCTACTGTGTGTCTTTTGTTCAGACTATTTCTGATGCCTTTCTTTTGTGGGTTTATGCCAGGAGGAAGAAACAGTTCCTCCTGTCTGTCTGTCTGTCTGTCTGTCTGTCTGTCTGTCAGTCAACAGGCCAAAAAACAATCTATCTGCAAGCTACTTATTTAAACCCACATTAAATATCCTGCAGTCACTCCATGAATCTTCCTGTTTGGATGTACAGATGTTCTAAATAACTTTCAGTTTCCGCTTGAAGGCTTTGTTTTGTTTTTAGTGCTGGTAGAATGCTACCTGAACTTTGGCTTGTGGTCTGTGTAATGTCAATGCTGCATTTAATTTAGACAATTCATTTGCATGTAAGGGCAGCACTGGCATAAGTGCCAGTTTGCTGGCGTATTTCTTTGTCCGGGCAGTCAGAGAAAAGAACTCATTCAGCATAGACTATCCGGAAGTGCATTCAGCTCATTTAGCTATGTTTTAATTTCGGGGAGATTCTGGGGACTTATATCATTTCCATGAGATTCCATTTCCATAATCTGCAAGTGGAAAATTAATAGCATTTGGGTAAATAATCCTGACATGTTAAGAGAGCCGGTTTCCAAGAGAGGCTTCCTTGCGTGCTTTTTTGAAGAAGAGAGAAAAGATAAAGCAAGCTTTCTTGGGGAGTGGGGAAAAAAAACTGTTCTTAAATAAATTCCCCTACAGGAGGCACATTCACAAATTGTTACTAAAAGGTTTAACAATATGTTTCCATTTGCAATAATAAAAGCAGACGGTTTTCCCTTTGGCTGCAAGATAAGGATAATCTCTCGGTGGGCCGTTCTAATCCTTTTGATAGTTGCTGTGAATAGTTAAGACATTTCCCTTAAAGAAACACTGAAAGAAGACAAATGAAAAAGGAACACAAGTGAGATCACATTTGTGTCTAGGGATGGCAACAGTTCTTCAGAATTTCAAGCTAGTTTTTTTTAGTCCTATTGGAAGATCACTAGGATTGAACCTGCAAGATTAAAGCCACGCTAGAAGTATGACACTCTGGTTAAAATAAAATAATAGAATAAAAAGCTTTGTCATCAGCAGGGCTCACCTAACCTTCTAGCTAACCCAAAAGACTGGGAGGGACACCCAGATTACAAAAAGGCTAACGGGGTTGAAGGTCATCTGGGAGATTCTTGCTAGCTTCTAGGAGCTCAAGTTGGCCCACATCAGGGGTTTCCGCCCTTGGCAATTTTATGATTTCAACTCCCAGAATTCCTTAGCCAGCCATGCTGCAGCTCCAAGCTTTAGCCTATCCATGCTGGCTGAGAAATTCTGGGAGTTGAAGTCCACCAATTGTGAAGTTGCCAAGGTTGGGGACCCTTGGCCTTATATAGATTCCTTCTTCCTGCCTCCATAGCAATTCTGAGTTGAGTTGAATCAGGGACTCCTTGTTCCAGATCCAACACACTAATCACAACATCACTCGAGATTTGGAGAGCTTTCTCCAAATCTCGATAAGGGGTGAGGAAGAATGTTTATCTTTGTACTAAACACAAGCATCAGATAAGATCGGACACAAGGAGATAGTGACTGTCCCTCCCAGTGTGGTTGGGCCACAACCCCAACCAATCTTCTTCATTGTCTATGTTTGCCTTCATCTTCAGTTACATGATTCCAGGAAGGAGGAGTTCAAAACTCTGTTAAGATACCTCCAAGTGATCCTCTCCATGTATGTCCATTTGAGTTGCCACTTGTAGTATTATATCGTATTGGCTGAGGGTTATGGGAACGGGAGTCCAACCTATTTAGAATGGCTATACTAAAGATTGATTAAATGGGTCCTTTTGATGTCATGTACCCAGTTGCTATCTGTTTAATCATGGCTTATTGGAGCCCCCAAATAAAATACCCTTATTTGTGGGTTGGCAATTCTCAAGGGTAAGTGTTGAACATCCTTATAAACCATAGCTTGTTTAGTCACTGTTTAACACCCTAAACCAAACAATGAGTGACAAATCATAATAGCAGGTTTTTTAAAAAATAAACACGTACAATGCTTTAGCGCTATGTATGACACCCAACCACTTTGTGGCTTAGCAAACTCTGTGAATCCAGCCAAGGTAGGAAGTTTCTTGTCTAAATAGACAAGCTCGGTTTCTCTCTATATATGGCTGCAGCAAATGTGTTTACATCTCACAGAGACGAAGAGCAGAGCCCTTAGTTACAAGGGGGAATAAAGACACGCTCTGTAGCCTTCCAGGGTTCCAGCGCTCGGCCTGTGTGATTAACTTCAAATCAAGGACAATTTGGGCTTATCTGGTTTGGCACAGCCCCTCCCAATATCTAACCAGCACCTTTTCCAAGGGGTGCAGATTACCAAACTTGACCATTAAAAGTTTATTGACCAAAGAGCACATTCTTGGTGTCCTGCAGTTGCCCTGTGTGTTATTTATATCTTTCCAAGTAACTTGGCCGATTAAATGTTTTTTTTCCATTATCCCAGGAAGTTATAGAAATTGACAGCAGAACAGTTCCCGAGGGGGTTGGAAAGGAGGTAACCTCACTGCAAGAAAGTATATTCTCACATGGATATTGGGTTGTATCTATTTAGCTGGCTGTAAAACGGGGGTCTCCAAGCTTGGCACCTTTAAGACTTGTGGACTTCAATTCCCAGAATTTAGGGAATTCTGGGAGTTGAAATTCACAAGTCTTAAAGGTGCCAAGCTTGGAGACCCATGCTGCAGAATGAGATTCGTGGCATCAGCTTCTACGTGGCTAGTTCGGAACAGGTGAAGTGTAGGCCAGGCTGCATTCTTAAGAATGCAGAATTATTTATCTAGGGACAGGTTTAATTGAGCATCCCAATTCTGTCCTGGGGATAAAAATTGAAGACTGCCTGGGACCTCACTACCACTAGATGCTGCAGCCTTCAGACCTACCAGAGTAGATAGGATCAAAACATTTGACTGATTTTGCATGACTCATCAAATGGATCCTTTAAGGTACATCCTTTGAAAACCTTGAAACTTAAAATTGGGCACTGTATCCCATTTTGGAATTCAGCCCCTAGATATGTTGTTTTCAGCCTGATACAGCCTTTGGGTTAACAAGTGGCACCCCTTGTTCAATATTTAAATCATTAACAGCTGCAAAAACACAATCTGCTTGGCTGGGATGATTCTCTTATATTCTGCTGGAGGGTAAATATTATAGTTAAGTTCAAGATTCTAATAACATATATTTTATTGGGTTTTAGCTTGGTGCATTGTATGAACCCAACCAGTTGGGTTTTTGTTCAATGAACCACGATCAAGTTACTTGTACAAATCTTGTCTCTGAGTATATGTAAACTTGGTTTGTTTCACCACCAGCAAATTTTCCCCGTAGAAAGATTGGTTTGCAACGATTTAAGAGCAATGCAATAAATATCTCCCCATTGCTTATCTTAGGTGCTACTAATGGATGCCTTTATCGTTGCTTGCTTTTGCACAAACAAATTGCATTAGACCAATGTCTATGGAGATTCTCAGTCATCCAAGTCATGCTTGTTTCAAAGATGCTTTTTCAAAAGGCAACGGGGCTTTCTTGATTTTCTTTGAAGATGTTTGGCTTCTCTTCCTTCGAATGGTGCCGGGAGTATGAATGGATTTCCAGAAAGATTGCAGACTACAGGAACCATTTGCGCTTCAGTTTGAGATGCAGGCACTACTCAGGTGGACCCTGAGGACACAGATGGCCTCCAAGTGGCCTCAAGGACTCTAAAAGGATGCAAATGACCAGCTGTCTGCAAGGAGTGTAAATCCTTCCATTCCCCACCATCCAGTCAGAGTTGAAGAAGCTTCTTGGATGAGAAGCTAAATGAAACGTCTTCAAAGAAAAAACAAGAAAGTCCCATTGCCTCCTGAAAAAAAAGCACCTTTGGGACATTAGACCACTGTTTCCCAACCTCAGCAATTTTAAGATATGTGGACTTCAACTGCACACTGGCTGGAAAACTCTGGGAGTTGAAGTCCACACTTGGGAAACATCACATCAGACCAAGCTCATGAACTGCGACCAATATTGGGTGTTAACAGAGGCCATTCATTCAACTTTCAGTTCAAAAATTCAACATTGGGGAACCTGAGGCTTCCTAGGTCTAATTGGATTATGTGGGGTGTGAGTCCCAGACAGTGTAGTCATGAAAAGGGGAGGGTTGGAGTCCCAACATCTGGAAAACCACAGACTGGCTAGCTTTTAGGTCAGCCGTGTGAAGATACACAGTCAATATCTGCAGCCTTAGTGCACATCAACAACAGTTACTATAGTCCTTTCCTTTATAGCTGTTGAGCAAATTGGGCAATTCAGGTCCAGAATTCTTTGGGGTGACTTAGGTAGCAATGGCAGTGGTCTGTTGGAGCTCCAGCAAATCAGCTTTTTAAACTTCTATTTATTCTTTTTAAGTTTCTATTTCAGACACTCCCCCCAAGCCACCCTGTTCTTGTTACTACAGCAGTTCAGATGGACTGTTGGCCTGAAGGATGTGATTCATGTATTAGTAGTAGCCCTTGTGAGTGGATTCACCCCTTTTGAGGGGGCGGCAATGGGTATACTTGGGTCTTCCGTAAAAAATCAGTAACTTTTTTTTTTGCTCTTAGCTTTTTTGGGAGATAAAAGGTTTTCGTAGCCTTTTGAAGAGATGAGGACAACTCACTGAAGCCAAAATTTATTTCTGCATAAAAAGCAAGGAAGCCTTGATAGTGTAATACAAAAAAGTATGCACCTTAATTCAGCTAATATGTTTGGTCAGGCTGCTAAAAACCTAGAGTACAGAGTAAAGAAAAAAACTTTATTTTCAAAGATGTGCTGTACATACATTTGCCTGATTCCAAACCTATGTTCACACTAAACCATGGTTTATTGAATCGGCATCAAATGGCTGCTGCTAAGATGTGCCATGCTAGTTAGCTACTTAACTAGTTAATTGAATCATGCTACATCATAAACCAGTCGGTTGCAGTTTCCTTCAGCTTGAAGCAGTCATCTTTTGACGTGGTCAGGAGAACCACATTTGATGAGAAAGATCTTCAGGCATTTTAAGCAGGGATCCCATCTTCAAGGCATGGCATCCAATTTGCTCCTGAGCCTCCCCCATGTCCAAAATGGGGTCTGAGTACTTGTTCCTGGCTACTGAAGATCTCTGGATCTGCAAAGAGAAAGTTGGTGGGCCTCAGACCGTGCTTTTTTGCATCCTCATAACCCTGTAGTACGCTAAATGAAAACCCAGCAAACTGCATTATGGCTTGGCACAGTTATATACCCCACTTTTCTAGTGTATGAGATTCCTTGGGTCAAAGGAGGCCTTTCACAGCCAGCATAGGAAGAGTTGAGTTTTAGCTTTGATTTAAATGCAGATGTTGAAAAGAATAGAGGCATTTGTATTGATCAAGCCAGCTTGTTTAAAATCTTGTATTGTTCCACTCTTATTTCGATGGTAACTGCATCTGTTAACGGCTCTCTTGTCATGAAAAATGAGGGTGGTAATCTTTGCAAGACAGGGTTCACTCCTATTGTTGCTTTGTCTTAGTGATAGTGGACGAAGCTTGAGGGTAAAACATTAACCGGATTAACCGTTGCTCCTTCAAGTTGGTGAAGGAAGTATAACAGAGGTGCCCTTGGACCTACTTGGAATTGTCAACTTGGAAGGTCAAACTTTGCAACAAGAGGAACATCCCTCCAAAGGTTTAAATTCAGCTTTATAATAGGACCATCTTGGTTAAGAATGGTTGAGAAGACTGGAGAGAAAGATAGGAGGAATAGAACGGTCTTAAATTGAAAGTCTCAGCAGATGTGCCCTTTGGCTACTCTTATCTAAACTTTGAAGCTAAATGTGGCTAATACTAGGATAAAAGTCGGAACCCTGGTCTTGTTCGTGCAGATGCTTGCACTTCAGGTCCCAACATGGTTATTTTGGAGAACTCAAGCCCACATATTTGAATGGTGCCCAGGTTGGAGAGAATGGTTTTAGTGATCTGATTTAATGGATATTCTTGGCTCCAGATGTGTTCACTCTGTATTTCACACCCAGAGAATACGATCACAGAAGCTAGCATTTTGCTAGGCTGCTGTATTATAGACCTGCCTGTTAGTATCTTATTGCTGATGCATAAATTAAAGGGAGCTAGAAATATAAGTTATTGTCTAGCTTCTAATGTAAGCTTGCTTGTATAAGTAAAATTCATTGATAATATCTTCCCTCAAATTAGGTGGCTCCAAACTACAAAGTTTTGGGACCTTCTCTGTAGGGGTTTAGCCTGGTGAAGGTAAATGCTCAGGGTCAAAGCTGGCTGAGGAATTCTGGGAGTTGAAGTCCACAAGTCTTAAAGTGGCCAAGGTTGGAGACCCCTGATCCAGATCTATGGAAGAAAGGCAAGGAGTGGGCGTGACCAATGGCTGCCTGGGGAATTCTGGGAGTTGAAGGCCACAAGTCTTCAAGCTTTGCTGGCTGAGGAATTCTGGGAGTTGAAGTCCACAAGTCTTAAAGTGGCCAAGGTTGGAGACCCCTGCTCTGGGTGACAACGCAGCAATAAAAGTCCCATTGGCTAGGCTGAGATGTCGTTCTGAACAGACGTGTAAGTTTAATCTGTGCTAAAAATGACATCTGACAGTAGGAGTGGCAGCTAGATATCTCAGAGAACTTGAGTATCTTGCCCAGCTAGAGTGCGATTTGGAGCGAGGCAAAAACAAGCAGCTATTTAATCTTCTCTTGGGTTCCCTCTCGGCTGATCTACTGAGGATGACCATGTATGGAGAAGGCAGCAGCTAAAATGGGCATCGTGCTCTCCCCACTGCCTTCAGTTGGCAAAGTGTCTGGTGCAATTCCAGCATTTCTGAAGCGGTCCTTCTAACTTGCTTGGTACGTTAAGGGCATCCTATGCTAATAGGCAGGGAACCTTCTGAAAGCAGCTGCTAGAAAGGAGGGGATCCCAATCTGCTTTTTTCGAGCAGACTCCATTGTGTCATTAGCATCTTTACTGCTGTGTTTGCCAGCGTGGTGCCCATGAAGGTCTGTGTTTCCCCAGATGCATCCTTTAGCGCTTGCAAATTTCCTAGCCTTACCTAACACCAAAAGATATCTAGCAAAGATACATTTACTTAGATTATGATCCTGATGTAGAAGTAGTATTAGATACCTATACTGGCCATTTTTACCTACCCTTTCTAGGAACAAACTTACATGTAATCAGGTTTGGAGACCACACCTGAAATTGTGAAAAGGAAGGTTCTATGCAGAGTAAGGGACTTCTTAACAGAGACACAGTAGCATAGCAAAAGAGGGGATAAAGTGACAATTGGACTGTGAAATAATGTGACCTTTTTGGTCTGCAGTAAAACTAATTTTTGAGGGTTGGTTTGCTGCAATACTTCAAGGCACTACACTAGAAATTGCAGACTGTGAGTTCTAGTCCCACCTTAGGTGCAAAACCAGCTGGTGAGACCTTGGACCAGTCCCTTTCTCTACACTCTAGCAAGAATTCCAAAAATATTGACCAGAAAACTGCAAAAACTTGTCCAGGCTGTTCCCAGGAGTCCACACTGACTTAAAAGTACAAAACACAAAGTCGTTTTTACAAAGAGGGTAATGTAACTTGTCAACTACTTGTGGCCCGATATTTAGGACTGAATTATTATTTTTGCACAACCCAAAGATATTATATAGAAATTTTACTCCTATTTGTCTGAAATCAGTCCAGGTTTCCCTGCATTAAGCATGAAATGTAAATGAAGGCGAATATACGTGTCCCGGGATAATGTTGCAAGCAGAGGAGATATTCAGCCGGTTCTGACCAGTTCTGGAGAACCGCTAGCGGAAATTTTGAGTAGTTCGGAGAACCGGCAAATCCCGCCTCTGACTAGCCCCGCCCCCGTCTATTCTCCTCCTCCCGAGTTCCAGCTGGTTGGCTGGGTCTTCTTTGGTTGCCCTGCACAAGAAAACAGAGCTGGAAAGCAGGTTAGTGGGGTGGGGAGGAAATGGAGATTTTGCAGTAACCTTCCCTTGCCACACCCACCAAGCCACACCCACAGAACCGGTAGAAAAAATATTTAAGTCCCACCACTGGTTGCAGGATTCAATCTGGGTCAATCACTGGGACCAGAGATTTTGCCTTCCGAGCTTTCAGACTTGTGCAGAAGTCCCCATCCTCTAGCAGCGTGTGTGTGCTGTTGTGTGTGTGGGCTCTAGCACAAATCTGAAAGCTTGGAAGACAAAACCACTGGGCCCAGTGACCGACCCAGATTGGATCCTAAGCATGAAATATTTTTTTTGGGGGGGGGAACCAAATTTAGATAAGCAATTGGACGATGCATTTTGGCAACCCTTGTAAGTTCTTCTCCACTTCAAGAATTATAGCTGAAGATCTTATAGCCATTCAAGAACTGTAAGGATATCCCCTGCAGTGTATAACTCTTCTACAAGATGTTGGAGAAGTAATAAAAGAGATTATTTTTTTATCATTGGGGGGGTCATAAAGCCTCAAAAGTTTGAGGGAGGTCTTTAACAAACATAATCAAAAGAGTGAATTCTTCACCAACTTTGGCTTATTTATTGCCTATGTTCTGTTGAAAGAATACGTGGTTATAAAGCAAGAAGCTTATTGGTGATCTGCTCTTAACAGCCAAGTCAATCACGACTCACTAATGGAAACATCTGGATCATTTTTTTTTCGTGAAAGCTGATATGGTGAGATTTGTTTACTCTGCTTGACAGGGTCTCTGATAAAACCCACATGGTTTAAAAAAAAAACAACGGTAGGAAATATTTACACTAGTATGGCCAGGTTTTTATCAGTTTTATAAAGGACAACATGAATGAATATATGTTTGGACATATGGGAATTTTCAACTGATACAGGGTTGTTTAACAAAGCAGTGACTGAAATGTATCATCATATGAAGAAATAAAAAGAAGCAGAGAAACTTGATGTTAACCTGCAACTTGTTCCATCCTGTGATTTTGGAGTATTTCAATAATGCTGTGCAGTGGTGGGATTCAAATTTTTTTCTACCGGTTCTGTGGGCGTGGCTTGGTGGGTGTGGCAGGGGAGGGTTACTGCAATATCCTCATTCCCTCCCCACCCCACTAACCTGCTTTCCAGCTCCGTTCTCCTTTGCAGGGCAACAAAAGAAGACCCAGCCAATCAGCTGGGACTCAATGGGAGGCGGAGAATAGATGGGGGTGGGGCCGGTCAGAGGTGGTATTTGCTGATTCTCTGAACTACTCAAAATTTCTCCTACCGGTTCTCCAGAACTGGTCAGAACTGGCTGAAGACCACGTCTGATGCTGTGGGTGTGCTATATTAAAATATCTTTTAAATTGAACTCACAGCCTAGTTACCAACTGTTCCAGAGGAAGGGAGTTACTTTAAGACAATTCCCTAATGTTGGGTGGGCTCCTAACATACCTCCTGCTCGTCCAGGTCGGGCAGGCAGAAATTCTCAACGATCAGGGGTCCCTAAGATACCCAGAGCCACATATAGCTGTAGAGGGAGCAGCCAGCCTCTTGAATTGAGCCCATAAATCTGGTATGGCATGGATGCTGATCTTATTAAGCAGAAGGTTCCATGCAGTCTTCAAGGAAAGCACCGTATAGAACAAGTAGATGATTGTGACCATCAAGTCAGTGTCAGCTTTGCTTTATGGTTTATAATATGACATGAATCCAGAGTTAATTTTCCAAGTGCCTGAGGCATAAGGAGAAATAAAGAGAAATTTTCTGACAGTGAGAACCATCAACCAATGGAGCAGAAGTTGCCTCCAGAAGTTGTGGAAGCTTCATCCCTGGAAGCTTTCAAGAAGAGACTGGACTGCCATCTCTCAGAAATGGTGTTGGGCAGGGGCCTTCACACTTGACAGCTTTAAGACTTGTGGACTTCAACTCCTAGAATTCCTCCTCCAGTCATGTTAGCTCAGGAATTCTGGGAGTTGAAGACCCTTGCTCCTATTCTATTCTATTCTATTCTATTCTATTCTATTCTATTCTATTCTATTCTATTCTATTCTATTCTATTCTATTCCTCTTTCTATCTATTCTACCCCTCTTTATCTGTCTATTCTAGCTGTCTATCCTCTCTCTCTCTCTATTCTATCTCTCTTTATCTATTCTACCTCTCTTTATCTATTCCAGGGGTCTTCAAACTCGACAGCTTTAAGACTTGTTGACTTCAACTTCTAGAATTCCTCCTCCAGTTATGTTAGCTCAGGAATTCTGGGAGTTGAAGTCCACAAGTTTTAAACTTGCCAAGTTTGAAGACCCTTGCTCTATTCTTTCTTTCTTTCTTTCTTTCTTTCTTTCTTTCTTTCTTTCTTTCTTTCTTTCTTTCTTTCTATTCTATTCTATTCTATTCTATTCTATTCTATTCTATTCTATTCTATTCTATTCTATATATCTATTCTACCCCTCTTTATCTATCTATTCTAGCTGTCTATCCTCTCTCTATTCTAACTGTCTTTATCTATTCCAGGGGTTTTCAAACTTGACAGCTTTAAGACTTGTGGACTTCAACTCCTAGAATTTCTCCTCCAATCACGTTAGCTTGGGAATTCTGGAAGTTGAAGTCCACAAGTCTTAAACTTGCCAAGTTTGAAGACCCTTGCTCTATTTCTTTCTTTTCTTTTCTTTTCTTTTCTTTTCTTTTCTTTTCTTTTCTTTTCTTTTCTTTTCTTCTTTCTTTCTTTCTTTCTTTCTTTCTTTCTTTCTTTCTTTCTTTCTTTCTTTCTTTCTATTCTATTCTATTCTATTCTTTTCTACTCTACTCTACTCTACTTTACTCTATTCTATATCTCTTTCTATCTATTCTACCCCTCTTTATCTATCTATTCTAGCTGTCTATCCTCTCTCTCTATTCTATCTCTCTTTATCTATTCTACCTCTCTTTATCTATTCCAGGGGTCTTCAAACTTGACAGCTTTAAGACTTGTGGACTTCAACTCCCAGAATTCCTCCTCCAGCCATGTTAGCTCAGGAATTCTGGGAGTTGAAGTCCACAAGTCTTAAACTTGCCAAGTTTGAAGACCCTTGGTGTTGGATCTCCTGTTTCAGTGAGAGGTTGGACTAGATGATCTAGAAAGTCCTTTCCAACTTCGTTATTCTGTATATATGATGTGCTAGATGCGGATGTTAAAATTGTCCTGTTTCTTGCAAGAGAAGGAAGGTTTAGCAGGTTGAAAAATTTTGAAGCCGTTACTCTTGTCTTTAGCTATTGTCTAGTCAGGTATAGTGAGTGATGGTTCTACTCTCACAACTGCAGTCCTTCCAGGCTTGGGGTTCTAAGCTGGAAAATACCCCTGTTTAGTGAAGGATTCTCCACCCTGCTGGAGATGTGGCTCTATTCAGCCTCTCTTTGCTGAAATGTGTTAAGGTATAACTTGTGCTTAACTGCTCAAAAAGATTGGGGTGTTGTAAGCCAGGAAGCAAGGCTTGCTTGTTTTGCTTGCTTCATTAACTGCTTGCATCTTGGAAAGGGAAACTGATATGGATACCCCACCTGGAAGCTGCTTTGTACCTGGGTTTGGTCCTCACCCTGAAAACAGGAAAGGATATAACCCAGCACAAAAGCACTGAACTGCATAGGCCTTGATCAATATTATTAATAGATATTATCAGTGACTGGGAATTTAAATGCTCGGTTTCGAGAGAAAGTAAGTCCCAGTACTGAAACCTACCAGGATAAACCCAACTTTCTTCTGGATTGAAACCCACACAAAACAGATCGGGATTCCTTAACGATAATTCAACTTGTTTGTTTAGGTTCAAGCATCTCCCTTGTTTCTGTTCTTCAACTTTCAGAGAAGGCAATTGGGGTTCATCACGTGTAATAATACCTCTCGTGTTATATTTGATGGACTACATTTAAACCTTGCTTAGATTACATTGCAAACCCTTTGTGCTTAAAAGAGTAACAGAGTTGGAAGGGAGTTTGGAGGTCTTCTAGTCCAACCCCTTGCTCGGGCAGGGATCCCTATACCACTTTAGACAAATGGTTGTCCAATCTCTTCTTTAAAACCTTCGGGGTTGGAGGCAACTCGTTCCACAGGCCATCAACCAGTTCTGAAATTAGTATGTGAAAGAGGTGCTTTCTTATTAAGCTATGGCCCTTTTACGCTGATTCACAGACTTTTTGGAGACACACAGCAGCCACTAACACTGTTAAATGATATAGAAACGGTTTAGTTTGTCAGCAGCTATCTCTAATATAATCAGAAAGTTATGAAGTTGTAAAGGGCTTCAAGGAACATTGAGCCAAACTCTTCAGCATGCAGGAAAACCAGTTAAATTATCTTTGACAGTTGGCTATCCAGCCCTTCTTAAATGTTTAGAAGTTATCTAATCAACACATTCCAAATCTTTCAACCTTTCTCAAATTATAAGAGAACTTATTCTGATTTCCCCCCACAGCTTAGATGAACCCTCCATAAAGAGGGGACTTCGTTCAGCGGTTGATCTCTAGGGACAATCATTTTAAAACATGGCATTAACGGCTAACCTCTTTTTTAAGGTCCCAAGTGTTTTCCTTCCCACAACTTTGTTTTGCAAGCTCTGGGTATGTTTTGATACCGCGCAGGGCCTTATAAGTCTAGATATTTAAAGTTGACGGGTGCAGTTCAGCATTCCATCTGCCTCTCGTCAAGTGGTTCCAGCTGCATTGTGTCTCAGGACATGAGACAAAGCTTGGGAGAGCATCAACAGCAGGCTCCTAGCTGCATCCAGAGCAGGCATGTTTGAGGAACACTCATGTTCTACCCCAATCAAGCCCCAGATGGAGGGCTGAATTTACTGCTTTCCAGATTCTGAGGCTGCCGGGGCTCTGGTTAAGCAGCTGCAATCCTAAGATATCCATAAGTTGAGACATCCTGTTATGTGAATTGAAGCTAGGAAGACATTGAGCAAGCCACATTTTAGAGAACTCTGGCTTGTTTGTTAGGTGGACCTATAGCCATCACATTTCAGTCAAAATTGTCACCCTATCAAGAGCACGTCCTTAAGATATTTCTGCTATTTGTTTTTGCCTCTCCAATATTCTGCTTCCATGTTCTTTTGGATCCCATATTTGTGCGTGTGTTATATGGACTTACTTGGTTCAGAAAACAAGCTGGTCTATAGGAGAGGCGAGCTGAATTTGCAAATTGTTTAGATGTGCCTCTTTTCTCAATGCAGCAAAACCGATCAACTGACTGCATTCTTAGAAGCAAAGATTGCGTCAGATTGTCCAGCAGGCCAAAAGATTGTCATCTCCTCTGAGTAAAGCCATGTGAACAATGTGTGGTCCAAGTGTTGCTATTTAGATTTCAAGGGCTAGGTAGAAACAAAGCTAGTTCTTAGAACAACGCACCACAGGGGACGGCGTCAAAAATCTCAGCCTGTGGAAGAGTGAATATCGCTATGAGAATTATACCCAGCTTCGTCAGAAATTGCAGTTGGACATCAAATAATGTTCCGAAGAACAGTCATTTTTAATTGTGCAGCAATTAAAAAGCTGCTGCATGAAGACGCATGCCCAAAACTTAAACTGAGAATTACAGATGCTCGGAAGCATTTCAGAAAGTGTCAACATTTGCAAAATCTTGCATAAAATCTAAACAAGAAGCCTTTGCAATTTCCAAACAAGTTTGACGTGTAATATAATCTTAATCAAGAAATAGTTGCTGTGGTAGAATTAACAGTCTTCAAAAAAGAATAACATTAGCAGTGTATGATTGTTGTTGTTTTAAAAAAAGGGCTCATGTTTAATTTCAAGATACTGTTGGTTGCGCTCAGCTGAGAGTAGGTTAGCAGAAGCAAAATAGCCAAGGTTGCCCATTAAGAATATCTCTGGCCAAACATCCTTATTGCGAAGAACCTGATAAGAGGGCATTTCATCTGGAAAGCAGGATGTAGCAGCAAGAAATGTCCCTTTGTGCTGAATTGTTCATTCTTAAAACTGGAAATGTGGTACCAGAAAACCTCTTCTTACAGAAGCAAAGGCACTGTCTAGACTCCCAGAATTCTGGGAGTTGAAGTCCACAAGCCTTAAAGTTGCCAAGGTTGGAGACCCCTGGTCTAGATTCTACATCAAAGGCTGAGCGCCTGCTTTGCTTTCCGAGCTAAAATTTCAGAATCCCTCTGTCCATAATTGGCGTAAGACTGTCACCGTGTTTCTCAACCGTGGCAACTTCAGCTCCCAGAATTCCCCAAGGAGTAATGATTGAGCCCACCTACTCCTTGCAACCTTTAAACTCCCAGTAGGCAAGGAGATCAAATCTCTGGGCATCCGTTCAGTAGACCCCTTGATTTTGCAAGGCGCCCCGGTATCAGATTATTTTAAATGTGGGGAGTTGGTTTTTAAAATCCCTATCTACGTAAAGAAGAAAAACTTTTTGTCAAGATTGAGATTTGGTTCTTTCTCCAGGTGTGGTTTGCCTTAAATAGCCATCCATATTGCAGTTAGAAAAGCTTTTATTGGTACCGGTGGGAGATTTTATACCTCTTAAAGCTACCTGTGGGGGTTGGGAGATCATTTTTGCTACCGGGGATGGGCTGAGATGAAAATTGCCTTCTCTGCTTCTGTCTCAAGGAAAACGAGTCATTTTGGTGCGTAATTAAAACAAAAAAACACATTTGTTACCTATCTAACATTGTGTAGCTTGACCCTGAGTCAGATGGGATTCAATTTCATGTGACTCAAATAAAAAACACTTGTTTCCACGTGGGTGGAGAAGACCCTTCCCCGAATTTGTCCTGTTTCTGCATTCGTCAGATCACGTGGTCTCATACCTGAAGGACCAGTGGTGGGATTCAAACATTTTTATTACCAGTTCTGTGGGCGTGGCTCGGTGGGGGTGGCTCGGTGGGCATGGCAGGGGAAGGATACTGCGGAATCCCCATTCCCCACTCCCACCCCACTAACCTGCTTTCCAGCTCCACTCTCCTGTCCAGGGCAACCAAAGAAGACCCAGCCGATCAGCTGGGACTCAATGGGAGGCAGAGAAGAGATGGGGTTGGCGGGGCCAGTCAGAGGGGGTATTTGCCGGTTCTCCAAACTACTCAAAATTTCCACTACTGGTTCTCCAGAACCTGTCAGTACCAGCTGAAGACCACCTCTGTGAAGAACCTCAACTCTCGTAAATACCATATGGTAACTATGAGGTCCAATGATTTCGAACTCTGTTGAGATATATCGTTTTCTTGTCTCTCCTAGGTACGGACACTTTTTGTGAGTGGCCTTCCGGTGGACATCAAACCCCGAGAACTGTACCTCCTTTTCCGACCATTTAAGGTGAGAAGGAATTAAAAAACAAATGTCTGAGTCTAACTGGGGGAGCCCTCTTGTTCAATGGCAGGGCATCTTCCCAACATGCAGGAAGTCCATGACTTACGACCATAATTGAGCCCAAATTTTCTGCTGCTAAGCAAGAGAGTTGTTAAGTGAGCTTTGCCCCATTTTACGATCTTTCTTGCCACAGTGGTTAAGTGAACCACTGCGGTTCTTAAATTAGTAACCCAGTCCTTAAGTGAATCCAGCTTCCCCGTTGAGTTTGCTTGTCAGGAGGTCACAAAAGGAGACCGTACAAGCCCAAGGCACTGCAACCATCATAACTGTGAGTTATTGGTTGCCAAACATCTGAATTTTGATCACGTGACCCTGGGAATGCTGCAATGGTTGTGTGAAAAATTGTCGCAAGTCATTTTTTTTCATTGCTTTTAACTTCAGCCACTAAACGAATAGTTGTTAAGTCGAAGGTTCTGAGCTGTCTCGCTAGACATCACCAAGAAGGCTGAAAAAGATTTGTCCCAGGTTTCCACAAAGTTCAGTATTCCGGCCTTGGGGCTACTTCCATGCTGTTGTCTTTGCTTACTAAAGCCCCAAATATACATTAAGCTTCTGTAAGACAAGAGAAAGTCCCCCAGCCTATCCTGGTTCCATAATCTGCTAGAATCCAGATTATGACCTCCTTGAAGTACAACTCACAACAATCCCAGAGAGCATCACAGAGGAACAATGAAACCTGTTGGACGTTCTAGTTTCCAATATCTGGAGTTCCTTGCTTTCCATCCCTGGCATAATGGACACAGAATCAAATCCACCCACCGGTCTGATTCCGTCGAAAGCAGCCATTTCCTGTGACTCTATTTTCTTTAGTGTATTGATTAAGGAGTGTTCTGTCTGGGAATTTTGCCTGAAAATTGCGTTACAATAGCAGGAAATACACGTAGCTCAGGCTGAACTGTGGAATCCTTGATCCTTGGTTCTTGCCTTGCAGATATTTGATGCTGTTACCTAGTTGGGTAATGAAATGTCTGCAAGAAGGCCACAAGCTCAGAGAGCACCCCACAATTGTATTACAACTAGCAAAACACAATAGTTGACAAATGTGTGTGTATGTGTGGCAGTGGGGAATACTGTCAGTAGAGTAACTGCATCTTAGTTTAACTTGTTCCTCAGGTCCACCAGAGATTTTTGTTGCTCAGATCTCATTGCTATTCTGCTTCCTTTCCAAGAGAACTGATATAACAAATTTACTGATTCCTCTTTCTAGGGTTATGAAGGATCACTCATCAAACTAACATCCAAACAGGTAATGCCTCTCCTTCACTCCCATCCTGGCAGCCACTCAGTGCATCTTAAATCAAGCACCAGTTCACCTCCTAATTCCTGAGGGAAAGGAACCTGGCAGGATTGTAGCTGATGCTTCAATTAAGCAATGCAAAGCACCTGTCCAAACACCTTGGCAACCTCCAGACAGGTAGACTTCAACTTCCAGAATTCTCATCAATGGCTGTGCCGGCTGTGGAGTTTTGGGAGTTGAAGTCTACGCCTCTGGAAATGGCCAAGCTTGGGAAACGATCCTAGGTTATGTCCTCAGCAGTGAGGGAGCCAGCTGTGTTTGGGTCCTAGAAGAAATGTTCTATTTGCTAGCAAAACAGCCCATCTACCTGGGCTTCTGGTGAAGGTTACTTCATGTTGTTCTAGAACAAGCCTGACCAACTTGGTGGTGGCCCAGTGGTTAGAGTGCAGCATTGCAGGCTAACTCTGCCCATTGCCAGGAGTTCGACCCTGAATGGTTCAAGGTTGACTCGGCCTTCAGTAAAACGAGGACCCAGATTGTTGGGGGCAAGAGGCTGACCCTGTAAACCGCTTAGAGAGGGCTGAAAAGCACTGTGAAGCTGTATATAACTCTCAACGCCATTGCTATTAGTGCTACCCAGATGTGTAGTTCCATTTCAATAATGCTCACCTGTTCTGGAGGTCCCTATCTGGGAAAGGCTACCTATACAAATGATGATACTTCATCATTTAGCCAGATGGGCCACAGGTTAAAGGTCCGTTTCTCCTTCCTGGGGGAAAATAGCATGAGGTGGCTGCTGTAAGGAGCATCACTTGGCTGAAATGGACACAAGTTGGAAATGAACAAATATATCTGGTGCTCCAGAACATTTAGGGGGCTTCTCCAGAGATGAATGGCTATAAGTATTCCACAGAGGTACTCTTGGTGGGCTTTATAGGAGATAAAGCTTCACTATCCTTTGTTTTGTTTCTGCAATCTGGTCGGGATTATGTACATGCATGTAGCTCAAAGTATTTGTCTTTCCAGCCAGTAGGGTTTGTTACTTTCGACAGCCGTTCTGGTGCAGAAGCTGCAAAGAATGCTTTGAATGTAAGTATTAACACTCTTGTTGCGTTGGTGCTCACAAACTGTAATTCAGAACTTGGTTAATTGCTTGGCCCCAGTTCAGCACAGAAGGCAAAGCTACCACGTATGTTTTCTGCTCATGTCTTAGTAACCCTGAGTGATAGGGAAAATATCTCTTTCCTGCTACTTAATGGATGTGTGTCATAAACACAGGACGATAAGAACTGATAAGGACTGGCCAGAACTACTCACATTGACTACCAAAGTCAGATAGGAGTAAATAGGAAGGTTATACTATTTCCATTTACTCCTAATCTAAAAAGATGGCAAGGCAGCGTGCTAAATGATTTCAATAAATTGGCATCTGTTACAGAAGTGTAATATAAGTCCTTGGTGAGATATATGGACCAGCTCCCATAATTCTCTAACCAGCCATGTCATGGCGTGCTCCAGACAACCATGGGGAATTCTGGGAGCTGAAGTCCATACATCTAAAAGCTACCAAGGTTGAAGAACAATGCATTACAGGAAAATTAAGATGGGCTTAACATAAGATGGAATTTGTTGCAGCAGGGATAATAAATCACCCCAGAGATTGTAAACACACTGCAGCTTTTCACGTGAATATTATTAATTAAACGGATGGTACAAGGGGAGGTGTGTAACAAGATGGGTGGCAAACAAATTTAATAAATAATAAATACATCTTAATTGCCCTGTACCTGGAAGGCAAGGTAGCTTCCCCATAAGCGTATTTGTGTCCCTAAGTTGAAATGGGCAGGCAGTGTGGAAGGTGGAGGGTGAGCCCCATATAATTTAAATATTTTAACCACAGCAGATGCATTCAAGTGGTTGGGTCTGGGTTTTTGCTTTTCGGGAGCGGAAGGGTACAGAATAGGTGTCCGGAGCCTTAACAATTTTTTTAAGAAAAAAAAAGAATAAAAATGAATTCTGAGCCTTTCTAAAAAAGAACCGATTTCATCCAGGCTTTGCCAGCAACGATTCTGTTGCTGTTTATTTTAATTGCTTATACTGTTATTCCTTTAATCATTCACCAGTATATATCCATATACATTTTTAAAAGAGTTATATTAGGTGGGATTTGTTTCAGGGAAATGCAAGTTTAGGAAGTAGCTTAACGGAAGTTTGGGTCTTCCGTAGGTAGGGCGTGTGCACACTTATATGCGCTTCGGTCTTCAAGTCAGTCGGTTTCTGGATGAGCAAATGCGGTTTCTTCCTGCTCTCGTAACCCTTCTGCCCTTCTGTCCTGCAGGGGATCCGCTTCGACCCAGAGAATCCCCAGACGCTGCGGTTAGAGTTTGCTAAGGCAAACACCAAGATGGCAAAGAGCAAGCTGATGGCCACACCAAACCCCACCAACCTTCACCCTGCCCTAGGCGCACACTTCATTGCACGAGATCCTTGTGAGGAGCGGGTGGGGGAGTCCATAAGCAAGAAGTGGGGGGAGGGGTTGGGGTGGGGTGGGGGGGTCTCTGGGGAGGTGTGCACATTCCTAGTGTGTCCCACTATGGAGATTCTCAAGTCAACCCTTTGTCCCAAAGATGCTTTTTCAAAAGGCAACTAGACCTTCTTGGGGTTGTTGTTTTTTTCCCCCTGAAAATATTTTGCTTCCCCTCCAAGAAGCTTCTACAGTTCTGACTGCGTTCTGACCGTTCAGTAAGAACTGAAGAAGCTTCTTAGATGAGAAGTGACAAATAGGCTGAAAAACAGCTTCTATCCCAGGGTAGTAGCTCTTCTGAATTCTACTGTGTAGTGTAGTATTGGTGCGGTGTTGGGGGTTTTGGTTCAATGTGTGGAGGGTGAAGGATGTGTGTTCGTGTTTATTTTCATGGTCATGATGTGCACTGAAGATGGTGGTTGATTTCATTGTACGAGGTGCCATGACAAATAAAGTAAAGTGAACTAAGTGAAACCTTTTCAAGGGGAAAAAAAAACCCCAAGAAAGTCCAGTGGCCTTTTGAAAAAGCACCTTTGCATCCCACTGTGATGTTTTTGCTTTTTTTTTTTTGCATGCACAAGACACCCCTAAATTCAGTTTCTGTGGTTAGTGCAAGTGGGAGCAATCTTGAGCCCCTGGGTGGCATGCTCTTCCTCAATCCCTAGGATGTGGCTACTGGGTATTCTCCAATCTTTTGACTGTGACTACTGGCTACCAAAGCTTTCTTGGAACACAATTGCTGGAAATCAGTGACAGAGTGGTGTTAATTCAAAAAAACAAACCAAGCCCTGGAATCCTGACTCTTGTGGTGTCCTCATGCTGTTCAGGAGGACAGACTCTTACAGAAACATTAAGCATAGCCCCCAGGCAACAAAGAAACGGGCCATTTCCTGAGATCTTAAATGTCTACCTTGTGGGAGGTTTAGGATAGCTCTTGGATGAGCTCTCTGGACAGCATCTTCTTGACCTGAGCTAGCCTTACAGGGTGGTGCTAAGCAGAGTTTGATGGGAGACCCTTCCTGCAGAATTGGGTCAAGGACATTTGAGTCTGGGATGGGCTTTTGAAGATGTTTGCATGAATCCATTAATTTTTCGTTTCTTTCCATCAATCGGACAATCTGTAAGTACTCTACCACATTTCCAAATGTTGCCAAATGCTATCGTTCTGCCCAAAGAGAGTTAATGCTTTTGGGTTGACATCACAAGCTAAACTTCCTGTAGCTCTCAAAAGACCAAGATAGCGCCTCAAAAATGTGGCGCTAGGCTCAAAAACTTCCTCGCCCAACTCTTGAGGTTGTCTTTCCTCTCCCCATCAGCCTTCCCCTGTGTGCCGTAAGAGGCTCCGTGCTTTCCTCCTCCCCGGTGGGTGGATTTGCTGACCTGCCGCTCCGTCTCCTCTTCTAGATGATCTGACTGGAGCTGCCCTGATTCCAGCATCTCCAGAGGCGTGGGCTCCCTACCCCCTGTATACCACGGAGCTTACTCCGGCCATTCCACATGCAGCTTTCACCTATCCGGCTGCCGCCGCTGCTGCCGCTGCTCTTCATGCTCAGGTGAGTTCACAGTGGAACATTTTCCCTGCCCCTTTTGGGTGTGGAGCCTCCTCTTGCAAGGGGCAGAACATCTCTGCTTCAAAACTTTATTTTGGGCATAGATTTCTTCCCAGGATGGAGAATCTCAGTGAGTGGGCGGAGAGTTGATAGCCGAGAGATTCTTCCCTGTCTGCATCCTCGGGGAAAAAGCTTCTGTCCTCCAAATCTGCCTTAAATTTGAGGAAAAACAGTGGGCTGCCATTCCTCCTCTGATTCTCAAGCAGATTTGTTTGAGGAGATTAATTAAGCAGACCTCCCAAGGCAGGGATGTCCAACCCTGGCAACTTTTTAAGACTTGCAGACTTCAACTCCCAGAATTCCCCACCCATTGCAGACTTCAACTCCCAGAATTCCCCACCCACCCCTTATGCTATCCTGGCTAGGGAATTCTGGAAGTTGGAAGTCCACAGGTCTTAAGGGTTGCCAAGGTTGGACATCCCTGCTTCCAAGGGATCCAAGCGCGAAAACAACACTCTCCAAACTTGGCAAGTTTTAAGACTTGTGGACTTCAACGCCCATTATTCCTGAGCCGGAGGAGGAATTCTGGGAGTTGAAGTCCACAAGTCTTAAAGCTGCCAAGTTTGAAGAGCCCTGCGCTAAAAGGACACGAGCTCAAAATGGACTGTCCCATTGCAGCAGGACGGAGGGCTTGACTCGGCCTCTCGTAAAGCAGACTTCTTTCCATTTCTCAGATCGAGTGTTTTGATCCCATTCCAAAGAGCCCTTGGTGGGAAATGCCTATTTTATCTCTTGGTGGGGGAGGGGTGGGGGGGAAGGGCAATGAAAAGAATTGACCGCCTCCAGTTCAAAGGAAGAGAAGTCAAGAAGGTGACCCCCAGTTGGAGAGGTGGGTAAGAAGGAGATGGTCATGTTCCATTTCTGGATACTGTCCGATCCGAGGCGCTCCCTGTTGAGAACAAGGCCTCTTTCAATCTGGCAAAGAAGGGTATGAAGTCAGCTTGAACTTCCCTCCAAAAGCCGTTAAACTACTGTTAATTTTGGTTTTGCTGCCAGTACAAGAACATCTGTTCTTGTAGGGCCTGACGCCTTTCTCCTCTGTCAGAGAAATTGAGGATAGATTGCTCTGCAGACGGTTTAAGGAAGGAAGAACCTAGTTTAGCATGGTGGCTACGCCATAAGAATGTATACAAACAAGGGTAAAATAGATAAAATGCACCAGGTCCAAAGGAGGGAATAAATAACAGTTTTTACAGATGATTTCTCTCTCTCTCTCTCCTTCTCTCTCTCTCTCTCTCTCTCTCTCTCTCTCTCTCTCTCTCTCTGATTCCATGGAGTCAGAGTTATCCCTTAAGGGGAATTTTAGTAAATCCACATTCATTTCCTGATTGCAAATTTTTTTTATTAGAAGCTTCACTTCAAAAAGACTCCCTAAGCTCCGTGTGGGTGTATGTAAAAGTACATGGATGCCATAACAAGCAAACCTTGTTTTAGGATTAGAGTCTTAAAAAAAACACACACAGAGATAAAAGATGGGAAAGGAGCTTTTTTTAAAAAAAAAAGTTCTACTTTTTCAAAAGAGTTTGAAGAACGATCTTGCTTCCATTCCCTTAACAAAGGAACACTGGACATACATCATTTCTGACAAGTATCTCCATGCTCACTTTTATATGTGTACATCTCCCTGGCCCGCTGTTTAGAGAAGGCAGAACACTCCTACAGAAATGATGTAGAGTTTATAGTAACTCTCGGGCTAAACATATGAGTTGCAAAGGATGAGCTTTGCACTGCAAAATTTAAAGATTTGGCCTCGGAAAAATGCCGTGCCGGTGAAAGACCATCAGGTCCCGTGTTTCTCGTAATTTGGACAATTTGGAACACAGGGCTGCGATTATTTCTTCCCTGCCCCCTCAGAAAGGAGGTTTCTCCAGGCTGAAGTCTGCAGGTTTGTCCTTTAAAGCAAACGAATGTGTTACTCATAAAAGCCTTTTGAGTTAAACATTACTTCACTCTTCTTACTAAGCAACAGGCAACTCAGAGCTCCGCCCACCACGCGGGCCGAAATTCTGGTGTCTTCATGAAATAATGGAAGAATTGTTTTCTCGATTTTTTGACAGGAGCATAGCGGGGATGTTGGGTTAACCCCTTGGCCTACTTTTTAATCAATTGAGGTCTTCGGTTTCATTGTTGCTTGGCATAGTCAATGGGAAGGTTATTTATGGGTCATAGTCCAAGGAAATGAAATGGATAATTATTGGGTGCAAACCCTTGGTCATCCATTTCCTTGAAGATCCTAAGTGATCCTTTATTGAGATCACACTCCTATGATTTGACCCAGCCGTCATATCTATAGATGTGTTGACCTCCTGATCTTTCAATTATTGTGTATTTTTTAATTGCTCCATAGTAAACCTAACCAACCCGTGGCTGAACTCACTAAGCCATGATTTATTTTAACTCACCTGAAAAAGCTTGGTGATTATGTTCACAAATACTACCAGCCCAGAACAGGCCATGCTATGACTCAGTATAATGTATGAGTCGCCCCGTGGATGGGTTGAACACACAATGGGCTATAATCTTTCCTAGTCTCTGGTAGCTTCCAGATGTTTAGAATGGGAAGAGACTGGCTAAGGATGACGGGAATTGAAGGGTGACGCATCTGAAGGACAGCAGATTGGTGAAGAACAAGCATCTTCAAAGGAGGTTCAGCTA
This sequence comes from Pseudonaja textilis, assembly GCF_049901715.1. Taxonomy (NCBI): domain Eukaryota; kingdom Metazoa; phylum Chordata; class Lepidosauria; order Squamata; family Elapidae; genus Pseudonaja; species Pseudonaja textilis. Next base: position 15,809,745 of record NC_142002.1, on the reverse strand, counting down.
GTTAGACCATCTACAGTAGTGATGCTTTTCCTCTTATTGAAAATAAACACCCCAGTTTCAATGATCTGAGAAGTGTCCAAGCAAGGAAGGTCCACAGGTTCCTAAGGGAGAGAAACTTCAAGAATGGAGAGATTCCTTGAACCTTGTTCTAATAATGGACACCAAAAACTCATAACTTCTGTTGCCTCTCAGGGCCGGTTCCTCCACCCCTGACCTCACCCAAGAAATGCCCTCGACCCCCTGGCCTCTCCTCCCCACCAACCAAGCCTCTTGCCCCCTCCACGATGGCTAGTTATTGGTTGAAATGACCCCTCCTTTGATATCTTCAGTGACCTGCAGCCAGGATGCCTACGCAGGCTAGCCCTGGAGCTCAGAGCTGGCCCTGGGACCTCAGTAGTCCTGACTAACCCTTGCTAGAGTGGACTAGTTCATTCCCAGAGGCCTTTCCAGATGGGCCCGTCAGGAACAGGCTGGTAAGACAAAAAGCATATATCTCTGCCATTTGGGGCACAGTGGGTTGTTTTGTTCTTTTCTTTCTCTTTTTTTTTTTCCTTCCAACTTTCTGCAAGCTTTATTTTGGTTTTGCCCCCATCTGTTCCTTAGCAACCCAATGCATGGGCCTCCACGCTATTCACCCACCCCAAAAGCCCAAGCGACATGAAAAAACAACAGCAAACAACAACCCAGGCATTTCTCTAACCCACCTCTGGCCAACTTGGCGCATACGATACGGGCACCACAGCATGGCACTTCTTGGGCTCCCCTCGGAGCACCGATGGGTTTATCCCACCTGGGGGAGGAGAGGAACCACCTGAGGAGGCTTCCTGTCACCTGGTGGTATTAAGAGGGGTGGGTGGGAGTGCCTCCCGACCACCTTGTTTCACTCACCACACTCACCTGCTGGGGAAGGGAGGGGTGATGATGTAGTAGTAGTAGTAGCAGCAACAGCAGCACAGAACGAATTTAATTTTTTCCCCCCACCACACAGTCAACTGGCACATATCAGTCACGCTATGGACTCCGCCAGGGAAGGGGAAAAAACCCCTCCCTTGGCTGGAATCTGGAAAAAAACAATCTCCTTTCACACTCTTTCCCCTCCCTCCCTCCCTCTCTTTCTTTCTCCCCCTCCTCCCCCCAAAACGAGTAAAATTCTGACGTGGTTGACATGATGATACTGGAAAAAGGAAATGCAAACGGCCTGGGTCAATGTGTCTATTAAGAGACCGTGGAAGAAGTCACGATTGGAAGGGGCCGTCGGTGACAATATTTAAATCCGAGAGTGGCCTGACTAAGCAGCAGAATTTTACTTCTGTAGTGAAATTGGCAAACGTCGTCGGCCTTAAGGTGAGGCGGCCTCTCTCACCTTGGAGGGGAATGCCTCTTCTTAAGGCAGGGCCAGAGATAGGTGTCTTAAAACAAGATGCTTTCTGTTTTGGAACTGATTACGGGTGTGCAGAGGTAAGAAATGAACTGAAAAAGCATTGCACGGTGGGTTCAATTATTGAATTATCGTGTGTATTTAAAAGTTGTTGGGGAGAAGCTTCATTGCAGGAAGCGGGCTGGCATCAGGGCAGCTGCTTTGAAGGCATTTCAGGTCCCAAAGGTGCTTTTTTCAAGAGGCAACTGGACTTCCTTTGTTTTTCCTTTGAAGTTGTTTCACTTCTCGTCCAAGAAGCTTCTTCAGTTCTGACTGAATGACTAAATCCTTACATTCGGTCAGAACCGAAGAAGCTTCTTGGACAAGAAGCGAAACGTCTTCAAGAAAAAACACAGCACCTACGGGACAACCACGACTTGGATGAATGAGAATCTACAGAGACAGTTGTGTTCTCAGGTGCTTCGTGTGAACGCCACCAGAGCACTCCAGAGCAGCGTACCGATTGGCCAGGACAGACCCTTCTCTCATGCAGCTGCCGGAGCCACAACTGATTCCAGATGTGCGGGGGAGATGGATTTAGGAATCTGGGAAGTGCTTTTAAGCTACAGCTGGGAGGAGCCGATATGAAACCGTAACATGTTGATGGCTGTCGAATGGATCACTCCTCAGCTTTGCAGGATTGTTGGATGATCGGGAAAAAAAAGAGATTGGCAAATGGGTGAAAAATGAGACCAGCAGATTCTCATGAAAGTTCCTGGACCTTTGAACCAGAAGGTGCTTCTCAGGATCCAAAAAGGAGCCCTTGAAAAGTACCAAGTATCGATCACAAACTGATTAATGACGTCTCCTTTTTTTTAGAAGAACGAGAGCGTGGGTGGCTACGATCTTCCTGGCAGTTTGCAATAGAAATTATAAAAGTTCCTATATGAGTTATTTGCTCAAACTAAAAGTTCATTTAGGGTTGTGTTTTGACAACTACGAAGAGCTATTTAAAAACAAGTTGAGAATATGCCATTTCCCTAAACTCCAGTCCTCGCTGACTTACAGTGCTCCCTTCTAATTCAGTAAGAACTGGATTAAAAATGGAAGTAAATGTAATGTAATTCACAAGGGCTAGAGCCCCCAAATTCTTACAAAACAGACTTGGGATGTTGGAATAGTGCTTTTGTCCTAACGCAGGGGTCCCCAAACTCCACAAGTCGTAAAAGTTGCACAAGTCTTAAAGTTACCAAGTTTGGAGACCTCTGTCCTAATGAATGATGAGTTATTTTCGTAGAGTGGATTGGTTGGAATCCAGTTCCTCTTCTAATCTCTGGTTCTGGATAATCCTCTGGTCAGAGAAAGGCATTGGGGAAAGGAATCCAAGTTGGGGGAAGGAAAACAAAAATTGTGGGAGCTTCATCCCTGGAGGCTTTCAAGAAGAGACTGGCTGCCATTTGTCAGAAACGGTGTAGGGTCTCCTGCTTGGGGGGGGTTGGACTAGATGACCTCCAAGGTCCCTTCCAACTCTGTTAATCTGTTAAAGCTTCTAATTGGCACTTTTCACCCAAATGTAGAATAAGGACAGGAGCACTGATTCCAAAACTCTGAAGGTCCTTCCATAAAGAGCCATTAGATCAAAAAGATTTTTGTTCCAGCAAAATAGACTTTGGTTGAACTTTAGGAAGACGTTTTTTTACACAGTGGAACAAGTTAAGGATGGGACCAGTTGCTTGGAAACTGATGGGCTTGGAGCTCTTTGAACATTGTCCAGACAGCCAGTGGGGGGATGCTTTGATCTTCCTGTAGGAAGCAATGCATTCAAATAGGCAGCCTGCAAAGACCTCGCAGCTGTGAGACGAATATTGTGTTATTGAGCAAACCACGTTAGCTGGGCTCAAGCAAGAGAGCAGAAGAAAAGAGTTGTCATTGTAGCCATTCTATGATACCTGTTAATTTTTACTCCCCAGAGGCCCATAAATCTCAGAAAAATGCAAAGGCCAGCAACCGCATGATTACGAACTGATAAGCTAGAGGAAAAATAAAGAACAGCTGTGAACAAGGGAGCATTTACTAGCAGGGAAGCACTGATACAGATGTTTGAACGATGTTCACCCAAAGAAAAAATAACTCAAGTCATAGCAAAGTAGTGCAAAGAATTGGGAGAAAAGGAGATTCAAGGATATGATCATAAGGAATTTTTCTTTTTTAATTACCTTTTCTTTGTGTCTGGAAGAGAATTTAAGAACACTTTGAGAGACAGGTGAAATGCTGCCTAAGGAACATTCTGAGAAGAGACAGCTTAGCCCTCAACTGGAAAACGGGTGGAGAAAGAGACGGAGGAGACACTCCCCCTAGTTTCTCAGTTTGTAAAGGAGACAATGGGAGATTTGTACTTTCAGACCTGTGAGATTCTTTTATTGTAGCCTTACAATGAATCTCATTTGGTTGTGACTCCTGAAAAGCTGAATTTACCTGAGAAGGCTCTTACTTAAGCCCAAGTGACATGGAAGGGGCCTGCCAAATCACATTTGCTGGTTCCTTCTTAAGGACCACTTAAAAAAAAAACTAAATTCTTCCTTGCTACACTGGTGATCCTGCTGCATTTGTTTTTTTATTACCTGGCTGTCTTTCACCAGGTGTAATTTTCCTGCAGATGGGTTTATGAAGAATGGGTGGGATTTAGGCCTAGCGTGCTTAAAGCTAGGAGAAGGTGCAGAAAAAGAGTTGGTAAGCTATGTACTTGAACAGCCTACATGTGGAATGATGTGGTGATAAGTGTATGAGTTGGATGTAATAAGGGGAGTAGAAGATTAGGCCAGGGGTCTCCAACCTTGGCCACTTTAAGACTTGTGGACCTCAACTCCCAGAGTTTCTCAGCCAGCTTTGCTGGGAGTTGAAGTCCACAAGTCTTAAAGTGGCCAAGGTTGGAGGCCCCTGGACTAGACAACCTTGAGTGGCTGTGGATGACTTGGTATGTTACAGCTGCCCTGTTTTCAACTTTGGAATTGCCTCAAAGGTGATTTCAAGGCCCTCAGAAATATTCCCCTTATTTATAGCTAGTCTACCCTTTGAGATGTGAAGAAATTCATTATGAGGTTAGGGACAATGACAGCTTCTGCAGTCAGAAAGAATTCTTGCTACTACGAAAGCAATATAAGCCACGGGTTGATAGTTCTTTTTTGGAGAATCTTGAGCACCATTAAGCCTGGGGGACAAATGCATCCTAGGCAGAGGGTTTCTGCCTACTCTTGGTTGACCATCTTACTCGTCCCACATCACACACTCTTTATCATTCTCTCCTAGATGCGCTGGTACCCTCCTTCTGACGCTACCCAACAAGGATGGAAGTCCCGGCAATTCTGTTAGTTTTAGTGAGTATCAGGTTACCCTAGGAGTCCTGCGTGGGGTGGAGAAGACAGGAGCTTCTCTAGTGGGGTTCTTTTCAGCCAGTGGAAGGTGAGTGCCCTCTGGCTAGAAAACGGCCTGGGAAATGGGTACTCGATGCATGCCGGTGGGGCTACGATGAAAGACGTCTGGAGTTAGCCTTCATAATATGTTCTCTTGCTTTTTCCAAGAGCTGCTTTTGGTCCACATTTTCCCCTCTTGTCTCTCCATGGACTGATGCATGAAGGACGAAGGAATCTTCGGAAGCCTCTTGTCCCGGCCTTTCCCCCTCCCCCCGCCCCCGGACACCATCAAAAGTGCCGAACGTCACTTGGCCGTCTTATGAATGAAGCTATGGATTTCCCCCTCCAAAACTGTGAACGTCAAACTCCTCCGTCTCTTCCCCTTCTCCCAACTCCCACCCACCCCCTCCTGTTGCTGAGTTCCTCCTCCTGCTTACCTTTTGAGTCCTTTCAGGAGAAACTCAACCTTGTTGATACACCTGCTTTGGTGTGGGCGGTGCGTGTACGTGTACGTATGTTCCCAGCTGGGATGCTGGCACGCAGTGCGGCCTAGCTGCGTACAGTGCAATATCCAAACTTTTCTTATCCAGAACCTTGTGTATGCAGTTTTGCTGAAGGAAAGCAAAAAAGACAATTCAGTTTTGCATGTTTTCTGGCATGACTTTAAAACAATTTAACTTGGTGGGTGTGTTGAGTGTGCAGAATTCGTTTTTGGGTCTAGCATTTGTGTAACCATAGCTGTAGATCTTGGACTAACTATCGATCACTAAACTTTTTTTTTCATCTTGCTTCTGTCAAGATTTGGCTTTTGAAAAAAAACAAACAAACCCTCTCTGTCTTCTCTCTCTCTCTCTCCTCCTCCTCCTCCTCTTCCTCCTCCTCCTCCAGGGTATCTTTCCCTGTTCAGCCTTGACTAGAATTTGAAATTAAAAATTTTCTTCTCCAAAGTACGGTGCACTGGGTTTCCGGTTCATTTTGCCCTTCCCCAATTTAAGTCAGGGTTATTGGGGTGGTTTTTTGTGAGTGTGTATTGATGTTTTTCTGTCAAACCTCTATCTGTAGAACAGCTGTAAAATATTTCACCTTTTCCTTCCGCATCCTTCGGATTGGAAAGAATCCAGTCTTGCCAAATCAGCAATCCTTATGGGAATACCGAACAAAGATGTAGGAGTATTTTTGTACCATGTGTAATAAGGAAATATTTATGCATCATGCAAAGATTTTGTGTGGTTTTTGTGCAATTAATTATTAAAGAGTAAAAAAAAAAATAACTGTAATCTGTAAGATGAATTTAATGTTTAGTTAAAAGCTTGAAGAGAAAGACTTTTTTTTCCTGTAACTGATTCAGTCAGGCATAGTAACGAGAAATTGCACATATTTTTTGTTGTTGATATTTTATTGCTTGGTATTTGAAAGTCCTTTAAGTATTACCTTGAAACCATGGCTGTCTCGCTTGTATCAAGATTGTTGAATAAGTTGCTATATCCTTTGAGAATGTGAAACTGGATAATATATGAATTGTACTCAGTGGTGTGTTGGTAGATTCTTTGATGCGTGGAAGGTTTTTTTTTTCATTCTTTGCACTTACCTGGGAAAATGAGGTTGAGGGAAGAGGGTGCATTGGTCTACGGTTGAACGTGCATCTTCAACCCATCTTTAAAATTTGCCCTCTTGGAGATGATAAATCTGTATGTGATCCAATACCACCAAAGTGCTGAATGCAAAGTCTCAGAACATTTGGATAAATATTGATGTTAGAAATAGAATGTTGTTTATTTATTGATTTTAGATCCCCTCTTTCTAAGTCTTGACTTGCCTGAGAAATCGATTAAGCTGAGACACAATGGATAGCCACAAATCACTCATCTAACGGTGGATCTCAACGTGGGTTTCCTTACTCCTAGCCTTAACCACTACACCGCACTGGTTTTAAAGACCTACCAAAAGTCTCATGGAAAGTAGTTCTCCAACGAAAGACATTTACTAGTAAAATTAGGAAAGAGATTTCGAGAATAGCCATTGTCCCTCAAAAAGAATGTGAAGGATGTGTGCATGTGTTTTATTTTTATAGTTATAATGTACACTGAAGATTAAAGGGATGTGGTGGCTCAATGGCTAAGTTGCTGAGCTTGTCAATCAGAAAGGTCAGCAGTTCGGCAGTTCAAATCCCTAGCGCCGTGTAACGGAGGGAGCTCCCCTTACTTGTCCCAGCTTCTGCCAACCTAGCAGTTCGAAAGCACGTAAAAATGCAAGTAGAAAAATAGAGACCATTTTGGTGGGAAGGTAACAGCGTTCCATGTGCCTTTGGCGTTTCGTCATGCCAGCCACATGACCATGGAGACGTCTTCGGACAGTGCTGGCTCTTTGGTTTTGTAACAGAGATAAGCACCGCCCCCTAGAGCCAGAAACAACAAGCACCTATGTGCAAGGGGAACCTTTACATTGAAGATGGCATTTAAGTTCGTAGTACGAGGTGCAATGACAATAAAGTAAAGTAAACTAAAAGCATATAATCAAATTTCAAGTTGTTAGCGTCCACAAAATCATCAGTGGAGGTGCCACATCCCATGGTACTCTTCATGTCAGATAAGCCACATCTGTTCCTACCAAATTAAAAAAAAAATCAGGTATCAAACATTAAAAAAAACTATCTCCATTGGGCAAAGGTAAGTTCTATCTTCAGCACTTTGCAGTTCTCTGAAGGCTAAACATTTCAGCGGGGATGAGCTAATCAGCCATCACAGTGGAGCTCAAAATTTCTCTTAAGGGAGACGTTGAGTTTTGCCCCATTTTACAACCTTTTGTGCCACCATTGTTAAGTGAATCCCTGCAGTTGATAAGTTAGTAACTCGGTTGTTAAGTGAAACTGGCTTCCTCATTGAGGAACACTGCCACTGTCATAAATACGAGTCAGTTGTCAAGTGTCTGAATTTTGATCACATGATTATAGAGATTCCACAAAGGTCCGTAAACTGTGAGAAAGGGTCACAAGTCACTTTTGTCAGTGCTGTTGTAACTTTGAATGGCCGCTAAACAAACTGTTGGGATCAAGGATTACCTGTATACCTGAAAAAAGCGTTGAAAAAAATTCACAAACTCTCATTAAGGGCTCTCACGAGACTTCCGTTCTACAAACCAACATCAGCATTACCTAAGATTTAAACAAAATGTAGGACTCCGTAAAATATGGCTTAATATAATGGGTGATATTCTTTTCTATTTTTTTGCCAGGTTATAATGATTTGGCCCCTTCTATTTTCCCCCCGTTTAGTGTGACTTTTTTTTTAAAAAAAGTTGGCCTGTTGTTTCTTTCCTAGTTTCCAGAATATTTTGCCCTGATATACAGTAAATTGTCTTCCCTCTGTGTCTGCTGGGAGTTGGACTGTATGGAGGCAGCTGCTCCATTAAGCAGGCAACTTGGACTGTAGTCATCCCAAGCAAGCAATGCTTGATGAATAAATGATAACTTTTAGTCAAGTTGAAACAATTGCTCAGCCAACCGGCATTTTCATGGCTGCAGAGGAAGCTGCTTTATTGCTGTATTCAAGGACCTTCCTAGATTTGAACAGAGGTTGCGTGTGCTGCCATAGGGAAGTTTGCAGTAAACAGGGAAGGAAATGAATGTAACAAAAAATTACGTTTATAGACTTGCATAATCATTTTAATTCTTGTCTATCTGCACTCCGATTTAAAAAAAAAAGCAATTTGGGTCATCTTCAACTTACAACAGGAACTGAGCCTGGAATTACGGCCTCACGTGACTGGATTTCAAGTTGCAACAGGTTGTGGGTTTTTTGGTGATAGTTAAGTAGATCCATTTTCCTCAATGGGCATTTTTTTTTTCCTGGAAACGGGAAGTACAAGCTGGAAACTGACCAAAAACAAAATAGAAAATTGAAGTCACATGACCACAGGAAACAAACACCTGTGAAGGTGAGCCAGGTTGCCAGGCACCCAAAATGTGATCACACATGACCACGGGATGGTATTCAGCCACCGTAACTTCATAACCAGGTCATGGGTAGCTCGAGGGAGATTGGTTGTAACTTTGGTCGCTAAACGACATTGTAAGCTGAGGACTTGCCTGTAAAATTAACTCAATCAAAATAATGAGGAAACAAGCCCAACAGAACTCTGGTGCCATCCTCAATAGCAGCCACAATTTAGTGTCAAAAAACTCCTACCAAAGAGTTATCTCTTCACAAACATATAGGACGGTTTAAAGGCCACGGATCTTGTGTTGAGTTTTCAAATGCTGCTCTCCTTTTCAGCTGGATTTAGATTCTGTTATGTTTTTATAGTTTGTGCTCTCCTTATCTGTCGTAGCTGCATTTCCACATGGTAAACCACAACGGTTAATTTGGGTTTTCATGTCATCAGGCCCCAAGTGTGTGAACTTATCAAGAGCTAGAGGCTAGCCTGGAGGCTGTCCGTGGAACATGGAATGGCTTCCCCAAGTTCTAAATGAAGGTGGTTTCCCCAAATTTAAAGTGGCACCCATTCCAGAGGACATGCTAAGTCTTGCATGGGTGTCCTTCTGTACTTGTCGGAGCCACGCAGGGCACAAAGCTACTCTCACTAACTTGTTCCTGTAACTTCGTGTGGAAGAAGGGACCATAAGCTTGCTTTAGAAGGGAATTCCTGCCGCACTAAATTCAGTCTTTGAAGTGGGGGGCCTCCAACTGCTTCTCCTAGTAGAGTAGAGTAGAGTAGAGTAGAGTAGAGTAGAGTAGAGTAGAGTAGAGTAGAGTAGAGTAGAGTAGAGTAGAATAACTCTTTATTGGCCAAGTGTGATTGGACACACAAGGAATTTGTCTCCGGTGCATATGCTCTCAGTGTACATAAAGGAAAAATAAAATACATTCATCAAGAATCATAAGATACAGCACTTAGTGATAGTCATAGGATACTAAATAAGAAATCAAATCATACTAGGAAACAAAACAATATAAATTGTAAAGATACAAGCAACATGGTTATAGTCATAAGTGGGAAGAGATAGGTAATAGGAAGGATGAGAAGAATAATAGTAATACATAGTCTTACTAAGTAGACTTACTAAGTACTAAGTAGTTTGACAATGTTGTGGGAATTAGTTGTTTAATGGAGTGATGGTGTTTAGGTAAAAACTCTCCTTGTGTCTAGTTCTGGTGTGCGGTGCTCTATAGCGTTTTAAGGGTAGAAGTTGAAACAATTTATGTCCAGGATGTGAGGGGGTCTGTAAATATTTTCACAGCCCTCTTTTTGACTCATGCAGTATACAGGTCCTCAGTGGAAGGCAGGTTAATAGTAATTGTTTTTTCTGCAGTTCTAATTATCCGTCGAAGTCTGTGTCGGTCCTGTTTGGTTGCAGAGCCAAACTTTTGGGTGTTGACTGCAAGAACAAGAGAGAAAACAGAGCAAAACATTGTTCTAAAGCAGCCGTTGGAAGCAAAAGCTTGAGCTATTTTTCAAAACTCTTCAATGGGAAGAAGAGATCCTAAGTCTATATATCAACAAAAAAGACTATGTCATCATCTAGGGCAGTGGTAGTCGACCTGGTCCCTACTGCCCACTAGTGGGCATTCCAGCTTTCATGGTGGGCGGTAGGGGTTTTGTCTCCTACTTTATAAATCACCATTACTGTGGAACCGGTGGGCGGTTAGAGAAAATTTTACGATTAACAAAGATACAAAAGTGGGCAGTAGGTATAAAAAGGTTGACTACCCCTGATCTAGGGTTTCATGACCTTGAAGAGATGTTGGAATCAGAAGAAATCCTCAAGGGATAACAGCTTTTAACGTTTATCCACTGCATTTATGGTCAGAGTGACTGAGTCGCGCACACACTACGGCTCACAAAATCCAACCCAAACTCCATGGCAGTTTAGTGTGTTGAGCCAAGGGATGTGTAGAAGTAGGAACAACCATAAAAAGAATGACAACACAAAGATTATGGTTCCACCATGACGGTGAAGAAAAGATTCTAAAGAAGTCAATTCAACTTTGAGTTGCTTTTCTTGAGGAACATTTTCACACACATTTTCTTAACTGTGTTACTGGTCTGTTTTGCATATTGACATCTACACTAATTAATAAGCAGGTTTCTTCTTGAGAAGAATATTTTTCCAGCCCTTTATTATCTGAGCATTCTGACAGTCACCTTGTAATTTTCAATCCTTTCCCAAATAAGAGGCAACCATTGACCCACCTTGCATGAGTAGTTATCACTTGCTATCTAATCGTCTTAACTGGAAATCCTTTTTGTATGTAAAGCTCAAGTTTTGTCATTAAGCTCTTGTTTCTTCTCTTTAGAACCAGGGTGTCCAACCTTGGCAACTGTAAGACCTGTGGACTTCAATTCCCAGGATTCCCCAGGCATGCTGCCTGGGGAATTCTGGGAATTGAAGTCCAGAGATCCTGAAGGCGCCATTACTGGCCACAAATCTTAAAAGTTGCCAAGGTTGGCCACCTCTGCTTTAGAACATCCCCTTCCTGCTCCCAATCCACCACTTTTCAATGCCTGCGGATCTGCTTCTTCCTTGGTGCCTGTTTAGGCACCACATTGATTTTGGCTGAGCCATTCCCACCTCGCTGCCTTGTCAAACCAGCCATGTTCTGCAGTTCTGCTCACCTAGGCATAAATGGCCCCCAAGGGGCACTAGAGTCAAGTGTGGGACCACTATGCTCTTTGAATTATAGAGGAGATTCTTTTAATCCTGCATTAACACGGACCGACCATAAATAATTCAGAGCCCCTGTGCTTGCATAGAGTACTTGCATATGTGTGCTGCATACGCATCCCACTTTCTCAAAGTAGGTCATAGCAGCAGTAGCTGTCCTAGGAAAGATGCACTTTTCCTTCTGAATTTATCGCCAGGTGCACATAGAGCAGGCCAAAAAATGAACAAATCCTATCCTGAATTTGGATATTATAGCCAGCGTCGTACAAGACAAGAATAACTAGATTGGGCAATGGGTTATACTGAAATCTATACTATCAGCCGGAACCTGCTATTTTCCAGGTGGGGTCTTGCAACTCAATCAATCAGAAGAGTGGGAAGGGACCCTTGGAGGTCTTCTAGTCCAACCCCCTGCTCAAGTAGGAGACCCTATACTATTTCAGACAGGTGACTGCCCAGTCTCCTCTTAAAAACCTCCAGTGATTGAGAAGCCACAATGTCTGGAGGCAACTTCTGTTCCACCCCGTTAATTGTCCTCACTGTTAGGAAGTTTCATCTTAATTCCTGGTTGCTTCTCTCTTTGATCAGTTTCCACCCATTGCTTTTTGTCTTGCCTTCTGGAGCTTTGGACAATAAGTTGACGCCCTCTTCTTTGTGGCAGCCCCTCAAATACTGGAATATATGCCATGTCACCCCAGTCGTTTTCTGACATGTTCCCTGGCATTATCCAGCTGAAATTGCAATTTGGCACCAGATAGGTACAGTTTCCTCATTCCTATGTTATATTTTAGCTCTGGTTATGTCTAGAAAGAACAGGTAGCATCAATGAAAGCTAGGACGTTTCTCTTTAATCTCACCAAGCCATGGTTTGTTCAACTAGACCACGGCTGGTTGGAGTAGCACAACACTGAACCAAAATCAAACCAAATACTTAAAATGTTTTTTTGTATGTCGCACAAACCAGGCCTATGTGACCCCAGGCTACAATTGCTTAAGAGAAGCTAACTCTAGTTTCCAGCCTCAGAAAACCATGGTCTGCTGTGTTCATCCATTCCTCACAATCATTTGCTTTGTCTCACAAGCAAAATCATCCATCTTTCAACACAGATTACTGGCAGAAGCTCTTAAGGATTCACGCACAAGTCCAAGACGCCCCACATAGATTTGGACAAGTAAACTTCAGGAGGCTGAGCCATCTTTTTCTACTTTTCTATCTCTATAAACTGGTTTTTGGAACAAAATTCTAAGCTTGGCTGTGGTGCCATCTAGAGGTATATATTTCCTTTCTTTGGGAAGTGGATGAGACCTGGCATTAAATGGGCCCAATTTTTCAATGAAGAATATCAGGTGCATGGCATGAATGAAGGACATCTTGAGCTCCTTCCTCTCTGCAACACGGAGATGGGTGGATTTCAACTCCCAGAATTCCCCAGCCAGAATGGGAATTGAAGTCCGTGTATCTTTGAGACACATTTTCAGAAGTGTGGACTTCAACTCCCAGAATTCCCCAGCCAGAATGGGAATTGAAGTCCGTGTATCTTTGAGACACATTTTCAGAAGTGTGGACTTCAACTCCCAGAATTCCCCAGCCAGCTCCTTTGGAGACATCGAAGTCTGCCATTTTCCTCACCAGAAACCAAGTCCTGCTTTTGTGCAACAGGTGTAAAAGGGGGGACGAGCTTCATTCATAAAGGGACAATTTGTATTTGGTTTGGGATCACATGACGACTTTGGGTCTTTTCATGGCAGAGTGGCGGTCTTGTGTTTTGAGCCCACCTCAACATTTTGTGCTCATCTTGGTAGGAAGCTGCTACAACTCTTTAGGAATAAACCTATTCTCCAAACATCTCAATTCTCTTCTGGAAACGTTTAATGCTAATTATTGTTTGTAGAAAATAAACACAAGCCCTCACCTTTGTTGAGATGTTTGTTGTTGGCTTTGCCAAGACACGTATCAGTTTGGCACAATTTACCAAACATCTTTTATCACTCTTGTCATCAGATGCCTCGCTTCTATTTGGAAGACAAGACACACAAATCAAAGAGTTTTCACTAATGGAGGGGTCATAAGAAATTATCCATCTAACATAGACTTGTATTGTACTTTATGAGAGATTCTGAATATGGTTATTCTTTGTCAAATGACTCCTTATCTCCTGGTCTTCATGTGAAACAACGATCATCATCTTCGGAGAACTGACTGGCTGGCACTAGCCTGGGAAAACATTGGTGCAGCCTCTATATAAATCCCATATCACACTTAATATCTCAGCACTTAAATCATACTAGTTGTGCTGCACAGCGTTTATATACATACCTTTTATGGACATTCACCGCAGATATAAAATGCTTATGATCTGGCCTTTCATAAGATTTTTGATTAAGTTTCATTAAACAAAAATCAGTCAGAAAAAGTGCCTCTGGACTCCTCTTGTTCCAAAGGTGCCTTTTTCAAAAGGCAATTGGATTTTGTTTTTCCTTAAAGATGTTTCGCTTCTCATCTAAGAAGCTGAACGGAAGAAGCTTCTTCGATGAGAAGTGAAATGTCTTCAAAAGAAAAAACAAGGGACAATTTTTGGGGACAATTGTGATCTGGATGACTGAAAACCTTCACAGACCTTTAGCCTCCTCTGGATTTTTCTAACCACAAATTAACACAGTTGTCTGAGAAATATCAGTAAGTTTCACTCCTTCAAATATCTGAATAAACAACTGAGATATGCATTATGCAACAAGTGATTTGTTCCTATTCTACGTTTTCACACACGAATCTTACATAAAAGGTTTCATGTTGCTTATTAAAGCTGTATTTTCCATGTTTTATGCCATGACAGACAACCTGTGGCCCTTAAAATCTGGTATCTCAGTTGTTGAGAATAGCAAAGTTCCTTTGCTGAGAGGCACAAGATATTAAAACTCTTAGAGATATTAGTTTTAAAAGGCAAGTGTTCAATACAGCTATCACATCCACCAGCTTCGGCTCGGCGCCTTGCCATCAATCGTGAAGAAGAGGGGTGAACAAATAGGCAATAAAGCTGTTACTTTTCTGATGGGAACTTGGGACGCTCAAGGCAGTGTCTGTATGCGACGTACCCCACTTTACACCTCCAATGTTATCCCTGTACATAAATGACCATCACACCCCAATGTTGGTAACAGATGATTCCACATATCAAAAGAGTATTTATTTGCATAGTAGAAAGGGCAGGTAGGTGTAGAACTCAACATTATTCCTAGACTACCGGTACATAATTATATTCACAGTACAAATAAATCGGAATACATTTCAGCCTAGTGTCTCTACCGTTTGATGGAACACAGAATAGAAAATAGAAAAGTTGGCAACATGAAGCCTGCTCTGCACAAGCTACTGATTAGCGCAAAACAGCCGCATGTTGCCTAAGTCTCACAGCACGGCTCCGTATTAGTGGGAGGCTTGGCACTGCATGCCGTCAGCCAGCCGGTTGTAATTGGGAGTGTAGGAAGAGATGGCCACTCGCAAACAGTCGTCCAGGTGCTTGTCCGTCATCCGTGTTCTGTTCTTTGACTTGATAAATCTCCTCGTCGAGAAGACGGACTCACACTGGTAAGTGGACCCAAAGTACGACTTGATCTTTGCGACCGTCTTCCTTAACAGAGGGAATTTTTGGGCGTCCACTAGGTTCCAAAAGTTGGCATGACTCGCGTTGGACTTCAGAATGATGTCGTTCTGAAGGCCCACTATCTCCATCTCGACCTCTTCCACCAAGGCCTGGCACAGTTCCCCGATGGCCGCGGCCGTCTCCGCGACATCAATCGGGCTGAAGGGGTTTTCAAAGAAGGACACCACCGGCTCGATGCTGGTGAATTGCTGGAAGCGGGCATGGAATTGTTCCTCTAAAGTCTCGAGGTAACTCACGAAGGGCGCGTTGTTGAAGTCGCTGTCCCCGACCACTAGCTTCATGGAAGGGAAGGGAAGGAGGGACTTCACCTGCAGGTGCGACTTCCACAACCTCAGTTTGCCTTTGAAGGCGTGGACGGAAGAGATCATCCCGGAGAGATGCTTCTCATTTCGGTGCAGCTCAATATTCAAACTGTTGAGCTCTTGCATCAAGTCCGCGAGGAACGCTAAATCCACCAGCCAAAACCGATCATCCAGCTGTTCCACATACTGATCTTTGGTTTTTAAAAACGCCTTTATTTCATCCCTCAGGGTTAAAAACCTGGCCAGGATCTTGCCTTTGCTGAGCCACCTGACCTCCGTGTGCAGGATCAGGTCTCCGTACTCCGTGTCCACATCCTTCAGGAGGGCTTTAAAGAGCCGATGTTGCAAAGAGACGCCGCGGATGGAGTTTATGATTTTTGTAACCACGTCCATGACGTGTTTGAACTGCAGGACTTTGGCACACAGTGCCTCTTGGTGGATAATGCAGTGATACGAAATGAACTTGGGAAAAGCCTCGTCCTTCTGGCAGTGGGCAATGAACCCGTCCAGGCTGCCCACCATGGCTGGTGCCCCGTCGGTCGTGATGGAAGAAAGCTTGTGAAGAGGCAGGTTGGTTTCGGTGGCGTAGTTTCTGAACGTCAGGAAGATATCCTCACCCCTCGTTTTCCCTTTCAAGGAGAGGATTTTGAGCAGCTCTTCCTTTACTGCCAGATCGCTGAAGACGAGCCTCACGATCATGGCCAGCTGGGATGTGTCGGTTATATCGGTGGACTCGTCCAGCTGCAGGGAGAACCAGAGGCACTTCTGCAGGTCACTTTGCAGCTGGTACTCCAAATCGTTCGAGATGGATTGGATTCTGCGAGAAACGGTGTTGCCGGACAACTGGAGCTTTTGTATCGCGGTCAGGATCTCTTTCTTATTGGAGAAGCCTTCGAAGATCGAGTCGGCGGCCGTCAGGAACACCTCTTTCAGCAGCTCCCCGTCCTCAAAGGGCTTGTTTCTTTTAACCAGCAAGCTGGCAATTTTGAAAGAGGCGATGGTGGTGTTCTTGGAGTGGACCACGGGCTTGGTATAAACGGTCAGCTGGGAGGCAAATTTGGACTTCATCTCTTTCACTTTCATTTTGCGCAGCTCGGAGTCCAGGGGGTAGTTTTTGGCGAAGGTGCCGTGGTTTCTCTCAAAGTGCCGCTGGACGTTGTGCTTCTTTGCCACCGCGACCGTGGACGAGCAAATTAAGCACACTGATTTGCCGTTCACGTCCATGAAGCAGTACCGTTCCTCCCATTCTTTATGGAACAGATACGTCCTTTGTCTTTTACTGGCTGGCTCGCTTATTTTTGCAACTAGAAAGAAGACGAGAAATAAATCACGGTAGTTCAGCGTCTGCTCGTCAGCAAAGACATTTTTAAAAGTTTTTTTTAATTATACTCCCTGAGCAGGTGGTGTGATGGAGTGTAGTCTGGATTCCCAGGAGGGAGGGGCTTCCTCCCAGAAATCAAGCAGAGGTTGGAATGCCTGGGAGCAGGAAGAAGGCTAAAAGAGCCCCTCCCTAGCAATTCGCAAGATATATCTCTAGTTATGCAGCTATAATCTGCTTTAGTCTGGCAAGATTCTGTCTGTCGGCAAACAGCAATAAAGAAACTACTCAGAAGGGACTCCAGGTGTCGTTCTTGGGACCTAAACACAGCTGCCATCTTGCCTTTCAGCCCCTCCCTTCCCCATCACTCATTAATGGCATTCCATGCTCAGCAAAACCAGGACATTGAAGAGAACTCCTTCCACACGCTAAACATATATATATACTTTCTACCCAAAGAATTGTAAACATCTTCTTCACACCAGATTTGAACACCAGCACTGCGGTGGTGCAGTGGTTAGAATGCAGGACTGCAGGCTAACTCACTGCTCACTCCAGGAGTTCGATTCTGACTGGCTCAAGGTTGACTCAGCCTTCCGTCCTTCCGAGGTGGGTAAAATGAGGACCCGGATTGTTGGGGGCAACAGGCTGACTCTGCAAACCACTTAAGAGAGGGCTGGAAAGCACTGTGAAGCGGTATATGAGTCTGTAAGTGCTATTGCTAAATAAGCAGTGACCCAGCATTCGGCACTTACTATTCATCTTCTCTATTTTTTCTTGGACTGCATTTTGATGGAAGTTGCTGCTCTGCGAAGCGGAGCACTCGTTCAGTTCCATCATCCTTTTCCGATTTGGTACTGATTTTCTCCTCTGCTTCTCCCTCTTTTTAATGCCGTCTCCTTCTGGCAGCCCCAAGGATGGGCCTCCTTTTCTCTCGGCCGCCCACTTATCAGCTTCTGCAGTGAACACAGGAACCTAGTAAAAGCTCTTTGGGGAAACAGAGGCACTAACCCAATCCCGTTAACGCACGCTGTGTTCAGGATTGTCTTGTTAGGAAGAGAGGAGCTCACCAAAGGCAGCCATTAGTCCACGGTCTTGCTCCACGGCTTGCTTGCGGAAAACTTTCTGGCCAGGGTCTGGCAGGATCCCTTCCTTCTCGGTGACCTGAACAGCTACATCCTCTGTCACCACTGTGCCCTGAAAAAGATTAATAGGAAGTTGAGTCACTATAGCAAAATTCAATGGCTAGTTCACCATTGGGGTGGAATCGTGATTAGGATCCTGTATTGGTTTGTGGGAATGACGTGGAGGAACGAGGGGAAGAGATGCTACCCAGGGAATGATCAGATAATAGGAGAAGGAGCCCTCAACTGCTTAAGGGGCAAAGGAAAAAACGGAAAAAGCACCTTCTCTAATCTATACCTATAAAAGCGAAATACCACTCAAGCATCATCACAAAATCTCCAGGACCGTAAAGCCTACAAACTTGAAATTTGGCACCTATGTTCCTCTTGGCTTCTAGGTGCTCATTATGAAAGGATTTTTTGAAATGACCATCAGAGCATTAGTATTTCCTATATTATTATTAAGACGCTCTGATGCTAAGGAGTTCTACTCCCACCTGAAAAGAAATCTCTTCCAAATGCAAAACACAAGCAGGAGAGAGGAGTTTCAGTTTCAGTCTTAGTTTCACAGCACTAAGCAGCTTTAGTACAGAACAGTTGAGCTAAGCCACGCCCAGGCTCCTTGCTGTCTCCTTGCTCACACAGCAAATACTGTTTCACTTTACAAACAGCCCTCAACTCTCTCACATACTGACAGGATGCTAACCAGATGAATACCGATGGATCCTGGTAGGCAGAGGCAGAATTCCCACCCACCCCCTTATTTTCCTTCCCAAAAACTAAGCCCAATCACATAGTTTCGTAGCGAAGCATGGGTGTCCAGTTAGTATATCAGACTGTTAAAGGTGACTGTGGGAGATTTCAGACTTACACGTTAGCCTTCCCAAGTAAACCAGACAAGGAAACACAACCACATGAATTAATTCTACTATACGGTAGGGCTGCATTAGCAGAATCTTGCACAGGTAGATTCAAAGGTGGGGAGCAGAGGTGATATTCAGCAGGTTTGGATCGGTTCTGCAGAACCGATAGCAGAAATTTTGAGTAGTTCGGAGAACCGGCAAAACCTCCACCTCTGACTGGCCCCGCCCCCATCTCTTCTCCGCCTCCCACTGAGTCCCAGCTGATCAGCTGGGTCTTCCTTGGTTGCCCTGCCAAGGGAGAACGGAGCTGGAAAGCAGGTTAGTGGGGTGGGGAGGGAATGGGGATTTTGCAGTAACCTTCCCCTGCCACGCCTACCAAGCTACGCAGCCACGCCCACAGAACACCACGCCCACCAAGCCACGCCCACAGCCGATCAGCTGGGTCTTCCTTGGTTGCCCTGCGCAGGAGAACGGAGCTGGAAAGCAGGTTAGTGGGGTGGGGAGGGAATAGGGATTTTGCAGTAACCTTCACCCTGCCACGCCTACCAAGCTACGCAGCCACGCCCACAGAACACCACGCCCACCAAGCCACGCCCACAGCTGATCAGCTGGGTCTTCCTTGGTTGCCCTGCGCAGGAGAACGGAGCTGGAAAGTAGGTTAGGGGGGTGGGGAGGGAACGGGGATTTTGCAGTAACCTTCCCCTGCCACTCCCACCAAACCACGTCCACACAAACAGTAGTAAAAAAAATTTTTGAATCCACTGGCGGGAAGGCTAAGCGAAAAATGGGGGCGATCAACCTGCAATTCTCTCTCCCCACCTCCGCAACAGCCACCACACTTTCCCCTACCTGAGTCTGTTGTGTGCTTGTTATGTCTCCTCCGCCACAAAGAGAGGTTGACTGGGCACGTATCACCGACATCATTTCATGCCCTGGAAGAAACCAAAGGTGACCCAGGCAGTCCTTGACTCACAAAGCAGTTCATTTAGTAACCGTTCGAACGGCACTGAAAACGAAGTGACTGATGACCGTTATTCACACTTATGACCGATGCAGCATCCCTAGGGTCACGTGATCAAAACTTGGATGCTTGGCAACGGGCTCGTCTTTATGACGGTTGTAGTGTCCCTGGATCACTTTCTGACAAAGCAACGTCAGAGCCAGGCTCCCTTAACAACCGTGTCGCTCACTTAACAAAGGGAGGGCGGGGGGGCTTTGCCTAACAACCACGCAAGAAAACTCGTCAAAATGGGGACAAACTCAACGCACGTTTCCACTCTGCAACGTAAACGTCAGGCTCAGTTGTGGTTGTCATGTGAGGACTACCTGCCCACCTTCAGGCTGAGCCACCTGTCTGTCCTCACCTTGTAGGATGGAGGTTGCATCCCCTTCGTGTTTCATCCACCTTCGCAGAGCGCTCTGTCGGGCATCTGAGGAAGTCTTGAAGGGCTCGGGAAAGTTGGGCCCCGATTCTGTGTACTGAAACATAGAACAAAGGGGTGTGTGTGTGTGACATGGTTAGGAACCCCACTGTCAGCGTTCCAGCAACCTTCCATTCCGCCCAATAACTTCTCAAAAGTTCCGTTTTTATTTGGATAGTTAAACTGGCACATCTGGGGAAATCCCGAATCTGAAAGTTCCGGGCTTCCTTACAATAAGTAAAAACTACAAAAAAATCCACCCCCTGCACCTATCAATCACATCACATGGCCCAATCACCGTCCCTCCCAAGTTGAGACTTCCTCTCACTTAGGCGCAACACCACCTGACCTTGAATCAGAAAAAGAATGTTATTATGTCTAAACTAGATATACTCCCATAAATTCCCCCCTCCCGCTTTCCCAGGCTAGAGATGTGGCAGTGCGGGAGCATCGGATCTCAATATGGCTTCCAAAGCTGACACCCATCACATGTACCCACGTGGAAAAGAGAACCAGAACGTTCTCAGCAACTGAGAAGGAGGCCCCTTGGATCAGGGCCACAGGTGGTCTTCAGCAGGTTCTGACCAGGTTTTGGAGAACAGGTAGCGGAAACTTTGAGTTAGTTTGGAGAACCATCCAACCCCATCTATTCTCTGCCTCCCATCGAGTCCCAGCTGATCGGCTGGGTCTCCTTTGGTTGTCCTGCACAGGAGAACGGGGCTGGAAATCAGGTTAGTGGGGCAGGGAAGGAATGGAGATTTTGCAGTATCCTTCCCCTGCCACGCCACGCCTGCCACGCCACGCTCACAGAACCAGTAGTAAAAAACAACAACACCTGAATCCCACCCCTGATCAGGACCAAAGGTTTTTACCTGCTGTTCTTCTTGTTTCTTGTCTTCAGCCTGGGTCAAGAGGAAAATTTCCGCCAGGGCTACAGCTTGGGAACTGGTCTCTGCTCCGCATTCCCGGACCCACTTCTGCATCTCCGGGGGAATGACAGCCAAGAATTGCTCCAGGATGAGCAGGTCCAAAATCTGGTTCTTGGTGTGTTGCTCTGGCCTGAGCCACAGATGGCAGAGGTCGTGGAGCTTCTTACAGACCTCCCGAGGCCCCTTGGCATCCTGGTAGTGGACCTGCCGGAAACACTGACGATGGACTTCCGGGCGAAGCCCCCAGTTTTCTCCACTGCTCCCCGACTTGATGGTCTCAGGGTCCCTTCCCGCTTCTGGACCAGCTGCGTTTTGCTCATCCATCCTTGAGATGTTTTTTGGCCCCCGACAGGACAGATGACCTTGCTAGGATGCCAATTACAGTCACCAGGGACAATGATGGCTCTGACTGATAAGGGCTACCACACGTTCTGTAAAGTCAAGACCATGGAGTGTCATTGCAAAGTTGGTTCTTCTTCCGGGAGGGAAAGCATTTTCCCAGCCAAGGTTGGGTAGCTATCAAAGGAACCAGAGGGAAATCCATGTGTCAATTCATAAAACATTCCTATGCCTGTTTTAGTAGTTGCCATTAAAAAAGGGGGGGGGAGGGGGTTAGGAAGGACATCTGGAAGAGCAATTCCAACTCTTATCTTTAAAAGATTGCAACTAAAATACCAGTTTTTGCCCTCAAATATATTAAATTGGACAGCATGAAAGATGACACCCAGTCCGTGAAGGTGCTCAATTGGAGAATCTGGTTTAGGAGACCCCCCCAGGGAGGAGAGTAAATTATGTACGCCAGAGTTCGCTGCGTGCAGCGCAGTGCCAGGATGTCGCCTCTAATGAATCCTTTGAAGTTTTTTGAAGTTTGGCTCAAGAATCATGATTTAATTAGAGCGATTGCTGGAATCCTGCTGAATGAGCCTCCCTTTTGGACATCAAATTTTTGATCTCTCCGTTTATTTATTAGGTACGTCACACAGTACTCTTTCCCAAGGATTTTGGAGGGTGGAGTAAAGGGGCCCTCAGCAGTGCGAGACAACAAGGCAAACTCTCAACCGTTTTATCCTGTAAAAACGAGATGGTTCTACTCTTGGCAACTCTTAAGACTTGCGGACTTCAACTCCCAGAATTCCCCAGCCAGCATCCTCCAAAAATGTGATCCGGTTTTAGCGGGGAGACGTAGCCTTAGTCCAAAACCACACAACTTCCCATCTGCCTTCACAGAGTGACTGCAATCCCCTTTTTCCTCTACAACAAGATTACATTCCATTTACAAACACTCATTTAGTGACCGTTCCTGGAGTGGTGTGGTGGCCTAGAGGTGGAGCTCTCGCCTCACAGTCAGGAGGCTGGGAGTTCGATCCCAGGTAGAGGCAGATATTTGCACAATGAAAATATATCTGCAGAACAAAACTCCTCATTGGCAACAGGGAGGGCATCCGGCCAGTAAATACTCCGCTAGCTCCATTCAGTTGCCCAGACTCCACCTGGCAAGGGATTATGGGGGCCATTAAAAGATGATGTGACTTAGCGACTGTTCCAGTACAATGGCACTGGGAAAAGTGACTTTATGACCCTTTTTCACACTTACAAATATTCTCGCGGTCACCTGATCAAAATTTGGAGGTTTGGCAATTTATGGTGGTTGCGGTGTCCCGGGGTCCTGTGATCACTTTTTGCGACCTCCAATGGCCAGGTTCACTTAACAACTGTTACTAAATCCACGCAACGATTCACTTAACAATGGCGACAAGAATAGCCATCCAATGGGGGCAAAGCTCACTTAACAACTGTCTCGCTTAGCGACAGGAATTTTGGGACTCGATTGCGGCCGTACGTCGAGGACTACCTGTAGTTCTCTGCGGGATCCAAGAGAAGAGCTGCAAAAAACGAACGCCAGCCCAACTCCCATCCGTCAGCACCCCATACAAAACAGACATCCTCTTGGGTTCCTTCCACGGGACATTTGCTCCTTCAAGACCCCACCCACCCCATGCACAAGAGAGAGGGGGAATGGCACGGGGGTTGCAAGGGGACGCCCCCTTCAAGGGGGCGCCCGCCCCCTTACGCTCCAGGGGAAAGAGAAGGGCTGCCCTACCTGCCTTCATTGTTCTCTCTCTCTCTCTCTCTCTCTGGTCGAACAATACCTGGATGCTGACCTACCCCTCCCTCTTTTGGCTCTGCAGAAGGAAGGAAGCAGGACAGCAGGACGAAGCCCCCTCCCCACCAGCAGACCCCGCCCTGCCCTTCTTGTTTTGCTTCTTTGTAAAGGGGAGGGAGGGAAGGTTAAGTTCGAGCCTGGGCATCTCCCTTCCCGGGGGAGGGGAACCCCACCACCCACCGTCTCTGCAGCGCTGGGAGACACCGCCCCCCAACCTCTCTGCAAAGCTGGAAACTCACCCAATTCTCTCTCCCACCCCCAAAGGGGTCTCGCAATGCAAAGCTCCGAGCAGGGGGCGAAAAAGGCCACTCCCCCTTTTTCCCCACCTCCCCCCCCCCCCCCCCCGGTTGGAAAAGGCGGAGCAGGAAGAGCCCTGGGCGGGGAGGATCGCTTGCAAGGCAAGGACCCCCGCCCCCCCGCCACACCGTCCCTCCGCCTTCCCGCCCCAGTTTGCTTCCTCTCTAGGAAGGCGGCTCGTTTCATTTGACCCTTGCAAAGCCACGAAGAGGATGCACCCCCCACCCTCCACCCCCGTTTTTTTTTTGCAAAGCGGCCCAGGATACAAACATCTGGGCACCGCTGGGCGGGCGTGGTCGATGCGTGGAAAGTGCAAAGACGTGCAAAGTTGCAACGGACGCCCACCCCCACTCCCCGCCCTCAGGTGCATCTTTTGCTTCTCACGGGGGGGCAATAAAAAGCCCCCCACCCGCCGCCATCCCTGCTGCAGGGAGGCGCCTCGCCTCGAAAGCGCGAGCGAGGCTGGGCTGCGGCAGGGCCGCCAATGGGTTAAAACCAACGACGGTTGATTTCCTAGAGAGGAAAGGAAAGGAAAAAGGAAACAGGAAGGAGAAAGAGAGAGGCCTCTCTAGGAAGCAGGCTCCTCCCAGAAGATGGCTTGGGGGTGGGTGGGAAAGGCGCCTGCGCGGCCGCTTCTGCATGCTGGGACTTGCAGCTGGTGAGCCCCGGGGTTTTGGGGGGGGCTGGGGGGTGGGGTGGGGGGGAGAAGGGCGGCCTGGGGCTGCAGGGGCGAGCTAGGAAGGCGGCCCAGAAAGTAGAGGAGACCCCCAGGCTGCAGCCCTTGCGGGGAAGGGGCTTTTCAGCTCAGCCCCGTAATTCTTTCCAAGGAAAAATAACGGGTCTTGCAAGTAAATGAACAGATTAACACTTGCAATGAAAGAGCAGGAACAAACTGAACATTATCAGATGTGAGGATTCTTTTATCCATGGCTAGAGTCAAAAATAGGAAAGCTAGAACTGATTAATTAGGCCAGTGGAATACAGAAAAATACCTTAATAGAATTGAATACGTTAAGAAGAGGAATGCTATAGTAATGGAAATAACTTTTTCCTTTACCATTACATCTTACTCTTACTATAAATCAATATCTTTTATCCTTACATCTCAATCTTCTCCATGGTATATTTACATATTTCCTCATTCTTTTCCTAATTGCCGTTTTATTTTATTTTATTTTTTATTTCTAAACCACGCATATCAGGCCCTATAATAAATTGAATCTTCTCTGTCTTTTATAAGTAAATACATATACTGAATAATGTGAGGAAATGCAAAAGATGTATTGATGTTGATAACAATGTATAAAGTTTTGTTTTAGGCTTTTTTAAAAAATTTGGAAAATTAATAAAAAATTATTTTTTAAAAAAAGGAAATAACTTGTATACCAATAGGATAAGAATAGAGAATATTATTAAACTAATGAATATGTTGTTGTAAAATATAATTGTTAGAGCACAAGATATTTGTATCCAGACGACACTCCGTTAAATAGAAGATGGATGTATTTTAAATAAAATAACAATAATTAAAAATAATAATGTTCTTGGTTGGTATGCATGGGAGAGTGGGGTGCGCTTGGCCTTGAAACATGGCCAGAAAAGCCTGCAAACCCACCCACCCCCCAGTCTCCACTTTGCATAGCAATTCTGAAGAATGTGGTCCACGGAGGTTTAAACTAGGCATAATCTTGGCTCCTTTTAAGACCTGTGGACTTCCAGAATTCCCTTGCCTGGATGGCTTGGCTGGGGAATTCTGGGAGTTGAAGTCCACAAGTCTTCAAAGGGGCCAAGGTTGCTCTCTCCTCCAGGGCTTAAACCGGGGGTCTCCAAGCTTGGCAACTCCTAAGACTTGTGGACTTCCAGAATTCCTCAGCCAAATTTAAGACTTTCCACAAGTCTTAAAGTTGCCAAACTTGGAGACGCCTGCTTTAAATCATACAGAAGAGAAACTGGTGTTTTTCCCGAAGATCTTTCCTTTTATATATCTTTTATGGACACTGAGAGCATTTGCACCAAGACAAATTCCTTGTGTGTCCAATCACACTTGGCCAATAAAGAATTCTATTCTATTCTATTCTATTCTATTCTATTCTATTCTATTCTATTCTATTCTATTCTATTCTATTCTATTCTATTCTATTCTTATTGTACCCTATGACTATCATTAAGTGTTGGACCTGATGATTCTTCACTCTTGACAAATGTATCTCTTCTCTTATGTCCACTGAGAGCATTTGCACCAAGACAAATTCCTTGTGTGTCCAATCACACCTGGTCAATAAAGAATTCTATTCTTAAAAAAAAAAAGTTTCATATGTTTATACGGATGCGTATTTTGTATGTAAAGCTGGTGAGCAACTTCCTTTTTTCTTTTTTAGAGTCACCTGTCTTTTGAAAAAGTTGTGCGTTGCAGAGATGTGGATTTTGCTGAATCTTGAGCAGAGTTCCTGACAGTCTAGTTATGGAAGAGAACTTTGGGGTTATGAGCCCTATTGGTAAGTTTCCCCGTTTTCTGAGGTTTTAAGAATCAGAATGCTTTGCACAATCTGCTTCATGACTTTGTATTTTTTCTTTTGGTGTATCAAAAGATTATGTGGCATGGCTAATTAAAACGTTTGTTTTTCCGATTAATGCAATTCTGCAGTCATCGGTTACAGTAATTGAAAGTCACCCCAAAGATTAAAAGCACAATGCAGTGATTTATCAATGTTAGATTATTAAACCCTTAAGAAACAGTAAGAAGTATCATGAAATCCTAGAAATTGGGATTTAAGAAGCACTTTTTCTGACATTGCTGAATTGGCCAGAAATGATATGTTAAAGTAATGAAAATTTAATAGCTGATCAGCTGCTGTACTGAGGATGAGTCAGGGTGCTGCCGCTTTAAGAAGCTGTCTATATAAGGGAGGCCATGTGAGGGTTTCTCTCACCTTCTATCTCCACTGTAGTTCTCATGTAGAGTTGAAGATTGCTTGCTTGTCTGGTATTTGCCTACCGTGTGTATGTATGTATGTATATAGTAGTCTTGTATATAAATCACTGTTAAAAAACAAAGCCTCTGTGTCCTGTGTTTTGTTCCTGGGCTGTCTCACAAATAGTAGCCAAGCTATAAACACTCTGACATGATACTACAATGAGGAATAGCTAGCTCCATTATTTGTAGTAAGAGTAAAAAAATAGAGGATACTGTAAAATTTGCCTGCCAAAATATAAAAACTCGAAAGATTGACTGTGTGACATCTTATAGTTATTCTGATGGTGGAATTATTACAGAATAATGACCCCTCGTCTTCGAAATAAAAAAGACAAAACAGTGGAAAGCTCAGATGGTAAGACAAATTTAAAATACAATTTTCCTGTTTTCGTTACAGAAGCTAGCCGTTCAGAGATGGAGAATAAAGCAGAACCGTGTGTTTTGGACACAGAAAAGAAGGGAGATGAAAAAAGGGAGCCTCACAGAAGGAAAACTTCTCCCTCTCTGGCCCAAAATCACCCTGGTCAGTTTGCCCGTGTGGGGAAAAACAAAGCGAATGAAAAGAATACCTTCCTTCAGCGCCAGAAAAGTTTCCATTCGGACTCCAACCTCATCGCTCACTGCACCAGCTACGTCAAGGAGCAGCCGTTTAAATGCGAGAAGTGTGGAAGGACTTTCAGTTTGAACGCACACCTCAGCGCCCATCGACGGATGCACACGCAGGAGAAGCCCTATAAATGCGCCCAGTGTAGCAAGAGCTTTGATGCGATGACCAGCCTCACCTGTCACCAGAGGAGCCACACGGGGGAGAAACCCTATACGTGCTCCGAGTGTGGGAAGAGCTACACTTC
This sequence comes from Pseudonaja textilis, assembly GCF_049901715.1. Classification (NCBI taxonomy): domain Eukaryota; kingdom Metazoa; phylum Chordata; class Lepidosauria; order Squamata; family Elapidae; genus Pseudonaja; species Pseudonaja textilis. The sequence continues at coordinate 15,782,412 of NC_142002.1, read as the reverse complement.
CAGCACCAGCATGGCTTACCATCAAAGGACGCATCGCGGGGAGAAGCCCTACAAGTGCTTGGAATGTGGCATCGGCTTCAGCCTGAGCACGAGCCTCATCTCTCACCAGCGCATCCACACGGGGGAGAAACCCTACAAGTGCCTGGAGTGCGGGAAGAGTTTCCGCGTGAGCACGAGCCTCACCTCCCACCAGCGCATCCACACGGGGGAGAAACCCTACAAGTGCCTGGAGTGCGGGAAGAGCTTTTGCGTGAGCACCAACCTCACGTACCACCAAAGGACGCACACGGGGGAGAAGCCCTACAAGTGCTTGGAGTGCGGGATCAGCTTCTGCCTGAGCACCAGCCTCACATACCACCAAAGGATCCACACGGGGGAGAAGCCTTACAAGTGCCTGGATTGCCAGATGAGCTTCCGACGGAGCTCGGATCTCAACACTCACCAGAGGATTCACACGGGGGAGAAACCCTACCAGTGCACGGCGTGTGGAAAGTGCTTCCGGGTCAGCTCCAGCCTCACTTCCCATCAGAGGACACACACGGGGGAGAAGCCGTATACCTGCTCGCAGTGTGGGAAGAGCTTCCGGAGAAGCACACACCTCAACGCTCATCAGAGGACCCACCGTGTGAATCCTTCCTCTGGCTACGTCTGAAGGCAGATCTCATTGAGGAACCCAAACACCCCAACAAGTCCTTTGAATGTGTGGAACGAGGTTAATTTGTAGCGGACCAAATGGAGCACATTAATGTTCTGGAACTAGGATTTTTTTTTAAAAAAATACTTCCTTTTCATCTCCTTTGTCCGGATGTTTTAGTGGCTGGCTTCTACGTCTCCTTTACTTTCGTTCTGTAAATGTTGAAGCCGGATTAAAACTTTGCGTAACTTTAGTGCTGAATTGTTATACAAGGGGACAAATTAAATCTTTAGTTGTCCTTTGCTCCTCAGGTAGATGCTGAAACTTGCTAATTCTGTCTTTGGAGTATTCAACTGTTATCCCCATGTCACGGCTTTCCTCTCGGATGAGTAGATGGCTGCGGTGGGGTCGCATGAGAAACTCATCGCCTTAATGGGCAGTTTCCGGGATGCAGGGCCACCGCACAGAATTCCGGAAAATAAAACCTGCACATCTGGAGGAAGCCAAGTCAGAAAGTTCTAGTATAGGACCAGAGAGAGGTTACTTTGATCTTAAGAACTACCGTGTTTCTCCAACACTACGGCCTCCCCCAATAGGAAGACCCAGCATGTTTTCTAGGCATGAAATGAAATTAAGCCCCTCCCCCCCCCAAATTTAGGCCTAGTTTAAAACATGCAAAATGGGGGGAAGGGTGGGGGGACTTGGCGTTAGGAGCGCCCCGCGGGCAGTTCCTCGCCACCAGCCGCTCCTAACGGGTGATCATGGCGAAGCGCAGAGAGCTCCCTACTCCCACCAAACACCTTTGCTGCAGACCCAAGACCTTTGGCACCTGCCGCTTTCCCTTCTGCCCATTCCACCACGTTTGAGCTGCCGCTTCTGTGTTTGGAGCTGCCGCTTCTGTGTTTGGAGCTGCCGCTGTGTTTGTAGTGGCGGTGGTGCTCCAAATGGCAGTGGTGCTCCAAACAGTGGCAGTGCTCCAAACGCAGAAGCGACAGCTCTAAACGTGGCAGTGGTGCTCCAAACGGCGGCGGCAGCTCCAAACACGGAAGGGGCAGCTCCAAACGTGGTGGCGGAATGGGCAGAAGGGAAAGCAACAGTGGCAGATGCCAAAGGTCTTGGGTCTGCAGGAAAGGTGCTTGGTGGGGGTAGGGAGCTCTCTGCGCTTCACCATGATCACCCGTTAGGAGCAGCTGATGGTGAGGCTGCCCGCGGGGCGCTCTGGATGAGGATGCAAGGGGAGGGAATTACAGATGGCCTAGCCGTTTTTTCGGGCTCAAAAAAAATAAGGCCCGGCCTTATTATGTGAGAAACATAGCATGTGTCTAGGTAGACGTTTGACAGCTTGTCTGTGGGAATTGTCTGTTGAGATATGGGCACATGTTTCTGAGAGGCTGGGCACTTCTCCATGACCTCTGAAAATCATGGAGCACAGGCAGAGTGCCAGATTATTATGAGTCCCATCAAGGGTTATTCCTATCCTCAGAAAGGAGCCGAAAAAAGAATGGTCAGGTCGATGTTGATACTGGGGCAAAATGTTTAACAAATCATTAAGCAGTCCGCTTGAGTGCCTTTAATGCTAAAACATCTTGCTTTGGCAGGGGTGTTCCTCAAGAATAATTTGAGTTCTATCATTACAATTTTATAATCTTGTTATAAAATTCGGCCATGGGAATGCGACAGACAATGGGGGTCTTTATTCTGCAAAGCATTTGATAAACCATCCTGTGGCAAATTTAAAATTTGTGGACTTCAATTCCCAGAATTCTTCAGCCAGCATGCAAAAAGCAGCCGAGAGCTTGGGGGGAACCCCAAGATACATATTCTAAAACCCTATGGATATAGGATTCGCTTGGTAGGGGCCTGCTGCGTTACATCTAACCAATACTGACTTAATCAACAAATCAAAGTTAACACAAACGCTGCTTAGCAGATACAGGAATGCAACCAAATTCTTACTCTATGGTACAACACTTAGCTGGAAGACACAGGTATTTGAAATGATACAAGTCAAGGTGTTGTTTCTACATATTTATTGTAAAAGTGACAATGCGGAAATGGCTTTAGATGGCGCCTCTTGGAGTTTTGAAGTTCATCCCTACGGTAGGCTGTGTGACCTGCAGGTTGGACAGGCTGCCAAAGTCCTGCGAATAGAAGAGAGAGCCAAGACTTAAGGAGATCCCTGGGGCAAGAGCCGAAAAAAGTATCTTTTCACTCAGGCTAAATTATCTACTTGAAACCAGCTGGGTGATCTTTGAGGGTCAATTTCCTTGGTGTGCGAAAATAAATTGCAATCATCATGCATTCCCCAAAGTATTCTAGTGATTTGCCAAGTTATGTTAGCTTTATCCCCTATAATCTGCCTGGCTTTTAAACACGATACTATATAATAATATTGCCTGCCTGCCCCCCCCCCTCCAACCTTTCAGAACTACTACCAAGTGGGGTGATTTTTTGGGGGAAGGATGGGGGCAGAGGGCATCTTCATGTCTTAACTCCTGATGACTGCCTGGGATAAGTTCATGCAGTTTTATGGGTAACATTTTCGGAAGTGGTTTGCCATTTCCTTCTCCCTAAGTGTCAAGGGAGGAGCTGGCCTGAAGTTTCCCAGCTGGCTTCATGCCAAGGTAGAACTAGAACTCACAGTTTCCCAGTTTACACCCTGTTGTCCCTAACCAACCCACACTGATTCTCCTGGGTATTTTATTTTAGCTTAACTTTCAGACCCTTAATCCAGCCACTTGGTTTTTAGAAAAGCAATCCTGTGGGCAGCCACCCCAATGCCCTACTCACCAGCAACTTCAACATTTCCTTGGTATCTGGATCCACTTCAATGATCTCCTGATCCAGGGCAGAGACCTGAAGAAGAAGAAAAAGGAACCGATTGGCTTGGTGGTAACAGGGGCCCAAGAATTATGAGTCAAAACACAGCAATCGTGTGATGTATACATTTATCATAAACCCCCTTCCTGCAGGCAGCCTGAGATTGTCAGCAAGATGCTTCGAGAAATATGAGCAAGAAAAGGAGTTAAAGCAGAACTCAACCAAAACTCTATGCAGATACAATTGTGGCATGTTTACAGCCTTCCCTAACCTATTACCCCCCAGATATTCTGGAGAGCATGTCCAGGAACGTCAGTTTGGTGCCAACAGTCCTGATGGACAGGAATGATCGGCTCCTAATCCTAAAACTTTTGGAAGAGGGAAACTTGTTGAGGAAGGCTGACACACATACACCAGAATAAATATATTCTCCATAAAAACTACTGTTACAGAGCGAAGCACTGGGCATCAAACACAAACCGATCCTCAATAAGATTATATATTCATTTGGTGTATCCTTTATTCTCAGATATTCTAACCAGTAAAGCTTTAAGGACAAAATAGGTAGTAACTGCAAATACTTTTTAATAATTCTGGAGCCCCAAATGTAGAAACTTAATAGAATAGCCTTTCCACTACTGACTGAAATTTGAGGTCTCGGAGATCATGCAAAACATTTCCCCTCATGCTCAAAAGGAAGTTTTCTGCCCACATTTGCCAAACTAGGTTGCAAACAGAAAGCATTATGGCTCTTCTCCCACTTAAATATTATTACAGGGGGAAAAAAATGACCTCCAACTTTTAGTCACTCAGGAACAACAAAAGAAAAAAAAAACAAGCTTCCAGATAAAAAAATAGACATTTCAGTTAGACCATTTCCTAAATATATCCAAGGAATTGTATGAGGACAGCACTGTATTCAAGTAGATAAGTAATCCAAAATGGATGTATTCAAGTAGATAAGTAATCCAAAATATCTTCTGGGCACCAGAAAATACCTCCTAACTTTACTCTTTAAAAATTATTTTATTGAAAAATAAAATTATGTATTGATCTGAATTATTATACATTTTGTGGGGTTTTTACTTCCTGTCATTTTTGTTCATTATCATAATTTTAATCTTAACAAAACCAGAGAAATTTTACCCAGCTTAGCTATTTTTCTATAGGGCTAAACAACTACAGCTTTAAAAAGTCAGGGTCCTTCCAGAGCTACTTTGTAGATCATCAGAACAGAAAGAAATCAAGAACAATATTTTACATGTCTTTCTGTCAAGAGATAAGCCACGCAGAAAGACAAGTGGATTGTTTTGGAACACAACAGAATATAGTACAGCAAGAATGCCCTTAACGTTAATGAGGAAAACAGCAATCAAAACTATGACCTCCAAAACCAAGTATGAAGGAAGTATCGGGGGCTATCAGGCTAAATGAAAACTGTCCGGAAAGCTCAAGTGTTCGAAGGACACGGGCAAGAGACTCCACAAACATGGGAAATGCTTCCAGGCATCCTCTCTGCCTGCACTATCGATGACAAAGGCCACAGGTGAAGGCCTCCCTTTCCAATGCAGGCTCAGTTCATCTTCCCTCCAGGAGGGAGACAGGCAGGACAAACACCCCCCCAACCTCTGCATTCTCGACTTGAAACCACGACGGAGCCTCAAATTTCTGCTCAGTGAGTTTTGCCACATTTTACAACCTTTCTTGCCACCGTTAAGTGAATCACCGCAGCTAGGTTAGCGACACGGTGGTCCTATGAATCTGGTTTCCCTGTTGACTTTGCTTGTCAGAAGGTCACAAAAGGGAATCGAGTGACCCCGGGATGCTGCAACCGTCGTAAACAGGAGTCAGTTGCCAAGTGGCTGAAATTTTGATCACATAACCACGGGGATGGTGTGACGGTCGTAAGTGTGTTAAAAAAGTGATAAACGTCCCTTTGGCATGCTGGTGTTAACTTTGAATGGTCACTAAACAAGCTGCCATTAAGTATCTGTATTCCCTGACCTAATGCTAGGCCCCATTCACACAGGCAACCACAGTTAACACTCCTGCGAGAACAAGTTCCTAAAACTGACTTGGTTCATATCGCGTTCTTCTGACGCTTTAAATCAGGAGTCCCCAAACTTGGCCACTTTAAGACTTGTAGACTTCAACTCACAGAATTCTCCAGCCAGCACAGGGAATTGAGGTCCACAAGTCTTAAAAGTGGCCAAGTTTGGGGACCCCCGGATTTAAATTCACTCCTTGAACATTACAGATGGCAAGAAAAGTATGGCTTCAAGTCAGCTGAGTGATTCTGAGCCCGGACTGATCCTAAACTGAACGTGTTACTCCTAAATCCACCATAGGTTTTATTCATTCGCAGTAATGATTTGAATCCCAATTTATGGACCAGAAAAAAAAAGTTTTATCAGGAAAGATTACAGACAACCCAGGAACTACGTTTTGTTAAGATGACTTCACATATTTCAGAAAGGCTTTTCTTGCCATGCAAAATTGACTAGGCCCGAAATGCTTTTTTTAAATTTAAGACAGGGGTGTTCAACCTTGGCAACTTTAAGACTTGTGGACTTCAACTCCCAGAATTCCTCAGCCAGGAGTTGAAGTCCACAAGTCTTAAAGTTGCCAAGGTTGGACACCCCTGATTTAAGACATGAAACCTCTATGAAACTCATCCGAGACATAAAACTTACCTCGGGGACATAGTTATCCCTCCTTTCTCTTTCCTCTTCTTGTAGTTTGATAGAGATACCTCTGACTGGCCCTCTTTGAATGCGCTTCATCAGATGGGTGACATACCTGTGGAGAAGAACGGGGGGGCGGCCGGGGGTGTGTGTGTGTTAGTATATTTCACTGTGATTCCCTACCCACTACAAACAATCAGGCATTCAAGCAAAAATCTCAGTAACTGACTGAACTGACTCAACAAAGCTTAGCCTTAAAAGTTTAAAAGTACAGGGAAATGCCAAACTGGAACAAAGTTATCATACATCTGTTCAAACTACACCGTTTTCAGTAATGTCTGAAAAGCTCAGGGTTTGGTAGGAAATAAAGGAATCCTCCAAACACGGGAAATGCTCTCAAGGATGTTTTTCCTGCACTATCAATGACCAGGCCACAAATAAGACCAAAATCACTTTCGATGCAGGTTCTGCCAAGGAGCAGAATCCAGATTTCGAATGACCGCGTGTGAGAACTCTGCACGAAGCCCCACCGGCAACGATTCCTACCCAGCGATTTTGTTCCGCAGTTTCTTGCTAGGGATGATGGCGATCTCCTCACACACGCGCTTGTTTGTGTGGAAGTCATTTCCAAGGCGAGTGTAGTATTTTTCAATGATCACCCGTGCCGCTTTTTTCACCGTCTTGGTACGGACGCGTCCCTAAGGGGAGGCAAAGAGACAAATACATCAGCAACTCAAGGAATGAATAAAGACTTTCGAATTTTGCAAACCCCTGAGAAATTTGAAAACCAGAGACGACCAAACCAGTGATCTCTAAGCTGCATCTCTGTTGAAAAGTACGTACTTGGGAGTAAAAAACCTCAGAATTTCTGCTTTTGTGGATGACAAGCTGGAATATAGTTTCTTTCCTAAGAAAGCCTGTAATTTTCAGCCCTTGCTTATCAACGGAGACCGAGTGGAGCAAGGGGCCAGTTTGAAGTTTCTGGGTGTTACCCTAAAAGAGGAACTGACTTGGAGTGCCCATATTGCAGTCCTGGTCAAAAGGGCCCAGCAGAGATTAGACTACCTGAAACTTCTCAGAAAACAACAACAGAATGAAAAACTGCCGGTGACCTTCTACCGCTGCACCATAGAGAGTATCTCAACTTACTACACCTCTGTAGGGTTTGCCAATTGCACAGGGGCAGATAGGACAGCACTCCAGAGGGTTAACGTATTGCTCAGAAGATTGGTTGCCCTCTCCCCTCTTTGGAAGAGCTTTAGAGCTCCCGCTGCCTTAAGAAAGTTCAAAACATCCTCAAAGATCCACCTCATCCTGGGAACCCCCCTTTTTTTTTGAACTATTACCATCTGGCAGACGGTACAGGATAATAAAAACAAGGACAAATAGGCTGAAAAACAGCTTCTATCCCAGGGCAGGAGCTCTTTTGAATTCTGCTGTATAGTGCAGTGTTGGTGCGGTGTCGGGGGTTTTCAATTCAATGTGTGGAGTGTGAAGGATGCCTGTTTGTGTTTATTTTCATGGTCATGATGTGCACTGAAGATGGTGTTTGATTTCGTTGTATGAGGTGCAATGACAAGAAAGTAAACTAATTTTTAGAAAAAAAAAAAGTCTAAAGTCCTGATGAGCCAATACGAAATGCTTGCATCTACCTGTTCATCTTTTGGCTGTATTATTTAAGTTATTAAATGGGACAATCGTTTTAAATTTTTCTAAGTGTTTATGGTTTTGAATCCCACCTGTACCTGATGACGGAGTTCACATGTTGCACTAAATCGCGATAGGATTGGATTGTTTTTGGCTACAAACTAGTTTTTAAGGCTGAATACAACACCTGATCCCAAAGTGTATGGCAGGGAAAGTTGAGCAAGAAACAAGTTAAAAATTCTGCTTTTACCCCCCAAGCCGTATAAACAAGAGTTAGGCAACCTGGCATTACCATTCACACACAGTGGCAAGCCAGGCGAGAAAAAGGCAGGTGTGTTAAGTCCCAAAACCATCGAAGGATTATTAATTAACCAGTATAATAGTTTGCCTTCAGACACTGTATGTGCTTCCTTACTAGAGGTTTTTAAGAAAAGACTGGAAAGTCACTTGTCTTAAGCGGCTTAAGTCTCTTATTTGAGCAGGGAGGTGGGGTGGACTAGAAGACCTCCAAGGTGCTTTCCAGCTCTATTCTGATTGATCACTGGAGGTTTTTAAGAAGAGACTGGACAGCCAGTCTATTTGAAATGTTACAGGGTTTCCTGCTTGACTAAGGGGGGGGGGGTTGGACTAGAAGACCTCCAAGGCCCCCTCCAGCTCGACTCTCATTCCAATTTACCGTTTCACCCTGCAGGTGAATATCCCACGGCAAAGATTCAGAGCTAGCCGGCCATCCTCAGTTCGATGGGAAGGAAATCTCTCTACCTGTTGGATCTCTGCCTGCCAGGTAGCAAAGGGGGGGGGTGGATAAGGCAGGAGGGCCCCAAACCATTTTATTTTTATTTAGTTTAGTTTGTCAAGCATGTATGAGAAAACAAGTATAAGTAGGAACATAACATATAAACATAGGAGTATTAAACGGGTATAAGTAATAAATGATGAGTACGAATAAATGGGAAGAGGAGGATAGGGACGGTAGGCGCGCTACTGCGCATGCCTCTTTTCCTCCCCCCAAACGGGGGGAAGACCCCCGCCCCTCACAGTCCCAGATCGGACCCCCTTAAAGCCCCCAGAGCCCGTCCGGCCTAGCTATTCCCCCGCAGCCTGCACGACCGCAGCCATTACTGCGGCGGGGGGGGAAAAAAACATGGGGCACCCTCCTCATCCCCATGGAACAGGCCAGGCCGCCCGTTCGGGACGATTCTACCGACAGGCCTACCGACGCCTCCCCCGGGCGCCCCGCATTTCCCTCCCAGCGCCGCCACCGCCGCGGATGGCCCCGGATTGCTCCGTCCCCTCGCTCACCATCTTAGCAGCTCCCGGTCGGAAAAGGGAGCAAAGGATCTTGGGAAAGGAACTAGAAAGGTCGGTCTGGGAGAGCAAAGCGAGCGAGCGAGGCGGAATCGCGCTTCTGGTGGCGGCCCCTGGCGGCCTGGAGGACCGCTGCACAAGCACCGAGTCCAATGAGTTTTTTTTTTTAAATAATAGAATATAGAATAGAATAGAATAGAATAGAATAGAATAGAATAGAATAGAATAGAACAGAGCAGCGAGCCCCAAACTTGGCAAGTTTAAGACTTGTCTTAAAGTTGCCAAGTTTAGAGACCTCTGGAATAGAGAATAGAGAATAGAGTAGAGTAGAGTAGAGTAGAATAGAATAGAATAGAATAGAATAGAATAGAATAGAATTCTTTATTGGCCAAGTGTGGTTGGACACACAAGGAATTTGTCTTGGTGCAAATGATCTCAGTGTCCATAAAAGAAAAGATACATTTGTCAAGAGTCAAGAATCATCAGGTACAACACTGAATGATAGCCATAGGGTACAATAAGCAATCAAATCATACTAGGAAATGGTCAGTAAAAACTGTTAGGGTACAGCAACAAGGTTATGGTCATACAGTCATAAGTGGGAGGAGATGGGTGAAAGGAAGGATAGTAAAAGTAATAGATAAACTTTTCGCTGTTATTTTGATTTTTGGATAGAATGGCAGCACTGACGGGCTTCTGGAATTCAGGAAAGGGGCAGAGAATGCTTCCTGAAAGGAAAGACAGATAAAAGAATAAGTAAAATAAAAGGGTTATCTTACCTTATTGTTTTCCAAGGAATATCGCCAGTGTGGGCATAAAACCCAACCATGTTCATCCTGGTGTCCCTTGATGGAAGATTTCAGTGCAGAAACACAATATTTTATGAGCTCAGGATAAGGAATGTAGCAACATTCTCCTTTTTCGGAGGGGTGAAAGTGGAGGAATAATGAGGCTGTGCAATGCTTTTTCTACAGTTTAACACGGGAGTTTATGGGCTACATAATACTAAAAAATTCATCATTAAAAATGAATTAATATTAACAGCCTTACTAAACAATCTACTGATAAGCTTCAAATAAGTCAAGTTCTAAGTGGGATGCCAAATTTCCAGCGCCATTCCAGAAATGCATAGGATCTGGAAAGAAATTTGTGGAGAAACTATACAAAAACATTTAGCAAATCATCAATTATATATATGTCAGATAGAATCTTCTTTCATCTGTATGTAAGATATATTTTCATGGTGAAGAAGTTTTAGACAAGAAAAACTTAACACGATTATTGGTAGTAAAAATAGAATATCCAAGTGCGACAACAGTCCAGAAATATGACTGTGTTGGGTTACTAAAGAAAATGTATCCTGCTTTTTTAAAATTATGTCTGGTTCAGTTCTTCAACTCATTTTTTAAAAAATATTTTCCCCTCAATATTGGAGTTCCTTCCCCAAATAATTTATAATGTGTTTTCCCTGTGACAGCCTTTTCTTTAATGGAAGAACAAAACAGATAGGAGAGATTTAAATCTATAAAAATAATTTCTTCTACATTTTTTCCCATTGAGCTCAGGAAAGAAAATGAATTATTGTGATTTTAAAGGTTTTTACTTGTTTTATATCAACTGTTTTATTTATTGTTGTGCACCATCCAGAGTCCCCGTTGAGGGGGAGATGGGCCACTATATAAATTTGATTGATAAATAAATTTGCAGGAAGAAAATGAGACTTTAATATTATGTGAAATCTATGAAGAGCTCATTTTTTTTAAACTGACATTTCTGCAAAGCTGTGAAAGTTATGCAGTTATGGAAGTCTTGAAATGAACAGGATTTCCCACAGCCAAGAAGTGACAATGCAACTCGTGTTCAGACTGAAAAAAAACACAATTACAGCCAATTGCATTAGCCTTGCCTGTGTGTCAACACAATAAACGCTGCCCTGCTCTCGACATTTGATCTTAACCAAAGGCTGAGCGAATGTATCGATCGAACTGCATCAAGAGGACAGCAATTTGGTCTGAGAAAAAGATATATACCGATGCCACAGAAATAAAAGATATTCCCCTGGGGGTGCTTTCAAACTATTATCGCAAGTGAAGTCTAAACACCCAGATCATTTTTATGCACAGGCTATAGGCTGTTCTGTTTAGCTATGAAGCCAAATATATATAGACTGTATTTAGTTCATTCAAATTTGAAAGGTGCATTAAATGCTCTAATTGGAATGTTGAAATAATGGGTGAACCGATTATTTACTTATAATTTTGATTTTTTGTTTGTTTATGGCCACAGATTTATACACCACTTTGGGCAGCTTACAAGCATGAAAAATATTAATGCAAGTAATCAACTTACAAACAGTTCGTTTGCTGACCAGTTACAACAGCCCTGAAAAATGTGACTTGATAGTTTTTCGGTGATGACCTTTCCAACATCCCCATGGTCCACTTAACAACTTGGGTTACTGATTAACTGCAGTGATTCACTTAACAGCCAAGAAAAGTCATACAATGGGGCAAAATTCACAACGAAAGTCAACAAGATATTTTAGGCTCAACTGTGGTCTTAGGCCAAGGCCTATATGTAATTAGTAAACACAAGGGCTTTCCTAACACCCTGGTCCAGAGCCAGGTTTTCACAGCTCTCTTGACAAAACGTCCTGAACTGGATCAGGGAAAGTCTCAAAGAAAATAACCCTTCTGGGAAAATCCCTGGATCCTTGGAATATGGTTTAGGCCAGGGGTCTCCAACCTTGGCCATTTGTGGACTTCAACTCCCAGAATTCCACAGCCAGCAAAGCAAAGCTGGCTGAGGAATTCTGGGAGTTGAAGTCCACAAGTCGCCAAGGTTGGAGACCCCCGATTTGGGCACTCATAACCTCCATACTATTTCCATTGGAATTATCTCTAGGTTCCTTATCGTGGGATTCTGGTGTTAGGTGATTTCATCCATGACTTACCTGTTCTTCTGATGGAAATATAGCGATACCTCTTCAAAAATAGATAATTGCATTTTTTTTAAAAAAAGCTGCCATTTGAGTTTGCATGGCCTTCTGAGAAAGGTTTAGGCGTACTAACGAGGACACTTTTTTTGCCACCAGATGATTTGGTTTTATTAAACAAATTTATTTGGCTGCCCAACTCACACAGTGACTTTTCCTGACAGAACGATCAGTGGAATAACTTGTCTCCACAAGTTGTGGATGTTCCAACACTAAGTTTTTAAGAGAATCATTTGTCTGGAATGGTATAGGGTTTGCTGCCTAAGCAGGTTGGACTAGAAAACCTCCAAGGTTCCTTCCAACTTCTATTCTCTTGTTCTATTCTATTCCTTTTCAAACCATGTTGAAAAAAAAATCTGAAAAACAGACATCTGCCTTAATACAGCTAGTCAACTTCCAACCATGTGTTTAATGACCAGTTACAACAACACAGAAAAAGTTACTTACAACCAGTCTTTGCACTTACAATTCCTAGTCGTGTCAAGATTTGGGTGCTTGGCAACTGACATTTAAGACAATTGCAGAGCCCTGGAGTCACGTGATTGCAATTTGCAAACTTCCCCATTGGTTTGACAAAAGCATTCAGGGGAAGCCGGATTTGCTTAATGACGTGATTTGCTTACCAATCAGGGCAAAAGGGGTCGTAAAATGGGACGAGCTTCACTTAAATCGCCTTGCTTAGAAATGGGAATTCTAATTGTGGCTAAACAGACAGGACAAAGATAGTAAGAGAAGCCAAGAGGGTTGGATGTGGAAATTAATTTATATTTCATATTTCTTAACCTAATTCTGCTTCGAGAACTGTTATTGCAATTTGATTTTCACCACAAGCAAAATTATACAAGGTTCCTCTGCAGATGTTTGAGTGGAGCGTGCCAGACACTCACCTCTTCAGGTAACTCCATTCCAGTCCGAGATATCCGCATTCCGCTGTGGGCAAACTCAGCTGCCTGCTTGTAAAGTTCTTTCCTTTTTAGCTCTAAATTTATCTCCCCCAAAGGCCCACCTGGTTCCTTTCACCACTGCCATCTGCTTTTAAATGAAACGATCCCACAGAAAACAGGACCCATTCCCAATTGTGTCCGAATAGAGTTTTCTCTATTCTAGAGTAATTGGATGATACAACTGGTGTGTGTATGCATTTTGACTTGTGTGTTTTGTTTGTACCAGCAAGGCAAGGGTGACAGTAAACTCCCTATATTTTATGGTATTTCAACAAACCAAGTTTGGAATCTTTGGCAGACCTGTGCCTTTAGCAATCCAGCATTTCTTTCCCTCTCTATACTGTCTATACAGCTGGTCATTTGCTGGTAATCCTGAGAACACAGATAAATCTCCAAGTAGCCTCCACAACCCTCTAAAAGGATGCAAATGACCAGCTGTCTGCCAGGAACATAAATCCTTTCATTCCCCGCCATCCAGTTGGAGCTGAAGAAGTTTCTTGGATGAGAAGTGAAATGTCTTCAAAAGAAAAAGAAAAAAATGAGAAAATCCAGTTGCTTCCTGAAAAGGCACCTTTTTTGTGTCTCAGCAACAGAGATTTGGGGTTCGATTACAGTCGTCAATTGAGGATAATCTGTACACAAGACGGCAACCTTCAGATTCCCCCGTTTTTCAGCCCCCAACTCTGGAAAAAAAACACACACCACAAGCCCGAGGTTCTGCTGCAACGTGTTTTTATTATGTGCCAAGAACTACATCACAGCTTACTCCACACAATTGTAGGAGAATGCAGTCTCGCCCGCATATGCTACAATGAGGTAGACTTCACATACTGCTTCACAACAACCCCACAAAGAGCAGCTGGAATATGCAACATGAGCTCAGCAGGAAAAAGGGAGAACTTAGAACATTCGTTCTTTGGCACACAGCTTTCCAAGAGACGGGGGGAAAAAGACCCAAAATGAAACAAAATCTAAACTTCAATTCCCAGCGCAATCAGTGGGGCTGCTCCCACTGCTCCGGAGGGGGCCTCCCGTCCCTCTAAAACAGAAAAGGGGTCCTTGTAAAACCTTTGCTGGCCCGACCCAGCGCAGCCCTTACCTCTGCTCAGATATTAAAAAGGAAAGAAAATTGAAGCCTTTGTGACTTTTGTGATTAAAAACCTTTTGTCAAGCCCCCTTTTAGAAGTGCAACTTAAAAGTGCAACGAACTATATACAGCAGATCAAAGATCCATTTATCCGGTCCGGTTTCAAAATCCAAATTATCCTGTCCTCCTTTCTTGGGTTGCAAATACTGCTATTCACAACTGGGAATTATTATTATTTTTTTCTTCTATTTTTTTTTTTTTTAAACTAACAGCTCCCAGAAATAAGTTGCAAGGATGTTAAAAGCTGCCAGGAAAGAAAAAAATCTCGTCTCAAACGGCTTAAAAACCATTTTCAAGAGTGTAAAAAGGAACTGGTAAAAATCCTGGCGCATAAAATATGAAATATGATTTTGGTTTCAAGTGAAGAAGAACAGTCTCCTTGTTGTTACAGTAAAAAACACCAGCTGAACATCCAGTTTATTCCGTTCAGATGGGGAAGGGAAGGGGAGGAAAGGAGAGAGGGAGGGAAGGTTAAACGAATGGAAAGGCACTGTATGGCAACTGCAAACAAACTGGAGCCAATGAGAACTGCATTATTATGCATTCCACCATCAGTATTGCAAGAAATGTAAAAAAGGGCCCTTGATAAATAAGAAATCTGAAGGCATCTGCGTTCAATACCTTCTCAACCTATGGTCCCCTTGCTGCTTCCCCTCAGCAAGCAAGGAACCAAAGTCTGGGAACTGCAGAATTGTTTTGAGGGGGCCTCCCCTCTCAAAAAAAAAACCCCTCAAACAAACCCCCGACCAAAAAAAAAAAAAAAAAAAGAGAGAGAACTTCACTGTGCATTAGTGCAGAAACAAAGAAAGACCAGCAAGTGCAAATGTGAAGGCAAAGGTTTCCCCGTTAGTCCTTCCGACGGGCATCTCCCTCAGCCTGGGTGTGGCACCAACTAGGATCGGTGGGCTCTCTCTCCTCTAAGTCAAGGGAAGAGCCGGAGCAGCTCGCCGGCGCTGCTCTAGCTGGCGTCACGGTTCTTCTGGTTACGCATCAATGGACGGTGGTGGTGTAGGATTTCCATGGAATGCTTCAAGTGCCAGCAAGCGCGACAGAAGTATTTGAAGCACATCTAGGTGGGACCGAGAAGATCACGAGAAGGTCGGTAAGCCACCTTGTAACTAAAGTCCTACTCTTTATGCTGAAAGCAGATAACAGGCCAGACTCTTTAATACAACGCGCTTACAATATATGTTCCCCCTCCCTGGCCTAGTGGTTTTTCAGTTGTGGTGGGAATCAATTTTTGACTTGAATGGGACTGTTTAATATACAAATGTAGGACATATATAATATTAAACAGTCCCATTCGAGCCAAAAATTGATTTTCCCCACAACTGAAAAACCACTAGGCCAGGGATGGGGAACCTTTCATGACTCACTTAGGAATTCTGGGAGTTGAAGTCCATAAGTGATAAAAGAGCCAAGTTTCCCTACCCCTGCTGTAGCAGAACAACAATACAAAGGGACACCTCTCACCAGATTTTCAGACCAAGGATGAAAATAGGAGCGAATACCTGATCTCTACAGAAGAAAGGACCTGGCTGAGATCCGCAAATCTGACACATGGCATCTTCTAGATACGGATCAATCTGAACCTGTAGAGAGAGAAAATGAAATTCATCCCTTTGGGTGTAAGTGTTCTGACCTACGAGGCTTCTCCAAAAAGCACTAAGCAGACTCTTTGTCCCTGAAAGCCCCTTTTATTAAAACAAAGGTGAATTTCTTGCATTCGCTTTCAACCAAAGGCCTGGCAAACAGTCTTTCTAGGGTGTAATAAGGACCACAGACCTTATTCTAGCTTGGGGAGCTGCCAAGGAAGTATTTCCAAACACAGTGCTGACAAGGAAGGACTCAGCAGAGTCTCTGAGAGGCACAGACAAGACACTGATGCAGTGAACAAATTGTTTCCTGCAAAAGCCCCCTCCTCTTTTAATCCCTATGGGAGGGGCCATTCACCGTCCACCTGTGGCTTTACTTCCATGACGACCCTTAGTTCGTAATTGTTCTTTTCTTTTGGCAGCGATGCGCAGGCTGGGATCCACCTCCAGCTGCTACCCCACCTCACTGCTGTCTAACTCCGGAGGCAGCTGACAACTGCCAGCTCAGAGTCCTCGTCTGAGCCTTCCTCAGCCTCCAGGACCGGCCCGTGTGCTCCTCCCGGTTGGTTAATTCAACAAAATAAAGGATGCTTCACTGCTGCTTTGGGAAATTATCTGCAAAATTGCCCCAAGGGGAAAACTACAAATGGTCCCTTCGCCCAGAACTCCCTATGAAACATTCAGAGTAGATCGTGCATTCTTGTTGCTGAGTGTTTCTCTTGGTACTTGGGGAATGCAAAGTCTGACAAGTTTTAGTACCCCCAGTCTCCGTGTATCTTGCATTAATTTTGTAACTGTTTGTAATTGTTTGGTTTCAACACCAGGAGTGTCTCTTGTTTGAGGAGGGCGGCTTATAGAAACTAAACCAATACATCTTTTATTCCAACCAGAATCTCTACTCTTGGCTTTACAGAGGGACCTGCCAAGATGCAAATGTGGGTGTCCCTGCACTACGAAGCGTATGACTTGGAGGCTCAATACCTTTTTTGTAAACTTCGTTGTTTTGATCTCCACAAATGCAGCACTGACTGCTTTCAGATAGCTACGCTGGTTGTTAAAGGTGACACGTCCAGACCCTGCAAATAAGTCAGTTGATCAGTACAATAAGACTGAGCACCAGATCAATAACAAAGCTTTATGAGTCAAGCATGCACGTGACTTACTACACGGTCTACCCTACTGGGGCGAGAGAAGGAAGAGTGGGATTATTCTGAGCAGTATCGGTCTCAACCCAGATTGGACAGAATGGCAGTACAAAAAAAATGTTTGTTTCAGGAACCTGAACCGTTGCTTATTTCTGTACGAAATGTCCTTATTGCACCTCTGAGATTAAGATTTAGATTGGAACTTGAACATTAATAAAATTTCACACTTCTCAGCTGGCTCTTTTTGGTCCTGTTGAAATACATTTTGATCTTAATAACCAAGGATTAATTCAGGAAGACAACAGATATATAGGTAAAAATATTGCCAAGTCAACCTGAACTGAAAACAGATTTTTTTCCATTTTTAATAACATTCAAAATGTCCAGTGCAACATGTACTGGAGGCAGGGGAGGAAAACCAGTTTTTAATTCTTCCCAGTTGCCAAGAATTGGCAAAGATCAACTAGAAAATAGCGATAGCACAGACTTACATACTGCTACATAATGCTTTACAGCACTCGGTTTACAGAGTCAGCCTATCACCCCCAACAATCTGGGTCCTCATTTTATCGACCTCGGAAGGATGGAAGGCTGAGCCAACCTTGAGCCGGTCAGGATCGAACTACTGGTAATCAACAAAATTAGCCTGCAATACTATATTCTAACCACTGCGCGACCACAGCTGATATAGATAATAGAGACAGAGACAGAGAGAGAATAGACAGAAATAGATAGATAGATAGATAGATAGATAGATAGATAGATAGATAGATAGATAGACAGACAGATAGGAAGGAAGGAAGGAAGGAAGGAAGGAAGGAAGGAAGGAAGGAAGGAAGGAAAGAAGGAAAGAAAGAAAGAAAGAAAGAAAGAAAGAAAGAAAGAAAGAAAGAAAGAAAGAAAGAAAGAAAGAAAGAAAGAAAGAAAGAAAGAAAGAAACTCTGGATTGAACTGCTGGCAATCAGCAGCATTAGCCTGCAATAACTATATTCTAACCACTGTGCAACCACAGCTGCTATAGATAATAGAGACAGAGGGAGAATAGACAGAAATAAAAAGATAGATAGATAGATAGATAGATAGATAGATAGATAGATAGATAGATAGATAGATACTCTGGATTGAACTGCTGGCAATCAGCAGAATTAACCTGCGACACCACATTCTGACCAGTGTGCAACCACAGTTCTTAGCAAACTCATCCAGCTTCAGTTCAAGTGACCTCTAAACAGCCCCTTCACTCCCACCCGTGGCTCACCACAGCCCAACAGTGAAATCAAGGCCATCAAAGTCTCTACTTCTTCTTCCCTCGACTTTCTATGTGGGGAACGCCACTGGTGTTCCACAAAGCCCCAGATGCCACCCCCACCGAAGGCCCCGAGGACCGGCTTTTACTTACCAATGGGATACTTGTGCTTGTCTGTGTCAATACCTGCATAGACAACCCCGCCAAACAGGTCGTTGAGGATTCCCGCCAGGGCCTCTGCATTCATCATCCCGTGAAGGGCTCCCACGAAGACCGTCTTCCCAGGGTCCAGCCTCTGAGTTGGGCTGCGCACGAAGTTGCTATCGGCCAAGACCCAGGGGATCACTTGCACCTGCAGGCCCAATGGTTAGTGCCGTTCAAGACATCTGCACAAATCCCACCCTGTCCTTTAAGCCAAGCGTCGAGGTAGCTCTCGACTTCAATTCCCAGAATTCCCCAGCCAGCATCTTTCCCCTGTAACTCCGTCCTCATCTGAGCTGCAAAAACTAATCCCGAATATCCTGTTGTCTGCTAGACTTGACCCCGATAAATGCCATCTGAGGCTTGACCAGTCCTGTGGGCACAAACAATGCCTCTTTGTCTGCAGACACTGCTTGGCACCAGTACTTGTATCTGCCCAGGTTTTAAGCACCAAAGAATACTTGCAAGAGGCAGAGTTCCATGTTTAATGCATGCAACAAAGTGAAGCTCAGGATTTCATAATTTCACTTCAACTTCCCCCTCTGCTTTGCAGACATGCAAATGTCATAATTGCAGGTAGTCCTCAACTTACGATCAGAAATGAGCCCAAAATTTCTGTTAAATGAGTTTTGCCCCATTTTACGACTTGTCTTCCTGCAGCTGTTAAGCAAATTGCAATAGTCGTTAAGTTAGTAGCACAGTTGTTCAATGAAATCTGGTTTCCCCGTTGACTTTGCCTGTCAAAATCATTTAAATCTGCCTGGAATATCATCAGGCTCCAGCTACCAGCCCTGGACGACATCTTCACACCTCGCTGTTTGAGGAAGTTGCACCACATTCTCAGAGACTCTTCCCATCCTGCTCACAATCTTTGTGAACTGCTGCCTTGTGGCAGAAGATGCAGAACAATTAAGATTTGTACCACACGTTTCCTGAACAGTTTTTATCCCAGAGCTATAATTGCACTTGACAATGAATTTAAGGGCCACCATCAGTGAGCTGTGGGACAGCATTACTTAGTCTGTTGTGTGGATGCTGGTGTGTTTTTAGGAGGCAGGGAATTTTGGCGTGTGTGTGTGTGTGTGTGTGTTTGGGGATTATCATGTGTGCGTGCATGTTGAGTCTGGTCTCTGGGTGCTATGTGAATTTCGTTGTATGTATACTGTGTATATACGTACAATGACAATAAAGAATTCGAATTCAAAAAGGTTGCACACGGGGATTATATGACCTTGGGACAGTGCAACTGTCGTAAGGACAGTCCAGTTGCCAATTGCCTGAATTTTAATCAGGTGACCACAGGGATGCTACAAGCGGTCATTAAGTGCAAAAAAAAACCAAGGTCATAAGTCCCATTGTAACTTTGAACAAAATGAAGCGTTGTAAGTCAAGGACTGCCAGTACGAAGATTGGTAGTAAAGTCACCTTTTCATCACTTTTGTAACTGTGAAAGGTTGTTAAATGAGGCAGCCACTAAATGAGAACGAGCCATAGTGCGTTGTTGCGGACGTGTTCATGTGCAACCTTTGCAATGGACTTTTAACCTGCTAAGTTCATGTGCACCTTGGAGTAGAGGCCAGGCGGTTCCACTCACCTCCTTGCACCTCATTCTACGGCTGGACATCTTGAAGTAGTATTCGCTTAGACCACTGGGGCTCAGCATATCTCGGGAACAATTTTGGAGCAAGGCACGTACAGACTTCTCAGATTCAAACACCAGGTAGGCATAACCTATGGTTGAGAGAGAGAGAGAGAGAGAGAGAGAGAGAGAGAGAATGAATTAAGACCTTAAAGACGGCAGAACACACGTGTTCTCTTCCAAAACATCGTAAGATTAATTAATATTAAGAAGTGCTTTGTTGTATCGGAGAGAGCCAACCACTTCAACTCTTTGAGGAATATTCAGTAACAACTCCCACTTCCAATAATTGGAGGAAGCACAATATTAACAAGCATATTCTACTTAGTCGAGTGGTTAAGGCACCAGGGTAGAAAAACCAGAAGACCGTGAGTTTTAGTCCTGCCAAAGTTGGTTGAGAAATACTGATCTATACACCATACTATGTCCCAGGAAACAGAGGGCAATTTGTTCTCTTTGAGCAAGAGAAGCATTTCCTAATGGAACCGTCCCAGAATGCATCACTGGAGGTTTTCAAGTCAAGATTGGGTTATCTGTCTGGAATAGTCTCGGGATTCCTGCTCTGGACAGGAGGGTTTGCAAAGCAACGTAGAAGGAAGGTATGAACAGGTAAAGAAGGGAGTTGCTGAAAAGATCCTGTGATGGAAAGAAGTGTGGGAAAGCAATTGACCACCGCACCTGGGTTTTTTTGTTCAGGGCTCAAGACAGGACAGAGGGAAACTTGAACAGGCTTTCAAAGTGGATGTGAAGAACCCTTCCAAAAGCAAGCAAGGTCAAGCAACAGGATTCCAGGGATATTCTTGACTAGAAAAATGGAATCCTGAAAGCCTCTCCAAGTTTCTTTCTCTCCGTCCCATTTTATACCATGAATTGTGGTGGCGCAGTGGTTAAGAAGGCAGGCCAACTCGGCTCGCTGCCAGGAGTTCAATCCTGACTGGCTCAAAGGTTGACTCAGCCTTCCATCCTTCCAAGGTGCTCTGTAAACCGCTTAAGCGAGGCCTGTGAAGCGCTGCGAAGCGGTATAAATGCTATTACTCTTGTTATTGCTATACTGAACGGAATTAAGACATGGGAACTTGAGTTTCCTCCTCACACTTCTTTCTCGGGGCTGCCTGGTTCTTTTTTCTACAAGCCCTACTACCCTCTCCTTCCTTCTCCAAGCTCAGTCTTGTATAGTCCTTGGGAGCCGGACCAGGAAGCCTCCAAGGTGCCTTCCAGCCTTCCAGATTCTAGGATAATGTGGTCCTGATGCATGTAAAGGGGACAACGGTTGAGGGCACCTGGGGCTCCTCTCTCCCAGCCCCCAAGTCCTGCTGTCCTCAGCCCTGAATAGCTTCAGGTGTGCATTTTTCCCCTGGCAAAGGTGGAGAAGAGGGTGAAAAGGAAGCACCTGTGCACCACGAGGCAGCCACCCACTCACGGGTGCTGTCCTTGTCCGTCACCAGCATGCATTCATGCCCAGGAGCCCTCAGTGGTCTACACCAAGCATGGATAAAAAGAATTCCTACCATGTCTATATTACCTTTAGGCATATTACCTTTCGGAGGGCAGCGGGGATGCTTGCTATCCTTACCAGGCCACTCCACTCTCAGCGAGCCAAACACACGGAAACTGCTGATCAGACCCGCTGCAAAGAAGAGGCGGGCTTGGTTAAGAGAGGAGGGACGCCAACAGAACTCCGTCTGCCCCCTTCTAGCCCGCGAGGTAGGCTAGGGGAAGGCCGCTTCTACCCCCTTGCCCCAGCGACGGCGGGTAGCTAATACAGGAAAGCAAAGGTAAAGCTTCCGCTCGCCCAGGCGTGCTAGTCGTTTCCAGCCCTAAAGTCGGGAGGCCCCTGCTTTAAGATCTTAACTCCTGAGGGTTCGGTGACCCTTACTGGTCTTTTAATTAAAAAGAGCCACGGTGGTGCAGTGGTTAAAGTGCAGTACTGCAGGCTACTTCTGCTGACTGCCAGCTGCCTGCAATTCGGCAGTTCCAATCCCACCAGGCTCAAGGTTGACTCCGCCTTCTATCCTTTACAGAGGCGGGTAAAAGGAGGACCCAGACTGTTGGGGGCAAGAGGTTGACTCTGTAAACTGGTTAGAGAGGGCTGTAAAAACACTGTGAAGCAGTATAGTAATCTAAAGGCTATTGCTATCTTCCTTCCTTCCCTTCCTTTCACCCTCCCTCTCCCAGTAGTTAGAATGCAATATTGCAGGCTCACTCTGCCCACTGCCATGAGTTCAATTCTCACCGGCTCAAGGTTGACTCAGCCTTCCATGGTGGGTAAAATGAAGACCCAGACTGTTGCGGGCAACAGGCTGACTCTGTAAGCCGCTTAGAGAAGGCTGTAAAAGCCCTGGGAAGCGGTATGTAAGTCCAAGTGCTATTGCTAAATGCAAACCCACAAAAGCATCTCCACTTTTTAAAAATGGCCAGGTTTGCAATACTGCAGCAGGAGACCTCAATGTTGAGAATGCTACTTCTTGGCCATTGAGAAGCATTTGGGTACCTGCCTCATCTTGGAAAAGCCAAAAGTCAAGAACTATCGTTGCATGTCTTTGATACCACACCCGAATAGGTTTTTTGTTTTAAAGAAAGGCGTGCAAGAGTCATCAGGAACTCACCTTCTGTGATGTCCCAGGGGACACCTCCTAAAAACACCTTGCAGGAGTAAACGGGGTTTTTGTAGTTTCGAGGTGGGAGCTGCCCACTCCAAGTGCAGGTTGCTTCGTTCATAGCTGAAGACAAAAGCCAGAAAGAAGTTTCACCTATGAGGTGGGATGGGACAGTGGTGGAATTCTTACCTGGCCTCTCTGGTTACCCTCACACAGCCCAGGTTGGGCTCACCTGCGGCTTGCTTGTGGAGCCTGGCTTCTCTTTCTATGCTGAAGGGATCGTCTGGAGAATCAGTGATGTTCCAGGATGGCCAGGATGGGGCCCTAGGCCACTGCTTGGACAAGGTGGCTGGGCTGGAGGAGGTAAGAGCAGCCAAGGCAGCCTGCTCCTGATCCAGGTGAGATCCTGCTCCATTCAAGGAATCCCTGGTGATGCCACCGACAGGCAGGAACGGCAGAGGTGAGATACGGAGACTTGACTGCCAAAAGACGTACCGCGAAAAAATTAATAATTCACATTTGGGAAGATACTGGAAAGGTAACCACACGCCCAGCCTCACACCATTGCAATAATTAAATTCCCGCTACATTCAGTCTTCAATGGGTCCAAGATGTGACATGTGGCTCACATGGTTTTTGTGCAGCCTGGATGTGTATGTGTGACACCTCTCCTTTGGGCACTACACGGATTGTTGACTTACTTCCAGGTCCAATGCGAAATGCTGGTTGTCACCTTTAAAACACAGCTTGGGGTCAAGGTTATTTAAAGCAAGGGGTCTCCAACCTTGGCAACTTTTAAGACTTGTGGACTTCAACTCCCAGAGTTCCTCAGCCAGCCAGAAGTCCACAAGTCTTAAAAGTGGCCAAGGTTGGAGAGGATTGGAGGTTGGATTTAAAGGACTATCCTTCTGGGTTACATCTATCCAACCCACCAGAATGGAGGTCCGTCTAGTGGGAGAAAGAAGTCAGACCTTCTCCATGGTCTCACCTGTGGAACATCATCCCTACAGAGATAAGACCTTGCCACTCTTTGGAAAGGCCTGAAGACCTGGTTTTGATAGGGAGCCCATCGAGTGGTATGTAGGATTGTGGTCACCAGAGGGATGGGGGTTTGTCAGGTTTTACCTTTGGGGTTTTTACTTCTGCAAGCCGCCCAAGTGTCCCTATGAGTGAGTTGGGCGGCCCCTATGCAGTTTTTTTACATTCACTTAATTAATTAAAGCAGTTAAGCGCTACTTGGGAAGTTCTAACTTCCTTCCCATCTCCAAAACCACGCGGGGAAAAAGAAAAAAAAAAGAGAACATCCACGATTTTCTTACGATCAGATCTGAAAGGTGGTCAGACCCAGAGCTGAATCCACTGGTGTCGGAGTCGGAGGGGCTGCTGGAACGAGAATAGAGAAGGGAACGGCTGCTGTCCAAGCGAGAGGCCCTCAAGGTGGGAGTCGCAAGGTTCTCGCTCAGCTCTGAGCCGATGGGATTGAGCGGCAGGAAGCCCAGCGACGGCTTCCCGAAAGGATGGCTGAGCATGTTGAGAACTGCAAAGGAGGACAGAAAAGGCGGTGAACGAAGAGTTCCTAGAGCGGCACCTAATGTCAGCCTTCCTTCAAACTCTGTTGTCTTTTGTGTGTGTATGTTGTTGTTGTTGTTTTGGGAGGGGGGGGGAAGAAAGAAGAATCCAAAGGAATAAATCCATTATGGGGGCTGCATCCACCAGTGCTAGGAAGCAGAAGTGCTCCCAATATTTTATCTAGGGAGATTCTCAGTCCTCCAGGTCATGGCTGTCACAAAGGTGGTTTTTTTCCTAATAGGTAGTTGGATTTTCTTCTTTTTCTTCGAAGACGTTTCGCTTCTCATCCAAGAAGCTTCTTCGGTTCTGACTGGATGGTGGGGAATGGAAGGATTTATATTCCTTGCAGACAGCTGGTTATTTGCCTTCTTTTAGAGAGCAGTTGAGGCCACTCGGAGGTTTTTTTTTTGCCTGTGTCAATCTGAGGAAATCTTCCATTCCCCACCATCCAGCCAGAGTTGAAGAAGCTTCTTGGATGAGAAGCGAAATGCCTTCAAAGAAAAACCAGAAAGTCCAGTTGCCTCTTGAAAAAACAAACAAACAAACAAACAAACAAACACCTTTGGGACTGCCAATATTTAATTTTCAAACCTTGGCAGCTTTCAGACATCTGGACTTCAACTCCCAGAATTCCCCAGTCAGCAGGGCAGGTGTCTTCCCTCTAAACAAATTCACAGGCCCATCGCCATTCTTGGAGAAGTTAAAAAAAAAAAAAAACTCTTCATTTTTCATCTCCTTCAATTTGCCTCCATTTTGGCTAGTTGAATTTCATCGGCCCTCTAAGCCGGTTCTCAAAATGCTAAAAATGCAAATGCGGGTATGCAAGAAATCCTTCACTTTATAAGTCTTTGTTTAACGGCCGTTCAGTTATGACACTGAAAAAGCGACGTAAGGCCGTTTTTCATTCTTGTGACTGTTGCTGCATCTCCAAGGTCACATGATCAAAACCCAGGCACCTGACAGGTATTTATGACGGATGCCCTGTTCCGCGATCACGTGATCGCTATTTGCATCCTTCCTGGCTGACTTCCATCAATGGGGGAAGCCAGGATCGCTTAGCGACTGATGATTCGCTTAGCAAAACTGCGGTGATTTGCTTAGCAACAGTGGCAAAAAAAATGTCATAAAATGGGGCAGAACTGATTTTACAACTGCCTTGCTCCGCAATGGAAATATTTGGCTCAACTGTGGTAGTCGATAGAATAGAAATAGAAAATATAGAAATATAGAATAGAACAGAGAATAAGGAATAAGAATAGAACAAGGAATAAGAGCGGAGTAGAATAGAATAGGGAAGAATAGAGTAGAGAATAAGGAATAAGAGCAGAATAGAATAGAATAGAATAGAATAGAATAGAATAGAATAGAATAGAATAGAATAGAACAGGGGATGGGATAGAATAGAATTAATTAAAATAGAATAGAAGTAGAAATAAATAGAAATAGAATAGAATAGAGTAGAGAAGAGAATATAGAACAGAACAGAATAGAATAAGGAATAAGAGTAGAGTAGAATAGAATAGGGAAGAATACAGTAAAAAGAATAAGGAATAAGAGCAGAATAGAATAGAACAGAATAGAATAGAATAGAATAGAATAGAATAGAACAGAACAGAACAGAATAGGGGATGGGATAGAATAGAATTAATTAAAATAGAATAGAAGTAGAAATAAATAGAAATAGAATAGAATAGAGAATATAGAACAGAATAGAACAGAATAGAATAGAATAAGGAATAAGAGTAGAGTAGAATAGAATAGGGAATAAGAATAGAGTAGAGAATAAGGAATAAGAATAGGAATAGGAGCTGGAAGGGACTTTAGAGGTCTTCTAGTCCAGCCTCCTGCCCAAACTGGAGAATCTATACTATTTCAGATAAGTGGCGTTCTAGTTGAGGAATATCTGTACGTGTCTTAATAACCCCAGGATATCCATCCACCACCCTGTCTGGCCTGTCACTGGTATCTTACATTTCCTCACTTGTTAGTCTAAACCTAGTTATTGCAAACCACTGGTTTCAGCAAAGTCACCCGTAACACTGTAACACGCAAGCCGCCATCCTGAATTATTCGACTTCAGCTTAAAAAATCCTTGGAAGCGGATGGATAAAATCTCTTTTACAGCCGGCCCTCCCACTCTTGGAGAAAAAAACAACAACCTCACACATTCCCTCCTACACACCACTGCCTTTTCTACAATCACATGGACCAATCACCAGACATACACCAAAGGCTGTGTATCACAGCCCGCTTGTGCAGCTTTGCTTGAGAGAACACACACACACAGAGGCTGGCATTTCCCATCCCCGTTTCTCTAACAAAAAGGTTGACACAGCCGTGTTGCATTGACACAACACACACAAAAGACTCCAGGGCACAAATAATACACAAAATTATTTGCACCCTGCTGGGCTTAAAGAAGAGAGGAGACGCCACCCTGTTCTACAGAGTCACAGGGTTTAAATCTGACCTTTTTGTTTTTTTTAAAAAAAGACAAGTTTCTAGCCCTCAAGATTTCCGACGGGCGTTTCTCGTATTTGAGACCCTCTTCATAAACACCCAGCTGAAGAACTTGGATCTTGGCTGAGAACAGATGACAAACATCCAAGCTGACCAGAAGCTGTTTGACACAACATGCAGTAAAAACAAGGCCATATTTTCTTATTTATTGTGGAATCAAAGCACGGATTAAGGATGTCAGCGGTTGAGTTCTTCTTAAGCCATCGCTATGAGAATTGATTTCAGGCTCAGGTTAAGTCTTCAACTTACAGCGGTTCATTTCGTGAGCGTTCGAAGTTACAACGGCACTGGGGGAAAAAAGTGATTTATGACCGCTTTTCACAATGATGATCTCTGCAGGATTCCCAGGGTCCACATTCAGACAATTGGCCACCGACTGGTATTTATGACGGTTGCAATGTTCCCGGGTGTCATGCGATCCCCTTTTGTGACTTCCAAACAAGCCAAGCCAACTGGGAAGCCAGATTCACTGAACAACTGGGTTAACCAGCTTAACAACTGCCACGATTCACTTTACAACGGTGGCACCAAAGGTCGTGAAACGAGGCAAAATTCACTGAACAAATATTTCGCTTAGCAACGAAGATCTGGTGCTCAATTATGGTCGAAGACGACCTGTTATTTCGTAACTGCCCGACTTCTGAAGCCGCCTAAGATCACGGTGGCAAACAAATCTGAATTGACCCCAGGGAATAACTTTCAATATATATATTTCCCTTTCAGGTATTTGAGGTCAGAGAAAGCCAACTGTAAACACCAGGAATCCCAGGAGATGTGCAAAGATTGCTGGAACACTGTGCGCCTGAGGGGCTTGGATAAATAATTCTTCGGAGACAAGTTACTGTGCAACTGCTATATTAGCAGTTTGTTTATTTTTAGATGTTAATGAAACATGCTGCGCTTTAAGATCGAAAGCTAAAGAAACTGCAGGCTACATCCAGGGAAAGGTAGAATCCTTGACCTGGGAGGGACCTTGGAGGTCTTCTAGTCCAACCCCCTGCTCACAACAGGAGTCCTTGGTGCTTTTATAGTCCTTATATAAGGAGACCTTGTATCAGAGGTCTCCAAACTTGGCAACCTTTAAGACTTGTGGACTTCAACTCCCAGAATTCCATGCAGGCTGGAGAACTCTGGGAATTGAAGTCCACGTGTCTTAAAGTTGCAAGTTGGAAGACCCTTGTTTTAACTGCCCGGGATAGATTTTTGACCACGATTGAAACATTTTCTTGGGCAACATAACTTGTGTGTCATAATTTAGATCAGAGATGTCCAGTCTTGGTGACTTTAAGACCTGTGGACTTCAATTCCCAGAATTCTGACACTGAACTGAAGAAGCTTCTTGGATGAGAAGCAAAACGTCTTCAATGAAAAAAACAAAACAAAGAAAAGCCCAGTTGCCTTTTGAAAAAGCCCCTTTGGGACAACCATGACCTGGATGATGGAGAATTTCTATAGACATCCCTCTCTGATTTGCTGTGACAATGGAAATGTGCAACGCCTTCACTAAGAGAGGCCCTGTAGCTTTTATAATCATGTTTTCAAAATAAATCCAGAAGCTAAATCTGCCCCCCTTTTTTTAGTCCACAGTTGCCAAGTTTGGAGACCCCTGCCTTATAGCATTGAATGGATGCAGCCAGGGAGGACAGCGGGTATGAAAGAGGGATCCACAGAAGCAAGGGATAAGATACCACCCAATTTCCAGTCTACAACAGAGTCAGCAGTTCCAAGAAGGATCCACGCCCATTTGTTGCGATTCAAGGGACCTTGAAGGCACAAATAAACCTCCAAGTGACCTCAAGGTCTCAGGGAGAGTGCTAATGACCAGAGGACT
Organism: Pseudonaja textilis; assembly: GCF_049901715.1. Taxonomy (NCBI): domain Eukaryota; kingdom Metazoa; phylum Chordata; class Lepidosauria; order Squamata; family Elapidae; genus Pseudonaja; species Pseudonaja textilis. The sequence goes on along the minus strand of NC_142002.1, from coordinate 15,753,890 downwards.
GCAAAGAAATATGATCCTTCCAGTGATCCCTCGCCCCTTGTGTGTTGTTATCTTAACAAACGTAGATTTATTTATTTTTTTTGTTGAATTAATTGTAAAACTGTACTTGCTGGTTGCAAAAGAAAAACAGCAAAACACACCCAAAGTATCAAAAAAGGTTTTTTAAAAAGGCAAATTAGGTTTTAGGAACAGAAATTCACCATCATGTTGGTTGCACAGTAATATTTTACAGTGCCCTTCTACATTCCCAGGACACTTGGCAATAACAAAATAATAAAAAGGATAAGTCTGTAAAAAAGAACTATACTCTTAAAACCACAAGGTAATAAAAAAGCAATCTAATGCTTTTTAAATCAGAAAATTTAAAATGTGCATCTAAACCGTTGCAGGGGGTGAAATGAAATAGCACTCTAACTGCCCTTCTTTGCAAACCCTGTACCTTACACTCCAGATTAAAATTACTCTCATCTTTTCCAATATAAATGTGGCTATTTTTTCCTGTTACCATGGTTGGTGTGTGTTGGGGTGTGTGTGTGTGTGATCCTACTGCAAAAAAGATACCAAGAATACAAATTTGTTTTCCCAGAATTCCACAACCCCAATTCTTTGAATTCTGCAGCATCCAACTACATTTTGCATCAGGACTTTCCGAGTTGAGTTGTGTAGACTTCAGGAAAGGATCACTCGAATGCCAGTGCCCAACACAGCATCTCTAATATAAGCAGTTGATTTATTCCAGAAGGGAAGTACTTGATGCTGATCCTAGGGAAACAGTCTTTCCCGATTCTTCTTATTGCATTCACAACTCTCTACAGTCAGTCTGAAATCAAAGGTTCTCGAAGAAATCAGCAACCTCCATCAGAATAAAACTGGAAGGGCCCTTGGAGGTTTTCTAGTCCAATCCCCTTGCTCAATAGTCTTAAAAACCTCCAGTGATGAAGCCCCTATCAAGCATCTATAGCACAAATGACCAGCCACAGAAGAGCTAAACAAACCCAGACAGGTTAAAAAAAGAACTTTCTACTGGACTGAGCGATAGGGAAGTCTTGCAAGGTGGCGTCTATCCCTGTGTCAACATAGCAAACTCTCTGACAGCTTTGAAATTAACTTCCTTTCATTCCTTCCATCTCCACTCTAAAGGCATCCTAAGAAAGTTTTCTTTGTCTCCAAGGGCAAAGTGCGGCTTGCAATTAATTCAACAACAATTATTTCTCGGTGCAGAAAGCAAACAGTTTCATATCCTGGAAGACCAGCCACACACAAAGCAAAGATCAACCAGGAGTTAAGCCCTTAAACGGCCGGAGTTTTTGGAAGACCCCTTAAATCAATCTTTTTAAGAAAACACTCAGGGCATCCTTCAGAATGAACCTGCAAGGGAACACAAAGCAATCCTCTTAAACGGAGATTTTCCAAAGACGGTATTACAGGAAGAGGTCTCAAGAGTTATCACTTCAGTATGTTCACCCTGGAACAGCCTCTCCCAGGAATAAAATTAAGCAGGTCTTTTTATCGTCTGATTTATTCCTGTTGCTTTGTCTGTCTGCCACTCCCAAGGCCAATGGCCCATATATTAACACTCGTGACTCAGCTCTTCTCCTGAAATCTCCTCCGTGGAGTAAATCTGGCAGTCGAAAGGAGGAGAAAATGGAAAACGTAACTCCCTGTAGGGTAACCAACTGCAGAAATTCACAAACTGCATTGGTTTTTCCAAGTCTCTTAACCCAAGTAGCAAACTTGAAGGGATCCCCGCTGATAAGAATTAATCTCCCCGGACCTCACCCTTTGCAAGAGCATTGTACTTTGAACTACAGATTGCAAAAAAAGAAAAAAGAGGGGGAAAAAGGGGGTTTCCCCTTACTAGGAAGCAAATGATTATTTTAAGCGGAGGAGCACTCAAAATGTTTTTTGTCTTCACCAGAGGTCACTTTGGGAGAGATGTGGCTTTGAAAAGGCAGCATAGAAATGCCAGAATCAAGTAGTAAATTAAAAACAATCGTTCTGACAGAGATGAGAATTGCTGTCTCTCTCAGTCTCTCAGTGAGGAGGTAGAAGTTGTTGTTGTTGTTTTAAAAAAAGCCTGTCCTATATCTATCCCATCCCTAGGTTCAAAAGGGATGCAACCCTCCACTAAATTGACAGTTTGGGAAAAGAATGTAACTCTGCGAATAATGCCACATTAGCATGGTTCACAATTTTGGACTGGCACCGATGCATATTTACGAGCCTGGATTGGATTTCCAACTTGCTCAAACAGTATATTACAAATAAAGGACTCCTTATTTTATTTAGTGATAAATTCTGCATCTAATATTTTTGTACGTATAAAATAGAAAAGAGGAGGAGAAAGTGGCTATATCTATCTATCTATCTATCTATCTATCTATCTATCTATCTATCTATTATAGATAGATAGATAGATAGATAGATAGATAGATAGATAGATAGATAGATAGATAGATAGATAGATATACACATACACATACCAACTACAGGTTAGTTCTTGACTTACAATCTAGCAACCATTTGAAAATGGCACTGAAAAGTATGGCTTTTTTCACCTGAGGTCCTTATCCTTTCGACAGTTGCAGTTATCCCCAGGGCCACGGGATCAAAATTTGAGCACTTGGCAACCGGCCTGTATTTATAATGGCTGCAGTGTCCTGGGATTACTGGATCACCATTTGAGGCCAGCCCAGCCAGCTTTTAACAAGTTAAGGTCAATGGCAGAATCAAGAGTCACCTAATGACTGTACAGCCAGGTCCAGTGATATGATGACTTGTTTAACAAATTCATCACTTAAGAGACCCCAATTCCAATCCAAAGTGAAATCAGGAGTCAAGGAGTATCTGTATAAAAATATAACAACATATACTCCCCCCAAAAATAGGAGTGTCTGCTTTCAAACGTCTATGATATGTTGACTCAGGAGAGTGGTTCTATCTGAAATTATTTCTGTCTAAACATTTCTGGCTGGAGACGAGATTGCTACGGGGCAGAGGAGACCGACTGAAAACACAAAATTGGGAACAAATTGTTTGCCGTATCCTTAAGAAGCCGTTGAAGTGGGAAGTGGACAGCCCAACCTGCAATCATTTCCAACGCAGTAAAACCAGGAGACGATGTTTGTTTATTTACATCCTGCATTTATTTATTATTTTTATAAGTAACTCAAAAGAGGGATAACGTATCGAATGCTCCTTCCCTCCTATTTTCCCCACAACAACCCTGCGAGGTGGGTTTGACAGAGAGAGAGGGGGACTGGCCCAAAGGCACCCAGCTGGATTTCATGCCTAAAGCAGAACTAGAACTCACCATCACCCTGCCAATAGCCAGGTGCCTTCATTACTAGTCCAAAGGGGAGGGGCTTTTAATCTGCTCCATCAGTCTCCGCCTTTGACCTTCTGCAGCCAATGGCAAAATTATTTTGAATTTCCCCCAGACAGGGTCGGAGGCATATGCAAATGGCTCCGGAGGTTGCCAGCCTCCCCTGGCAGGTGGGTGCCAGGCTGCCCGCTCTGAGCACCTTTCCTGCAGAGCCTTACAGGGGAGGGGGCTCCTTTGCCAGTCTGCCACAGGATATCTGCCAGCGCCCTTTCACAACACTGGCTTTCAAGAGAAACAGCAAGTCTACATAGGCCCAGATTTAAACCCCCTTTCAAACTCCATCTTTAAATCCCTGCTAGCCCCACCCAAGAGAGGCATTCGGATTTAGAAGAGTCACAACAGCCTGTCTGGATTCCAAGCACATCCCAAGTCAAAAGCCCAAGAGCTCCAAGAGTGCAAATCAGCAATCGTATTTTTAACCCGGCTGCAAAACTTTTTGCACTCGCCAGCCAGATCCCTCCAGCCTGGGTACAGCTGAGTCATTGTCGAAGCTTCCGAACTGCCCAGAGTCGGAAGATGCTGCTTTCCCTCCTTGGCAAGGGCGGTCGTCCCTACCCCCCATGGGCTGGGATCTCGGCAAACCCAGGCAATGCTGCAGTTCTCGTGCCAGACACTCTGCCAGCTGCTGCATCAAAACCCAGCAAGGAAGCTGCCTGCTCAAATCTAGCTCCAGACACAGCATCCTAGACTTCTGGACAGAAGAGCGACCTTCTCCGAGAGAATTCTCCCTCTGCCCAATAATACACAGGAACCTCTCTTCCCCGTGGATGATAGTTTCCACGCCCGCCCCCTTAAATATTGCATCTGCATCCCCACCCCGTTGCAAAGTCATTGCATGGGGGTGGGGCTGGAGAAGGAAAATAAACAGATCGACACAGAATTAGAACCTGGCACACTCCATACAAGCTCGCTACTAATTCCCAAGTGTAAAATTTAGATTTGGAATTGGACATCTCTCGTTCCCAGATCCTGTCCAGGGACTTTTTGATGCCTGAGCCCTACTTTTTTCTTATCAGGGTGAGGTTTCTACAAAAGCTGCAGTCTTACAATGCAGCATAAAGTTGAACAAACAAATATAAACTCAGCTTCTGAGTTTGCTACCAGACTTTTTAAAGAGCATAGAACAGAAAATCTGGTGCTACTCCTAACCCAATTGTCTGCCCAGTTTCTCTTAAAGCGGGTAGGATGTTAAGCGTTGGGTTGAGCTAAAAAATGGGGGCAGCGAAGGGTTAATTAATTCCCTGTGCCCAATAATTCTTCACACGGAAGTATATTTAGTATCAGGGTCACTATACAGATCACGCCATGGTGCTGGAATAATAGAATTCAAATGCCAAAGGAACAGAAAGAGAACATTCAACTATTTTTGCAGCGCAAGCATGCCTCTGGAGCACAGTCTCCTCAGACAATGAACGCCTTTAAACCAGTAAATAAAATTTATTTTTCCATCAGCCGGAACTGTGGAATTTGTCCATTTGATGTCAGAGCAAGTTCCCTTCAAAGACAAAAATGACAATTGGATAAATCGCAAGTCCTGCTCACCCAGCACTGAAGCTTACAGGAAACCTGAGAAAATTATTTTGAATTTCCTCCAGACAGGGTTGGGAATTTTTCCTCTTCTTGGAAAAACCCTTCAGTGCTGTCTACATGCTATTAAGGAGTTGTTTTTTCCCCCATTTCCTACTGTAAGAACTCTTCGACCTACATGGGACATGGTGTTAAGGATCCCATTTTGATCCTGCTGACCGCTAACTTTTTTTCTGCAGGGCCTCTCAAAAAACCACCTCTCTATTGTTTTATACCTTCCCACGGTTGGCAAGTTCCAGTTTTGCCCCACCTCAAAATGTCTGAAGGAAGAGCGTACCCTACAGCAAGACAAGGAGTTAAAGATTACAACTGGGAGGCTAAGACTTCTGAAACAACCGGGAGATGCCAAGAACAGCCCTATTATATAAAGCCTTCCACAGACCGGCCACTGTCATTCAGAGCCTCACCAGCCACAACCTGAGGCCATCTGATGAAAGGCTCCAGTTTAATTTGCCAATGCCAGACGGCTAATGCCAGCAATGGCAACAAGGAAGTACAATGAGGTGTGGTTATTCCCTGCTGGCTTTTGAGCTGTCCGTATATGTAATCCTTGATGGCCTTGCAAAGCTGCAGGAAGACTATGGCAGCATTAAAGAGTTGGATCTTAAGTCCAGTTACAATGGATGGACAAACTTAACTCCAGTCACAACAGATGGATACCAAGAAGCTTCAGCAATCTAAGAGGGGTTTGTTTTAATTAGCCCCTCCAAAGCCACTCAAAACCTAGTTGGATTCGTAGGTGGATGCCATAAGGGCTTGTAATGACCTAGCCATTAAAAAGCCTACCAATGTATATGTGGAGAGGTCCTCCATGAGACTATAGGTTCCAAACCTTTATCATGGATCCTGGAAAATCTGGTATTAATGCACAACACACTCCTTCACTACAATAGGTACCTAGTCCTTTTGACCAAGAAGGTTGCCTCTTCTTGAAACATCACATTAGCAAATGTGGGAAGTTAATCCTGTATGGAACAGGTATAAGCGTTCCATATTTTAGGGGCAGCTTAGGTTTAAGGAAAAATTGAGCACAATCTTCTCAAAGATTAAAAGTACGAGTACATAAAAAAAATAATAAACAAAACAGCACACAAAAGGAAGAGTCCTAACCCCAGATCTAAAGAAGCATTGTCACTCATCCCTTTAATGTTTGGCTCTGGAGCATCCAGTAAGCAACTGAAAATATCCCCACCGTCTGAACACACACAACACTACTCTTACTACAGGAGTAACCAGTCTAAAATCAGCCTGGAATCACTGGGGAGTTCAGGACTGGGTAAATAAACGCCAACCCATTTCCATCGACTCCGTCACAACAGTCTGCATACCACCCATGTGCCTGCAGCAGCACCATCCCCAAAAATGTGGTTGGAAAAAAAAACTTGCTTCCAAATATTAACCCACATATTCTCTGTAGTGCTTCAAACTTGGAAAGTTGTGACTGCATATGGGTGGGTTAGGAAGGAAGGGAGGGAGGGAGGGAGGGAGGGAGGGAAGGAAGGAAGGAAGGAAGGACCAGGGATCTGATCTTTCACCAAGACCAGTGACAGGGCTGCAAAAGGCAATCCAGCAACTGTTGCTGTGCGTCAGCAGATTCCCTTACCAGACTGCGTGCTTGACTGGGCTGCAGCATCTGTGTCCTGGGTGCTCCACGGCCTATCCCACCCTGGCAGGCTGAGAGACTGCAATCCAAGGCACAGGTCGCTGGTGTCGGGCAAACCACGCGGAGACTCCTGGACAGAAGCGGGGAAGAGCATCCTGCTTGCGGCCCCTGCTCCCTCGGAGTCTGGAAACTCTGCTCAAACAGGAAAGAGGGGACACACACACACACACACACACACAATGAAAAGCCACACCGGACCCGCACAGGTGTTGGTGAGTTCCCCACCCGGTCCGATCTCGCAGCGTTTAGGGGATGCTTCCGTAGGCAGCGACTTCTCGCATCCAGCCGGACTGAAAGTACCATATGGCCTGTAAACAGAGCTGCCTCTACCTTCCACCTTCCTATCCCGCCTGCACTACTGACTGGCCCAGCATGTGATCAAACTGCTGATGCTTACCGTGTGCCATAGACGTCACTCGGCCATGCAACACAGGCACATCTTCGCTTAGAGGAGAGAGGTGGAGAGCAAACCTGCCCATGGGAGTCTAGGCAGCATGCAGGAGGTGCAGCCGCCACCAGCCAGCCCCAGGAACGTCTCTCTTACAGCAGAGAGAGACAGAGAGCGAGCAAGAGAGAGACAGACACGAGACGAGCCGGGGTTTAGCTAGCAGCAATGCAGGGAGGTGGCTACAGTCAGCCAACCCTCCAGCAACCACTGTAGCTGAGTGGCAGCCACAGAGAGAGAGGAGAGGGAGGGAGGCAGAGAGAGAGAGCAAGAGAGAGAGCGCAAGAGAGCGCAAGAGAGATCACACTGTCCGCTTGGTGCTTCCTTCTGGCCCCGCCCATCCTACCCCCCCCCCAAATCTCCCACCCCCGGAAAGCTTCCAGCTGCTGGCACCAGCCCTCCAAGGCAGGGAAAAATGCAAAGCTTCACAATTCTGCTAGCATCATCTCTTTGCTTTAAACTTGGCAATCGGGTTCGCTGTCTCTCTGCATCGTTTATGACTATGGGTAGCCTTTAAAAAGGGGGGCGGGCGGGGGAGACTCAGCTAGAAATTTGCCTACGGACTTGAAAAGAGCGCAATGCCCAATATAGAGGGTCATAAAAAGGAGGCATCCGGCACCCTAAAACATCTTTTCTTCCTCCAACAGCCGTAGTCACAGGTTTCTTACGGAGGCTTCATCGCTCTCTGCTTGTGACTTCAACCAAAACATGTTTATAAGGGGGGGAAAAAGGCAGCGTTATATTTTCCCAATTCCAGCATAATGCAGAGATGGGGTGGGAACTGGGCCACGGGGAGGTTATCTCCACTGCAAACTCCATTTTCCTTCTTTCTACAGCATCCTTATCGCACCTAGACCAAGTTCTTGTGCCATCCTCTGGGCCTGCTAAGTAAACGGACTTGTTTTCCCAGGTCTGGGCCTGGTCTCAAGAAAATCTCCTTCCAGGATTAGTTTACATTTTTAGGATGCAAAGGAACAGCCAATGCAAAACTAGCAGGATGTGAAAGTCAGCGTATTGCAAATAAGGGCAAGTCCGTGATTATCAGTTATCTAACTTTCGGATTTTAGGTAAGTAAATACTGCTTAAAACCTAGGATGCCTCAGTGGAGAAGACGGGTTGACTCAGGGCTTAGTTCTTAGCTGTCACAACCATTAATGCCAAATAGATCTTCTTGCCTTTAGAAAGCGAGCGAAGTTTTGGCCTTAAATCTTTAAACTAACATAGTTTGTTATCCTTGCAAAGGTGGCTTGCTTTATGCAAACTTTGCTAAATATTTTTTTTCTGCAAATTTTTCTATTAGCACTTCTGATTATGCAAATAGAAAATAAAAGAAAACTTCTGCTATTATCCCAATGATATTCTCATCCCTTAGCTAAAGTTGCAAAGCTTAAGTTTCGACTCTCTTTTTTTTAAAGTTGCAATTAAAATGTTAATTTAGGCTGTTTATCACTTTGAAATCGATGACTAAAATATAAGCTGGCTTCATGCATTATACCAGAGGTCTCCAAACTTGGCAACTTTTAAGACTTGTGGACTTCAACTCCCAGAATTCCTCAGCCAGAATTCTGGGAGTTGAAGTCCACAAGTCTTAAAGTTGGCTAATTTGGGGACCTCTGCATTATACAAAGTCACCATGTGCTTTGCTGGTATGATGTTGTATAAATCTAGCCCATTCTGTCTGAGCCAGAAAGAATTAAAGTGGGAGGATAAAAGACTAGCTAGATGTGAAGATAACATTATTTTGCTAGCTGGAGTAAGGAAGACTTATTAATGGGGGCTTCCTATCAGCAACATAATCATTTCTCGGATTACAGAAATCACTTTTGCCATCTCGGCCAGTTCTATCATCTTTTCCAGCCATTCTCCCATTGTGGCTGATGGTTTGTGGGAGCTTCTTCTAAGTGAAAACAGCTGATGCTTAACAGGAACAGAAAGGGTGTATTAGATTAGGGAAAATATAGCAAAATGTTTAGTCATGCAATTCCCTCCAGCATAACTTGGCAGGAATTATTCCCAGCGATGACATTTGAACCAGATTTCCATTTTAGATTTTTAAAAGATGTATCAGGGGTTCAATCATAAAGTGGCCAAGCAATGTTTCCTTTTTACTGGACAGGAGCAAATCTCGTCCTAATAATAGGATGAATACTGAGAAGAATACTGGATGGGCCAGTACTTCAAGGGGGAAGTCTCGACTTACGACCGCAATTGAGCCAAAAATGTATGTTGCTAAGCGAGGCATTTGCTAAGGGAATTTTGCCCCATTTTATGATTCCTTGACATGGTTAAGTGAATCACTGCGATTAAATTAGTCATCTGGTTGTTAAGTGAATATGGAATATTCCCCCATTGACTCTGTTTGTCAGGTAGTCACAAAGGGGGATCGATCACGTGATCTGAGGATGCTGCCACCGTCATAAATACGAGTCATTTGCCAAATGCCTGGATTTTGATCACGGTGACCCTGGGGATGGCTTGCAATGCTTGCCAAGTTTGAAAAACGCTCCCAATTTCCTTTTTTTTTTCCTTCCAGTGCCATTGTTAAACTTTGAACGGTCACTAAATGAACTATTGTTTTAACTCCAGGGCTCCCTGTCATTCGTGGCCTCTTTCCTGCTTCCATTCCACACAAAAGCAAAATCCATGCAAGTTTTTAATCACAAGAAAACTGAGAGCACGGAGCAAGCTTCCTAATATCAGCTTTCTCATTAAGGAACCTCACGGTTGCTAAGATATGTTTGTGTGGGTAGCCTCTGCGGAAATTAAGAGGGAGACTCTGGTGGGGCTCGAACACTGTTATCTCTAGGGAAGAAATTGCAGGGTATCTCGTGGGAGATAGGTAAGTCCTCAACTTAGGCCCACCATGGACCCTGGGGGATCCCGCCAGGATTGTTAAGTGTGAAAAACGGCTGTAAGTCCCTGTTATCAGTGCTGCTGTAACTTCGGACAGACCCTCAATGAATTGTTGTAAGTTGAGGACTGACTACCTGTAGTAGATTTTTCCACGCTGAAGACCATTACGGCATCCCCATCATCAAAATTCAGACACTTGTCAGGAGGAAATTATTAAGAAAATATTGGAATGTGCTGAAATGAGTAGATTGACATTTGAAATTAGAGAACAAGAGGATAAACAATTTTATAAAATTTGGGATCTTTTCTATCAATGGTTAGATAACAAAGTACAGTAATGAAATATGTAGATTTTTAGAAAAATAAATAAAGATGTACTTTTTCGTATTAAACTACAACATGATTTAGGATAGATTTGGGATGATAATTTGAACTGTTATACAATAAATTAAGTAAATTATGGTTATCTTGTAAAACATGAATGAATAAAAGTATGGTCAAATGATTGATTAATAATGATATTAAGGTATTTAGTTTTTGATTGACAATATGAGATTATATGTAATGTAATTGTAATTGAAGACTACGAAATGGAAGCAATTTGTAAACCAACCGGCACACTCTATGTACACCTATGGAAGACAGCTTGATGTTTTTATGTTTTGTTTGTTTATGTTTGTTTTTAAAAACCAATAAAATCTTTATAAAAAAAAATTGAGAAACTTGGCACAATTCAGACATATTTATGACGGTTGCAATATTCCCCGGATCCCCTTTTGAGACTTCCTGACAAGCAAAGCCAGATTCACTTAACAACAATGGTGATTCACTCAACGACTGTGGCAAGGTCGGTCATAAAATGAGGCAAGGCTCACTTAATGATCTCCCTTAGCAATAGAAATCTGGGGCTCACTTGTGGGCGTAAGCTGAGGACTTACCTGTATTGGTACCTCAGTGGTCCCAACCAGTTTGATGTAATGGGCAAGGCTAGAGACTGGGAGATTGGGAGTTCTACTCCCACTTTGGGAGTAAAGTATAAAATAAAAGTAAAATAAAAATAAAAAATATAAAATAAAAATATAAAAGTAAAGTATAAAATAAAGCTACCTTGGGCCATTCACTCTCTCAGCTTTAGAGATAATGGCAACATAGGCCTGCAACTTTGCCAAGCCATCTGCTGGGACTTACCAAGCATCAACACTGACTCAAAAGCACATGCTCACAACACACACACACACATGCGCCCACGCAAAGGACCTGCTCATGATGCCTCAACTTGACTGCAATGACTTACAACTTCAATTCCAGTCTCAATTACGGCCAGGAAGACCAGCTTATACCAGAAGTCAACACGGACTCAAAAGCATGAAGAGTCAACACGGACTCAACATGCTCATACTTGCTCACACACACATACACACTAGACATATTGGGTCTCAGGTTCTTTGTGTGGCTAATTCTGGGTTGCCGATGTTCCCACAACTGGAGTGGACACCCAGCCCATTCCGTGGTGAAGGCAGCATCTGCGACACAATGGAGAATGTTCTCCTATGACAGAAGCGTGCAACTATAGCCCTTTTGTGACCTGTGGACTTCTACTCCATGTTGGCTCAGGAATTGTGGGAGTTGAAGTCCACAGGTCCTAAAGGGGCCAGAGTTGCCCACCCGGATTATGCTCCATATCTTGCTTTGAACATTGCAGTGATGGTCTTCTAGAGTCCACTGCCCTACAAGACAGAGGAGCCGCCCTCCTGTAACACACTCCATCTTTCCTCAGCTTCTTTGAGCAATTAGCTAGAAATCCCTTCCCTGCACCGCCAGCCCTTTTCTAAAATTGGATTGTATTTTAACAATTGGGTGTTGGCCAGAAGAGGGTTAATGGAACAGAGATATCCTTAATGGTCCTATCAGAACTGCTTAAATACAGGCTGGCTTATCTTTTAAGTAAGTCTAACTTAAGAAGTATGAACTTTTGGTAGGTGAAGAAAAACTGCAATGGGGGGGGAAACCTATACCCAAAGTGTAGAATTTGGGTCCCCTGTCTCAAACCTGTCAATAAATCTACTACTACTTTATTGTCAAAGAGAAACCTAAACAAGGATCCCTGGGATTTTACACGTGTTGCTTTGCAACAATCCTAGTTTAATCAAGCTAGCACAAGTATGCCTTTTGAAGCTAATTTATGGACACTCTTTTTAGTTCCCTTTTTTAAAAAGAATATTTATTATTTAATTATATGTATGTATATGTGTGTGTGTGTGTATGTATGTATATGAAATGATTACAGAGAAATCTGGAATCAATTTAAAGATTATCAATCCGTCTACTGTGTTGTTTGCTTACTCTTACTACAATATCAGCTCACCTGCCAATTAAGAAAGGACTTACTTCTTTACTTCCTTGAGAAGCCTGCTGTGATCCAACTGCTGCAGGGCTACCTTGCAAAGTTCAAGGTCATTTAATGCTAAAACTGCAGTGGTTGGATCAGAATTGAAGACTGTCCCAATTCTGGTTTTGGTGAGGGGTAATGACGCTGTTTAATCAAAAGTTATGGGTTTGAGATGATCAAAAAAATATTTGCGTTCTTCCCCCTTCCTCCCCAATAGTAGATAGCTACACCGAAGAAATTGAAGATAACCCCACCTTATCAAGGGGGTTGCCTCTCCCCCCTGAGAATCTTCTGCCAGATTTGCTGGACTTCAACCCCATAATCCCCAGCCTCCAAGGCATATCACTTAGTGATTATGGGAGGTGAAACTCAACAGAAATGAAAAGAGATTGGGGGCGGGGAGGAGATGATAAAAGCCATCTGAACAATTCTGGAAATCACAAATATTTTAAGTCATGTCTACTAACGTAAGATATGAATGTAGAATGATATTTACTCATTAAGTCACCTGGTAGTAGCTCTCTCCTTTCCTTTGTGACGGGTGTTGTACAGACCCCACTGAAGTCAAGTGAATTATCGAGCATGGCGTTTATTCGTCGAAAAATGTCAGCGTTGCTGCATGTACTGAGAGCTGGAACATCAGAATTATTCCAGCAATCCCTGGTGATCCTTGCAACACCTTCCTTCTAGGAGAAAAAGACAGAAAAATAAGATTTAAGCCACAAACTTTTTAAGCTTACTCTGAAAGCACCTGAAATACAAAGGGTTGCATCCAACTTGAATAAAGGTTTCTGTACACACACGTATATAGGCTACAATTAGATGAATAAAATTTAATTACTGTTCTAGGGCTAACATTATGCTTTCCTGGGTCTCCAAAGTCATTCCTATGCTCACATCCATGGTTACATCATATAATCCACCCAACAAGTGCTGCAAATCACTCACATCCACAGTTAACACTTTAGCACCATCTGCTGCTTGCAATTAAGGGTTTATGGTACTAGTAAAATTACAATGAAACCAAGTTAAATGGTACTCATATCACCAAATAATAAATGTTCGTTTATTGTAATGTGTATGTACTGGATGTTATGCCTTAAGCAACCAAGTCATATGACTAATATAAGCATTTGCAATAAATAAATTAGCAACCTACAACTGGCTCCACAACCAACAAGCCTTCAACAACATTACAAGCACTCCTTCCTTATACATTTATTAATAACTGCATTAAGCAACCAAGGGGACTTCACCATTTACTGTCTATTTAATCTCACAGGTTTTACAGCCACCATGTAACACTTTCAATTAAGCAGGCAACCTTGCAATTCCATATTCATGTAACTTATTCCATAAACGTTGCTTACTTTCATCCGCATTATCTAAATCAATTACTTTCTTCCTATTCATCGATTTCTCAATGGCCTGCTCAAGAGCAAGAATTTGCACTGCCCTTTCCAAATTTTGCACACTGTTGTCTATTGTAGTTTTCCATTTCTGTTCCTGACACAATAATTCCACTCTACTTGGTACATTCCCTATTGCTCCCTTCCTTGTGCACACAATGACGGTCTTCAAACGCAAGTTCCATTAAGCAACAAACCAATTATCTATTATGCTCTTTAGCTAGTTTAGTGTAGGGGTTAAAGTATTAGGTTAGAAACCAGGAGACAAGAGTTCTAGTCTTGCCTTAGGTCACAAGGCCAACTGGTGACCTTGGGCCAGAAGAAGGCAATGGCAGACTTTGCCAAGAAAACTGCAGGGACCCATCCAGACAGTGTCAGCACTGATTTAAAAGAACCCAAAGTAATAATTTAGCTAGTACTGCCAGGTCTTTATTATATATAGTCCTGCCAGGTCTTTATTATAGCGGCAATCAAGAATTACACGCTGAGTTCTAATCATCCTATGGAAGTGTTATCTCAACCTTGGCAACTTTTAAAATGTGTGGACTTCAACTCCCAGAATGCCCCAGCCGGCCATGCTGGTTGTGTTTTGAAGTCCACACATCTTAAAAGTTGCCAAGGTTGAGAAATACTGTCCTAGAGTCTGGAGTGACTGCAAATTTTACAACCTGGAGTAGAAACTGAATTGATTATTAATATCAGTTTAGCATTTTCCTATCCACAATCAAACTATCTTGGTATCCACTACTCAAACCAGCAAGGTTGTGTTCCTTCCGTCCCCTCTTTAACAAGAAGAGTATACTAAGACAGAAGTTAAATTGGGGAAAAAAAAAACCACCCGAATTAGTGCAGCTATTAAGTTAATACACTGCATTTCAAGGTTTTTTGCAAGGTTTCTGAGCCTTGAAATCTTAGGACAGAGTCACCATGATTTTCTGTCCTTAGGAGGCTAAATTACTTAGCAAGAGGGGAGAGAGCAGGAAATTATTACAGCAATACTTTCCGTTTACACCAAGACACACAATAATGATTGGAGGGGGGGAAATACTGGCCAAGCCATTTAACCTTAATTTTCCCAACTACGAAATGGGCAGTCAAGATTTTGGAATTTAAAAATCTTCTCCAATTCAATCCAGGCCACTTGGTTGTTAAGTGAAGCAGTCACTAAGTGGAACCACAGCTTATTTCAGCTACCTTTCACGTTGCAGAGCTGCAATGGTGATAAAATTATTTTTTCATCCTTGCAATCGCAAATGGTTACTAAAAGAGGCAGTCAGTGAGTGAGGATTGATTACATACATATGATTACATACCTATGTGTGTGTGTTCGTTTTCTTATATATATATATATGCATTTATTCTCCTTTTCTGGGATAAAGTCCCTATATCAGATGAAACCAGTTGTACTACATGAAATCCAACTCAATAATAACTTTATAGTCTTTACTCCCTACATATGCTGTTAGTCTTTCCCTGAAGATCCCCTAGATACAGATCTAGTTTAAAAATTGTGATCTCCTTCCTTTTTTTAAAAGCTGTAGTAGTGGCTCAAGGAATTTCTCACGCTGCTACTAAAACCTGCTCGAACAGAGAAAGTAAAATAGATTGCAGAAGCCTGCAATTAACTCTGAAACAGGCTTGAGCTTCACGAAAACAAATGTAATACTGTTTGCAGATATGCATTTTCCCATATGGCTTAGCTGCAACCTATCACAGGCACCAAAATTGATGCCAGATTATTCTGCTACTTTCCCCGACATCTACATTTAAAAGGCAGCAGCTGTTCTTAACAGAAAACCTGGCTTCCTCCCTCCCTCCTTCCCCTTCTAAATCTTGTAATGGCCTTCAAGGATATTTTGGGCATAAGGATTGTTCCTGGGACAGCTCCCATTTTTAAGGCTATCTCAACCTCACACAGGCTTCGCGTGCAAAGGAGTGTAAAATGCAGATTCTTGTATCTTTCACACTCGCATTTAAAATAAATAAATAAATAAATTACAAAAGGCCCAAATTAACAGAGAGGGAATTAAATTGGAAGAATAAAATTTGGGGCAAGCTGTTTGTTTGCACTAGTGGCAAAAATCTGCTGTAGGCCTTGGCTTCAAGCCTGGAACAGGTGATAGTTAACGGTAGATAAGAACTGACATGTTGGTTCTCCTGGTTGTAAAGAGGGGGGGGAGTGGGCTGGAGGGAGGGAGAGAGAGAGAGAGAGAGAGAGAAGGAAAGAAAGAAAGAAAAAGAAAGAGCAGAGAGGAAAGATGGAGGGAAGGAAGGATAGACAAGGAAGAGAGAGAAGAAAGGATAGACAAGGAAGAGAAGAGAGAAGGAAGGAAAGAAAGAAGGAAAGAGGAGAGGAAAGATGGAGGGAAGGAAGGAAGAAAGGATAGACAAGGAAGAGAAAGAAGGAAAGAAAGAAAGAGAAAGAGAGAGAGAGAAGATGGAAGGAAGGATAGACAAGGAAGGAGAGAGAAGGAAGGAAAGAAAGAAAGAGGAGAGGAAAGATGGAAGGAAGGAAGGAAGGATAGACAAGGGAGAGAGAGGAAAGAAAGAGAGAAGAAAGGATAGACAAAGGAGAGAGAAGAAGAAGGAAAGAAAGAGAGGAGAGGAAAAGGAAGAGAGAAGGAAAGAAGGAAGGGAAGGAAGGAAAGAAAGGGGGAGGAGAGAGAAACAGATTCAGCTATAAAAAAATCGACAAGATTCTCTGGGTTTCTCCTGGTTGCAAAGAGAGGTGGGAAGGGAAGAGAGAGAACTTCCAACTCAATATTAATGGTGCAGGGTTAGCAGTGGTGAGGATTCATGCCATTTTGAGGGGAAAATAAGCTGTAAAGCAGGAGTGGCCAACCTTGGCAACTTTTAAGGCCTGTGGACTTCAACTCCCAGAATTCCCAATGTGGATTTCATGGGGAACTCTGGGAGTTGAAGTCGCAAGCCTTAAAAGTTGCCAAGGTTGGTCATTCCTGCTTTACAGCTTATTTCACCACCACCACCCCATGGCATGAATTTATCCCTCACCGCTGCTAACCCTGCACCATTAATATTGAGTTGGAAGTTTGCTCTCTCTCTCTGCAACCAGGAGAACCAACATGTCAGCTCCCAACTTTATCTACCATCGGTTCCAAATGAACTAGCCCTGGTTCTGGGAGTCGAGGTCCGCCAGTCTTAAAAGCGGCCAAGGTTGGGGGAACCCCTTGCTGTAAGCAAAGATACACCCCTTACCCGCTTCAAACTTTCCGCTACCCATCGCAACCAACCTCTAAAACAAACTTGGCAACTTTTTAAGACTTGTGGACTTCCAACTCCCAGAATTCCCCAGTCAGCCATGCTTCCCCAGGAAGTCCACATATTGACTGGGGAATTCTGGGAGTTGAAGTCCACAAAGCTGCTAAGTTTGGGGAGCCCTGCTTTAAAAGGTCCAGCCTAAGTTTGTAAAAAACGGAGCCTATTTACTCCCAGGGTAATTATCCTTTATTTCTAGCTGGAGGGGGGGGGCTTGGGATCCCCCACAAGGGCTGCTTTGGAGGGCCTCTGCACCCCCAAAATAAGTGGAGGCTTTCACCACAGCAAATGGTGGACTCAACAAGGGAAGTTCTAGGAAACTCACTCTTTTGGCTGAGGCTAAAGCCAAAAAAAAAAAAAATCCCACCCCAAATTTATCCTTTAGAAAAAGAGAATGAAAATGGCAGGAAAAAATAATATTATGAATCAACCTGTTAAGAAAAGGGGAGGAAACAAAGGCAGCCATGTGGAAACCCAGATATATAGGGGAAAATAAGAGAAAAAAACCCATGCAGGCACATATATTTTAGGCGTGTGTGACTCCCTGTGAATGCATAGTAAACCAAAATGCAGCCCGCAAACCCAGCATCCCCCAAAGGGGGGAAACCAAGCCGCGCTTGAAGCGAACACGGTTTCGTTTAAAACAAAAAAAAATCGTCAATCTCGGCTTAGTAGGAGTTGGAAGGGACCCTTCGAGGTCTTCTAGTCCAGCCCTTGCTCAAGCAGGAGAACCCCCCACCCCCAGGGCTTCGAGGCCGGGCAGGCAGGCAAACGGGCAGCCGAAAGGAGTCCCCGGAGCGCGTTTCCTTGACACGTGTCGGGAAGGGACACAAACCCGTGAAGGGCCAACCCTGGAGGAGCCTTTGCAAGAAATCTCCTCCTCCTCCTCCGTCGCCGTCTTCTTCTTCTTCTCCACCACCGCCGACTCTTCCCGGGAAAGAGCGAGAAAAGGGGGAAAGGCAGAAAAGACACGCGTGTCTGCTGAGAGTCGTGAGAAGCCACCGCCAAAGGAGGGAGCCTCGAGAGGGGGAGAGAGACACCCCTCAGCCTGCAAAGCAGCCTCGGTCGGGAAAGGGGAAGGAAGCCTAAACCCCGGGGCAAGAGAGAGAGAGGCACATGCTCGCCGGCGCCGCCTTCCCACCTGCGCGGTGGCGTCGGCGGTTCCCTCGCCTCGACGACTCACCGGGGGCGGGAAAGACATGTCGACTCAAACGCTGCGGAAATCCCGCACGAGCGCCGGACGCGGGAGACTTATAGCCCCCGGGGGGGGCGGGCGCAACTCCAGGCGCAAAAGGCCCCACCACGCCCGCGCGCGACCCGCCCAGGAACCCCCGCTGGCTGCCTTGCGCGCTCGCCGGCCTTTGCAAACGCTTCCCGGCCCGGGGCGGTTTCCTCCTCCTCCTCCTCCTCCACCACCTTTTGCACCCCGACCACCCAGCCCACCCCCGCACCCAGGCCCGAGGAAAAGGAGGGAGGCTTCGCAGCACGTGCACCCGGGGCAGGAGGGGGATTGGAACCACCCAAGGCCGGAGGGAGCCTCCGCCGGGTTGCAGCGGGGTCTAGAGAGACCCAGAACGGTTGCAAAACGGGGAGCGGGGTGGGTGGGGCGTTCATTTTTGCCGAGCAAACTTTTAAAAAGAGGAAAGCAAGAAAGAGAAAGGAAAGAAAGGAAAGGAAAGGAAGAAGGAAAGGGAAGAAAGAAAGAAAAGGAAATGAAGAAGGAAAGGAAAGAAAAGAAAGGAAACAAAGAAGGAAAGGAAAAGAAGGAAAGGAAAAAAAGGAAAGGAAAGAAGGAAAGGAAAGGAAAAGTCGGGAAGATTAATGGATGGAAGGTCTGATCGCCGCGTTTTTTGCAAACCACCGTGGTGCAAAGGTTCACTTTGGGAAGCGATGGCGGGTTTTTTTCTCAGGAGCCAGCAAACTCGCTGTTTAAATAAATAAATAAATATTCATTTGTTTTATTTTATATTTTTTAAAATTCCTAAATCGCGCGCGCACACACATACACATTTATATATGCATATAAATCGCCAATATATAAACTACATATACGTGTGTGTGTGTGTATATATAAAAAAATGCGATTTGCGAATTTAAAAAAATACAAAATATAACGTTTTTTTGTGTCTTTGTTTTACAAGGATTTCTGGAAGAAGCGGGGGGCGGGGGTACGTTCTTCTTCCAAGCCGTGGCTTAATGAAACCCTGGTTTGCTGAATGAAAACACGGGATGAATGATGTGGTTACCCGCCTACAGGTAGTTTCGATTCCCAAATAAACTCCAGGGCCCCGTTTAGTGCAATACACAAAGCTGATATTACAGGCTATTTGGGCGATTAGGAGGGGAGATCTTACCATAGCCCACTTCCCCAACCCGTTTTCTGCCGTTTACTTGCTAGATAACTGCAAGGCATTTAAACCTCTGCTAAATACGAATTGAAGGGAAATTGCATTCTTTTAGACAGGTGCAAAACTAACAACTAGATAATGACCAATTAAACCGGGAAATGGGAAACTTACAAAGGGTTTACTCTCGAGTTCCTCTGGAAATGTTGCATTAGAGGGGGGGGGGGTCCCAACCGAGGAGCGCAGGCGATATTCCAAGGGGTGCAAAAAACTTGGGTTTAGAAGTTTCAAAATTATAGTTTTAATTATATGTATATAATTTATTTTTTAAGGGGTCAGAAGCATTCTAGGGGTGCCAGGTATAGAAACAGTTGGAAACCCCTGCATTAGAGGGACTCTAGTAATCCTACACCCTGAAGCAGAAGGACTTGCAGGATTTCAATTAATTTCCTCCATTTTTACTTTCCTTGACATGAGCTGGCTTTAGCAGATTCTGGCATTTGCAATTTTGCAGGCCTTTTGAGCCTGGAAATTGTTGCCTTGGTGAGCCTGGCGCTTCAAATAGTTACAGCTGGGTATAGTTAAATGAATAAACCTCACGAATGAAGGTGAATAAATGTGTCCCAGGATCTGCTATATTTGAAGGCACGATGCAATCTGGGTCAGTCACTTGGATTTGTGCTGGAGGCTATCTTCTCTCCACTGGAATGAATAATGATTGAAGCCTGGGAAACGGGTCCTTTGTCATTCAACAGGACGGCTGATTTACAACCAGCTTATCAGGTACTTTAGGAGTCAAGGACTTGGCAGCTCAAGGAAACAACAGCCAAAGACAACAAAGGTTTGTTAATATAGGATATTGGTGGGCAATTCATTTTCTCCAAGGAGCCGCATCAGAAAACACTTTTGTCGAGCCTGCAACCAATAGGGCTGCAAAGATATGTAGGCATGGACACACACAGACATACGTGCATTGAAATAAATAAATAAATATCAAGTTTTCACGGGTACTTACATGTGTGGCATTCAGCTTTGTTTGGGTATTTTCCCACGTCATTGTAGTTGTGCTTTTAAAGTTGTAGCAACGTTTCAATAGAATCTCATCTGCCATCATCAGGCTTCTGTATAGTATATACTATACAGTATACTGTATATACTATACAGTATACTGTATATACTATACAGTATATACTATACAGTATACTGTATATACTATACAGTATACTGTATATACTATACTGTATATATACTATATATACTGTATATACTATATACACACACATATATATATATACATATACATACATACATACATGTATATACACATACACATTCAGCTTTGTTGGAGTATTTTCCACGTCATTATAGTTGTGCTTTTAAAGTTGTAGCAACAGTTCGGCAGAATCTCATCTGCCATCATCAGGCTTCTGTATTGTGTTAGTCTGAGTCAGACTTTTACAGTGGTTTCAGTTTTAAATTTGGGGCTAGCCTACTGCTGTGCCAGAATGGTTTTTCTTCATCCTGATTGGAAAAAAGCCATTCTGGCACAGCAGTAGGCTAGCCCCAAATTTAAATCTGAAACCACTGTAAAAGTCTGACTCACAGACGAACACAATACAGAAGCCTGATGATGGCAGATGAGATTCTGCCGATTCTGTTGCTACAATTTTAAAAGCACAACAATGACGTGGGAAAATACCCAAACAAAGCTGAATGCCATACATGTAAGTACCCTGAAAACTTAAGAAAAATATATATTTATATAGTTTTATAGTTATAGTTTAGTTAGTTATAGTTATATATAGTTATATATATATAGTTATAGTTTAGTTATAAATATATATATATATAGTTATATATATAGTTAGTTATATATTTGCCTTCAAAGTAAAAGCAATCCATACCGGTTGGATGTGGCTTGGGAGAGGGAGCGTAAAATGCAAAATAGAGGGTGCTTCATATAGCCACTTTGTGATTGGCTAGGTTTTAGTTCTAAGGATGTACGGATGCATCCTTCACCTGAAGAGATTTCGGTTGTAGGGAAATGTAAGCCCAGTCCAGATAACATGCAAACTCATTTGAAAGTACGAAATTCAAGCCTGACCACTTTGCTAGATCATCATCTTTTAGCCAATGGGCAACTGAATGGAGTTGAGTGTTTACTGGCCGGATGCCCTTCCTGTTACCAATGCAGTTTTGTTCAGCAGATATATTCTCATTGTGCCCAAAGAGAGAAATATATGCCTCTACTTAGGATCGAACTTAAAGCCTCCTGATTGTGAGGCCACCACACCACTTTGTCCATTTTGTTTAAAATGAGACGTGCAACCATCTTTTAATGACCTGTTAAACAGCAGAATCTGGTCTGAGTATTTGTCTAGCATAAAGCTGCCGTTTATTTCCCAAACTTGTTCCTTTCCTTCGGAATTCTTAGGAAAAAAAAACTTCCCTAACATACATTACAAATTAAATTCCTGTAGTTTTGCACTTGGGAGTTGTTATCTGTGCCTCTGCTGTCTTTCAAGCATCGGGTACCGATGTACTCTTCTCATGTTAAATAAATAGTGCACATTTTCTCCCCGCAGCAGTTAGGAGGATGACTCACGGACTAATAAGAAGTTGGCTTAAATCCTGTCCTTCTAAGTGATTTTTTTTTTTTTTGCTACTACCCAAAACAGCCAGCAAACAGAAGCCAAATCCAAGAAGCCATTTTATTGAACCTTCTCTGCTCATAATAAATAGAGCTGTAGAACAGAAGAATGGAGAAGGAAAGGTGCGCGTTACACAAGAAAGGCAGTGGAGTCATAGGAATCTTCCCTGTGTTCTAAATACACACATACACACAACTTCACTCTCCTCCAAGCATTGCTTTCCACGTGGACTACAACAGAAATATTGGGAGTGTAGGCCTCGGCCAAGAGAAGCGCTGGCTAAGATAATTGATATTCCTGGGAGATGAGAGATGGACTCCCCGTTCCACTTGGATCACTCCTGGGTCAAGGAGTGGATGATGTCTTTCACCAGCATGGTACCAATCAACATCTTTTCACTGTTGATGGTCAGCTGGG
The DNA here is from genome assembly GCF_049901715.1 of Pseudonaja textilis. Classification (NCBI taxonomy): domain Eukaryota; kingdom Metazoa; phylum Chordata; class Lepidosauria; order Squamata; family Elapidae; genus Pseudonaja; species Pseudonaja textilis. The sequence continues at coordinate 15,731,470 of NC_142002.1, read as the reverse complement.
CCGTGTTGTCCGACTTCTTCTCCAGGGTGATCAAGATGAGACACTCGCCGCTCACTGTTTTAGCAGCAAACCTGGCCGGGCGAAAACACCAAGGAAACCAGCAACAAAAACATTTAAGAGCGGCTGCAAATATTAGAATAACGTTCCTAACGAATATCTTTCTGGACGTGCACGGTCTGTAATCTCCCAAGGTAGAAACCCAGCAAGATTAAAAAGGCAGAAGTTGGTTGGAGAAAGGAAATGGGAGTTTGCAAGAGTTTGCAAAATTCTAAGAGCTAGGAAGTACCTAGTGAAAGGCAGTTTTTATTTATGATTTTTTTTATTTGTTAGATTTTTATTATCCTGCCTTTATTTTTACAAATAATTCAAGGTGGCAAATACATTTAATCCTCCTTCCTTCTCCTATTTTTCTCATTACAACAACCTGTAAGGGGACTTGGGCCGAGAGAGGGGGATTGGTGCAAAGTCACCCAGCCAGCTTTCATGCCTAAAATGGGACTAGAACTCACAGTTTCCTGGCGATTAGCCTAAAACCATCCAGCTGGTTTTCATGCCTAAAACAGGACTAAAACACAGTTTCCTAGGGATTGGCCCATAGTCACCCAGCTGGCTTCTATCCCCTATAATACCACACTATAAAAAAGGTGTTGAGGCTCTAGAAAAACTGCAGAGAAGAGCAACCAGGATGATTAGGGGACTGGAGACTAAAACATGAAGAACGGTTACAGGAACTGGGCCTGGCTAGTCTAGGGAAGAGAAGGACCAGGGGAGACATGATAGCGGTCTTCCAATATTTGAGGGGCTGCCCCAGAGAGGAGGAAGGGGTCAAGCTATTTTCCAAAGCACCAGAAGACCAGACAAGGAATAATGGATGGAAACTGAACAAGGAGAGATTCAACCTGGAAATAAGGAGAAACTTTCTGACAGTGAAAACAATCAACCCATGGAACAGAAGTTGCCTTCAGAAGTTGTGGGAGCTTCATCACTGGAGACTTTCAAGAAGAGACTGGACTGCCATTTGTCAGAAATGGTGTAGGGCCTCCTGCTTGGGTGGTGGGTTAGACTAGATGACCTACAATGTCCCTTCCAACTCTGATTATCTGTATCCCCAAACTGGCACTAGAATTCACTATCTCCTGGTGATTGGCTAAAAGCCATCCATGTGTTTTCATGCCTAAGATGGGACTAGAACTCACTGTCCCTGGCTTTCTACCTTGACCAAACTGACTCTGTTTGGCTGGAAATCTTTAGCAAAATACTGTAGTGAGACGTCCAGATGTACTTCCAAAGAGAGGATCCGCAATGGATCCAAGGAATCTCTCCTTCCAAGGGAGGATCCAATAAAGGTGGCCAAGAGTAGGGGAAAAAAACAGCAGCCATTTTCTTCACCTGTATTCTTTGTCCGATCCGCAGGGCACCCGGCTGACGTTGGCGGCCGCTGTCACCTTTTGCACAATCACATGGTCACTCTGGCAGGTGTCTGGAAGACTTAGCTTCTCTGTGATTTCACTCATCCCTGTTAGCTTCCCTGGAGGTTAGGAAAGACAGAAACAATTAACAATTCAGGCATTTTTTTCAGTGCCATTGTAACTTGAATGGCCACTAAGTGAAATGATTGACTAAGTGAAATGAGGACTTACCTGTACTGGGCACTGTGAAATGATCCCCCTTCATGGGCTAATGTGTTTCAAAAAGGATGCCATCTTGTGCAGGGATGGGCAACGATGCCAATTTTACAATCCGTGGACTTCAATTCCCAGAATTCCTGATTTGGCATGGCTGGCTCAGGAATTCTGGGAGTTGAAGTCCGTAGGTTATAAAGTTGGCATTGTTGCTTACCCTAGATGGTGTCTACGTCAAACTGGGACTGGGAGATGTACATTGAAACCCACCCTCAGCTATAGAAAGGTCACTTTGAGTCAATCACTGTCCTTCAACCCAACTTTTCTCACAAGGGTGTCATGGTTGGAACAAGTCAACAACCTCTCTTAAGTTTCAGAAGAAACAACAGACATAAAAGTCAAGCAAGTGAACAATTCTAGCTTACTCCTTGCTATGTTCTGTACAGAATCCAAAAATGGCGCTTCCCCGCAGTTTAGCTGAATGAAAGATACTGATTAAGGCCTTCCAAAGTGAGGTGGAACCAAGGCGAGTCAAAAATCACTTCCAAACATGCAAACTCTTGTGGAATGTATTGCACTTCCTAGAGAATTGTGCATTTTCAACACTTAAGTGGAGACCCTCAAAAGTCAGGAACCTTTTTAATATCAAGCACCACTTCCAGAATTAGTATTTTCCATTAGTCATGGGAGCAGGCAAGTTGAGTAAGTGGGTTAATAGGTTAATTAATGGAGGAACTCGGGGGCTCCTCTCTGAATTGGGTTTGAAGAGTGAAGTTTTCATGCCAAGAGGTGCTTCGTGGGGGCATGCAGGAAGTCTGGTGCTCAACAGCAGCCAAACGGTCTGTCTTAAGACACAGGAGGCAGGAAGAGTGACCAGGATGGAAGCAACAGCAAGGTGCTCAAAATCTAACCCGGCCATCCCTCTCACCAGGAAATCTGCCTGACGTTGCTTGTGGTGAGAAGTAGGGTACAAAAGACATGCAGAGGGAGGCAGAGAGACGCTAAGGGACAACGATGCTGGAAAGCCTTAGACTGGATTCACACAGTCCACTAGGCCAGGGTGTCCAACCCTTTAAGATGTGCGGACGTCAACTCCCAGCATGGGAAATTCTAAAAATTGAAGTCCACAGGCCTTAAAATTGCCAAGGTTGAATGCACAATCCCCCCCCGCACTAGGCCATGTTACCGTGATAAACCAGAACTGGCTGGATTCAGACGACACGTGAAAATCTCAAAAACAAGCAAGCGTATTTTGGTATGGTGTCCTGGGCGTGCGGTCACATGATCAAATTTTGGGCGCTGGGCAAAAGGACCACCCTGTTGGCTGCTTTCTGCGTCTCACAGTCATGTGACGGGGTGTTACGAGAGTTTTTGCCAAACCCCAAAGTGACTTCCAGTTTTTTGGCAACACTGAACTTCTTCTGACTGAGGAAGCTTCTTGGATGAGAAGCGAAACGTCTTCAAGGAAAAAGGAAGTCCGGTTGAAGCCTTTTGAAAAAAAATCACCTTTGGGACTAAATGACTGCAGGGTTTGTTAAAGAACCGCACAGCGCCTTTACGACTTCCGCAAAAAAAGGATGGTGAAATTGTAAAATGTGACCGTCACGACCTATGACCGTGATGGGCAGGCTCCATTTCTGTGATAAGTCAAGGACTACCTGTATTGATCTTTAATTAGGAGTGCAGGAGAAGCAGAGGGCAGGGGCTCGGGTCTACAGGGAGAGGCAAGAAGGGTGTCCAAGACAGAAGCCATCCTAGCGCCAGAAAGAGGGAAAGGGTGGGGCCGGCTGTTTGGAAAGCAGCGCCTGGGCTTAGGGCCAGGCAGGAGGGGAAGCGGGAGAGCGGCAGGGCTCTTTGGGCAGGAAGAAGAAAGAGAGAGAGACAGAGACAGAGAGAGAGACAGAGACAAGGAAAGGAAAGGAAAGGAAAGGAAAGGAAAGGAAAGGAAAGGAAAGGAAAGGAAAGGAAAGGAAAGGAAGGAAGGAAGGAAGGAAGGAAGGAAGGAAGGAGGAAGGAGGAGGAAGGAAGGAAGGAAGGAAGGAAGGAAGGAAAGAAAGAAAGAAAGAAAGAAAGAAAGAAAGAAAGAAAGAAAGAAAGAAAAAGAAAGAAAGAAAGAAAGAAAGAAAGGGAAGGAAGGGAAGGAAGGGAGAGAAAGAAAGGAAAGGAAGGAAGGAGAGAGAAAAGAAAGAAGAAAGGAAGAAAAAAAAAAAAGGAAAGAAGGAAAAGAGAGAGAAAGATGAAAGAAAGAAAAAGAAAAAGAGAGAAAGGAAAAGAAGGAAGGGAGAGAGAAAAGGAAAGAAAAAAGATAGAAAAAGATAGAAAAAGGAAGGAAGAAAAAGAAAGAAAAAAAGAAAAAAGGAAAAGAGAGAGGAAAGAAAGAAAAGAGAAAAGAGAAAGGAAAAGGAAGGGAGAGAGAGAGAAAAGTAACAAAAAGAAAAAGAAAGGAAGAAAGAAAAAGAGAAAGAAAGGAAAGGAAGGAAGGGAGAGAGAAAAGGAAAGAGAAAGAAAGAAAAAAGGAAAGGGAAAAGAGAAAGATGAAAGAAAAAAAAAGAGAGAAAGGAAAAGAAGGAAGGGAGAGAGAAAAGGAAAGAAAAAAGAAAAAGGAAGAAAAAGAAAAAGAAGGAAAAGAGAGAGGAAAGAAAGAAAGAAAAAGAAAAAGAGAGAAAGGAAAAGAAGGAAGGAAGGGAGAGAGAGAGAGAAAAGGAACGAAAAGAAAAAGAAAGGAAAGAAGGAAGGAAGGAAGAAAGAAAGAGAAAGACAGACAGACCATTTGGGGAAGCATGGCTAGTAGCATTGGGGCCAAAGGAGCAGGGAGGTGTAGCATCTGTGGCTGGCACTTACCCACGGCCGTCCTTAACAGATGCTCTATGGAAAAAAACGGGGGGGGATGGAGAATGCACGAGGCAGCGGAAAAGAACAGAGCACAACCATTAGCACCAGCAGAGTCCAGGGCTGCTGCTGCCCCTACAGCCAAGCAGGGCCGGAGGAGAACATGAGGGGTCCGGAAAGACATTCTCCTCCTGCGGAAAGAGGCGTCTTTCCCACGTCTCTGTTGACCAAGGAAGGGCGACACCCAGAGTAAATTCACGAGAAGTTTAGGAGAAAGAGAAGGTGGCACAGGTAGGTGGAGCACAGGGTGGGGAGGCCCTCAACCAAGGAAGGAAATCCATCTATCCCGGGTGTTTAAACACATCTGCAAGGAGCATAAAAAGTAGGCAGAGCTTTGAAGGTGGCCAGCAGAGGTGGGTATTCAGCTGGTTCTGACCAGTTCTGGAGAACCGGTAGCGGAAATTTTAAGTAGTTCGGAGAACTAGCAAATCCCGCCTCTGACTGGCCCCGCCCCCATCTATTCTCCGCCTCCCACTGAGTCCCAGCTGATTGGCTGGGTCTCCTTTGGTTGCCCTGCACAGGAGAACGGAGCTGAAAAGCAGGCTAGCGGGGTGGGAAGGGAAGGGGGATTTTGCAGGATCCTTCCCCAGCCCCACCCACCAAGCCACACCACGCCCACCAAGCCACACCACACCCACCAAGCCACGCCCACAGAACTGGTAGTGAAAAAATTAGAGTCCCGCTACTGGTGGCCACCATCTTGATGTTTTTGACCACATGCTGCAGAGACCTTTCCCCCATCTACCCCATGGTTCTTCAGAAGTATATTGTCCATAAGATTGTCTCCCAAGGAAGTCAAATGGTCACCCTCCCCATTTCAAGAGGCTGGGGTCTGGTTGGCCCTTGGTCCTGGATGGGAAGAGTTCATAGGAGGCTGGAGAAAGCCACGAGGAAGTCAACATGGACCTCCTTGAGCAGAGAGGTTTGTGAACCTGTTTATGTGAACAGCATGAAATACCTGGGCCTTTCCCCATTTCTCCTACGCCCCAAAACTCACTCACCTTGCTCCTTCTTGAATTCGTTTTCGCTCATGAACACTGGAGCCATAAGCTCCCCAACGGGTGATTGGATGGACAGGTAAAACTGGCGGGTGTGTGTGCTGGAGACAGAAACACAGCAGCCAAACTTAAGTTAGCATTTACAGTGCCTGGAGAAATCAAATCGCTTGCAAAATTTCTGCAATTTGTCTCTTTCAACAGCTGTTACCCCTTCCTATTCTTTCTACTGGTTTCCTGCTCCCCCGTTTAATAAAATTCTTTCGTACTGTTGGCATTTTGGAAAGGGGAAATTCTCCGTATATTCCTTTCCAAGATCCTGTATTTTGTTTTAAGTTTCCAAATTGGAAGACAAGCAGATGGATGAACTAACAGCCAGAATTCTCCAGCCAGCGTTGTCTCCTGGGTTGAAAATTCAGGGAGTTGACATCTACATTGTGGAATAGAGAAACACCAGCTTAGACTCAAAATTATACCTGCCATTGCACACCTTCAATCCGTATTTTGTTTTAGTTTTTCAACTGCACTTAAAACTCACACCTGGTTCTAGACAATCGTAAGATTTGGTCACCGTATAAACAAATCTTCAAGCTGGATCTAATTTCCCCAGGCCATCCCTTGCCAGCTGAGATTTTTAAACTTTTCCTTCTTCTATCACTTTCTCAAGCGCCCATTTTATAGAAAGCAATATTTAAAGAGAAAGCTTAACGGGAGAGAGCTTAGTCATGAATGCTGTTTTATTGATGCTTTGATTTCCAAAACTCCCTGGGGTGTTTATGATTCAGCTTGTGACTCAGCATGCAAAGAGGGCAAACCTTTGAACCCTGAGCTGACAAGACAAATGTCTCAGCGCTGGCCGAGAAAGCTTGGGGGAGGGTAATCCTTCGGCTTCTGACTACAATGGAGTCCAACATTTCTATTGTTGAGCGAGACATTTGTGACGTGAGTTCGCTCTAGGGGTGGGATCCGACCGGTGCAACTACTGGTTCAGTGAATTTTGCAATTTGTGTAAATGGCCGCTTTAAACCAATATTTTGTAGACTCTTAATCAAGGAAAATGTGGGAGGTTTCCATGCTCGAAGCAAAACATCCACCTCAGGTGTGACATTATTTGCAAAATCGGGGGTCTCTGTTGTGGTTCGCTGGCAGCCTGTGCAGACAGCAGCAGAATCGGACAGTGGGGAAGAACGGGGACCAGTCCAGGAGTCTGGAGAGGACTCGGATGAGGGTCCTGCATCCGATGCAGGGATGGGACCAGGACCATCTGGGAGTGGGGTGCTGACTCCGGAGCCACCGGAGTCTGGCAGAAGCGAGGAAGAGGATTGAGGGGAGCCTGTTCCCAGTGAGCGTATGCAGAGCTGCTAGAAGGCGAGAGCAGCTGAGACAAAAGGGGCGATTCAGAAGTAAGGCTGGGAGGTGATTGCCCCTCCCATAAGGTATAAAGGAGGTGCAAAGGTAGAGAAACCTTTGCAGGAAGCAAAGTCGTTCACTCTGTTCGGATTAAACCTTGAAGCTCTATGTGGACTTTGTACTTTATTTGGCTTGTTACTGTTAATGTGGCACTTTAGTTGTTGGCAGCAGCTCAAAGGAGAGACAGGTGGGTGCTTATCTCGAGGGACTATTTGAGACTCATTACAGGCTGGGAATGAATATAATTCCCAAAGCTGAAATAAACCAAGAGTGGTTTTAACTAAGTGTGTGCTTAATTACGGTTTCGGGAAGCCTTGGTCAGAACAGTCTTTAACCCTCGCAACTTGAAGTCTGCCAGGCTTCAAGTTGCCAAGGTTGGAGACCCCGGTCATAAATATTTTTTTTTACAAAAATCAAAGGTGGGTGACTTCCAGCCAGAGCAGCAGCAGATCATCAGTTACAGCAGAATTTGGTGGCACCCCTGGAAAATTTGAAACATCAGAGTTGGAACAAGCTGTCCTGGGGAAAATTTATCTACACGGTCACAAAGACTCAACATCAACTCAATGCAGGTAGTTCTTGAACGAGTCCCCGAGTCATGTGATCACCCTTTGGGATCTTCTAACAAGAGAAGTCAACGGGGAAGCCAGATTCAACTTAACAACCAGGTTACTTAACTTATCAACTCTTCGCAACTCTTCAAAAGTTGTAAAATGGGGCAAAACTCACTTAAATGCCTCCCTTAGCAACACAAATTTTAGGCTCACTGGTGGCCGTAAGTCAAGGACTACTGCCTGTATAATCGATCGACTAAGCTCTTTGGGATGGAGTAGGCTTCTGAGAGCAATCATTCTGAGAGCGCCTGTAACAGCCTCACAACATGTGTCCAATGGTTCCTCCCAATGATTGCTGAGACCTAGTTTAGATGGCAATTATGGGATTCGTTCCCATCATAGGTGGAGATGGCCATCCATTTTTAACACAGGGCTAGGCAAACTTTAAGGGACAAACTCTAACGGACGTGGTGGCTCAGTGGCTAAGATGCTGAGCTTGTTGATCAGAAAGGCTGGCAGTTCGGCGGTTCGAATCCCTTTGCCCCACGTCACAGAGTGAGCTCCCGTTCCTTGTCCCAGCTTCTGCCAACCTAGCAGTTTGAAAGCAGGTAAAAATGCAAGTAGAAAAATAGGGACCATTTTAGTGGGAAGGTAAGAGCGCTCCGTGTGCCTTCAGTGTTTAGTCCTGCCAGCCACATGACCACGGAGACGTCTTCGGACAGCGCTGGCTCTTCGGCTTTGTAACGGAGATGAGCACTGCCCTCTAGAGCCAGAAACAACTAGCACATAGGTGCAAGGGGAACCTTTACATTTATCTAGACAAACTCATGGCGGATTGGCCCTTCAATAGCAGTAGCTTGGTTGCTATTCCCAGAAGCATAACAAATGGCTGGAGGGCAGCCCTGGAAAGCCCTTACAAATTTCTTAAATCCATCTGGTTGGCATCAAAAGTAGAACTTGATTTCTTGATCTCTTGCAGCAGGACTCATCCTTCTGTTCTTCAAACCCATTTGCCCTGACTGTTGTTGTAGGGAAAAGCACAAACTGCAGCAAAATGAACTATGCAGGGACTCACCACAATTGGAAACTGGCCACCTGGGTAGAGTCACAGAAGTCTATGCCCATTACCACGCTGACCGTTTCCCCAGGAGCCAAAGACTCTGCAAGCAGAGGGAAAGAAGCCAGAGAGAAGGATATTAGCAGAGCAATTGTCTACACTTCTAGCAGACCAAGGCAATAAAGAGATTTCCTTAGCTCTCAAACAGCATGCGGTGAAGCATGTCAAATGGCCAGGAGTGATTGTAAATACACTGGACAGTTGCATTTCTTGTCCCCAAATCAAACACATCACTAGCACTGATGATGTTACCTAGTTTGGGTAATGAAACATCTGCAAGAAAACAAGTCAGCTCAAAGAGCACCAAAGAGCCCTTAAACACACTGACTATAATGCTGTTTTCTCCAGCGTGGGGTTTTCCATTGTAGACTGAATTATGACTCCACCCAAACTAGAAATGCTGGAAATTGTACTTTCGATCCACTAGAGAGCAACAGGTTATGGAAGGGTCCTTTCACTAGGTTGGCCAAGTGATCATTATAGAATAGAATATTTGTAGTTCAAATTGAACTGTGGGATCCGTGGTGCTCTCTGAGCTTGGTTATTTTCTTCCATTACCAAAGGATGTCATCTAATTCAAGTATTGAAATGTCTGCAAGAAAACAGCCAAGCTCAGAGAGCACGAAGAATCCACAGTTCTCCTTCTCTTCCTCCTCATCTTCCTCCCTTCTCTTCCACTCTGCCAATGCCACTCTCTATTAGCACTGATGATGTTCCCTAGTTGAGTCATGAAATGTCTGCAAGAAAACAACCAAGCTCAGAGAGCACTAAAAATTCCATAGTCCTCCTTTTCCTCCATTCTGCAAACCCTCCTCCGTTCTAGCACTGATGTTGTTATCTAGTTGGGTCATGAAATGTCTGCAAGAAAACTACCAAGCTCAGACAGCACCAAAAGCCCACACAGTTCAACCTAAGCTACAAATATTCTCTTCTTCAGTGATCAGTATCTGTCATGCCCCTGTCGGAGTCTGAATCCGAGGAGGAAGATGAACAGCTGACAGGGAGTGTGGCTGTGGAGGAAACTGGGGAAGGGCAAAGTCCAGCTGGGCAGAGCAGGGGAGAGGTATGAAATTCAGAGGAAGATGCAGGCCCACCCCCCTCTTCATCCTAGGGCATGCAGGGAGGAACAGAGAAGGGAGCAACGTGGGTTATGTGGCTTACGGGGGAGGAAAGGGCCCTGATTCCCTTCATTAGCCACAGCTGGGAAGAGAGTTTCAAAGAGATGCATGCTGACTGCAGCAGCTGCTGGGAGCAAACATGAGTCAACAAGATAGTGTTGACTTTGATTATCTGTTCCTGGCATCTTCCCAGCCATGTGGAGTTACTGCAGTGCCTTCATGCCGGGGATTCTTGCTCCTGCCCTGTTGGACTAATTACCTCATTTTGCCTTGATTGGACTTATAGTTTTTGACCACATTCTGGACTTGATTCTCTGGAGCCAAAGGCTTGATTCCTGGGAGAGTTTTTCTCCAACCCAGCCAGTAACCAGGACATCGAGGGCAAAGTTGGAGCTAATAAAGGGACTCCTACTGATTATCGGACTGTGTTGCCTTTGTGCCACGCCCCTTTGGGCCATCACAGTATTCCGAGGCTCACCTGAAGATGCCTCCTTCCCAACACCGTTCACCACTCATTCCAGACAGAGCGTTATACACATGTGCCCCGTACCAATCTCCTTGAATTCCTGGAGACGCATGCCTGAGAGAAGTTTGGGCTCCGTCACACGGATGTTCTTCACTTCGGTTGCCATGTTGTTGCAGATCTGGATCTGCACAGCTACCATGCGGGGGTCAGGAGCAAAGGGTTGCCGGCTGAAATAGTATTCCACCGAGAGTCCTTCCCCGGTCATGCGATGCAGCAGCTTGTATTTCTTCACTGCCCCAAAGACTGGACTGATCATCTACGGAGGGCAGAGAAGAAGAAGAAGAAGAAGAAGAAGAAGAAGAAGAAGAAGAAGGAGAAGGAGAAGGAGAAGGAGAAGAAGAAGAAGAAGAAGAAGAAGAAGAAGAAGAAGAAGAAGAAGAAGAAGAAGAAGAAGAAGAAGAAGAAGAAGGAGAAGAAGAAGAAGAAGAAGAAGAAGAAGAAGAAGAAGAAGAAGAAGAAGAAGAAGAAGAAGAAGAAGAAGAAGAAGAAGAAGAAGAAGAAGAAGAAGAAGAAGAAAAAGAAAAAGGAAAAAGGAAAAGAAGAAGAAACCCAAGTTGACACAACCGCTCTTCAGATATTACTACATTTCTTTTTTGTGTGCGATTAATTTTTTTTTATTTTTAACATACAATAAATCCATTCCAAACGGGTGTCGATTAGATACATATTTCATGTGCTTAACCGTTACTAATAATATTTTTCTTAACAGTATAACAATATAATAATAATCACATTCCCATATATATAAGTAATATTCAGTATGCCTATTACACTTTATTGCTTTATAAATACGTCTAATCCCTTTTAATTAGTTTTATTTTCTAGCCATTTATAAAACAAGTCCCATACCATGTAATATTCAGATTCTTTTTTTTCTTTAATTTCTAATGTTAATCTATTCACTTTCAATTTTTTTTTTCAATTACTTTTTCCTCTGCCGGTATCTTATCATTTTTCCTATTCTGAGCAAATACAATTCTAGCTGCTGTTAATACATGTATAATTAAGTATGTTTTTTCTTTGCTATAACTTTCCTAATATGCTTATTCCTAATTAGGATATTTCAGGCTTCAAATTGATATGTTGTTTAATTGTTTTTTCCAACCATGTGTGTATTTTGGTTCAATATCTTTTAGCTTTTATACAAATCCATCACATATGGTAAAGATATTACTACATTTCTAAGGATAAAAATAAGGATATCTATGCCCAGTTAGTTTGGGAAGAAATCTATCTCCTTTTAGAGATGTAGTAGCACCTAGCTACAAATCAGGAGCTAGAAGCCAACACAATGACCATCAGAATCTCAGTTAGGGTTTCTTCCCAGTCTTGTTTGCGATGGATTGAACCTGGGATAGGCAAGGTCTTAATGCTGATATCTCTCTCTCTTCCTGGCCCCATTGAGGTCATATACTTCACACTCAAGAATTAAATTTCTAACAAGCACAGCCAGAAAAAGCACTGCACCTTTAACACCCAGGCATAGAATTATCATAACGTGGGCTGTCTTGCAGCCCATGTCAAGAAATGAAGAGCAATGCATAGTAGTTAGTACACTGGAGCAAATCTTGAGAAGTTCAGATTCTAAGGTCCAATCTCCAATCAATCAAGTTCAACTCTGGTCCCTGTTTTAAAAGCGTGTTCTATCTCACAAGTATATTGAGGGGACTGTAAACGGATGGACACCACATTTGCTGCTTTGAGATGGTCAATAGACTTTATTGTCTACCTTTCCAAACCAGAATCAGAGAGATCACTCACGGGTGTCGTTAAAGAAGTGTCCGTCAAGGTGAGTCCTTCCAGATCGGTCACGAGGCTAGTGGAGAGAACTGGGCTGCTGGTAACCGGCTGCAAAGATGGGGGTGTGACTGTGGGTTGAAGAAACAGAAAGCCAAGAATCAATATTGTATGCTTCAAGACTGATTCAAAGTGGAGAGGGAAAATAATGGAAATTAGACCAGACATGGTTGAGAACAGCTTAGAATAAAGCAGTCACTCAATGCAAGCTAGATAGACTTCAGCACCATGGACAGATCTCATAATTTAGATAGCCATGGACGGCCATTCATAAATTACTATGGAGGCATTGATGTATCTCCAAGATATGTTGAGTAGATAATACTCAGCCATGGATGTGTTATAGGTCCATATGAAGGTATGGGGGAATATGACTGTGTAATTAAATGCTTCTGCATAAGGAGTTTACTAAGCATAAGTAAATAATAATATAATGTAATAATTTGATAATTTAATCATATAATTTAATTATATATATATATAATATAATCATATAAATAATATAATTTAATTATATAATTTAATAATTAATAATTTAATAAGCATAAGGATTTACTAAGCCAGTGGTGGCTAACCTTTTTGAGCTCCTGTGCCAAAAAGTGTGTGCGCGCTTGCATGCTTGTGCTTGCGTGCCAGCACCCAGAAGGCAATGTGTGCCCACCCACACCCTATACATGCACACACAATCCCCACTCCCCACCCCCTTACCTGCACTGCACCTCACAGCTGATTTTCAGCAAGCTTGAGGCCTTTCTGGGCCTCCCAGAGGCTTGAGGAAGGCTTCTGCAGGCTTTGCAGGCCAAAAAGTAGGCCCGTTTTGTCACTTCTGGTATTGTTGGAAAAACAGGAAGTGACAAAATGGGGCTAGTTTTCACCCTGCAAAGCCTGCAGAAGCCTTCTTCAAACCTCTGGGAGGCCCCCAAAGGCCTCAAACCTGCCGAAAATCAGCGGTGAGGTGCGCGCATGTGCAGTGAGGTAAATTTGCCTGCAGCTCACGTGCCAGCACAGATGGCTCTGTGTGCCACCTGCGGCACACGTGCCATAGGTTCGCCATCATGACACTAAGCTAAAGGTCTCCAAACTTGGTAATTTTAAGACTTCTGGACTTCAACTCCCAGAATTACCCAGCCAATTCTGGGAATTGAAATCTACAAGTCTTAAAGTTGCCAAGTTTGAAGACTACCGTCCTAAATTTTGGAGCCCCTGGAGGAGGAAATCTCCCATCATTCATGGAAAGAAGACAAGTTTCCTGCAAGGGAAGGAACACAATGAGAGAAAAAAAATAGGTACGGAAGAACAACCCAAAAAATCCAGATTTATGGCTCTTGGACCTATAGTGAAACAACCACCTGGAAGCTCATTTAAAGGAGCCGCCCCAAAGCTCACACTTTCCAAATGCATGGATTTCAAATCCTAGAACTTTCCAGCCAACACAACCATTGTTAAGGATTTGAGAAGTTTAAATCCATACATCTACCAAGTGCCCGGGCTATGGAAAGCTAAAAAGGAATAAAAGTTATCCTAGGGGGACAGTCCTGGAGAAGGTTTAAGAGAAAGATTAAGGAGGAGGCTGAGAAGGAGGGCTGGTTGAAGGATGCTTACAGTCATCCAGATCAAGCAGAGAGATTTCCTTTGATCCTTTCTTGGCTGCTTTAGCAGGTGGTTTCCTGCTGGGAAGCTGAAAGAGAAAAGACAAAAGGAAACAGAAGCCAGAGATGGAACCACAACTCCAGGCAGGCCTGGTGAGGTTGGGAACCGTAAGAGACTCCAAACAGCAAACGGAATTAGATTAAACTGGAGACCTGCTCAATCACGGAGTTAAATCATATGTTTTTAATTTTATTTATTTACTTATACCCCACCTTTATTATTTTTATAAATAACTGAAGGCAGCGAACATATAAAATGCTCCATCCTCTTCCCCACAACAACCCTGCAAGGTAGATTGGGCTGAGAGAGGGACTGCAAGCAAAATCACCCATCTGGATTTCACGCCTAAGGTGGGACTAGAACTCACCGTCTCCTGGTGATTGGCCCAAGGTCACCCATCCAGCTTTGTCTAAGGTGGGACTAGAACTCACCGTCTCCTGGTGATTGGCCCAAAGTCACCCATCCAGCTTTGTCTAAGGTGGAACCAGAACTCACCGTCTCCTGGTGATTGGCCCAAAGTCCCCCATCCAGCTTTGTCTGAGGTGGGACTCGAACTCACCGTCTCCTGGTGATTGGCCCAAAGTCACCCATCCAGCTTTGTCTAAGGTGGAACCAGAACTCACCGTCTCCTGGTGATTGGCCCAAAGTCCCACATCCAGCTTTGTCTGAGGTGGGACTAGAACTCACCGTCTCCTGGTGATTGGCCCAAAGTCACCCATCCAGCTTTGTCTGAGGTGGGACTAGAACTCACTGTCTCCTGGTGATTGGTCCAAAGTCACCCATCCAGCTTTGTCTGAGGTGGGACTAGAACTCACCATCTCCTGGTGATTGGTCCAAAGTCACCCATCCAGCTTTGTCTAAGGTGGGACTAGAACTCACTGTCTCCTGGTGATTGGCCCAAAGTCACTCATCCAGCTTCGTCTAAGGTGGGACTAGAACTCACCGTCTCCTGGTGATTGGCCCAAAGTCACCCATCCAGCTTCGTCTAAGGTGGGACTAGAACTCACCGTCTCCTGGTGATTGGCCCAAAGTCCCACATCCAGCTTTGTCTGAGGTGGGACTAGAACTCACCGTCTCCTGGTGATTGGCCCAAAGTCACCCATCCAGCTTTCATGCCTAAGGTGTGTTAGAACTCGCTTTCTCTTGGTGTTTAGCTAAAAGTCATCCAGCCGACTCTCATGCCTAAGGCAGGACTAGAACTCACCGTCTCCTGGTTTCCAGCTTAAGGTCTTCCCCACCAGGCCAAACTGCCCTTGCATGAACCTGGTGCCCACGTTTTCCATCCACGCCCACCCTTCTCACCCCTTACCAGCTTTTTCTTCTTGGACTCCTCTGGTTCGGACTCGGACTCCGATTCGGTTGAGCTACTTTCAGACAAGCTGTCCTCTTCGGATGAGGAGGAGGTCGAGTCCTCCTTTCCTCCCTGGGGAGATAGTTTTTTCTTGCTCCTTTCCTTTCCTCCTCTTCCTCCTCCTTCCTCTTCCTCCTCACTAGCATTTAGAGGAAAGAAATAGAGAATTGAAACATGGGTTGTCTCCTTATTTCTTGTTGAGAGGGAGGACGTCTTTTCCAAGTCCACATTGCCCTGTCATTGGCTCCGAACTCCATTTAGAATAGAATAGAGTTGGTTGGGACCTTGGAGGTCTTCTAGTTGAGCCCCCTACTCAAGCAGAAGAACCTATACTATTTCAGACAAATAGCTGTCCAGTCTCTTCTTAAAAACCTCCAGTGAGGAAGCAGCCACAACTTCTGGTGGCAAGCTGTTCCACTGGTTAATTGTCCTCACTGTTAGGAAGTTTCTCCTTAATTCCAGGTTGCGTCTCTCCTTGACTAGTTTCCATCCGTTATTTCTTGTCCTGCCCTCTGGGGCTTTGGGGAATAATTTGACCCCATCTTCTGAAATACTGCTCTCATGTCACCCCTAATGTCACACCTTCTACAGAGGAATTATTGAGTCTATCATCTGCACCTCAAAAACTGTCTGGTTTGGTTCTGCAACCCAACAGGACAGACACAGACTTCAAGGGATAATTAGGACTGCAGAAAAAACAATTACTATCAACCTGCCTTCAATTGAGGACCTGTATCCTGCATGAATAAAAAAGAGGCTGTGAAAATATCTACAGACCCCTCACATCCCGGACATAAACTATTTCAACTCCTTCCCTCAAAACGACGCTATAGAGCACCGCACACCAGAACAACTAGACACAAGGACAGTTTTTTCCCGAATATCACGCTGCTAAACAAATAATTCCCACAACACTGTCCAACTATTTACTAAGTCTGCGCTACTATTATTATTAATCTTCTCATCACTCCTTATCGCCCCTCCCCTCCCACTTGTGACTGTATGACTATAAGTTTGTCGCTCGTATCTTTACGATTTATATGGACTGTTTCCTAGTATGATTTGATTGCGTATTTGTACCCTATGACTATCATTCAGTGTTGTACCTGATGATTCTTGACTCTTGACGAATGTATCTTTTCTTTTATGTACACTGAGAGTATTTGCACCAAGTCAAATTCCATGTGTGTCCAATTACACTTGGCCAATAAACCTATTCTATTCTGTTCTGTTGTGTTCTGTTCTGTTCTATTCTATTCTATTTTTATTTGTATTTTTGTTCTATTTCTATTCTTATTGTACCCTATGACTATCATTGTGTTGTACCTGATAATTCTCGATTTCTGACAAATGTATCCTTTCTTTTATGTACACCGAGAGCATTTGCACCAAGACAAATTCCTTGTGTGTCTAATCACACTTGGCCAATAAACCTATTCTGTTCTGTTCTGTTCTATTCTGTTCTATTTTCTATTCTATTCTATTCTATTCTATTCTATTCTATTCTATTCTATTCTATTCTACTCTACTCTACTCTACTCTACTCTACTCTACTCTATACCAGTCCAGTACATACTATTCCATTCCATATATTCTATTCTATTCTATTCTATTCTATTCTATTCTATTCTATTCTATTCTATTCTATTCTATTCTATTCTATTCTATTCTATTCATTCTTCTTTTCTCTAGACTAGCCAGACCCAAATCCTGCAGCCATTCTTCATATGTTTTAGTTTCCAGACCTTTGATCAACTCCAGCTAGTGTGTCTGCAGAGAGGAGGTCAAAAAAGTCAAAATGGTGGCTGCAACCATGTAATTGAAGCTTCATCCCTTTTTATGTATTGTGCAACACACTTTTTTTTAAAAAAAAGGGTGGGCTGCATTTTTGTCTTTGTGGCCCAGTTCAAGTAGCAGAGTTGACTTCCCAAACTATCCCTGTTTGTCTGCACTCAATGCCAGCCTCGCCCGGGGACTCTACCTGCCAGCGCTCTCCAGCAGACCTTTCCGGGGAGTTTCCCCCTTCTTCTTCTTTTTCTTCTTCTCTTCCTCTTCCTCTTCCTCCTCCTCCTCTTCTGATTGGTCTTCGCTCTCTTCCTCATCCTCTTCTTCACTGCCGGATCCCGATCCACTCTCACTTCCGCTTTCGGAGCCACTCATGGTCTCAGGGTCTGCAAGCAAAAGAGGAGAGGGGAGGAATCTAAGGTTAGCTATGTTCTCCGCCTTGAGGATTATTGATTAAAATAATAAAGGCAGGATTTAGGAAAAAAAACGATTTAGTAAACAGCCATAGAACTTAAGACTTCTATACGACTTCACGGTGCTTTGACAGCTCCCTCTTTTATTTTTTAATTTTAAAGTAAACTTTATTAAAGAGTAAAAAGAAAAATATATACAGTGTAAAATACCATGTTTCGTTAGAAACGAAAGCAATATATAAATATCGACATCAAACTTATTTCTTATCAGCTAAGATGGCGTGATCATTTCTTGAAAACCATTTTACTAATATTCATTTTCTATTTTTGGTATGTGCTCTTAGTTTAACCATTTCATTTTTCAAATCTTTTAATTTCCTGGTTTTTCTCCTTTTTTTCCCAAGCTCTAGTATATTTTGTGTCTACCTCATCTCTAAGTTTTTGTGTAAGTAGGTCCATTTCAGCGCAGTCAAGAACTTTCTTAC
Source organism: Pseudonaja textilis (assembly GCF_049901715.1). NCBI lineage: Eukaryota > Metazoa > Chordata > Lepidosauria > Squamata > Elapidae > Pseudonaja > Pseudonaja textilis. Next base: position 15,713,758 of record NC_142002.1, on the reverse strand, counting down.
AGCCTTCTCTGACTGGTGTACAAAGTCAGCCTCTTGCCCCCAACAATCTGGGTCCTCATTTTACCCACCTCGGAAGGATGGAAGGCTGAGTCAACCTTGAGCCTGGTGGGATTTGAACATCCGATAGTCAGCAGTTATGGTCGTAACTCAAGGACTACTTGTACTTCAAACAGTTGCTAAGTGAACAGTCATCATAAGCTGAGTGTCAGGATTCCAGAAGTTACCCCAATTCAATTATGAGTCTCGAGCCAAAACTTCAAAAGGATTTATTGGGAGTTAACATGTCCGGCACTGCCTGGGTATAGCCGACTCTGAGACACATAATTCATTGTCACCCTTGACCTGGTTTTCCTCCACCCCCCCGGGTGGATCATAATTCATATTCTCCAATGGGACACATCCATAGCCAAGAGTCATCAATCATCTTCTCTAGTTAGAATTTTTGCGCAGCAGAAACTTCAGTTACCTAGTTACTATCTTTGAGCACTATTTATGGAATGCGCTTTCAATTTCCAAGCTGCCGCACTGCTCCTCCCCTCCCTTTCTGTTGGCAGTTCTAAAAAGACCATAGAAATATTTTACGAGTGGACACGGAGGACGGCTTGCGCTCCACTTGAAGCCCTCCTCCTCCGCCATTCTCACCACTGTCCGCCGATTCCGTCGCTCCCGATTCTCCCTCTGAATCTGAATAGAAGGGTTTCTCCACCTTCTCCTTCCTCTTCTCACGGCTGGTGCATTTGGTCCATTCGGGGACCTGGATGGAGCCATGACGTAGGAAACATCATTGCAAAGACGGAGCTGGGCAACGTCTAAAATAAACCTACTACACAAAGGAGCAAAGAAAACGAGACTCGGACGCTGGAGGCCATGGATTGATTCCCTGCACAGAGGTTACCCTGGTGCAAAACAACCAAACGCATCAACATGCAGGAGAGGAACATTCCGTGGCATCTCTTTGGTTGCCGCTGGTAGTGCATGTACGCCATGAGGCCACGAGAGGGAAGAGGCATGCGCCCTTATCGGAGGGGGAGGGGTCTAGAAGATGTTCATGGGATGCAACCCTCAAGAGGGTCAGCTAAGGTGAGAATCTGAGTGATGAGGCAGAGAAGATTTGCGTTATTCTGCAGGTCGGCATGATCGCCATGCACTAATAGCTGCGTGGCAGGAGCTGTGAACAGCCACAGGTTCAGTGACCTTTCAGTCTTAGTGGCCTGTGAATACGGTAAGACGTGGCATGCAACGGACCAAATTTCCACCACAAGACTTGCAAGAACTCAGTGACGAACGTGATTCAATCCATCCTGCCTTGAATGGACATTGGTGAAGACCTGGAGGCCGCTTCCCCCACACCCTGTCCAATAAAATGAGATTTCATTGCACCTGAAAAACAGGCCTGTTCTGGAGGAGGAAAAACTTGGAAGTTCTCCTGGTGCTGCTGGACAGCAATTCCCACAACGGCCCCCTTGGCTGGGATGTTGGGACACTGTACTTCAAGACCCTCTGTCTGGAGCATTACAGGTTCCTCACACCCTTGCTACATTTTTACTCCCCCTAGCATCCCTTCAGAAACCCCAAATCTCTTCCCATCACCTCCTAGCCTAGTTCTTTCAACTCAGGGCTCTCCAAACTTGGCAACTTTTAAGACTTGTGGACTTCAACTCCCAGAATTCCATGCAGGCTGGAAAACTCTGGGAGTGGAAGTCCACGTGTCTTAAAGTTGCAAGTTGGAAGACCGTTGTTTTAACTGCCCGGGATAGATTTTTGACCACGATTGAAACATTTCCTTGGGTGACATAAAGTGTGTGTCACAATTTAAATCAGAGATGTCCAATCTTGGTGACTTTAAGACCTGTGGACTTCAACTCCCAGAAGTCTGACACTGAACTGAAGAAGCTTCTTGGATGAGAAGCAAAACGTCTTCAAGGAAAAAAACAAAACAAAGGAAAGCCCGGTTGCCTTTTGGAAAAGCCCCATGGGGCCAACCATGACCTGGATGATGGAGAATTTCTATCGACATCCCTCTCTGATTTGCTGTGAGAATGGAAATGTGGAACGCCTTCACTAAGAGAGGCCCTGTAGCTTTTACAACCATGCTTTCAAAATAAACCCAGAAGCTAAATCCGGACCCTTTTTTTTAGTCCATCAAAACGTACTTTCAATCTTTAGGATTGAAATCCTAACTAGCACACAGTCAAGAGATGCACAGCACAAGGGAGAGAAGCTGGAAGAGGAGGAGGAGGAAGAGGAGGAGAATGGAAAAGCATAAACTATCACTGCACACAACAAGCTCCACCTCTTTGGGTCCACCCAGTAGCCCAATGTGGCTTCCTCTAGGATCAATGGAGTTTTCCTAAAAAAATAAGCATGGGGTGTAGGAACCAACCTTTCATCAAAAACAGAACAATACATACCACTGGATTATGCAAGCATAGTAACCTGAAGAAGGTACGGTGGCCCTCATCTGCCACAACAAGAAATGACTCTTGCACAAGTCAAAGATTGGATCATTGACATGTTGACACCCAACGTTTTCAGACTATCAAGGAGTAGAACCAGCTCCAAGGGTCCCCGCATCCCATCATCAAGAAAGAGAAGAGCTAGTCCTACCTCCACGTTGCGCACAGATGGATCTGGGGCTTCGCTTGGCCAATCGGGAAGCTCCTGGTAGCCCACCGCTTTTGCATTGAGGAGATGTGAAAGGGAGCCCAGCTGGAAGTGGTCGCGATCTGGAAGGGAGAAGCAACTGGCAAAGTCCACCCCCGCCGTTTTGAAGGCCATACGCCACCACGGTTCTTCAATGGTTCCTGTGCTTTTGGTCTGTTGCCATGCCTTACCTTTGAATGAGGACTCCAAAATGGGAGCAGGCTTTTGTGCCAGGAAAAGCTTCTTGGCGTACTTGCTGAGGGCGCCGCTCTTCTCCGTGGGCACGATGAGCTGGCGTATGAAACGGGCACGATCCCGAATGTCATAGTTCTGGTCATACTTGGCCAAATTCAGCACATACTGGGTCAGCAGCTTGCTCTGTAGGTGCCACAAGGTGGAAGTGATGGGTTAGTCTCGAATTACTAGCTGGGCCCTTTGCGGACAATTCCTGGCAACGTCTTACACCGAAGGCCAGAAATACTGGAGATTTCAATTACATGCATACATATAATCAATAAAATTAAAATTAATAAAATCAAAATGTATTCAATACATAACATTAAAATGATTCAATATAATCAAGTTAGATCTTCCAGCTGTAAAACATGTTAATCTCTTCCATGGAGATAAAACATCGCTCTGAATATTGCAAGGAATATTATTTTATATAATTGGACTCTGGATTTTCTTGGCTTCTTCCAGCTTTTAATAGCCAGAATTTCCATCTGGAATTCTTTTGGCTTTATTTTTAAAAATACGTGCCTTGCAAGGATCTCTGGCTTTGTTAAAATACAACTGTTTCTGTATGTTTTTTCTTCTTCTTTCCATCTACTAAAACATGTAAGTGTTTAAGGTTAGAATTGGATCTAAGTCATAGCTGGACTTTCAAATTGAGTGAATCAACTCTTTACTTATTAGAGTTAACATAGCTGGCCTCTCCAACAGTTTCTGGACTTCTTTTTCCCAAAACTTCCTGATATTTGAACCTTTGATGGCAAACTTATTATGTATTAATAGTTCCCTTTTTGAAATATTTAACTATCATCCTAAGACATGGAATAGTTCCAGTATAAAACATGTCTACCTACGTTCTGTTTTACCCAAAGTAAAGGAGACATTTGATATGTATCTCCTTGACTTCTCTATGGCAGAACTTCTAGGTACCAGCCAAGAGACCTACACTACCTGGTTATCTCTAGAAATGACCTTACCTGCTTAGAGTTGGTCAGATAAAGTTTAGCTGCCAAGTTGATAACCTGCAGCTTCACAATGTCTTCCTCACTGGTGAAGGACTTGGCCATCTTGCGCAGAACATCTGGGGCAATCTTGGGCACATGTTCACAGTATTCACCAATCAGCCATAAGATGCTGGCCCGGGCCATGGGAACCTATACACAAAAGAAAGTGATATCTGGCCCTTCGTCATCTTTTCATGGTCCGTCACATGCCACCCAAGTAGAGGCTGGAGAGTCCTCTTCCTCAGCTCTTCTTCAAACCTGGATGTTATCTGTCAGCTTCGCCATGTGCTTGATGATCTCACTGTGTTGAGATGGCTGCATCTGTAGAAGCTTCTTAATGACCACCACCGACTCGGCCACGACCAGTTCTAAGTAAGACGACAGAGAAGATCCAAAGGCAGACATAAACCAGAACAGTTCAACTCTTAATGAGATAAAGATCTTAGGAGATCTGAGAAAGTCATCAACAGGCAAGTTGAAAGTCATCAACAGGCAAGTTGAAAGTCATCAAGAGTTCCTCTCATGGACATGACGATGGGTCACATACCTGGCCTCCCTTTCTTAACCTACGAAACCCAGAAACAGCACAGGATTCTAGTTTCTGGTTTAAGTGGGGATCATCTACATGGATCCAGTGCACAGTCTGAGAGCCAAAACTAGACTTCACCACCTCCAGAGCACCTTTGAAAATGGGCCACTAGCTTCCCATTTCCATGTGAGGGAAAATGGGCCATTTTTAATGGAATTGGCGGGAAGGATGGTGGGAAGGGAGGAGGTATTACAAGGCGTAGTGCACAGCAGTGATGTCCGATGTCTATTAATTGCTGTTGTAGTCTAATTGCACTTGAATTCTTCTCTATATTGATATATCTGTCATCCAGAGTTTCATTGGCGTGAGCTGGGAGGAAGATTTCAATTTAATCAATCAATCTATCAAAAATATTGCCTGCGTCACAGTTCTATCCATTTTTTGACCCTCATCTTTGGAGTATAATCGAACACACACACACACACACACACACACACACACACACACACCCCTAAGTATGTTCCATGATTCGTCCACACTATTGCAAGTCATTAGCTCATTTCTAAAAGCAAGATCTCACCATCTCGGTTGGAGAGCAACTGAACGAGTCCGTTAAGACACGTGTCTCTCACTCGGCCAATGTTAGTGGCGCAACGGCCAATGGCCTGGATTGTGGCTGCCACAAAGTCTTTATCCATGCTCCGGATGTAAGTCTGCAGAAAGAGAAGGAAGAAATGGGGGTTTTTAAAACAAAAATTTATCAAAACCAAAAGAAATAAGTGCTTCGGATAGAAAAGTTCATTATTATATATATTATATGCCCTGAGGTAGAAAATTACCCTGGGCTACAATTTTCTATATATTACCTGAAATTCCCGCAAAATTGTAGAAATGTTGGTTTCGTTAGCCAGGTTGGTCAAAACTTCCAGCTGGCAGGATGTGGGGAGGGAAAAAAGCAGAACAGGTGAGGTTTGAATGTCTTTTAACATCAGTGCTTCTTTGAGCGTGCAGAAATGCAAGCCAATAATTAGAACTGAGCCAAGTAAAGATTGGCAATTTACAGTATTAGGGCACAGCAAAATTCAAAGTAATAGAAGAAATTGGAAGAGAATTTGCTAGCTGTTCTCTAAAGAGAAGAACAAAACAGCCAACTATGTGTTGGGGTAACTATATGTTTTCCTTTTGATTGGCCCACAGTCAACCAGAAAACTATACGTTTTCCTTTTTCGTTCATTTTTGCTCTAAATCAAGGGCCTTCAAACTTGGCAAGTTTAAGACTTTTGGACTTCAACTCCCAGAATTCCTGAGCTAACATGACTGGAGGAGGAATTGTGGGAGTTGAAGTCCACAAGCCTTAAAAGCTGTCAAGTTTGAAGACCCCTGCCCTAAATAATAAACTTGGAAGTAAATCTCACTGTTAGGTTTGCAGCTGGTATATGATTATGCACCTCTTATTGAACCTTGGCTTAAGTACATATAGTCTGTTTTTGAGAAGACACAAAAAGACCTTAGGCCAAGGTTCAATAAGCAACGTGGCCTGTTTCAGATGTAACATTCAGCAAATGAACTAATGAACATAGCTGTGGTCCAAGTTTAGGATTAGTGTAAACAAGTCACATTAGTTCTTTGTATCGTATATAATTTTCATAATTATTAACTTCATTAACATACAATATTGTCAATCTTCCACTTTTTTCATCTCTACTTTAGTTGGTAGTATTTTATATTGTAAAGAAAAAAATGCATTATTTGGAAGCAGATAAATTTTGGGATATCTGAGCATCTGATATACCTTGAGGATCTTAATCTGGGTGGGATCAGTTGATCGGATGTAGAAGCTTTTGAGGTAGGGCTCAAACATTCCCTGGAGAGAGGAGGAGGAGGAGGAGGAGGAGGAGGAGGAGGAGGAGGAGGAGGAGGAGGAGGAGGAGGAGGAGGAGGTGGAGAAGAGAGGGGGAGGAGGAGAGAGAAACAGATTCAGTTATTAAAAAATTCCCCAAGATTCTCTGGGTTTCTAGAAGTCAAAAAAGATTCTCCTCAGGATTTATAGTCGCTCCCTCTCTGACAAATGGAATAAGCTCTGGCTGATATTGATTAAGTGGAATGTGGCAAACCTCCATAAAATCTGGAGCCACGTTTTGTAGTAGGGCCATGTGAATAATTCCCACCTGGAAAAGAAAAGAGGTGCTTACCCTACGCTTGATGGACATGGTGGCCACGTTCTGAAGCACTACATATTGTACCTCACTGCAAGACAGACAGACAGACGTTAATCAGGTTGGATCTTCCCGAGATCCTCTATCATCAAAAATAGCGTTAGCCTTAGATTGTACAAGAACTGTAGTGAATATCTGCTTTTCTCAAACTATTCCTCTCCAGAAGCAGGAGTGAGATTCTCCTGGTTAGGACTGGTTCGGGTGAACATCTAGCGCCGACGATCAGCTGTTGAGTGAACCAGTTCTCTCCGACAATCAAATCATCCCACCCCATCCCTGCGCTGTACTGACCTATGTCCTCTCAGCTGATTCGCGCGGCAGAGCGAATTGCCGTGCCTCAGCTGCGTTACTCCCCCAAAATAACATAGAAGATAAGCATTGTTGAAAGCTGGGCATGAGCACAAAGCGCGCGACCACTGAACTGGTTGTTAAACCGACAGCATCCCATCACTGTCCAAAAGTGATGGAATCACAACTCCCATTTCTAACCAGCAGATAGGAGTTGGAATACCTGCGTACTGTAGTACTAGCTTGGGAAAAACTTATTAAACTGATGGCTATAACGGATAGAAACTGAGCGTCTACAAATAGTACGCTTTGGGGGAAGTGGAGATGGAAAAAAGGGAAAAAGTGGATGGAATGGTACCTTGTGGAAGGTGGGGAATGCCTGGGACATTGAAAAGAGTCACCTTATACCATATTTTGTCCCTTTCTAAGGGACACCAAGTTCCAAACATTGAGACAAAACAAGATGCAATCAAGAGTTGTTGGAAACTGGCAGAAATGTCCTGATTTGGTCACTTCGTTAAAAGAACACATCAGAAAAAGGGAAAATGAGGTTCTGGGGTTGTAGAAAGTGGGAAGGAAGCATCCGCTGACCTGTGGCTTCTCAGGAGACGCACCAGGGCCTTAGCGATGACTCCAACTTCAGCCTTGGGGGCAAGATGGAAGTAGAGTTGAGCAACTGACATCACCACCTGAAAAACAGAGAAGGCCATTGTGTCACAATCTGGTAGAACCACCAAGATGTTCATCCACTTGTTGTAGTCACCAAAATGAAAATAAGGCCATCAAGAAGAATCAGCGGAGTGTAGAACGTCCAAAATCCCCAAATGCAAAGAATCCGGATCGCGGACGAGTAAGAAAAAAGAAAACACTCTTTGGTGGAGAGGAAAACCCAGGAATCATCTGTTCTTCTTGCCCCAAAATTTTACATAATGCCTGAAATTTGTGTCATAGTTATCAATTCTTGGGATAGATAAGAGAATTGACACCAGATAACTATCCTTTTCTCACAGAATAAAGTCAAGTTTCAGTTAAAGATGTTCAAGACTGAGAGAAAAGTAAGAGCCATGGTGGTTAGAATGCAGTATAGCAGGTTAACTCACTGCTCTCGCTCCAGAAGTTCAATCCTGACCAGCTCAAAGTTGACTCAACCTTCCATCCTTCTGAGGTCGATAAAATGAGGACCCAAATTGTTGGGGGCAAAATACTGACTTTGCAAACTGCTTAAAGAGGGCTGTAAAGTCCTGTGAAGCAGTATATAAGTCTTGAGTGCTATTGCTATCTTTCTTCCCTTCCTTCCTTCCTTCCCAGTGGTTAGAATGCAGTATTGCAGGCTAACTCTGCCCACAGTCAGGAGTTCGAGCCTCGCCGGCTCAAGGTTGACCCTTCCTTCCTTCCTTCCTTCCTTCCTTCCCTCCCTCCCAGTGGTTAGAATGCAGTATTGCAGGCTAACTCTGCCCACAGTCAGGAGTTCGAGCCTCGCCGGCTCAAGGTTGACCTTCCTTCCTTCCTTCCTTCCTTCCCTTCCTTCCTTTCCCTCCCTCCCTGCCAGTGGTTAGAATGCAGTATTGCAGGCTAACTCCTGCCCACAGTCAGGAGTTTGAGCCCTTGCCGGCTCAAGGTTGACCCTTCCTTCCTTCCTTCCTTCCTTCCTTCCTTCCTTCCTTCCTTCCTTCCTTCCTTCCTTCCTTCCTTCCCTTCCTTCCCTTCCTTCCTTCCTTCCTTCCTCCCTTCCTCCCAGTGGTTAGAATGCCTGTAGGCCCTTGCCCTTCAGGAGTTCGAGCCTCGCTGGCTCAAGGTTGACCCTGCTTCCTTCCTCCCTCCCTTCCTTCCTTCCTTCTTCCTCCCTCCCTCCCAGTGGTTAGAATGCAGTATTGCAGGCTAACTCTACCCGCAGTCAGGAGTTCCAGCCTCACCGGCTCAAGGTTGACTCTTCCTTCCTCCTCCCTCCCTCCCTCCCTCCCTGTGGTTAGAATGCAGTATTGCAGGCTAACTCTGCCCACAGTCAGGAGTTCGACCCTCACCAGCTCAAGGTTGACTCAGCCTTCCATCCTTCCGAGGCCGTCAAAATGAGGACCCGGATTGTTGTGGACACAGATGCTGACCCTGTAAACCTCTTAGCAAGTGTTTGTTGTAATAGCACTATGAAGCAGTATATAAGTCTAAATGCTATCACTATGTTCACTTGGGTCCAGCTAGCTCCACCCCTTTCCTGTTGGCCCTGCCCCCTTTTCTGAGAGTAACCACAAAATGGCATGACTGTCAAGTTCAACTGGCATGACTACGGAGAATGCTCTTGCGCAGGGTCTATTTCCCTTTCTTCTTTTCTTCACCCATTTTGGTGACCCCCCCCCCAAGGCAGGGCAGGGGACTTCTTAATTTTCAAGGCAAGCTTCCCCCCCACCCCCAAGAAAAGGGCTTACTGCGGCATTGCGGCTTTGCAACAGGGGTTTGGTGTTGCGCAGTAGTAAGCGGTGGTCAGGATCCATCACGTAAGGCTTGCGCTTTGCCAAGGGTGTGGACTTCGCCTTGTCGTCTTTGGCGTCTTCTTCTTCAGATCCGTAGAAGGTTTTCTCAGCGTTCTCCTCCAGGAGGGATTCCTGTCCATCAGAAAACAACGGAAGGTATTTGAGGTTGAGTACGTGGACCTTTCCCCCCCGCCACCCCGCAATCTGCAAGCCACTTCTAAACTGTTCTACGTCGCTCCTTAGTTGGGCTCATTAAGCCATAAACTCGATCGTCCGATTTAGTTCCCATCTCTACGTGAAACAAAATGGCTTACTTTGCACAAGACGCCACGCTCCAAAAACAAATAAATCACATGTCGGTTCAGTAGGGATGGCCTGACTCACCCGAGTATATACAAAGACAATTGTGCTTCTTGCAATCACAAGCTATTCAGCTCTGTTCTAGTCAAGTCAAACACGTGGTGTGAACTGGGACATCCTGTTCTAACAACATTACAAGATCCGGGGGGTGGGGGGGCCAGGTTTGCGCAAAAGCAGGTACGGTGCCCTTGAAATGTGGATGTTTCAAGTTCTCACAGCTAATAACTCTGACCCCTAGTCACCCTGACAGTATAATGGCTGGATGTTTTAATTGAGAAAGATTCAAGGAATGTAAATAACTGGTTGTTGATTTCTCCATAACCTTTTCTCCAGTGCGCTATAAGTCTCTGAAAAAGAGATTCAGAACATTTCCATTCTAATGTCCTCTGAGATATAAATTGATTCTAAGATGAAAATAGGTCCCCTTGTTGGGGTTCTTGTACTGCCCCTGCCTGTCAGGTGCCAAGAACCAAGAAAGACCTGTGGAATGACTCCTGAGCAATTTCCTTTATCGTTCTCCTCACCCACGGATAGAAATCTTGCCAAACCAAAGCAATTATTATATACTCTGATGATGGCTTCTTAACTCCTTTTTTCCCCCTCCCAACCAGAGTTGCCATCTCTTACTCCACTGGAATGCGGCTCCTCCTTCCAGGGAATCCAGACCGCATTCCACCACGCTACCCTTTCCCATCTCAATTGCATCATGTCAGAAGCGCTGAGGTGCTTCCTGGTTGAAAAGGATTAGCTGGTGACATCATCGTTGCCTGTGGGATGCCCAGTTTGGGGGTGGGGGGGGGAGGTCCTTTCTTGTCCCCAGCAGGAGCTGGAGCAAAGGATGGGGAACTCACCCCGCCCCATGGATGCCCTTGGGTCTCGAACACGGGCTTGCTAACCTCCAACCCTTCTCAATGAATCTTGTTAAACAGAAACCCCTGAGAATCGTGCTTGGATAAAGCACCACATTCTATTCTGGAGGCCATCATGGCCGAAAACAGAGCCTCGATGAGGGACGTCGAGCTGGCCACGCCCATCTCAGGCACCGCCACCCCCAGCCCGCTAAGGTCAAACACAACCCTGATGTGGCCCTCAATGAAATCGAGTTTGATACCCCTGTGATAGGTCATAGAGGTCACCTGCTCCTGGACTCACGTTCAGGTTGGGGCTGAGGAACTGGGTGCGAGCGTAGCGGGTGAGCATGTTAATAATGACCACCTGGCCCCACTCCTCCACATCAATCAGCAGGTTGCACAACTTGCGGTAGTTCTTATGAATGAGGTCGATGCGCTCAGGGCAGACTTCCTCGAACGCCATCACCACGCTGCCAGCCACCAACTGGACGAGAAGACAGAGAAGAGAATTCACACATTAGGAGACTGTGTGGATTCAGAGCGGAGAAGCAAGCGTCTTTTTATAGATTTCTTCGACAATTGTCAGAAGGCTCTTTCTTGGCTTTCTTCTCTATTAAAGAAGACAAAGTGATTGTCAGTCCCTCCTTTTTAAAAAAAAAAAATTTCTTTTTTTTCGTTTTCCCTGTCGGTTCATCCTCCTTTAAACTCTTGTAGCACCCTGAGCACAAAAATAAAGCAGGAGATTTTATGGATTATTATCCGGCGCCTGATAATCCAAGCAGTATCACTTGGCCAACCTATTAATCTACAACAGTCATGCTCAACAGGGGTGGGATTCGATTTACTACCGGTCCTGTGGGCATGGCATGGCGGGCATGGCTTGGTGGGCATGGCTTGGCTGGCTGGGGAAGGATACTGTAAAACCTCCATTCCCTCCCCACCTCACTAACCTGCTTTCCAGCTCCATTCTCCTCTGCAGGGCAACAAAAGAAGACCCAGCCAATCAGCCGGGACTCGGGAGGCGGAGAATGGAAGGGGGCAGGGCCAGTCAGAGGCAGTATTTGCCACTTCTCCAAACTACTCAAAATTTCCGCTACCGGTTCTCGAGAACCGGTCAGAACCGGCTGAGTACCCACCTCTGATGCTCAACCCTATCAATGTTAAACTGTATGGACTTCAACTCCCAGAATACCCTACTCAGCATGCTGTGGAATTCTGGGAGTTGAAGTCCACACATCTTTAGAGTCAATCAGGGTTGAGAAATGCCATCTTGAGACTTCATTCCGAAAGCGTTTTGCAAATTCTTTTTTTTTTTTTCTCTTTCTCAATTTTCTTCCCTTATCTTCAACGCCTCCAGAGATAGTCTTACTCACCGTGGTCTTATCGGCCAGCAGCTTCTCAATGACCTCAATTAACTGGTCTTTCTGGTCTGAATCAAGGCTGCAAGGAACAGACAAAGCCAATGGGTGCATAAACCTTTTCTAAAGGCTGAGTCAACACACTGAGTGTCCTACCATAACGTGAATTATTTCATGTAGGGCTGAGCTTGGGCCCTGAGATGAAGACCAAGAGTTGTATTCAAACGTGATCCACTGTTTGGAATTCACATGCCAGTTTTATCCCTTCATTCACAGAGAAACATATCTGTGCTGTGTGTGTGTATGTGTGTGTGTTTAAGGCACAAAAGCCCACTGTAAAATCCAGGACCATATGACACCCTCAAAAGCTTTGACAATCACTCCAGGGCTTCTCCCAATTTTTTAGCACAAAAGGAGACAATCATTAAACACATTAGAGAAATCATGTTAACTCTCTTTATTGAAAATGAATTTATTTATTCTATCCATATTTATTTAGCTTTTACCCTGCCTTCTGGTGTATTTGCCTTTGCTGTGGGAAGGCACCTCCTTCTCTGCTTTTGAAAGAACAAACATGGCCCTGAGCCAGAAGTTTTGCACACCCCTGTGCAAACAGGCGAGCAAAAAGATGTGAGCCAAGCACACTGGGATACAGTATTTAACACCTGTGTGTTAGCCTCTTGGTCAATTGCTTTAACACTTAGATATCTAACTGATTAGATTTAGATCTTTTTAAATCCTGCATTTATTTCGTTTATAAATAACTCAAGGCAGGAAATATATCTAATACTCTTTATTTTCCCCACACAACAACAACGCTGTGAGGTGGATTGGACTGAGAGAGAGAGAGAGAAAGAGAAAGACAAAGACTGGCCCAAAGTTACCCGGCCAGCTTTCATACCTAAGACAGGACTAGAACTCACCATCGCCTGGTGATTGGCCCAACTCACCCAGTCAGCTTTCAGGCCTAAGGCAAGACTAGAATTCACAGTCTCCTGGTGATTGGCCCACAGTTAACCAATTGGCTTTCAGGCTTAAGGCAGGACTAGAACCCACCATCTCCTGGTGATTGGCCCAAAATCAACCTGCTGGATTTCATCCCTAAGGTGGGACTAGAATTCACAGTCTCCTGGTGATTGGCCTACAGTCAACCAATTGGCTTTCAGGCTTAAGGCAGGACTATAACCCACTGTCTCCTGGTGATTGGCCTAAAATCAACCTACTGGATTTTATGCCTAGAGTGGGACTAGAATTCACAGTCTCCTGGTGAGTGGCCCACAGTCAACCAATTGGCTTTCAGGCCTAAGGTGGGACTAGACCCCACCATCTTCTGGTGATTGGCCCAAAATCAACCTGCTGGATTTTATGCCTAAGGCAGGACTAGAATTCACAGTCTCCTGGTGATTGGCCCACAGTCAACCAATTGGCTTTCAGGCCTAAGGTGGGACTAGACCCCACCATCTTCTGGTGATTGGCCCAAAATCAACCTGCTGGATTTTATGCCTAAGGCGGGACTAGAATTCACAGTCTCCTGTTGATTGGCCCACAGTCAACCAACTGGCTTTCAGGCCTAAGGCGGGACTAGAACTCACCATCTCCCGGTTTCTAGTCTGATGCCTTCACCTCTAGACCAAGAAACCTCAAAAGGCCTTTGGTTTTTGCACCCCTGCCTGGTGCCCAAATCTCTCATTAGGAACCAGCTGCAATTAGCACAACCAAGACGTGGTTCTGAAGAGATCCCCTTTACCTGTACAGCTTAGGAATGGCGTGAGCGGCAGTTTTGCGCACATATGGAGACATGTCTGATGCTGCCTCCTTGATGGCCAACATCATGATGGGGACGATGATGGGGACACGGATGCTGGAAAGGACCCGGAGGGCGCTGGCTCGAATCAGCTGATTGGGATCCTGGAGCCAAGAAGAAATTGAGACGAGACTGGAAGATTTCAAGCTAACCCCTGCTGTAAGACCACCCCTGCATCCAGTTTTGGTCACCACATTATAAAAAAGATGTTGAGACTCTAGAAAGAATGCAGAGAAGAGCAACCAGGATGATTAGGGGACTGGAGGCTAAAACACACAATAAACGGTTGCAGGAACTGGGCCTGGCTAGTCTAGGGAAGAGAAGGACCAGGGGAGACAGGATAACAGTCTTCCAATATTTGAAGGGAGAGAGAGAGAAAGGAAAGAAAATGAGGAAGGAAGGAAGGAAGGAAGGAAGGAAGGAAGGAAGGAAGGAAGGAAGGAAGGAAGGAAGGAAGGAAGGAGAGAAAGAAAAAACAAAATGGGATAGAAAGAGGGAGAGAGAAAGAAAACAAAAAGATAGAAAGAGAGGAGAGAAAGAAGGAAGGAAGGAGAGAAAGGAAGGAAGAGGGAGAGAAAGGGGGAGAGAGCAGGAAAGAGTGACTAAAAGCTAAAACATGATGAACAGCTGCAGGAACTGGGCATGGCTAGTCTAGGAACTAGGGAAGACATGATAGAAGTCTTCCAATATTTGAGGGGTTGCCCCAGAGAGGAGAAAGGGGTCAAGCTATTTTCCAAGGCACCTGAAGGTCAGACAAGGAATAATGGATGGAAGCTGATCAAGGAGAGATTCAACCTGGAAATAAGGAGAAACTTTCTCACAGTGAGAACAATCAACCAAGGAACAGAAGTTGCCCTCAGAAGTTGTGGGAGCTTCATCCCTGGAGGCTTTCAAGAAGAGACTGGGCTGCCATTTGTCAGAAATAGTGTAGGGTCTCCTGCTTGGGTGGGGGGATTGGAGTAGATGACCTACAAGGTCCCTTCCAACTCTGATTATCTGTCCTAAGGACACAGATAAAACCTGTTGAAGTCAGAGGAAATCACCTCCAGTGCTCAAGGCATTTGGGCATTCCATTCAACCCCTGTCCCCATGACAAGTAGTCCTCGAATTACGACCAGTTGGTCAGTGACAGTTCGAAATTACAACAGGTACCCCAAGAGCTACTTATATATAACCTGGTTTTCCAACATTGGGTGCTTCCCCCGTGGTCATGTGACCACATACGGAGTACTCAGCAACCGGCTTGCATTTACAGTGTCATGTGACCACTATTTATGATGGTTTTGCTGGTCCGTAGTGAACAATGGGCTTGCTTAACGACAGGCTGCGTTTGCCACAAAAGAAAGGTGACTGTAGTTGCAATTGCAGCCATAATACAAATACCTTCTATATCAGCACATGCCCTACAAGAGCGATTGAGTATCTCAATGACCAACCTTGAGTCCTCGCTGGAAAGTCGAGATTGACAATAAGGCCAAATCTTGCTGTTCTTCTGCATACCGGACAAGGTAGACGTAAACCAGCTTCTTCACCTGGCAGGGAAACGGCGTAAGGATCAGGCAGGAACTTGAGAACTTGGCTTATGTTCTTCCTGAACTATCAACCCTTCCCCTTGGATGGACACGACTTAGCAACTGAACAACAACAACCAACACCCACAGGGTTAAGCAGCGGTTTGGACCAAGACAATTGCTTCCTGGTTCAAACTTGGAAGTCCACAGCAACATTAGCATATATGCAGAGGTGAGATTCTACCGGTTCAGACTGGTTCCATAGAACCGGTTGTAATGATTCTGCGCAGCTCAGAGAACTGGCAAATCGTGCCCCTGGCTGGACCTTCCCTTCTCCATCCTCCTCTCCCCTCCTCACCCAGTCAGTCCTTATCATGCTTGCGCGACATCATTGACTGCGTTTTTCCCTGCCTGATCCCTCCTTAAAGTATTTCTTTTTTTTTTTCCTCCCAACGATCAGCTGTTCCGGTGATCAGCTGTGCTGTGCCGGGATCCCCCTTGCTGTCTTACCGCTTTGCCCAGGAAGCTTCCCTGAGGCCCAGGAGGTCCAAAAAATAGTAGGGGGGTCCGCTGCAACAAAAAAAGCCACCCACACCCAGTCACATGGCCATGCCCACCTAGCCACACTCACCTAGCCACACCCACATTGCCAGTTGTTAAAAAATTTGAATCCCACCCCTGCGTATATGTCACATAGGACCTTTATTCAGAAAACAATGTGAGTTTACCAAAACTCCCCTTATTGCATAACGTTTACTTAGGAGAGGCAACCTGGTGCCCTCAGAGTCTTTTTAGATGGCAGCTCTTCCCGTTTGCTGCCATGTGCTTGGATAGATAAGAATTACCGTCTGAAGTGCTGGAACCCATGAAAAAATTTGAAGAATCTTCAGCAGAGAAACACCCTTAGCTGGCTCCCCTCCGTTAAGTATCCAAGTCCACAGTTTGCTAACCACACCACTGGAGTCACAGAATATAATCTGTTCCAAACATCTGAATTTTTTCAGTTTAGTTTAGTCCAATGTGTAGACACAGGGAATGCATGCACAAGTTGACTTACCTCTATGTTCTTGCAAGCCACGTTTTTGACCACGGCTGGGAAGAGGTCTGATGCGTTCTTGCCTCGAGCTATCATCTGGGGGCAGGACAAACAGCCATGGGATTAGTTAGTGGAGAATGTAGGGCAGGGAACTTCCATCATCAAATGTCGTGGCCCCTTTGGAACCTTCTTGAGATGGCCTCCTACTCCTCTCTCAATACTTTAAATCTACGTTTCTCAATTTAGCAATTTTAAGATGAGTGGACTTCAACTTCCAGAATTTCCCCAGCCAACCCTGGGTTCTGGGAGATGAAATCCACTCACCTTAAAAGCTGTTAAGGTTGAGAAATACTGCTTTATATAGAAGGTATGAGATGACACACTCTCGTGGTCATTTTTGGCTTCAAGATCCTGCTCATCAAACCTCGAGGGATTGTATTTTTTTTGACAAGGAAACAATCCCAAAAGGTTATCATTAAATGGAGAGGAGAAAAGAGAAAGGATAACCTTCGCACAAGTCCCTCAACCAAGAAAGGAGAGGATGCTAGATCTTTGACTCCTTAAACAGAAGGAGAGAACTTAACACCAAAGAAAACTAAAGAACTTATAATTGACTTCAGGAGGAAGAGAGATGTACATTTACCATTATACATAGATGGTGAGGAGGTGGAATGGGTTGGTAATTTTAAATTTCTGGGCACTTCTATCTCAGAGGACCTCTCATGGACTATGAAGGCTAACATGCTTGTGAAGAAGGCACAGAAGAAGAGGCTGCACTTCCTGAGAATGCTCAGGAAGATAAATCTATCTCGGCATCTACTTCGGTCCTTCTACCGCAGCACCATTGAGAGTGTCCTGACATACGGCATCCTTGCATGGTACGGGAGCAGCTCTGCAGCGGACAAAAAAGCTCTACAGAGAATCATTCAAACTGCCCAGAATATCATCAGGCTCCAGCTCCCAGCCCTGGATGACACCTTCGCATCTCGCTGTTTGAGGAAGTTGCACCACATTCTCAGAGACTCTTCCCATCCTGCTCACAATCTTTGTGAACTGTTGCCTTCTGGCAGAAGATGCAGAAAAATGAAAACTCGGACCACACGTTTTCCTAACAGTTTTTATCCCAGAGCTATAATTGCCCTTGACAATGAACCTAAGGGCCACCATCAGTGAGCTGTTGGACAGCATTACTTAGTCTGTTGTGTGGATGCTGGTGTGTTTTTAGGAGGTGGGGAATTTTGGTGTGTGTGTGTGTGTGTTTGGGGATTATCATGTGTGCGTGCATGTTGAGTCTGGTCTCTGGGTGTTATGTGAATTTTGTTGTATGTGTATACTGTGTATATACGTACAATGACAATAAAGTATTATTATGATTGTTATTGTTCTGGTTGTGGTTGTTATTGGTTAATCTTTAGTGAGATTCACAGCCTTTGGGGCTGGTTGATAGCTCAACAGCTCCAATCCTAACCAAGGACCTAGGAACTGTTAAGAGGATATAAGCTGTTATTATTATTATTATCATCATCATCATCTTCATGCTGGACCACAAGCTGGGTCTTGGCCATCATAATCAAAGGATGAGTATCTTAAACAGGCGTGATAGCACCGAAGAGATACTTACTGCCACAATCCTCTTCATTGCTTCCAGCTTCAAGGAATCCTTGTTGCTGTCCAGCATCTCCTTCAGATCGTCATGTCTGGAAAGAAACACAGAGATGGTTGCAGGAATTCAAAACAATGGGAGCCCCAGTGTATTTGTCCCAGCATCTGATGGACTTGGTAGACTTCAGGGCCTGAATCCTCACCTCGGTTGAGCTGGGAGCTATGTCCAACTCAGTGGAGGGAGCCAGGGAAAAGAAAGGCGGATGGTAGGGAAGAGAGATTAAGAGATTAAGTTCCCAATTCCAAACTAAAGAAAACCTGGAAGAAGGAAGTCACCATTTTTCAATCTCCATCATTTTAATCATGCTGGCTGGGGCAATTTAGGGAATTGAAGCCAACACAGCTTAAAGTTGGAAAGATGGAGAAACACTTCCCAAAACGGCAGCTCAATTGCTGTCCACCTTCCAAAGATTAAAGTTCATTATCACTGGGTGAAAAAGAAAGATACTCACAAAAATAGGTGCCAACTAAATATATGCCAGCCTATTTAGGCTTAATGAAAATAACAAAGGGTAACTCTATGAATATTCAGTCCAAAACAGAATTCAACGCTCTTCTTCCCACCATAAAAGTCAAATCTTTCAATTGGGTTTATTCAACTGGGCATATAAGCAATTATGGGGTTTGCTCAGATTTTAGCTGAGGGTTACATGAATCCAACTAATCATGGTTTAGCCAACCAACCACGGCTGAGTTCATTCGTGAACACAACCATGGCCAGGATTCAATCATGCAGAGCCATGGCTTGGTCAAAAGGCCATAATGCTGAGATACGTACAAGCCATGATTCATAAAATATAATGGCTGGATTCATACACCTTCCTCAATCCCTACCCACCAAGATAGAGGCTTACTGCCTTGTGTGAACCCCACAATTGTTCCTTTGACCTGGGCTTGGCAGGAGACTCCAAAACATGGCAGAGACAAGATGGAGAAATACAGGTAAACCTCGTCTTATGACCAGTTGCGTAATGACAATTTGCAGTTACGTTAGGACCCCCCCCCTCCCCAAAAGCTACTTATGATCCAGATTCAAATTTGGCTCGTGGTCAAGTGTCCATATCCCAGCCCAAGTTTACAGTCATTTGCAGATTTTTGCAACCACACCACCACAATTTACAATGTTTTTTTTTTTTTTGTCAGAAATTGTCTTTTGCTTCCGGTTTCCTCAGCAAAAACACTCCACAGCGAACAATGGGTTCCTTTAATAATCGCAGTATCCACTTAATGACCGCTGCAAAATAGGTCATAAAATTAGGTGCGGAAAAGAAAGGCGGATGGTAGGGAAGCGGGAGAAGAGATTAAGTTCCCAATTCCAAACTAAAGAAAAGCTGGAAGAAGGAAGTCACCGTTTTTCAATCTCCATCATTTGAAGCATGCTGGCTGGGGCAATTTAGGGAATTGAAGGCAACACAGCTTAAAGTTGGAAAGATGGAGAAACACTTCCCAAAACGGCAGCTCAATCGCTGTCCACTTTCCAAAGATTAAAGTTCTTTATCACTGGGTGAAAAAGAAAGATACTCACAAAAATAGGTGCCAACTAAATATATGCCAACCTATTTAGGCTTAATGAAAATATCAAAGGGTAACCCTATGAATATTCAGTCCAAAACAGAATTCAACTCTCTAAAATTAGGTGCGGCCACATGTAACATGCTTAAGGATCATCACAACTCAGGACCAACATATTGGGTTTAATTATGGTCGTTAAGGCCAGGGCCTTAGAAGGGATCTTATCGGTCACACCACCTGGAGAGGAATTTGATCTCAGGGGCTGGTTGAAGGAATTTGATCTTCTCGGGGACTTGTTTATACCCAAGCAATCCAATCCCACAAAGGGCTGTGAAATATTTATCACACGGTGAATTCATCCGGAGCAACGTGAAAGTGAGAAGGCAGATGGAGCGAGAAAAGTAACACTAAGAAAATGGCTTGTTTTACTGTGACTGAGCTGGCTGCAGGAACCTGGCTTGATTCACAGCTCAGCAAAACTAGCAAATCCAGCCAAACAAGAGTTCGATCCAATAAGCCATAATAAAACCACGATGGTCACATCTTGCACCAAGCTGAAAGTAACATCCAAGCCAGTCAAGGAAAGCCTTTGCATGTCTGAATGCACTCAGCAGACATTGCCAATGAAACCACTGTCCCCTAGACCCTAATATAAGATGCAGTAGAAAGGTGGTAATTCAACAGTAAGAGGGTTGTGTATGAAATAATACTATAGAATGGTAACTTAGAAGAGACTGTCCGTGGACTGGAAATGCAACCTTAAAATGCAACCGATTATAAGCCAATTTTCTTCTTCTTGATACGATTAATCAACTTAGAATAATTGGACATAATTGCCCTCGCATGAATGCACCCAAATATCTGCAACTGGTGTGACTAAGTCCTAGCCCTCGTTTTATAAGCCACAATGGCCGAGCTCACATGGTCTGTTATGACAGAAAGAGACCACGATTAAACAAGCCATGATTGATTACAGGGGTGAACCCAACAGATGAAGGAAGTAAAATGTCTGAGCTGACTCCGTCGGAGCTCCAGTAAGGAAATGCAACAATACTCTGGATCAGCGGTCTCCAAAGATGGCTACTTTAAGACTTGTGGACTTCAACTCCCAGAATTCCCCAGCCAGCCATGCTGGCTGGGGAATTCTGGGAGCTGAAGCCCGCAAGCCTTAAAG
This sequence comes from Pseudonaja textilis, assembly GCF_049901715.1. Classification (NCBI taxonomy): domain Eukaryota; kingdom Metazoa; phylum Chordata; class Lepidosauria; order Squamata; family Elapidae; genus Pseudonaja; species Pseudonaja textilis. The sequence continues at coordinate 15,693,111 of NC_142002.1, read as the reverse complement.
TGGCTAAATTTGGAGGCTCCTAACTCTGGATTATCCAGTTTAGGGAATCACTCTACGAATGTGCGATTATCAAATTATCCTGCTGTCTCTGGGGTCCCGCATTAAAATACAAACGCAGCAGGGCACATTTTGCTTTTCTCGCCTTCCTTTATAACGCATAAGGGGTTAAGCTGAATCAACACAATCCAAGATTCACCCAACACTCACAGCTTTGGTGTTTATAACGTCAGCCGTTATTTTCCCACTCCCTGAATTATAATCAGTTTTCAAGATTTCGGCAACGCAGCCATGAGCTGCAAGCTACATTTGCCCAAAGCTGTGATTCCCACTAACTCGGGTCAACCCAGCTTAGCCTTGTGAGGCCAACATAGTCACTTCCTGCATTAGGTCTTCTTCCCCGGGCTACGAGAGTTGTGTGAACCCAACCCCTCAGCCGCCTTTGCACGCCACCCAAGAGAGTTTCTACTTCACCCTTTTTTTCCTTCCGTTCTCACCACCCACCTAAATCTCTCCCAAAGGGGTCAGTTTCACAAAAACCCCTTAGCCAGGGGTTCCCCGTTGTGAGGCTGCCTCCTGTTGCACACCCCCAAAGCCTCTAAGGCTAAGGAAGAGCGCCAGCTCACTTCTCACAAGTTGAAGTCTGACACGAGAGCGAGCGGCTGGGTGGCACACCCGGGTCTACTTGGTCTTGGGAATGGAACGCAGAACTTGGGAATGCAACCCAGAACCCTCCCCCGATTGGCAGGATGGGGGGGGGAGGCAGGTTCGCTGGTCCCCTGAGCTGAGCCAAGCCCTTCCCCGCCTCTTTTCCCTCCCTCCCACCCCCCTCAACACCGCCACCTCCACTCGCTCTACCGGAGCGGCTGCACCACGCTGCCCTCCAAGCTGCGCTCCTGCTGCTGCTGCTGCTGCTGCTGTTGGCCGGCGGGGGCGGCCTCCAGGTCGGGCCCCTTCAGCAGCCTCAGCTCGTCGCCTTCCAGCGTGCGGTACCAGCTCTGCGGCGCTCCATCGGGCACCAGCACGGGGCTCTTGGCCTCCTTGGTGCCCGCCGGCGGCGCCTTGACCAAGTGGACTGCGCCGACGGGCAATTGCTGCAGCAGCTTCTGCATGGCCGGGGAGGCGGCAACAGCGGCGGCGGCTGGGCTTCCCGGAGCGGCTCTCCCCCCCGCCTCCACCAGCGCTACCACCGCCCCCTCCCCAGCCAGACGCCTTGCAAACCGCTGGAGCTCGCCGGCTCCGCCGCCCAGCCACGTTAGCAGCTCCGCCGCCTCGCTGGCCGGGCGGGGCTTCGGGGGAACGCCAGCCACTCCACTCGCAGCCCTGCAGGCTGCTCCGCTGAAACCAGACGCCGCGCCAGCCGCCGACTCAGGAGGCAGCGGCAGCAGCGGCGGCGGCGGCGGCGGCAGCAGCAGCAGTATATGCGAAGGCATTGGGCGCAGCGCCACCTGGCGGCCCAGGGAAGAGCTTCCCCGGGTCCACAGCCCCTGCTGGGGGCTGCGAAGGGTGACCACGCGCAAGGGTCCCCAAACTTGGCAGCTTTAAGACTTGTTGGACTTCAACTCCCAGAATTCCTGAGCTAACATTGACTGGAGGAGGAATTCCGGGAGTTGAAGTCCACAAGTCTTAAAGCTGCCAAGTTTGAAGACCCCCTGGAATAGATAGAGAAAGGGAGGTAGAATAGATAGAGATAGCATAGAATGGATAGGTAGGTAGGTAGGTAGGTAGGTAGGTAGATAGATAGATAGATAGATAGATAGATAGATAGATAGATAGATAGATAGAATAGAATAGAATAGAATAGAATAGAATAGAATAGAATAGAATAGAATAGAATAGAATAGAGCAAGGCTCTTCAAACTTGGCAGCTTTAAGACTTGTGGACTTCCACTCCCAGAATTCCTGAGCTGACATGACAGGAGGAGGAATTCCGAGAGTTGAAGTCCACAAGTCTTAAAGATGCCAAGTTTGAAGACCCCCTGGAATAGATAGAGAAAGGGAGGTAGAATAGATAGAGATAGCATAGAATGGATGGATGGATGGATGGATGGATGGATGGATGGATGGATGGATGGATAGACAGATAGATAGATAGATAGATAGATAGATAGATAGATAGATAGATAGATAGATAGATAGGATAGGATAGGATAGGATAGGATAGAATAGAATAGAATAGAATAGAATAGAATAGAATAGAATAGAATAGAATAGAATAGGAGCAAGGCTCTTGGCAGCTTTAAGACTTGTGGACTTCAACTCCCAGAATTCCTGAGCTAACATGACTGGAGGAGGAATTCCGAGAGTTGAAGTCCACAGGTCTTAAAGCTGCCAAGTTTGGAGTCCTTTGGGTTAGAGTTCAGCTGGGGGAGGGGGCAGAGGGCAGACTGAGAGGAGCGAATTCCTGGCATGCGGGAGGGGGGAGAGGCGGCCTTTTGGGTTCCCCTGGAAATATTTCAGGTGCCCATGCTTTTTATTTCCTCCATGCACCCCCTCCCCTTGTTAAATTCTTACAGCCACCCTTGTGTCTAAGGCCGGGGTCTTCAAACTTGACAGCTTTAAGACTTCTGGACTTCAGTTCCCAGAATTCCTGAGCTTAACATGACTGGAGGAGGAATTCTGGGAGTTGAAGTCCAGAAGTCTTAAAGTTGCCAAGTTTGAAGACCCCTGGTCTAAGGAGATTCTCAGACATCAGATCAGGGTTGTCCCTAAGGTGTTTTTTTTTTCAAGAGGCAACTGTTGTTTTTTTCCTTTTGAAGACATTTTGCTTCTCATCCAAGAAGCTTCTTCAGCTCAGAAGCTTCTTGGACGAGAAGCGAAATGTCTTCAAAGAAAAAAAACAAGAAAAGTCCATTTGCCTCCTGAAAAGGAACTTTTGGGACAATCATGATCTGGATGACTAAGAATCTCCACAGACTTCTGGACAGATTAATCTTCAACCCAGCAAGAAAGTATAAATCCTTCCCTTCCCCACCATCCAAGTCAGAGCTGAAGAAGCTTCTTGGATGAGAAGTAAAACGTCTTCAAAGAAACACCAGAAAGTCCAGTTGCTTCTCGGAAAAAGCACCTTTGGGACAACCACCCTGTGAGGTAGGCTAGGAAGAGTGATCAAAAGCCACCCCCAAATGAACAAGCTGAGCTCACTGGCCATGAACCCAACAACTGACACGTAGGGTGTATACACCAAACTAAGTAAGAAGCTCTAAGCGGCCCAATTAAATTTAAATTGTGGATTGATTCAGTGCCAGTAAGTCATTTTTGACTGCTAGGGGCTAATTAGATAGATTCCCACCCCCCAAATGCATTACTTTGTAAGGTAAAGACTGTGATGGCTGGGGATTATGGGAGTGGTAATTCCCTGGCAAGCATTTGACAGGGTCGAAAAGGGCGGAGGAGATGAAAGTTATGAAGATGGAGGCTACAACTGTACAATCGAATCCCTGGGCATGATGTCGCACAATTGCGGTTCCCAGCCTGAGTCTTTTGACCCCTTGTTCTAGATGCAACTCTTAAAGCATGCACTCACAGTGTAAAATCACACATCCCTCCCCCGAAATAAACCCACTGAGTTCACTGGGACTTCTCTTGTAGGTTGGGGTCCAGAGCCATGGAAGTGGCCTGTAAAAAGGAATTTGGGGTCCCTTCAGTTTAGGGAAGGAGACGGTACAAGCAGGCCTTGACGCAGGAGTATAACTGGGACCAGGATTCCTTTTGTTGAGCAAAGCAGGTGTTTTAAGATAACAAATAATCGGAATTGGAAGGGACCTTGTAGGTCATCTAGTCCAACCCCCTGCCCAAGCAGGAGACCCTACATCATTTCTGACAAATGACATTTCTGACAAATGGCAGTCCAATCTCTTCTTGAAAGTCTCATGACTCGTGCCCGATTTTACAATATTTTTTGCCATGGTTGTTAAACTAATCAGGCTGGCTTTTGACTCTGCTTGTTGGAAGTCAGCTGGGAAGGTTGCAAAGGAAATGGAAATTACATGACCCTCCCATAACACCACAAACGTCATAACTACATGGTGGTAAATTTTGATCACGTGGCTGTGGCAGGGTGGATTTGATTTAAATCACGATTTAAATCACTAGTAAAAAGGCTTGATTTAAATCAACTCGATTTAAATCATAATGTAGGGCAACTGTCATCTCTGCTGTGACATTGTGGGAATGCATGTTATCTCAGCTTGCGGAGCTTGGATTCACTGAGTTTACCCAAAATGTAAATATTGCAACACAGACAGCCTCGTGCTGCGTAACTGAGCTCCCTTTCATGGTGATTAAACTAAATTATGAATGTATCTTAAATAGAAAACAATCTTTAGATAGATTTTTGTTCCATGATCGTTTTATTAAAATAAATTTGATTTTAAAAAAATCAGATTTAAATTTTAAAAAAATCAGATTTCTCTATTTTTTTTTAAAAAAAATCATCAATTTTTATCCACCCTGGGCTATGGGGAGGCTGCCACGGTCATAAACGGGAGGTGCGGTTGTAAGTCATTTTTGCCAGCGCTGTTATAACTTGAAATGGTCACTACAGGAATAGTTGGAAGTCTTGTATCTTAAAATTGTTGAAGCTGAGAAACACAGTTAAAGCCTTTCTCAATAAAGTTTAATGTTACTCTTTCTATGAAGCCAGTTTAGAGGATATTTGTTATTTGGTAGCAACTCCAAGTAAGGAGTAAAGATTCCCCTCGCACACACGTGCTACTCATTCCTGGCTCTCGGGGGCAGTGTGCTCATCTCCGTTCCAAAGTTGAAGAGCCAGCGCTGTCCGAAGACGTCTCTGTGGTCATGTGGCCGACATGACTAAACGCCAAAGGCGCACAGAACGCTGTTCCCCTTCCCACCAAAGGGAAAGAGGTCCCTATTTTTCTACTTGCACTTTTTTTTACATGCTTTCGAACTGTTAGGTTGGCAGAAGCTGGGACAAGTAACGGGAGCCACTGAGCCACCACGTCCCTGTAACTCCAAGTAGCAGACCTCCATTTATTCCCAATCAACTTTCCCCACTTCTTAACTTCCCCTCAGTTAATCTTTCAGGGGTCCAGGCTGCACTTGAGGGAAGGGGCCATATTGGCTGAACAATGAAGCAAAGGCCTTATCCACACAACTCTATAACCCATAATGTGGTTTGCTTCCCTGTGACTTGTTCCCTGAACTTAGCCAACTCTGATCAAGAAACCATAATCAAGCCAAAGGCCTGTTTTGCCTACAGGCCGGAACGTCCATTTTTCTTTTTCTACACTGCCTTTTATTGTCTTGCTTTTTAAGCTACCTCAATCCTCCTTTAAGGCAGAACCTTCTGTTCTCATGTGTGTGTTTTTCACCCCCACTTGCATCAAAAGAGCAATAAATTGCTTGGCTGGCTGGTTTTTAGCCTGCAGCAAAAAAATAATAATCCATATAAAAGGTTCAGCACCATGGACAGATCCGGAGTTTTGGGCGACTTCCTGGTGCCCTGAAATGGGAAATGAGAGTTATATCGAGACAAAAATGAGGTTGGAGGTGTAGTTTTCGGCTAAAGAACACAAACCTACAAAGGGCCTGCAGATGGCCCCTCCCTGAAAGAGGGATCAGAAGTCACCCCAATAATTCCTTCCTTCGTACAACCAAGAGAAGGAAGCTGAGGGAAAGGGAAGACTGTTCATTCATCGAAGGAGCAAGTGAGCTGTCCAATGTACCACGCAGAAGGGGCGGAAAGTATATTTATAGTCTTGCTCCTAAGGGAGGAGTTTTTCTCAACCGGGATCCTGGATTTTAATCTGCCAGCTCCTTCCCCAAACACAAACACACACACACACACACACACACACACACACACACACAAGCATGTCTCGTTCGGTGACATGGGTGATCGGGAGCAGAAAAGTCAACATATTTGACCAATGCCCAGTTGAGCAAAACTCATCTTGACACAAATGACAGAATTATTGAGCAGCGGAGTTTTTCCACTGAGCAACGCAACCAGGCACTTATGCTGGTAATGTGCACAGCCAAGCAGACCCCCCACATGCCAACGGACAATTGCAAATAATATATGCTGTATGCCTCAACATTATAACAACAACTTTCCTACTTTTAACACATCCTACCAGAAAAATACAAAGGTTATATTTCTTGTAGAAGAATTCAGTATCCTTAGAAGCTCCCAACTTTCATTTAAAGTTTTTTAGTCCTTATGGGTTCAAAAAAAATCCAACCCAAACATTCCAATACACATAGGTAATCACTAACCAGCTCATGGGGAAAATATTGGTTCTCATGCAGGGGAACCCCGGCAAAAGGAAGAAAAACACCAGAAAGCACCCAATGAAAAAAGCTCATTTCTGCATGAAACTTTTAAGGAGCTGCTTTCAACCGGCAGGGATAATCTGATATTAATTTAGTCTCATATCCATCCATCTATCCATCCATCCATCCATCCATCCATCTATCATCCATCCATCCATCCATTTCCTTCTTTCTGGAAGAAAAATTCAAAAGCATTTTTAAGGACAGTAAAGAAAAAATAGCCTGCCTTGATCCAAATACCATCCCAATTATTAGGCTAAATTGGGTACTTGAGGGGAACCAATTGGCTTCTATATCCAGGGCCACAAAGGGCCTGCCCTCAGAGACTGTCTCTGCTGACACAGCCGTCATACTGCCGCCGTGTGCATTCTGTCAGGTTTTTCCTGCCCCACCAAGCCTTAGAATCTCTTCGTGGGGTGCCAAATCACTCAGTTGTGCCATACAGGTGAGTCCTCCCTCATGGGGGACTAGGCTAGGGCATGGTTTATTCAACAATCCAACACAGGCGAGGTTCTTGCAAATATGCTAAACCATAAACCATAATTTAAATCTTGATGCGTCTTCATACATTACATGAGGTCAAAACCACACTGATTTGCACTATCTTCCCAGTCAGCTAAAAGATTAGATTTTTGTGATATTTTTTTTTTGTCAAACAGTGGAATCAAAGCGTGATTTTCTTTATTCCAGGATCCTTTGAACCAAAGAGCTGGAAAAAGCAAGATTACTTTTTTTTTTCAGTACTAAAACTGCTTCAAGAGATACTAGGAGAAGTTATCTGTACAGAAAGGCTGTTCTCCCATCAGTATCTGATGCTGAAATGTGTCAGCTTCTACTTACAGAAATGGGTAACGACCAATGCAAAAACTAATACGATGACTCAATTTTACAAACACGAAGCTGTGATGCAGAACCAGAATAAAAATTATGCTTCTCTAAAAGAGATCCAAATATCAGCCAAAAGTTCTTGTGGGATGACTTTAACCATTATATCCAACACAGAACTACAATTCCCCTTCTCTCCCCCAAAGCACAGCCTCCCGCAACCTGGTGCCTTGCAAATGCACTAGGACTACACCACCCAGAATCCCCGCCAGCTGAGAAACAGTACGATCCAATGGCAAGATGGGAATTTTAGCCTCCGACCCAGGATTAGCCAAATATCTCATTCAGAAAAGTTAGGCTGATTTTACTTATTCTTCCCAACCCACCTCTCAGGATGACTGGGGATGATATTGGGGCGGGGGAAATGGAGCACCCCAGGAATTGACCCCAACAATTTGGAGGAAAGGGAAATAAAAACAACCCAGCCTTGGTGGCTCAAACACAGAATGGGATGGAAATTGCAAGTTCCTGTCCAGGTAGAAGAGAAAAATGGACAAGGTGGAACATGAAAATGAGACAAAGATAGAAAGATGATAGATAGATAGATAGATAGATGATAGATAGATAGATAGATAGATAGATAGATAGATAGATAGATAGATAGATAGATAGGCAGGCAGACTGGATGGATGGATGGATGGAGAGACGGATGGATGGATGGATGGATAGATGGATGGATAGATAGGTAGGTAGGTAGACAGACTAGATGGATGGAGAGATGGAGGGATAAATAGAGATATATAGATGTAGATATTGATAGATATATTTATAGTTTTGTGTGTGTGTGTTTTCATATTTTCACAGGTACAGGTATGTAAGTCTAGGTGTGGTCGGGTCTTTTCCTGTGTAACTTTCACAGCAAAAGACCCGAAAACACCTAGACCTATATATATATATATATATATATAGGTCTAGATTTATTAAACTTCTGGACTGCTCAGAATTGCCATCCGCCCAGGATAAAAATCAGATCAAATATATATTCATCTTTAAATAAGACACCATTCTTTGACTCAACAAGGCAGCTGCAGGTCCCACCAAGCCATCTGGGAAGCAGCTTTGGGACAGGTGTTTGGCCCGATTCCTTTTCTTGACTTCCCCAGCCTCTCCTAGAGATTCCTGGTGGTCTCTCATCCCAGCGCAAACAGGGTCCGAGACCTGCTTGGCCTTTGGCAGACCAGCCAAGGACGTTCCAGCCAAGGGAAGGGTGTAATCACAAAAACCCCTCCTGGTTTTTGGGGGTTTTTTTAGCGGGGGGCGCGGGGGGTCGGGCGGAGGGAAGCAGCCCCTTTCCTGACCCAGGTGGAGGCTCCGGGCGTCATTCCCCAGATGGGGGTGGGGTTGCGGGGGATCTCAGAAGCGGCGCCTCGGAGCAGCCCCCCCCCAAAAATAAATCTGGGCCATCCTTTGCAAAGCAGGAGCCCTTCGCCGGGCGGGGAGGGGGAAGAGAGGAAAGCAGACCCACCCACCCACCCACCCCCGTGCTCCGAGGCAGGGAGAGGCCCTGGGTTTGCAATGCGGCGCCCCCACCCCCATCCCGGTCTCCGGAACGAGATCGGGGCTGCGCTGCGCTCCCTCCCTCCCTTCCCTCCCCCGGGAGAGCCGCACCTTTTGTAATCCGAAGAGAAGATCCCCCCGCTGGCCGGATCGTGGCCGTACTCCGGCTCCCCCAGGCTGGAAGAGCCGCCCTTCTCCTCGTTGTAGGCTTGGCCGGAGGACATGGCTGCGGGCGGAGGAGGAGGAGGAGGAGGAAGGGACGCCGGAGCCGGGCTAGGTTTCGCCTGGCCTGGCTTCCACGGGGGACGCGGCGCGGCTCCAGCAGCAGCGGCGGCGGCGGAGGGGCGGGGGGGGGCTCTTGGATGCGGGCTGATGTCAGCGGCGCCGGGGAGCGGCTGCTGCAGCCGGGCTGGGAAGCGTCTCCCCGCCCCTTAAAGGAGCAGGAACCAGCTGGAACTGGGCTCCTCCGGCTGGCTGGGCCGGCTCGACCCCCGCCCCCGTCCAAGCGGTGAAGCCGGGAGCGCTGCCCCCCACTTCGGGAGCTTTGCAAAGAGGACGAGGGCTCTCAGCCTTGGGGGCCCGTAAACCGGGTTGGAAGGCTGGTGGCCGTGTCGTTGGACGGCCCACGGTGGCTTATTCGGCAAGCCAGGATGGGCATCTTGGTGGCAGTGTGACTGATTTTCTTCCCTCCTTCCCTCCCGGTGGTTAGAATGCAGTGTTGCTATTTTCCTTCCTTCCTTCCTTCCTTCCTTCTTTCCTTCCTTTCCCTTCCTCCCATTGGTTAGAATGCAGTATTGCTATTTTCTTTCCTTTCCTTCCCTTCCTTCCCTCTTTCCTTCCTTCCTTCCCTCCTTCCTTCCTTCCTTTCTTCCTTCCTTCCTTCCTTCCTTCCCCTTCCCTCCTTCCTTCCCTCCTTCCCTCCCAGTGGTTAGAATGCAGTATTGTTTTCCTTCCTTCCTTTCTCCTTCCTTCCTTCCTTCCTTCCTTCCTTCCTTCCTTCCTTCCTTCCTTCCTTCCTTCCTTCCTTCCTTCCTTCCTTCCTTCCTCCTTCCCTCCCAGTGGTTAGAATGCAGTATTGCTATTTTCCTTCCCTTCCCTTCCCTTCCCTTCCCTTCCCTTCCCTTCCCTTCCCTTCCTTCCTTCCTTCCTTCCTTCCTTCCTTCCTTCTTTCTTTCCTTCTTTCCTCCCTCCCTCCCTTTCTTCTTTCCTGCCTCCCTCTCTCCCTTCTTTCCCAGTGGTTAGAATGCAGTATTGCTATTTTCCTTCCTTCCTTCCTTCCCTCCCTCCCTTTCTTTTCCTTTCTTTCCTAGTGTTTAGAATGCAGTATTGCAGGCTAACTCTGCCCACTGCCAGCAGTTCAATTCTGATCGGCTCAAGGTTGACTCAGCCTTCCATCCTTCCGAGGTCAGTAAAATGAGGACCCAGATTGTTGGGGCCATAGGCTAGGCCAAGGGTCTTCAAACAGCTTTAAGATTTGTGGACTTCAACTCCCAGAATTCCTGAGTTAACATGCCTGCAGGAAGAATTCTAGGAGTTGAAGTGCACAAGTCTTAAAGCTGTCAACTTTGAAGACCCCTGGGCTAGGCTGACTCTATAAACTGCCTAGAGAGGGCTGTAAAGCACTGTGAAGCGGTATATAAGTCTAAGTGCTATGGTTATTTCTATCTTCTGGGCATAAAGCGATGGCCTGGTGCTTTCTCCAAAATCTTTGGGGGCAACAGGTGAGAGTTGAGTTGGTCCTTGTTTTGGAGCGGAAGGTGGCATACCAGGAGCGGAAAACAATCTTAAGTTTTCATGGGAAATTACTATCCTTTCTCAAACATTTGCTTTGTTTTATGGATTCTGTCAGTGGAAAGTCCCGTCATTCACTCCAACCTCAGAAATGCAGAACTGGTTTTGCTGTTCCTCTAAATGGTCTTTCAGATACAAAGCCCCTTTCTCTCTTACCTAACAGAAGGAAGTTGAATTTGAGGTTGATTTTCAGGACACCATTAAAAGGAGATTCTGGGTACATCGGGCATTCAGCTGTTGGCGTTCACTTGGGAAGTTGGCCTGCACTCTTTGCAACAACAACCGTGGCCTTTTAAAATTTGTTTTGGGGAGTCTGTTGCTAAAAATAAGTTACCTGTCATGACCCAGGGCATGGCACAAAGGCAATACGGTCAGATAATCAGTAGGAGTCCCTTTATTAGCTCCAACTTTGCCCCCAATGTCCTGGTTACTCTTTGGCTGGAGAATAACTGTCCCAGGAACAGCCTTTGGCTGCAGAGAATCAAGTCCAGAACGTGGTCAACAAAAACTATAATTATAAGTCCAATCAAAGCAAGATGAGGTAATTAGTCCGACAGAGCAGGAGCAAGAATTCCAGACATGAAGGCGTGGCAATAACTCAACATGGTTGGGAAGACAGCAGGAACACAGATATGCAAAGTCAACACAAGATAAACTCATGTTTGCTCCCAGCAGCTGCCATAGGCAGCCTGCATTTTTAAAAAACTTTCTTCCCAGGTGTGGTTAATGAAGGGAATCAGGGCCCTTTCCTCCCCTGTAAGCCATGCAACCCACATTGCTCTTTTTTCCATTCCTCCCTGCCTACCCTAGGATGAAGAAGGGGTGGGCCAGGATCTTCCTCTGAACTCCCTCTCCCTTGTTCTACCTCTTCCCTGCTCTGCCCAGCCGGACTTTGCCCTTCCCCAGTTTCCTCCACAGCCAACGGAGCCACACTCCCACTCCCTGTCAGCTGTTCGTCTTCCTTGAATTCAGACTCTGACAGGGGCATGACGTTACCTTGTCCGAGGCCAACTCACCCCTGCTTTCTGACCACAGTTTCTGTGATTTGATTACTGATTTCAAGCTGCTCTTTTTGCTACTTGTTGGTGCTGTAGACACAGTCTTTTTAGCCTTCACAATCTGAAACACAAATAGTTCAATATCAGCATTGATTATTATACTGTACACTACAAGACGTGACATGACTGAATATACTTTTGAGCTAGCAACCAAGTGAAAACAATAAGGAGAGCTCCAGGCTGCGTTTTCTTGCCAAGTTGATCCCAGTGTACATCTTTCCCTCAAAAATTGGTGACTGAAGAGAATATTCGATGCAAATCCAATAGTTATGGCAATTCCCAATTAAAACAGCAGAGGGAGGCACACACCATTACTGGTATTCCTACCAAGGCCTTCTGGCTAATCTTCCCATGCCAATAAATCAATGGAATATCTACAGCCAGTAAATTTGAGCAAATCATACTTTGATGCAGTGGTGGGATTCAAATAATTTAACAACCGGTTCTCTGCCCTAATGATTCCTTCCAACAACCAGTTCACCAAACCGCTCAGAAACCTCACAACCGGTTCTCCCGAAGTGGCGCGAACCGGTTGAATCTCACCACTGCTTTGATGGTGGTCCAAGAAGAAGGAGAAGGATAAGAAAGTCCATCCTGGTTTTGGACTCACTCAATCATTTCGTCTTGCAGAGGGGAACTCCATGACTAAACATTCTTTGTATTCTATTTTGGAGAACTGCTTTCAACTCTTAATAGTTGCCAAAACATATCTAATTTTTTAGAAGCATTTGGTGCTAGTATAAGGTATCGTGCATCTTCAAACTGATGCTCTCTAGAATCCAAGATACATTCAGAGCCACAGAATTTCAAGCTAATATGACCCACAGTTGCAAGGCAACTAGATGAGGATAAACTGGTTTATATAATCAAAGCCAACATCCTGAAAGCAAGCATCCAACAAAGCATTTCTAAGACTGAAGTTTTTAGTGGAAGAGAATCACACCCATAAGCAGCCCCTTCTACAACTAGTGGAATTTGAAAGAATATTTTCCAAGGTACCCTCTTTACTCATTCTAAGCAAATAGCCTCTGGACACGATTGTGGACATGTTCCACGAGGTACTTCTTGGAAGTCTTGGAAATTAAGAAATGCAGATAAAAGACCACATGTGAAGATGTTGTGGCTGCTGTTAGAAGATTGATCCTCTAAGTTATGCCTGGCCATCTTCAACCAGGGTTGGACCGTGAGCTTAAGCAGGCCCCTGTGGCAACCACGCTTGGGGGAAATTGTCTCTTGATTATTTATTCTACGAAAAGGGCACCTGGAGAAGAAGGAGAGAGGTGCCATTGTGTAGCCCAGTCTTTTGACTTTCCCATTGCTCTGCTTGCATTTTTCCCCCCCCTTTGCCAGATGACTTCACTTTAAGTCTCTCTGCTTAATGGGGTTAATTAAATGATTTTGGAGGGGCAAAGAATGGCCTTATTCTTTAAATACTTCAATGACAATTGGATTGGCTTCGGGCAGTGATTATTGGCCTAATGACAGATGGTGGGCCAAGCTAATCCACCATCTCTCTCTCCTCCCCAAATCCCCACTGGAGAGATGAATTTTTTTTTTTTTTTTGGTCAACTGAGTGGACACAAGACCAAGGTGCAAAAGCAGCTTTCTCTCAGGCATGTGCTTCTGCTTAACAATTTTCATGTACCGTATATCTAGGTCTTCACTGCCTCGTTCCACTTTATAATCTTTATAACGCTCTACTTTATCATGCCTTGGTAAAGCCAGACTTGGAATAATGCACTCAGTTTTGGTCGCCACGATGTAAAAAGGATGTTGAGACTCTGGAAAGAGTGCAGAGAAGAGCAACAAAGGTGATTAGGGGACTGGAGGCTAAAACGTATGAAGAACGGTTGCAGGAACTGGGTATGTCTAGTCTAATGAAAAGTAGGACTAGGGGAGACAGGATAACAGAGTTCCCATATCTCAGGGGCTGCCCCAAAGAAGAGGCAGTCAAGCTATTCTCCAAAGCACCTTAAAGGCAGGACAAGAAGCAACGGGTGGAAACTAATCAAGGAGAGAAGCAACTTAGAACTAAGGAGAAATTTCCTGACAGTTGGAACAATTAATCAGGGGAATAATTTGCCTCCAGAAGTTGTAAATGCTCCAACTCTGGAAGTTTTTAAGAAGAGATTGAACAACCATTTGTCTGAAGTGGTGTAGGGTTTCCTGCCAAAGCAGTGGGTTGGACTAGAAGATCTCCAAGATCACTTCCAGCTCTGTCATTCTGTTATATTCCTCTCTTTAGTCTTCCCCAATTCAATGCCTTTTAGATAGAAAAATATGGCACACTTCACTTCATCCTCCAGGGAAAGATTGAAGGCAAATGCGGTCCAGGCAGAAGAAGAACATAAAGGCTCAAAATCTAAGGGTAAAACTTAACAACACTTTTTCGGGCGGCTGTTGATAAAAAAATAGGATTGCCAACATGACCGCCAACATCCGATGATGGATATAGCACAGGAAGAAGAGGAGATGGGTCCTCTCATAATCACTAGCCAGCAGGACCACAGCAGAACCCCCAGCACAAGAGAAAACCATTGGTCCACTTCAGATCACCCAACCCTGTGACCTCACCAGAATAAAGCAAGCAGTGAGGATCTCTTGAGGCTCACGATGATCTCAGTGAGTTCTACGCTCTCCAAAGGGATTAGAAGCAACAGCTAATTCTTCTCTGAATTAACCCACCGCGCATCTTTTCACCATGGATTCATGTTTGCCTCTCCCAAGAGGAAGCCAGGGTCAAGAGGCCCCAACTGTCATTCAAGGAGGATGTAGGGCCGCAGGTGGAAAGTCTGATGACGGGTGACATGCAGATATTAGCAAGGAGGAGGCTGAACAGGACGTAGCCAGGAATGGGCTTAGCAAAAATGTTAGCAAGGCCTTGTCTACCTGGTTGCTGGGTAGGCATGGACATGACGGGTAGGCGGGGCTTAGTCAGCCTCCTGCACCATGGCAGGAGGGGCATTTTTGCCTTCCCTGGGCTCCGGAGGCTCTCTGGAAGCCGGAAATGCATTTCTGGTCTTCCCGATATTCCGGGTGGCCTGTTTTTTGTCCTACCTGAGCCTCCACATGAGCCTTGAACTTACCTGCATCTAAAACGGACCACTTAGGGACTCCTGGGAGGGACAGGGGTTCTCCGAACTGCACAGAATCTTAGCTAGCGGGCTCTCCTGAACCCCTGCAAATCCCCAGCAATCTACCCCTGGACGTAGCCTCTTGCCTCAAAGTGTCAATAGAATCAATACAAGATCCAGTCAGGAATCTTCCCTAAATTCGGTCTGGTTGGGTGTTGTTGTTTTTTTGGAACCACCTTTTAAGTTTAAGGATCAGATAAATGCTTCTCAAGTTGGAAGGTTGTTGGTATGCCACAGTTCAGGGGTGGGATACGGCAGGGTTCGGGATTTACGAGCTTCCTTGCATGCTGTGAGCCTGTAAATCGTCATCGGCATGCTGCAGAGAAGCAGCCTTTGAGACAGCCTTCTTTTCCTGCTTTTTTAACTGCAGCTGTGCCTCGTTCAGCAGCTCAAGTTGAAAAATCAGGAAATAAAGATCAGGTAAGAGCCCCGGTGGGCAGGTAGGCAAAAACATCAGCAGACATAGAACCGGTTCTGTGTCTGCGGCTCTTCAGAGCTACCGGTTCTACAGAGATGGGCAGAACCAGTAGAAACCCACTGTCACAGTTGCATTATACAGGTGGTCGTTTTTCCTCTCAGTCAGGAGCCACGGATCTCATGGAGTTAAGCTGGAGTATTATATGGAGAAGGCCTGCTTCATCTCCGATATGCTGACACCTGTATTTAATTCAGAGCTGATCCCTGTCCTTCTCTTCCACTCTTGCTTCTTCTCCATGTCAGCGACAGTTATGTAACCGGTTATGACAGTAACCCTCAACCTGACAGCCTAGCATATTTTGAGATTTGACAGCTGCGGCTTTTGGAAATAACCATAACGCTGTTTGCAAGCAGGTGGAGCTCAGGGTTGTGTGAGAGATTAAGCATCGGAATTTCTTGGCTTCGAATTGTCTTGGCCAAAGCTCGGAGTTTGCACTTGAAAGCATCTGATAAAGTGAGCTATGGTTCACGAAGCTTATGCCTTTAATAAAACGTGTTAATCAAAAATACATACATGGTGGGAAAAGATGATAAAACCACATATAGACTTAAAGCCTGAGATATTTTTATTGGGGATCCTACATGAGAATTATAGCAAAGAATTTTTTTTTTAATTATACATATATTAACAGCAGCTAGAATAGCCTTAAGAACCTGAGGTCTTCCCATTTTATATCGTACAGAGAGGACGTCGGCTTTTAATGTGTTGTGGAATCCAAGTCCTATGAGAAACTGTTGCAATAATGAGATATATTCCTCTCTGAGGGAGATGGGTGGTTCCGAAATGTGGAAAAGAAAGAAAGAAGGGAGGAAGGAAGGAAGAAGAAGAAGAGAAAGAAAGAAAGAAAGAAAAGAAATAAAATAAAATAAAATCCAGCTATCCAGTTTGGAGGACAAGAATGTCAAGGGAAGACATGATTACCATTTTAGAAAACCTCATTGAGAAGGTGGAATAGAAATTGCAGAGTGACCAATCCTAAAACTGTATTCCATCCAAGTTCAAATTGGTGGCCTATCTACCTCTCATTACCTTGGATGACTTCCAAAGCCAGGTGATCAGATGTCAGGGCTCAGTCAAACACAGCCATCAAAAGTACCGCAAAGCAAGAACTGAAAGGTAAAATCCGGGACAGGGAATTAGATCCAAGGAAAGCGAAGACGAGTCTTCCCCAGTGAGATCCCAGCCCAGACATGACCTCTTTTATAGGTCAACCTGAGGGGACAAGCGGCCAGGGTGTCAAGGCAGGGTGATGCGTCACAGCAGGACAAACAGCCTTCATGAGAAACGTTTAGCCTGCTGTAATGATTCCTTTGCTCCGTTGACTCAGAGGGAAATTTGGAATTTGCATCAGACAAGCAGAGGACAAAAAGGAGGAAGAGAAAGAAGAGGAAGAGGAAGAGGAAGAGGCAGAAGCAGAAGAAGAAGGAGAGAGAGAGAGAGAAGAAAGAAAGAAAGAAAGAAAGAAAGAAAGAAAGAAAGAAAGAAAGAAAGAAAGAAAGAAAGGAAGGAAGGAAGGAAGGAAGGAAGGAAGGAAAGAAGGAAGGAAGGAGGAGGAGGAGGAGGAGAAGAGGAGGAGGAGAAGCAGAAGGAGAGAGAGAAAGAAAGAGAAAGAAAGGGGGGAAGGAAGGAGGAGGAGGAGAAGAGGAAGAAGCAGAAGGAAAAAAAGAAAGAAAAAGAGAAAGAAAGGAAGGGAGGAAGAGGAGGAAAAAGAAGGAGGAGGAGGAGGAGGAGGAGAAGAAGAAGAAGGAGAAGGAGAAGGAGAAGGAGCAAGAGGAAGGAGGAGGAGGAGGAGGAGGAGGAAGAGGAAAAAGAAGAAGAAGAAGAAGAA
This sequence comes from Pseudonaja textilis, assembly GCF_049901715.1. NCBI lineage: Eukaryota > Metazoa > Chordata > Lepidosauria > Squamata > Elapidae > Pseudonaja > Pseudonaja textilis. The sequence continues at coordinate 15,676,143 of NC_142002.1, read as the reverse complement.
GAAGAAGAAGAAGAAGAAGAAGAAGAAGAAGAAGAAGAAAAAGGAAAAAGGAAAAGAAGAAGATCAGAAGGAGATTTCTTGCTACTAAAGATTTTAAAAAAATAAGTTCTGGGATGTGCAACAGTGTTAATTTTGGGGGAGGGGGTACAGTAGCAGTGTGCATCTGGCCGTCTTCCTGGCCAGGAAGGGGCTTCCTCGAGGCAGAGAGATCAGGGCTGTAGATTAAGGACCTTAGTGCTAATGTCTGATCAAGCATCCATCAGCACCATCTGTCTCTGGCCAGGACTGATTCACTCAGAGCTGCCCTCTCAATCCTAAAGCTAATTGTTTTGTGGGTTGTTTTTTTTTGTTTAACTAGCAGATTCTTTGCAGCTTCCTTGCCTACCTTCCTCCCCCCCTCCTTCATCTGCCCAGAGTAAAAGGGATTAGCTGAGAGATTGGTTTGCACCCATCGAAATCTGCTCAAACCTACTTGCTTTAAAAAGAGGCCACCTGGAGAATCAGGACCTCCAAGCACCCAACGGTTTTGCAACCTCGATGCTTTGCATCTTAAAATGAAAAAAACAAAACAAAAAACACAAAACCCACATTGCTTTGTGATGCTTGGATTGTCATCTTGGGATTCCAAAAAGCAGAGTGGCAGATCCCTTCACAACAACCGAAATGGTCAAATAACAGAAGGCCGTATCAGCCTTGCTGGAAATCAGAAAGTTGCTACAAAGCCTGAACGAATTGAGCTACACACTGTAGATTCTGCCTCCCCCTCCGCGCATAGGGGAAGACAGCTGACCTCCTTCTCTTTCCTTTCAGTGTTGGAGCTGTAAATAGCTCTGCTCATATTGTCAAAATAGCAGGAAAGGGGAGAGAATAGAATTTCAGAGGCAATGGCTAGCTTGGAAGAACTCAAAAGTTCTGCTGAAATTCAGTAAATCTTCACAGAAAAAACAGCCTAAATGAACGGGTATCACAAAATAGCCCAATGGTGAATACCCAGAATGATGATTTGCTTTGCAGAGGGAAAGATGACATGGAATATCCTTGAATTGGGGCATAATTGGATGAATTCTGGCCATAAGCATCTTTTTACTATATACAAAATGGGGTAAGGCAGACCGTATCTTCCAGATAATACCTCTCTCCTGTGAGGATCTGTTCTGCCACTTGCTTTCCAACTAAGATGGCATCGCACAGATATTCAGGGAAAAGCTGGTTGACGGCTCATGGGCTGTACCGATAAGATAGAAGATAAAATTCTTCATTGGCCAAGTGTGATCGGACACACAAGGAATTTGTCTTGGTGCAAATGCTCTCAGTGTACATAAAAGAAAAGATACATTCGTCAAGAGTCAAGAATCATCAGGTACAACACTTAATAATAGTCATAGGTTACAATAAGTAATCAAATCATACTAGGAAACAGTCAATATAAATCGTTAGGATACAAGAAACAAAGTTAGTCATATAGTCACAAGTGGGAGGAGATGGGTGATAGAAACGATGAGAAGATTAATAGTAATAGTAATACAGACTTTGTAAATAGTTGGACAGGGAATTATTTGTTTAGCAGAGTGATGGCATTTGGGAAAAAACTGTCCTTGTGTCTAGTTATTCTGGTGTGCAGTGCTCTATAGCATCGTTTTGAGGGTAGGAGTTGAAACAGTTTATGTCTGGGATGTGAGGGGTCTGTACATATTTTCACAGCCCTCTTTTTGACTCATGCAATATACAGGTCCTCGATTGAAGGCAGGTTGGTAGTAATTGTTTTTTTCTGCAGTCCTAATTATCCCCTGGAATCTGTGTCTGTCTTGCTGGGTTGCAGAACCAAACCAGACCGTTATAGAGGTGCAGATGATAAGACTCAATAATTCCTCTGTCAAACTGGATCAGCAGCTCCTTGGGCAGTTTGAGCATCCTGAGTTGGCGCAGAAAGAACATTCTTTGTTGTGCTTTTTTGATGACCTTAGTACTAGGTAGTTCTTGACATAGAAGCATAATTGGAAACCTAAGCGATGTGGTTGTCAAGCGAGACATTGTGTGACCAGATCCAGTTGTACAACCATTTTTACCACGGTTCTTCAGGCTTCCCCAACTGGCTTCTCTTGTCGAAAGCCATCTGGGAAATCACGTTGGCGTGATCGCCAGACGTTGCAACCCTCGTAAATGCAAGCCGATTGTCAAGTGCCTGAATTGTGACAAATGTGAGCGCAGGGATGGTATGATGGTCATAACTTCGATGGGGCACCAGTCACTTTTTCCAAGGCTTTCATAACTTTGAACAATTGTTATGTGAATAATCGTCAGTCAAGGACTACCTGCATTCAGCCTCAACCTACCCCTTTTTTTGCCATGTCTCCTCAGCTCACGAAACCTTGATATAGAGCGATGAGGCAAGGAAATTGGAAGGTCCTGTACTCCAAGAAGATAGATCTGGCGGTAGTCCAGAAGAAGGGACTTCTCGGTGGTGGCTCCCCTTCTCTGGAATGTCATTGCTCTGGAGATTAAACTGGCCCCCACTCTTAATATGCTTTTGGAAGGCCCTGAAGATGTGGTTCTGCCAGTGGGCCTGGGGAACCCACAGTGTGACGGAGCCCATTAAATGGCTGGTATGAATCAGCGGTGGGATTCAAAAACTTTTACCACCGGTTCGGTAGGCGTGGCTTGGTGGGTGCACTTTGCGTGCCAAACATGTACTTTGCACACACGCATGCACCAAACACACACTTTGCGGGCATGCACACGCCAAACACGCACTTTGCACAGGCGCAGAGGCATTTGCACAGAGGCACTTCCTTCAAGCCCGCACAATCCCGGTCGCTTCAGCAGCTGCCACGCAGCGCTCTTCTGTGTCGTGCAAAGCAGCTGCGCTTCAAAAGCAGAGGATAAAGGTTAGTATGGGAGCCCAGGTGGGCAGGTGGGCCTAACAGCGGAGTGGAAGAAAAAATCAGTTTGGTCTCCGCTGCTCATTGCTGCTACCAGCTCGGCACAACCGGGCCAAACCAGTAGAATACCACCACTAGTATGAATGTGTGTTGTCATCAGGGTGGGAAGGTGTGTGCGTGAGTGTGTGTGTGGGTGTTTCATATTTTCTTATTTCTTATTTCTTTTATATTGTGCTTTTATGCAGTAGTGGAATTCAAAAAAATTTACTAATGGTTCTGTGGGCGTGGCTTGGTGGGCGTGGCAGGGGAAGGTGACTGTAAAATCTCCATTCCCTCCCCACCCCACTAGCCTGCTTTCCAGCTCCGTTGTCCTGTGCAGGGCAACCAAAGGAGACCCCAGCTGATCAGCTGTGGGTGTGGCTTGTGGGTGTTGTGTTCTGTGGGCGTGGCTTGGTGGATGTGGCACGGCTTGGTGGGTGTGGAAGGGGAAGTAAACTGCAAAATCCTATTCCTTCCCCACCCCACTGTCCTGCTTTGCAGCTCCATTCTCCTGTGCAGGGCAACCAAAGAAGACAGTAGTGGGATTCTAATTTTTTTACTACTGGTTCTGTGGGTCTGGCTTGGTGAGCATAGCACAGGAAGGATACTGTAAAATCTCCATTCCCTCCCTACTCCAGGGGAAGGATACTGCAAAATCCTCTTCCCTCCCCACCCCATTAACCTGCTTTGCAGCTCCCTTCTCCTGTGCAGGGCAACCACAGAAGACCCACCCAATCAGCTGGGACTCAGGAGGTGGAGAATAGATGGGGGCGGGGCCAGTCAGAGGTGGTATTTGCCAGTTCTCCAAACTACTCAGAATTTCCACTATTGGTTCTCCAGAACTGGTCAGAACCTGCTGAAGACCACCTCTGCTTTTATGTCTTGATAAACCGCTTTGAGTCGCCATGTGTGAGTAGGCGGCAATTTAAATTTTTCTAAATAAATAAATATGAGTCCCACATTCTGACTTCTGTGTTGTAATTGCTTCTGCTTCACCTTTCCCTTCATCAATAATACAGAGCCTGCTCACCAGGGCAGGTACGTTCTTCTCGCTGAAAAAATCTGCCTTATAAAATATTCAGTTGTGATCAGCAGCTGCCTTGTAGGTTGACTGGATTTCTCTTCCCCAAACCTTCACTCCTGGGACTCAAGACAGGACCCAGAGTTGAGGACAGCGTGGTAGAATCAGAGCAGAGGCAGATCTAACGTCTTGGGAACCCAAGCTGCCCCCATCCTGCGACCGAACAAACGAACCTTACAGAAACGAATTGTCTCTCCAAGAACACAACTTAGTGGCAGATGCGTGAAGCTGGAGAGAGTAGAAATGGTGCCCCCCAAAGTCTGTGTCAAGATGGGGGTCATCGCATTGTTCTGCCACCCTGAGGTCTCTGCCAGAAATCTTCAGAAATCTTTCTTGTTCTTTGATTATGGAGCTCACCGTCCCACCTTTGAAAAAGAACTAAAGATTAAGAGGATGACAGACAGGCAACCGCTTACACAGCGTTAATGACTAATCTTTCCTGCTACACTACAGGAGCCTCAAAGAGGAAGGACTCACACATGAGCATTGCACACATCAAGCACACATGAAGGATCCAGAAGACTCAGGTTTGTGATGGTCTGGAGGACAGTCCGCTAAAGAGTCTCAGAGCAGACTTGAGTTTTTCTAGGGAGTCTACACCGAAGGCGTTCTTCTAGCAATTCATCCCAGCCTCATCTGGGGGAAACTGGCCAGTTCACAAGGGTTTCCTGCATTTGGGCCGAAGAAGTCAGAACTCTGCACAAAGAACCCGTAAGCCCAATCCCCTTCCTTATTCCACGGATCATCAGCCACTGTCATGACTGCCTCCCCGGTGAAGTCGTTGATGAACAACGGAGTGGAGGCCAGCCAACTAGGTAAGTGATGGTGTCACGACTCTTCAGACCATGGGTTTTTTTTTCTCCCTTCATTTGGGTCAAAAGCAGCTCACCCAACTGCAGGAAATGTCAGGACGTTCTGCCGATCTTGCTGGGAAGTTCAGCGATATCCTTAAGTGTGGTGACAACGTTACTTCTCATGCCTCAAATCATCTTTCCTTCTGGTATCTCAGGTAGTGATACGCAATCTGTGGATCACAGACCAAGTGTCAGCATTCCAGAAAAACAAACTCCAATTCCAACTTCCAAAGCTGACACCGCGCAATATTTGTCACAGTGTCTTCTTGTTAAATTGGGTTCTTGTTAATCAACTCATGTGGGAGTTTAGTTAGGAGCTGGTCAATCTATCAGACTATCACTAGGTTATTGTAGATGCTGAACCTTGTTAGGATGCATTTCTTTTTTAGTTGCTAAGAGGGTATCAGAGCACCATTGAACAACTGGGAGAATCTTCAGGGAGGTACAATTAAGTTGAGGGTGGATGGACCACCTAATTCTAAACATGGGAAATTGACTGAACTATGAAAAGTTTTCCCTCGTCTTCTCTGGATGGATAGAAGATTGGAGTTGGTCTTCGTCTAAATTTGTCAATTATAACAAACTGAATTTGGAAAATAAAAAAACAAATTATTATAAAGCAAATCAAAGTAAAAGTACAGCAGGGTAAACATAAGGTCCAGCAATGCAGAGGTGATCTCTCAACTGAAGGCTCTTTATCCCCTCACATTCTCTGTTGAAAATCTGTTGACTTCGCCTCCTTTGTTGTGTGCTGCCAGTCCTGAAGTGTCCTCTTCTCTCTTCTGTGTAGAGCTTAGCCTGGCTCCTGGCAAAGCAGGGAGCCCTGTGTTGCTCTGCAAAGTTTGTGGTGATACCAGCAGCGGGAAGCATTATGGCATCTATGCTTGCAATGGATGCAGCGGTTTCTTCAAACGCAGCGTCCGACGGAAGCTCGTTTATAGGTAATGGATACTATTGTTGGAGTAGTAGAGGAAGGGTAAATGATCTATAATTGTGCACTCTTAACTGGGGTCAAGTTGTGAGAAGATGAGGGGGCTTCGGGACATGCGGTCTGGCAGAGAGGAAGACTGTGATCGGTTTCTTTTTCATTTTTAATTCGAAGAACCACACGGGTCCAGAAATGGTCTCGCTAAACCCAACCAACACCCTACATTTTGTCCTGTTCAGATTCATTTTCAGACTGGGGGCGGGGGGTGGGGGAAGAAATCTAGGATATCAAGCCCATCAACCTGCAATGACATTTAGGGTAGAAGAAGAGAGTGAGAAAAGAAGTCCAACAGTTCTTCTCAACGGGAGCAACAGATAGAGCGATCGGGACTTCTGTTGTAGGTCTTCCACAATCTGAGCCCTTCCAGGAGAGATGGGTCATTGTTCAATTGAAGAGCCGGTAAAGGTTGGAGGGTCCACTCTTGGTCAATTCATTTCGTTTCTAGTTTCAGAACCCCCAAAACAAATCCTTTCTAGGCTTTGGAGATTTGGGCCATACAATTCAGTGCCAAATGGACCACTAGTCCTGTGGCCTTTATTTTTTCTCCTACATCAGTTGAGCTCCTCTTTGTACTCCTTTAGCGTTGCACAGAGAAAGCATGTTCACACAATGCAATGTGTTGAATTTGGGGATGAGGTGCAGGGACACCCTTAGTTATGCGTTCTTGTCTCTGACCCCACTTTGGGGAGCCTGTGAGTTGGGACCTCCAGTTTTGTGATACATCTAAATCTCCTCCGCTCCTCTAGACAGGCTATTTTTCAGTTTTCAGGTGTGGATGGGACGTTTCCTGCCCTAATCTCAAATCCAAGGCACCAATTTTCTTCTCAGTACTGAAATGTCAATGCTGGGTGTGTCTTTTGGCTTCAAGAAGACAATTTTCAATTTTAAAGAAGTCAGAATAGAATAGAATAGAATAGAATAGAATAGAATAGAATAGAATAGAATAGAATAGAATAGAATAGAATAGAATAGAATTCTTTATTGGTCAAGTGTGATTGGACACACAAGGAATTTGTCTTTGATGCAAATACTCTCAGTATCCATAAAAGAAAAAATACATTCATCAAGAGTCAAGAATCATCAGGTACAACACTGAATGATAGTCAGAGGGTATAATAAGCTATGAAATCATACTAGGAAACAGTCAGTATAAATCATAAGGATACAAGCGACAAAGTCACAGTCATACAGTCACAAGTGGGAGGGGATGGGTGATAAGGAGTGAGGTGAAGATTTTGTAAACAGTTGGACAGTGTTGAGGGAATTATTTGTTTAGCAGAGGGATGGCGTTTGGGGAAAAAACTGCCCTTGTGTCTAGTTGTTCTGGTGTGCAGGGCTCTATAGCATCATTTTGAGGGAAGGAGTTGAAACAATTTATGTCTGGGATGTGAGGAGTCTGTAAATATTTTCATAGCCCTCTTTTTGACTCGTGCAGTTGATGTAGACTAAGCGATTCTAGAAACATTTAGTTATTCTGTGACAGCAACTTTTAGGGAAATCGTAAGTTTTATCTTTTCTGTAGCTCTAGGTCTAGATTTTCTTTCAGTTTTTATTTTTCTTGGAGCAGATGGTTGTTTTACATAGTGCAGAACACCATCGTCCCCAAAATCTGGAATCCCTGGCAGGTGCATCTAATAGAATCTCATCTTGTCCTCTTGACAGGTGCCAGGTTGGCAGTGGAATGTGCCCTGTGGACAAAGCGCACCGAAACCAGTGCCAAGCTTGTCGCTTGAAGAAATGTCTCCAGGCGGGCATGAATAAAGATGGTAAACGTGCACCTGAGGAAAAGGGCCAAATCTCGGTTGAGCCGTAAACTGGATGGGATAAGTCTTTGGCAAGCTGATCTTACAGGCAAACCTTCTCCACCTGCTGCCTTGTAGATTTAGCTTATTTAGTTTACTTTATTGTCATTGCACCTCCTACAATGAAATCGAACACCTTCTTCAGTGCACATCATGACCATGAAACACACATCCTTCACACTCCACACATTGAATTGACCCCCCCCGACACTGCGCCAACACTGCACTATAAAACAGAATTCAACAGAGCTCCTGCCCTGGGATAGAAGCTGTTTTTCAGCCTATTTGTCCTTGTTTTTATTATCCGGCACCGTCTGCCAGATAGTAATAGTTCAAAAAAAAAGGGTTCCCAAGATGAGATGGGTCTTTGAGAATGTTTTGAACTTTCTTAAGGCAGCGGGAACTATAAAGCTCTTCCAAAGAGGGGAGAGGGCAACCCATGATCTTCTGGGCAATGACATTAACCCTCTGGAGTGCTGTCCTATCTGCCACTATGCAATTGGCAAATCGTACAGAGGTGCAGTATGTTAAAATGCTCTCTATCGTGCAGCGGTAGAAGGTCACCAGCAGTTTTTCATTCAGTTCTTGTTTCCTGAGAAGTTTCAGGTAGTCTAATCTCTGCTGGGCCCTTTTGACCAGGGCTGTAATGTGGGCACCCCAGGTCAGGTCCTCTTTTAGGGTAACACCCAGAAACTTAAAACTGACCATTTGCTCCATTCGGTCTCCATTGATAAGCAAAGGTTGTGACTCTTCACTCTCCTACCATCGGGTTGGAGATAGGGAAACATAGCCAGTCACACCAACTGGCTGAAGAACAGTTTCTACCTGTGGGCTGTCAGACTTCTGAATGGAAAATAATTTCATGTCAACATAGTAGAATAGACTTGCGGGGCCGGCGCATTGTGCAACAAGGTCACATAATGTAATAAGATTGGGACTGGGTTAGGGACCTCTGTCCTCACTGTGAGTTGTGTTGGGGAGGGTGTGTGTGCACGAAGGGGGACTCAGCCAATCTCATTGTACACATATTGTACTCAGACAATAAAGGTAATAATAGACTAGGAGTTGGAGACCCATCACAGATCTTGGGCCACCTGTGGTTTTTGAAGACACTAGCCTAAGGGACTGAAACCAAAGGTGACCCAATCAGCCCAATCGCTTCTGTTAGGGCAGGGGTTGGCAACCTGTGGCTCTGGAGCTGCTTGTGGCTCTTTCATCCTTCTGCTGCGGCTCCCTGTTGCCAGCCGGCTCCACAGTTGATAGGGCTTTTGGTAGAGGAAAAAGGATGCCACGCTAGGAGGAGACTCTATGGCAGTAGTGGAACTGCCGTAGAGTCTGGTTGGTTCCAGAAATGAACGGGTGAGGGTGGGGGGGCTTCCAGGTAGGACCTTTGTGGCTCTTTGAGTGTTTAAACCGACCCTGGTGTTAGGTGAACATGCTCAGGAGGAGGAAGCGAAACTTCCTCTGCCCAGTTGGCTACTTATCTTGACCTTCCTCCGTTTCCAGCGGTTCAGAACGAACGCCAGCCCCGCAGCACGGCTCATGTGCACCTCGACGCCACGGACCTGCATGCGGAACAGCAGCCAGAACATGTGGCCACCACCCAGGCAGCTCTCACCTCACCCCACCCTTCCCTGCAGAGCCACAGGGCTCCCCCCGGTTGCTCTGTAAGTGGGGTGTTGCGGGCCCAAGCGCTGACTCCCCCCAATAACCACCGTTTCATGGCCAGCCTGATGACGGCGGAAACCTGTGCCAAGCTGGAGCCAGAGGATGGTAGGTGGCCCGTGGTTGAGACCAGGGTGGGGGGGGAATGGACAAGGGGAGTGGTCTGCCTGGAGGGACTCTTAACAAGGGGAGGGGGAAGCTACCCTGCAGAATTCAAGATCTGCAAACAACAGCGCCCCCTGGTGGTGCCGTCCTAGCTCTCAGAGGGAAGCTTAAGTATTTAGTATTGATTTGATTAGTCAATCGCTTACAAGATACAGGTATAAGAATGAACATAGTTTTGAATACATGAGATAAATACTTATAAGAAAAATAAAAAGAAACAATAGGACAGGGACAGTAGGCACGATTGGTGCTCTTATGCATGCGTTAAGATTTGAATTAAGATTAAATTAAGATTTAGGGTGAATTCGGAGAAGAGCTCAGCCCTTTCTAGACTTGTTTTTGCTTCCAGTCTTGTGTTCTTGACAAGCAAGAGAGATTGTGGGGAGCCTGGAGAAGGGATGGAAGGAAGGGCAATCAAGAGACTGAAGGAGAGTCCATCGGCAGCTTCTCTCACAAACAGAAACTCAGCTCAGGTGGGGAGAAAGCTTTGGGAAAGCCCTTCAAAGCATCCAGAGCAAGGGTCTTCAAACTCGGCAAGTTTAAGACTTGGGGACTTCAACTCCCAGAATTCCTGAGCTAACCTGACTGGAGGAGGAATTCTGGGAGTTGAAGTCTATAAGTCTTAAAGCTGACAAGTCTGAAGACCCTAACTTGGACTAAGATACAGGAGGCCCAGATTCAAATCTCCATTCAACCCAGGAGGACTTGAGTGATCTCCTTCATCCAGCCCAAACTAGCTTATAAATCAAGGGTCTTCAAACTCGACAAGTTTAAGACTTGGGGACTTCAACTCCCAGGATTCCTGAGCTAACCTGACTGGAGGAGGAATTCTGGGAGTTGAAGTCCACAAGTCTTAAAGTTGTCAAGTTTGAAGGCCCCTGATCCAGAGGAAGGATTTCACGATAAACACGTGTGGAAAACAATTCCTCCTAGTTTCCAAGATCACAGTTTTTCCCCAAATCAGTATAAAGATAATTGGATGATGTCTTTGTAGTTGTTTCTTTGATCCTTATTTATTTATTCAATTTGTAGAGCCACCCATCTCAAACCAGTGACTCTGGGCAGCAAATAAATAATAAAATCTTGTATGATAAGAAGGCGCTGCCTGTGTCATTGCTGTAGGGACAATATCTGAATCGGGAATTCTGACTTGGGCTCAGATTTAGAACTGGCCCCAAGCAAAATATTGGTTAATTGCCACATTTGGCAATTCCTTTGTTTCATACTTTAGTGTTGAGGGTGTTGCTCAAGTTTAAATAAAGTCAGAAATTCATTTTGAGTGTCGAGCAAAAGGATCTTTGCTTTATGTCCTGTCCCTACATACCACAATATGTGGTATTTATGTGGGGTAGCAAAAGGGATGCTGGCGTAGCCAATACAACGGTCACTACAGGAAACATCACATCAAGAGATAGAATAACAGAGTTGGAAGGGACTTTGGAGGTCTTCTAGTCCAACCCCTTTCTAGGCAGGAAACTCGGTACCATTTCAGACAAATGGTTATCCAACATCTTTTTAAAAACTCCCAGTGTTGGAGCATTCACAACTTCTGGAAGTATGTTGTTCCACGGATTAATTGTTCTATTAGGAAATTTCTCCTTAGTTCTAAGTTGCTTCTCTCCTTGATTAGTTTCCACCCGTAGCTTCTTGTCCTGCCTTCGGGTGCTTTGGAGAATAGCTTGACTCCCTCTTCTTTGGGGCAGCCCCTGAGATATGGGAACACTGCTATCCTGTCTCCCCTAGTCAGGAGTGGGATTCAACCAGTGTTACTACCGGTTCGGTGAGGTTTTGCGCACATGTGTAAAAAAAACCCTTAAGCTGTGCCGCCTGGACAGCTGATAAGCACTGCACATGGGTGCGCGGTGTTTGAAAAGTCTCTTTTTCCCACGCTTTTTCAACCTCAGCTGTGCCACGCAAAGCAGTTGAGGTTGAAAAAGCAGGAAATAAAGGACAAGTAAGAGCAGGCGGATGGGCCAAACCGCAGCAGACACAGAACCAGTTTGGGGTCTGCTGCTCTTCAGAGCTATTGGTTCTTTAGAACTGGGCAGAACCTGCCCCTAGTCCTTCTTTTCATTAGACTAGACATACCCAGTTCCTGCAACCGTTCTTCATACGTCTTAGCCTCCAGTCCTCTAATCTTCGTTGCTCTTCTCTGCACCCTTTCCAGAGTCTCGTTTTTTTTTTTTTACATCATGGCGAGGTAAAAATACTTGGGGCTTAAATAGTGACAGTTCTGCTTCAACTTCTTCACAATAACAGTTGTTATAACAGACACAAGGACAGTTTTTTCCTGAAAGCCATCATTCTGCTAAACAAATAATTCCCACAACACCGTTCAACTATTGACAAAGTGTACACAACTATTACTGTTAATCTTCTCATCGCTCCTTATCACCCATCCCCTCCCACTTGTGATTGTAGGACTGTAACTTTGTCGCTTGTATCCTTACGATTTATATTGACTGTTTCCTAGTATGATTTGATTGTTGGTTGTACCCTATGACTATCATTAAGTGTTGTACGTTATGATTCTTGATTCTGAATGAATGTACCTTTTCTTTATGTATACTGAGAGTACTTACACCAAGACAAATTCCTTGTGTGTCCAATCACACTTGGCCAATAAAGTTTTCTACAATTTTTCTTAATCACGCCACAACTGCTTGCAAGTCCCACTAACTGCCGCAGAGGATACTGAAGGGCTGTTTTCCTTCACAGCAGAGGAAAACATCGACGTGACCAGTAATGAGCCAGAACACGTGGGACAAGAAGGTCCCCAGTCCCCACACACAGCCGCTGGCCCCGAAAGTGTTTATGAGATCTCTGCCCGGCTCCTCTTCATGGCTGTGAAATGGGCAAAAAACCTTCCTGTTTTCTCAAACCTACCTTTTCGTGATCAGGTGAGCCTCCTGTGGAAATCAACAGCTTTAGCCAAGGCGACGTAGTTTTGGAGTTGAACCCGGTGAGAAAGCAAAGTCTTTAAAAAATGCTGCTTTCTGAGACGGAATTGATACAATGGTCTTTATGCTTGCAATTGTTTTATATATATATATATATATATATTTGTTTTCTGAGGTTCTCGCGGGTATTTATATGTGGATCTTTGGTTGTTCGGGTTTTCTCCCGCGTAAGATTCGAAGTATCTAGGCAACGTTTCGATGAAGTCTCATTCATCATCTTCAGGCTTCTGTCTCCGGCTCTGTGCTTTTCAGAGTAATGTGAGATTGCAGCTGCTTCCTCCTTTTAACTGCCAGTGGGGGTGGGACTTGATTGGGTGGGGCTTGGCTGTGTTCTGATTGGGTGGGGTGTGTTCTCATTGGTAGGGGTTTGGTTGTGTTCTGATTGGTTGGGGTTAGCCGTGTTCTGATTGGTTGGGCGTGTTCTGTTCAGGTGGGGGCTTGGCTGTGCTCCGGTTAGTCTTAGTTGCTGGGGATTTGAGCTGGTGAGTTGTGATCTTGCTGTTTGGCTTCTAGTTCGTGGTCCTGTTGCATCTTCATAGTGGGTGTCGGTTTGCTTCATGACTTTAAAAATACCAGAACTATCGCCAAAACCGAACACTTCAACAGCAGAATAATCAGAGAAGCCATAGAGATAGAAAAACGCCCACACAGCATGAACAAACGAGATGACACCTCCCGCCTTCCAGCCATTTGGAAACCCGCCCTCATGAACAGACGAGTACCTAACATGAAGAAGGACACCAGACCCACACCCATGAGAGCCACACAAGATGCCACCACCACACTCCCATGTAGAAAACAGACTCTCACCCACTCAGAAGATGAGACACGACCATGGACCAGAAGCTGCACTACAGCTGCATCACTACCCACTTCAAACCCCTCCGAGCCATACATGAAGCAAACCGACACCCACTATGAAGATGCAACAGGACCACGAACTAGAAGCCAAACAGCAAGATCACAACTCACCAGCTCAAATCCCCAGCAACTAAGACTAACCGAGCACAGCCAAGCCCCACCTGAACAGAACACGCCTCCAACCAATCAGAACACGGCTAACCCCCAACCAATCAGAACACAACCAAACCCCCTACCAATGAGAACACACCCCACCCAATCAGAACACAGCCAAGCCCCCACCCAATCAAGTCCCACCCCCACTGGCAGTTAAAAGGAGGAAGCAGCTGCAATCTCACATTACTCTGAAAAGCACAGAGCCGGAGACAGAAGCCTGAAGATGATGAATGAGACTTCATCGAAAGAGCGTTGCCTAGATACTTGAATCTTACGCGGGAGAAACCCGAACAACCAAAGATCCACATATATATATATATATATATATATACAGGTTGAATTTAGAGCTTATGGTGCTTAAATAGAATGGTTTGTTTTAAAGCAAGGGTGCCCAAACTTGGCAACTTTAAGACTTGTGGACTTCAACTCCTAGAATTCTCCAGCCTTGTGGGAGTTGAAGTCCACAAGTCTTAAAGTTGCCAAGTTTGGAGACCTCTGTTTTAAAGAGATTAGCTGGAAACAGATCGATAGAAACCAATGTGGGGAATCTTAAAAGGAATCTTGCAGACGTGGCTGGTATACGTGATGGAACGCAGTGAGGAGGTGGATGGAAAGTAGTAGGAAGCAGATTTCCAGGAGGGAAAAGAAGAGGCAGCTCAGTGAAAGAGGGTGAAGACAGCTCCTCCTCGATAGTTCCGAGTACATGGTAGATGCAGGTATCGGAGGTTTCAGACTGGAAAGATTTTGTCTATCGGCATGAAATGGGAAAGAACTCAGCTTGAAAAGACTCGTCAGGTGTCAGTTTTGGGCCCGACACACGTAAGGATCAGGGGAGATAGAAGTTATGGGTTTGGTGGGACTATTGTTTTATAAATGAAACGCCAACAGGATTATGAAGGGGGCGGGGGGAAAATCTGGACGTTTTGGCTGAAATACTTACAAGGTTTATTCAGGGACAGGAATGACTGCAGCAGACCTGTCCCAAAGATTTCTAAAGTCTCAACTCCATGTCCTGTCGCTTGCAGGTGATTTTGCTGGAAGAAGCTTGGAGTGAGTTGTTCCTGCTTTGTGCTATCCAGTGGTCTTTGCCTCTGGAAACCTGCCCCCTCCTCTCTTTGTCAGAGCTGACCTCCACTTTCCACGCCAAGGCGGTGTCCGGAGGAACGGACATCTGTGCGCTGCAAGAAATCATCGCACGCTTCAAAACACTGGCTGTGGATCCCACCGAATTTGCCTGCATGAAGGCAATTGTCCTTTTTAAACCAGGTGAACCCTGTGGCAGCGAGGGGGGGAAGTGGTGGGAAAAGCACATCTGGGTTACAGGCAAAGTTAAAAAAAAAAATGTGAAGAGAACCAAAATACAAATCTGCAGTTTTGCAGTCTAGATTACACCATTTAGAACTATGACTGGGCTGTTTTCCTTCATTTTTATTTTGTGGTTTTGTCTAGATTACTTGCTCTGCCTAATCTCTTATTTGAAAATTCGATCAATTTTGCATCACACACACACACACACACACACACAGTGTATGTGTGAGCACATTTGTGCACGTGTATCTATTCAGCCAGCATTTCAAAATTTAGAAAACAGAACCGAAACTAATTAGAAACATTTTTATATAACTATCTCGGGCCTATCAAAGTAGCACTGCTTCAGTTTCAATTTTTCTTTTCTTCTTTTCTTTTAAGAAACAAGAGGACTGAAGGATCCAGACCAGGTAGAAAATCTGCAGGATCAGTCGCAGGTGATGCTGGGACAACATATTCATATGCATTATCCTAGTCAGCCAGTCAGGTACCTAGAGATATGAGTTGTTTTCTGTGCTCTCCCAATTTTTGTCTCAAAACCTATTTTGCTTTTGTGCCTTTAAGACAGTTTTTGACACCTGGTGATTGCATGGAGTAGTAATCCCTGCAGTTTTCTTGGCAAGATTTTTCAAAAAGGGTTTGACATTGCCTCCTATAAGGTTGCAAAAGAGTGACTGGACCAAGTCACCTAGCTGGCTTTGTGCCTAAAGAAGCACTAGAACTCACAGTCTCCTGGCTACCACCTAAAAATAAAATTTAATATTATAGTCCTTACATAATTTTGGTTTTTAAAAAAGCAACCACCTCTTAACCCTAACCCTAACCCTTTAAAATATATATATATATATATATATATATATATGTGTGGATCTTTGGTTGTTCGGGTTTTATATATATATATATATATAATTTCAGCAAAAGAAACATGATAGACATTTTGAGAGATTATGAGCAGAGGATTCCTTGTTCAGAGCTGGTTAAATTTGGGGTACCAGGTTAACCCATTTAGTTTTGATTTTTGGGGTATTCTCCTTCTTTGATACAATTCTAGTATTGCACGGTTGGCGCAACAGCTATAAATGTCTTTCTATATCACCTCCTAGGTTTGGAAAATTACTGCTGCTGCTCCCTTCGCTGAAGTTCATTTCTTCGGAGCGCATCGAGCTTCTCTTTTTCCGCAGAACCATTGGGAACACCCCCATGGAGAAGCTGCTGTGTGACATGTTCAAAAATTAAGAGGCAAAGTTTCGGAGGAGTGGTTGAAATGCCTAAGCGGGTTCCTCCATTTGAAAACCTGGATCCGAAATGCAAGCAGGAGGAGAGACCAGAGAAACCTGTTCAGAATGTTTTGTGGTTTGGGCTGGAACCCTTCAAGTGATCGCGGACAGTGCTGGTATTCAGAATAGAGTTGGAAGGGACCTTGGAGGACTTCTAGACCAGTGGTCACCAATCAGCGGGCCTGGGACCACTGGTAGTCTGTGAGAAAATGTTGGTGGTCCACAGAGAAATGTCACTCCCAAAGGAATTAATCCAGGCTGCGCCGCCCACATGGCCGGTGGGAACACAAGGCTTGCGTAGCTTGCATTGCAAATCACATGAGGTAGTGAGGGGAGGAGGGAAAGAGCAGAGGGGGGGGGGACTTGCCCCACATGCCCCACGTGCCCGGCCCGGCCACCGGGCTGCTTCTTTCCACTTGTTTCTTCTGCTTTTGGCTGCACGCAAGGAAAGCACGAAAAGTATTTCTTTCTGTCTCCCAAACTCCACCAGAAATGAGTCTTTGGGACCCTGCAAGGCCTCCTGCTCCAAGAAGCTCACAAGTCTCATTTCTGACGGAGTTTGGGGGAGAGAGTTCTGCTGCTTCTGCTGCTTTCCTTGCATGAAGCCAAAAGTCTCTCTTTCTCTCCCCCTGAGAACAGAGCTGGAGACAGTAAAGAATGATCGATCGGTAGGAAAACGGGGTGGGGAATTTCCCTGCAGACTTTTTTGGGGGGGATTTTCCCAGGGTCTCTGGTCCGCAGGATTTAAAATTATGAGTTTGGTGGTCCCTGAGGTCCAAAAGGTTGGCGACCCCTCTTCTAGTTCAACTCATTCAACTATAAAAGGCATCCCACATCACAAAAGCTGTTTCTGATTCACCAGTGCAAGAGACAATCGTGTGGGAATGAGACTGTTGAACTGTAGCGTTGAACTACTGAATTGAATCCAAAGCTAGTCAGACTTGCTCTCCACTCAATGAAACCAATAGTATGGCTAAGTACAGATAGTCTTTGACATACAACCTTTCATTCAGTGACCGTCTGAAAGTTACCACCACACTGAAAAAAGCGACTTATGTTCTTCACACTTTCCACTCCTGCCACATCCCCATAGTCACATGATCAAAATTTGGATGCTTGGCAACTGACTCGTATTTATGACGGTTGCAGTGTCCTGGTGTCATGGCATCCCTCTTTTGTGGCCTTATGTTGAGCAAAGTCCACGGGGAAGCCAGATTCACTGACACAGCCACGAGACTCACTTAGCAACTGTGGCAAGAAAGATTGTAGAGTGGGGCAAACAGAAATTTTGGGCTCAATTGTGGTCATAAGCCGAGGACTACCTGTACGACCAAGCTCAGTTTTCTGTCAGAAAATCACAGTTGAAGCCCCTTCCTCATCCTGGGAATGTTCAGCTATGTTATTTCCTACATGATGATGCAAGACGTAAATGGAACCGCTGATGGGAGCCTGAATCTTTTATTTTATTCAACTGTATCCATAGGCAACCTTTCCATATCCTTTTCTGGCAATAAAAACTGGACATTTGAACATGAGCTACAAATCAGGTGCCCATCTAGCCTGGGAGAAATGGATCTGATCTTTTTCTTAGGCTGGTGGGTATCAGCAGAGAGGACTTTGTTAGCTTTCTTGTATAAATGTTAATAAATGAGTAGCTTGTATGACTACTTGGGCTCGGGACTCCTTGTTCCTTAGAACACCAAATTTTATTGGCTGGCCAAGTTTATATTTCGGATTCCATGTGCAGGATTGGCTGCCCTGCTCCGTTTCCATGACATTTGAGAGGTCACACCACCTTCTTCCCACTAACCTCCTTGTGTAGCTCATGCAAAATTTCTCTTTGGCAAGAGTGAAGTTTTAATGGCCCTGGAGATTTTTTTTCTCCCATCTGGAAAGAAGCACGCTGGCTTATGGGCTTTGTTGCCTATTTTCCATGGACCACAGTGAACGGCGGTGAAAACAACCACATGAAAAGTCTTTGGCTGGATCAGAAAGTGGAACGATGCTCTCCATTACACTGTATAGAGTCGATTTCAGTGGTGGGATTCAGCCGGTTCACACCACTTCGGGAGAACTGGTTGTTAAGTTTTTGAGCAGTTTGGTGAACTGGTTGTTGGAAGAAATCATTAGGGCAGAGAACCGGTGGTTAAATTATTTGAATCCCACCACTGGTCGATTTAGCTTTCCAGGTCAAATCCAGACAACCATACTAATAATATTCAGTGTTTGAGGAGGCAGTTGGTCCCTGGGAATGCATTCTTTTGAATCTGTATCCTTGATGAAAAGCAGGAAGAATGTTCCTTGATAGAGTAGCACATTCTCCACTAGACTTCAGAAACTAACCAAGTTTTCTAAGCAATTATTGGTGCCTGGAAACCAGGAAAGCAGCAGAAACACTAACATAGCATTCTTCTAGGAACGTAACAATAAAATATGATCCCTTTGCTGGGTGTCTACAAACATCAACGGGTAGGAAACACATCTGCCACTATCACTTTATTTTCCATTCTTTTGTTCTTTAATAAGCTGGGTGGGGGGGTTATTTGTTCATAAAGTTGTTTTTGTACAGCCATAAAATAGTATTGTATTTATGAATTATTACACAAATTGCACTTCAAATATGACGGCCTTGTTTCAGGGGAAAAAAGGAACAAAAATAACATTAACAAGGGGGAAATAAACCTTTCAGACGCGGAAATAACAAGTGTGTGCTGGCTGTTCCAAGTTCACTGCACATCATCCAGCTCCGTGAGCAAATTAAAGCATTTATAATTTCTTCTTTCACAGGTAAAATTTATAGAATATGACACAGGACAGTATATCCTTTTACAATACATAAGTCTGCTTTGAAAATGTACACTCAGTATACTTATAAATTACTTTTAAAAATTTCCGTTAAAAATAACTATATGCAGCCAATGTCCTTCCCAGTGGGGAGTACATTCACTTGAATATCGTGGGTGGGGACAGAGCTGGTCCACAAACTTTACAGGCAGTTCTGGGGTGGAGAGGCTAAGACAAGACGGAGAGATCCTGGAAGACGAGAAGCAGATAGAAACCCAGGCAGGAGTTTCTTGCTGCCTGAAATTCAGAAAAAGTTCAAAGCAAAAAGTCTCTCTTGGATATCGACTGCTCCCCTCCAACGCTCCCAGGCCAATCCCAAGGACAAAGCTTTAAGTTGGGGGAAAAAAAGTGTGTGTGTGTGTGGGAAATTAGCCCCAAGGATCAGAGGCAAAGCCCAGAATTTCTCAGCACATAAATCAACTTGGGGGAGGGTGGAAGAATCTTTGGGGGGGGGGAAGGACAGGAAAAGGACTTGGAGAAAGAGTAAGGCTTGCGTGGTAAAATGTGATATATTTGGGGAGGGATTGGAGTGTGTGTGTGTGGGAGGGGGAGAGGGGGTGTTGTTGTTTTTTTTGTAAAGAAGCAGCTTTAGAATCCATTTGCTTAACAATCTCCTGCTTACCAAAATCTTGAGAGTTCCTTTTCTAGTTTATTAGAGCTCCTTGGAGTTACACTATCCCAGGGGTGGGCAACTACGGCCCTTTTATGAATTATGGACTTCAACTCCCAGAATTCCTGAGCAAGCCATGCTAGCTCAGGAATTTTGGGAGTTGAAGTCCACAAGTCATAAAGGGGCCATAGTTGCCCACCTCTGCACTATCCCCTGTGCAGAATTTGCAAGAAAAACCAACTTGCAGGTATCACAGAAATGTTTCTCAACCTCAGGAAGTTTTAAGATGTGTGGACTTCAATTCCCACAATGCCCCAAGCCAGCTTTGGGAATTCTGAGGGTATTCTGGGAATTGAAGTCCACACATCTTAAAACTTCCTGAGGTTGAGAAGCATTGAACTAGTGGCTAAAGCTGCTGGGTGCATCACTTCAGGTTCTAAAGACTCCAAGGGAAAATAAAAAAAACTTCACCAGGTTTGCAAAAGTATCTTCATGATGCTTCCAGAATGGAGATACCTGAACGAAGATGGATGCCAAGTTACACTCGCTAACAATTTCAAAAGGTTGGTGTAAAATGCCTCACGTATACAAAATCCCCCTAAACAAGTGGAACTCATATCCTGAATATTCTCACTGCAAAACTGTCCGCAAGGAACAGCTATTCCACCCAGAAAACCAACAAACTCGATACCTACAGCCTCAGGAGCAAACCGGAATCCAACATCTGGTTTGAAGGAGAAAGTTTTGCCTGTCTGAAGTAGGAAAAACACAAAAAAGATTCTTCGGTCAACAGCTGAACAAAACTGGATCAACTTAGCAAACACCATCTTCAGTCATTGAAAGAACCGTTTGAAATTTCGAATAAGGCCTCTTTATAGTAACACGAACTGTTATAAATATGGGGATTTCTTAATGAGTGACATTGCCATTAAGTCAGGGTGCCAATTCTGGCTTATTCAACTTGGATGTTTAAAACAACATTTGAAGGGTTACAACGCTGCCTGTCTTTATACTTACTAGGTCAAGAAAAGCTCTAGCTTTGTACGGTGCCAGATTAAAAACGAAGTCAGCTGAGAGACGCAACTGTGATTCAGCAAACTTAAAAAGGCTCCAAGATAAATTTGTATCTTCCTTCTACTTTTAAAGAGGGGACGGTGGTTTTAAACCATTAATAGCTGCAACACTCAGTCGGTCAGACCTCTTAGGTAGGAAATGAGAAATATATTAGGATCAGCTTATCCTTCAAATAATAAAGGTGTGCGTGGTTTCTAAAGAGCCTCAATGATCTCAGGTTTCTGCAGATGATCACAACACGCTGTCCTTTTTGACAAGTGTAAAAAAGCGCTGGGTGTGTCAGCCCAGGTGAGCTTCACAGTCTGAATTTTCTGCCGTACAATCAAAACGAATCAGCGATGGGTTTAACTGAAAAACAGGGCTTCCCAAAGACCTTTAAATGGACTCTTCTGTTGTCCTCAAGGAGTGGCTCTTCTTCTATATTGGTAACATTTTTTGTAGCCATGTTATTTTGTAATATTTGTAGCCATTTTTTTTTTTTTTCACAACATACAGGTGGAATGATCTATTGTCATACCGGTGCAAAACACGGCGACCGTTTATTGTTCCACACCGAAAAGATCCCAGAATTACTTCTAGTAACTCAAGCCTGGTCCTCTTCCTCCTCCTCCACCTCCTCCTTTTCTGGCTTAAATGTCCCACATTAATAAAGTCCCACATTGTGGAAAAAGAAAACAAACATAAAAAGTTATATTTACATTGAACTTCAGTAACCATAATACTAACAAACAGCTTCAAGTAGTCTCTCACTTTAAAAAAAAAAAAATGCGCCATGGTTTAATACTGATGTGTAGCAAAGAAAGCGATGTTAAATCATTTGTTAAACTGACTGATTTCAACAGCAGCCTTCCTTATGCTTGGGTTTTGCTTGAGTGGCGTTTTCTCAGCCGGTCAAGAAACTTAAGAGCTTGCTCAGGCTCCCAGCATGGAATCGGGCCAGAGACACAGTCAGAAAAGTAAACGCTTCTGTTCCCTAATACTTTCTTTTAGTCTTAAAGAGTCGGATTTTCTGCCCCAAGGGACAGGGCCTATGTTGCGATTATGGCTACTGGAAATTCGGCACAAATATTTGGCTTCGACCTACCTGGAATCAAACTGGCATTGGTTATTCTGACACCATCAACCCAAAAAGTTTAAACCAAGAAAACTGATTAGATAAATAACTCTTGTTCACAATGGAGGTGCACCTGATGTATCTTAAGAAGTGCTTGAGTGAAAAACGAGCATTTCCCACCACATCTGACAACGCCACAGAGTGCATTTAGAAACAGCCCTGAACAAAAGGGCTCCTCAGTCCCCTTCCTTGCTGTCGCTTCTTCTAGGAACTTCATTGCTTCTCAATCCCAGTGCAAAAACCTAACCCCAAAGTCAAGAGCGTTGACCCTCAGGATCAAAAACGCCTCTCTTGAACTCCGGCTGCCCTCCTAATGCTCTCAGGTGGCCGGCACAGGTTCCCCGGCCTGTTAAAAAAAAAAAAAAAAGTGTGTGTGTGTGGGGAAACGCCAAACCTGGTCCACCAGCCATCATCCCCTCCAGCACCGCTGGTTTCACTGCAAATCCCCAGCCTGACTCGTGGAGAAACGGCGGGAGTTCCAAAGGCTAAAGTCAGCTAAGGCCACAGCTAAATTCCTCCCCGCCACCGTCTCGTTCTGGATGGAAGAGGGAGGCTCCCCGCTCCTCCACTGGCAACGCGATGCTAGGACTCCAAGCAACAAATGGGGAGGAGATGCTGACTTGGGGGGGACGGGGGACAACGGAGCGGTAGCAGCAGATGGCACGCAAGTGGAGGGAAGAGGCGACGGAGGAGGTGCTTGCCAGGGCAGCCGACTCATACCATGAACTCGTTATTTCCTAGCAGCACCAGTTGCTGGGGGCTCATGTAATCCGCACCCTCGGGGTGACGCTTCCGGCCTGGCCCAGCAGACCCTTCTGGGAGTTCTTTGGCTTTAGGGGAGGAGATTTTCACATTCTTCAGTTTCTGCTTGCCTTTCTCCGGGTTGAATGTCCCTCTGGTGGTGAACTGTGGCCTGTCATCCAGGACCTTGGGGTGTCCTGGCGATCGCTCCAGCGCCCCAGCGTCCCCAGGGGGAGCCGCTCGATAGAAAGGCGATTTGGAATAGATTTGGAATCGTTTCCGCGTCACGTGAGGCAGGCAGGAGGAGGAGGAGGAGGAAGAAGGCGAGAGGGAAGGAGAAGAAACCAAGGAATCCACCGAGTCCACAGATTCCGGCTGCTTGCGCAGTTGCCTTCGGGACCGAGAGGTACCGGCCGGGTCTGTCTTGCCGGGTCTTGCTGGGTTGAAGGTTAAACTTCGGCCTGGTAGGGAAGAGATACAAGGGATGTTTAAGAGTGGCAGTTGGAATGCACTGAGAGAGATAATATTTCCTGGAATGAGCCCAAAGAAGCTCTCCTGACTTCCATCCATGGAATCAAAACATGGTGGCTTATTTGTAGACTGCTTGGAGGGGCGACATTTTCAGTAAGCGTTTTCAGAATATAGCTTGCCCTCTTCAGTTTCCTCACATTTGAGCAAACAAGTGTAAACTTTTAACTGCATACTATTACATCTACATTACTAAACGACAAACGTCCTGTACCAAGGACGATTCCTTTAGGATACCTTCTCCGATACATTTTATTTACCTGATTTGTCCGAAATAGCTCCTTCGGAATCAAAATTCAAGTTTTCAGAACTGTCGGCAGTGCCAATCGAAGCCTCGGACTCTAATGTTTCATCATCGGAGGCTCTGGGCTCCAGTGCTAGCATCTCAAAAGTTAGCTCTTCCCTGCAGGGAGAAAACACAAAATAAATGGGAAGAACTGGATGGAGAAAAAAAAAAACAGCAGAAGCTAGGAGATAAGAAATAAAGGATTATTAAGGTCGCGAGGGATCCTTGGGGCTCTCTGAGGTGGGTTGTATTCTTGAAGACGTTTCATTACCCCAACTGGGTCACATCATCAAGCTAGACTTCTAAGTTGATGTGACCTAGTTTGGGTAATGAAATGTTTGCAACAAAACAACCAACCTCAGAGAGCACCAAGGACCCGTCATTTCCACACTGAATATTCTCCTTTATTGGAATTAAGTTTATGCCCACAATATTCAATCTACATGTAACTTGACTGAGTATTTCTTGAAATGTAGCAGAGTCAAGTATTTCTTGAAATGTAGCAGATGGACACCCCCATCTAATTGGTCCAGCTACTTAGCCTTCATTGGTCCAGTTACTTAAGACTCACTTCTCTTTCTGCAGGCTTTCTATTTGCTCTGCCAGCACCTTCTCTTCCTGTTGCATGGCTACTTGCTGCTGTTCGGTGACCTCAATCTCCATGGCCTCCTCGCTGCTCAGGGCCTCCTCGGGAGCATCTGCCATAGAGGGCAACCGGACTCCCGCTGGGGATGTAGGGCTTGGATAGGTGCCTCGGCGTACACGCCCTTTGCCCTATGCATAAAGTAAGGTGAATGAGGATTGCGGCCTTCTATCCGCTTTGAAATTAGAAGAACTCATCCCCAGTATATGTATGAGACAACTAGCAAACAAATTTTCTTCAGATGCCTAGCAGACACAGATAGGACAGGAAACAAATATAAATCCAAGGGCATAGGGACTATTTTTGGAAGTCCTCAAAAATATCTTCGATCTATAAGCCAGAAGTCATTTCTGTGGATTTACTTTATAATAGAGTATTTCAGGTTGCCAGCATCAAAAAGTGGTGCAAAGAAGAAAACTGAATTAAAGTATTTTTTTAAAAAAACTTGTTTATAGCATCTTTTAGATTACACTCTTCTACTAGGACATTGGAAATGCTGAAATGTATGTACTGAATACTATTTAAATTAAAGAATCTCTCTAGGCAAGAAAAAAAAAAGAAAAAAGAAAGCCATCAGTAAAATATAATCCTGCTGCTTGTATTTTCCAGTGAAATTCTGTGAACAAGCTAGCAGAAGTGGATCACTGTGAATATCGGGAAAATTTATCTCTCTGGACACAGAGCCAAGAAATATCCCCTTTTGGTTCATCCAGATTCTCAAAGACCAATTATTCATATATCTGTCCTGGGGTACATTGCCATTTTAAAATAAAAAATAAAACTTTTAGCCCCTTCATACTTTCAGCAGCATCATGTTGTTATGTAAATCAGGGGTCTCCAACCTTGGCAACTTTATGACTCGTGGACTTCCAGAATTCCTCAAGCAACATGGAGTTCCTTCAGGCTGTCAGCCTCCTCTGGGAATTGAAGTCCACAAGTTGTAAAGTTGCCAAGGCTGAAGACTCCGGATGTAAATAACTCCCGGAATTGTTAAATCAATTTCAAGATTTTCCCTTTCTGGCTAAATCATATATTTTGGGATCTACCAGTATGTTTTGTTTTTTTTAAATCACAACTAAAATCATATTCAGATTTTCCTCTTAGAAACTTGAGGCTCTGGTTAGATATTAGCAAAGTTGCTTTAATGTTAAGCTTAGGCAGAGATTCTATGCTGTCTGACTCTAAAAAGGAATCTTTCTTCTATACTTTGTTTTGAACATTCAGTCAAAGGCAGCGCCAGAGTGTGATGGGTTTGTTTGCTGAAAATTGGAAAGGTTAGAAGCGGGGGAAAAACATATACCGAATTCCTGTTGTGCTTCAAGGGATTGTCTGTGGTCTTAATATATGAAATTGGTCTAGGCCAGAGGAAAGAATAAAGATACAGATAAAAGAATTGGGGAAAATAAAACAGGATTCCAGAAAAGAGCTCAACAGAACAGTTCAAGAATTCAAGAGAACAAATTCATGCCAAATTTCCATTAACTTTTCCATTTTTATTAAGACCTCATTCCCTTCTTTACTATAGTGGGGGGAGGGGGAAACACAGCAAGCAAAGATTCTTTTCTAAAGACGTTTTCTGTGCCAAACACTGCAGAAAACCCGTGTCAAAATGGACTCTCTTCGATCTTAAACGGCTACTTGTCTTCCTCCTAATCTGTCTAGATGAAAATGACCTTATATGCTTTTCTGTTATTGCAAGAAGAGAGGACAGCACCCGAAGAGTTGGAAATAAACACACACACACACACACACACGCTCACAATACCACACACAGTTATGAAATATGGGCCATGGAGCATGCAGAAGCGCTGGGATGGATGGCGAGTTATGGCGTCAGGTCAGTGGGTTGCAATTTGGATACATACCGGGATCGAACTGCGGGTTATGCTCATAAATCTAACGGCAATTAGTACAGGCTTCTGGATTAGAGAGGACAGGAAAAGGAAAGGAAAGGAGCAGGTTAGAGTGCACACGCCATCAGCTGACTCTGGGAGTGGCTGGGCATGGCGGTGAAAGCGGGCTCCTTGCTGAAGCTGCTAGAAAGCGCAAAGGAGCCGCAAGCCATTCTGCGCTGCGGTGGAGAAGAAGCAGGGGCTGCAGTTACAGACGGGCTCCCCAAGAGAGGGTATCCAGTAGCCCCCCCAGCCTCCGCTGGCTTTCAGCAATGCTTCCCTCGGCCTCCTATCCTCGGGTCGGCCAAGCCCCCACCTCCACGGACCCTGCAAGCTGGAGAGGAGGAAAACCCAGGCGGTTTTCTGAGCGGAGTAATTGCTTTTCGGGTCAGCCGCCTAGCTTAGAAGCATGCAAATTGCTCTGCATCTGATAAAAAGTTTGTAAGCGGGAGAGGAAGTGGTTTATTACAAAGGGCTCAGTGGGGGCCCCCCAGAGTGCAGTCTGCACATCATACCGTCCCCCCAGAGTGTCCCACGGGCACGTGCAGGTGGGAGAGAGGAGAATGGAAGCCTTTCCTTAAAGCAGTGTCAGATGAGAATACTGTGAGAGTCAGGGGAACAGGAGGGACTAATCACGGAGAAAAGCCAATTACGTACAAGCTAGAGTGGTTTGAGTTGGGAACTACAAAGAAACCTTCAAGAACCACGAGTTACCCGTACAAAGTAACCACAGAGTGATACCTGTAGCTTCGAAGAGCCAGGTATTAGTGCTGAAACCAAACTTTTTGCATTAAACTCATAATCCAAAACATATTAATCCATATTAAATAATTTGAAATGTGCAAAGAGTTAGAAAGATGGGAAGAAAAGGTTAGAGAAGGAGAGAAAAGAGAGAGAAAAGACAGGTATCGTTCAGTTATTATTATCTACACCCAAGTAAGTTAACTCTCACGCAGGGAATTCTCAGCTCCAGAATCTAGGCTAAGTACGGTATCAGGAGAGACAAACGCAGGTGATCTTCGTCCCAGTATTCCTCTGAACAAGGACACCCGTTATCAATTAATTGAAATAGAAAATGGGGAAGATCGGAGGATGGAGCATTGCCTCTACTTCTTCGTGAACTGGGATTATTAGGTCAGCCTGTCATGCAGCCAGCCAGTCAGTCCAGCCCCTTACCATGGACCTGCGGATCAAGGACAGACGGCTCTTTGCTTTGTTCTCTGCAAACTCCAGGCTGCTGATATCCTTGAGACGGGCCCGGTATTTGTTCATCTGTTCTATAACAATCAACTCTACGCAACTGAAAAGAGAAAAAAATCATTGAGAGGGAAAGTTAGGGCTTGAAGACCAGAATGTAGGCAATGTCTGTATAAAACCAAAACACAGAGACAAAGATTTTTTTTGCTGTGAATATTATAACTGAAAAAAAAAATGGAGGAATCAATCTATGCACGCAAACTTCTTCTTCTGGAATTTCCATTATTGTAAAATGTTCCTCCCCCAAACTACGTGAGCGACATCGGTGCATTTGAACTGGTCATGGTAGGCAGCAAGTATTTTATTTTTATTTTTAATTACCTTATGGTTTTACTGACATCCTGAGCGCTCTGCAGAGGGTCAGTGGTGTCTGGACAACGGAGAATGCAGGGAGCAAAGACAATGGCCAGAGCATTAGCTGACATTCGATTCGTTTCTTCTTGTAGAGCGATCCTAAACAACATCAAAATAGAATGGCAGTGAAACTTAACTACAGGTACTTGTAGCAACCCTCACTTGTTGCAAGGTGGGACAAACCCATAGAATCTAAGAAGTAACACAGAGGTCAAAAAAGAAAAAAGAAGCAGTGTGAATAGGTGGAATGAGACAACGGCCGATGTTGGGGAGCAGCAGCAATGCCAGAGTTTTAACTGTTCTTTCTGTCCTTCCCAGCCATTCTTTTCTCTTGGACAATAGATCTCTATGTGGCCTACTTTCTGTCCCATATATCTAAAACTAGTCCAAACCACAGTGCCAGTCTCTAGCCTAACGTTTCTCAACCTTGGAAGATGTGTAGACTTTGACTCCTAGAATTCCCCGGCCACCATTATCTATCTATCTATCTATCTATCTATCTATCTATCTATCTATCATCTTTTTTACTACCCAATCTTATCACTAAAAGAGAACTGAGGTGACCCACATGAAAATAACACGTCAACATAACAAACTGAAAGGACTATCTGCCCTCCAATTTGATTGTGGGGTTAAAAAGGACTTTTGCTTTGAGGTGTGTGCCTCGAGAAAAGCTTTTTGTCACTCCAAATAAGGTGTAGAAATCACTGGCTTTCCTGGTGGATTATAATAAGCATGATTGAAAGCCAGATGAAGATAGGCAGAGCTTAACTTTCCAAAGCTCTCTGCAAGTAAGCCTGTCTTGGCACACAATTCTGAAAACAGAACTAACTGCCTTTCAAGGTCTCACCAAAAGCTGAACGTGGGGATATATCTGCAGATAAAGCTGACATTCACAAGGAAATCTCTTTATATCCTTATCTTGGCTACTGATACCTGACAAGGTGAAAGATCAGACGTTCCAAGGTATTAAGATGGGTTCGGGAAAGCTGATCAATGACTGAGTAGACTCCGCGGATGGCCTCTTTCCTCTCCTGCAAACCTGCAGGAAACAAATTTCAATCATGAATGAAGGCAAATATACATATGCCAGGATAATATTGCAGGATCCAATCTGGGTTGGTCACTGAGGCCAGAGGTTTAAACTTCCGGTCCCATGTGACCGATGCAGATTGGATCCTGCAACATTTCAATCAATTCATCAGGACTGCGGCCTGCTCTGTCTCAGGAATGCGTATTTTTACAGCAAGCGAAACTTAGAGAATATTATATACACATCTAAACACACATATCTTGCAAGTCTGCTACTGCTCAGGATTTAAGGAATATTCCAGAAAGGGAACCTCTGAGCAAAGAGTCAGATTCTCAAAATACTTTTTAATATTTAGTTTAGTTTATTGTCATTGCACCTTGTACAACGAAATCAAACACCATCTTCAGTGCACATTATGACCATGAAAATAAACACAAACACACATCCTTCACACTCCACACATCGAACTGAAAACCCCTGACACCGCACCAACACTGCAATTTGCAGTTCAAGGGATGTTCTTAAAGAAGAATGCACTGGGAAATCCTACTACAACTCAAGGCAGAAAATGATTTCCACATAACTGAGGGGTTTGAAATATTTAGGTGAAAAATCAGGATATAATGTCTGGAAGGCAGAGAGTATAGAAGTGGAAATATTGGTTTAATTTGGGGTCTCATCAAGGGGATACATTGTATCGCAGTGGGATGCCTCAGTATACCATCCAAAGCAGATCCCTAGATTACTGTTTTCGGCTTCATTGTAAATAAAGAATTTTCACAGGTATTTAGGGTAGAAATATTCTCCGGGACAAAGAAAAGCAAACTGAAGAGATAGTGAACTAGAGCAGAACATAACTTTCCAAGCAGAAACAGACTTGTTTTTTCTCTTAGCTTTGCTTTTAATATTCCCCAAAGTCCTCCTTCATCTAGGTGTGATAACCCCTTACCCATGGCTCGCAAAAATTCTTCATAGAGTTCAAAGGTCATGAGAGGATTAGGCAAATCCCGCAGCCATTGCTTGAACACGCTGGCAATGACATGAATGTTGTAGTCATCGAGATTCACTCTTTCGATATCTGGTTAGCGGAAAGAATGAAAGCAAGAAAATTAAAAGCAAAGGATCAACAGCAAAAAGATACTTCAGCATGCAATCTGACATGTTGGTGCCAAGATAAGAATTAAATCATGGCCAAGATATGGCTTATGCTAGGAAGCTGGCTTGGCAAGCAGCAGGCCTGCATTTGGGACCTGGGCGTTGCCACAGTGCGGGGTGAGCTCCTGTCCTTTGCTCCAGCTCCTGTCAGGAACCTTAAAGTAGCCCCCAACTGAGCATACCCAGGGCAATGGTGATGTCACTGGCTAATCCTTCCAACCCAGAAGCACCTTGGTGCCTCCCACACAAGTGTGATGCGCTGCGCTGCGATGGCCTAGGTTCCTTAACCAGTAGTATCACTGACTGCAAAGGACAGAGTCAAAATTTTTGAACTTAAGATATAGGTTTATCCTAGCTTTTGTATCTAAGGGAGGACTAGACGTCATAGTTTCCCAGGTCCTAGTCTATCATTTTAATCACTACATCAAACTGACTCTCAAACACAAATCAAACATGAACCACAGCTACACATTAGCATTAGCCTAACGGAATTAACTACAGGTACTGTCTGAGTCCTGCTTCAGCACTGCCTAAACCCTGAGCTAAATCAAATTGAATACTGTTGATCACCAAAATACTAAACTTTCTGGCCATCATCTGCCTAAAGTTTCGGCATCTCAAAAATAAACTCTGTCATTGTGTCAGGCCAAATGCCCAATCATTTTGAGGGACCTGTGTGACATAAACACAGTGGGGGAACACAACTCTTCAATAATTCAAGCTCTCCTTCTCTAAGCCTCCTCACCTGTGTCAAGGCCCTGCCGTAATTCTTTGACCTTGTTTGTTGATCCAGATTTCCGGTAAATGCCCTCTGTATATAAAGCATGCATTTCTATGTAGCTGGTGAGCTTCTCAAACACGGTTGGCACAATCCGTTCTTCGCTGGTCAGGCGACAGAGTTCGACTCCAAACTGGCGTGAAGAAAGCTCTGGGTCATACTATAGGGACAGGGATAATGCAGTCAGTGTTACAAGCACATCAAAGCCACACTGTTAACATTCACAACGATATCCGCATGGGTCTGAAGCTGCTCAAATGCAAGGATCAGAACAGTCCTGCTTTAAGATTGCAAGCTACGCAATACAGAGAGCAACAGGCTTCGCCTTTCCCCAAGTCCTTGCTGACTTTGCAATCCTCCTGTACTTATAGCCCTACATGGGATTAGCACTTTAGTCATAATCTGAATTCAGAGCAGTGGAGGGAGGAGCAGGCAATGGGGCAACAGGAAAGTGTCAAGAGTAGAAATATGAATTAAGAATGGGCAGCTAGTTCGGTGTTTCTCAACCATGACAACTTTAAGATGTGTGGGCTCCAACTCTTAGGATTCCCCTGTATGTGTGGCATTCGGAAACAAGAGAAAACACGGTACCTTTTTGGAGCATTTTGTTGTAGTCTTCTGGCAGCATTTTCGGTGGCAAGCGTATTTGCACACTGGAATGAAGAAAAAATGTATTTGGTGTTGCCCATAATGAAATGCAGTGAAATGTTATTGCGTTATAACTTTACAGGAGCTGACAAGGAGACTCTTAACTGGATTTTGCTACATAATTAGGCTGTGGAATTTAGAAGGGTAACAGCTTCTCTTCTATGCAGATTCGGTACTTCCTATAATACAGCTTTCCTTTGGTTTCTTGGTTATAATTATAAATTAAAACAATAGTGCAGAGGTCTCCAAACTTGGCAACTTTAAGACTTGTGGATTTTCGCTCCAAGGATTCTATCCTGGGAGCTGAAATCCACAAGTCTTAAAGTTGCCAAGTTTGGAGACCTCTGCTACAGGGCAATACTTACTATCAGCCTTTCTCTATTTGGCAAGACATCTGAACAAAAACTAAAGGAGCTAACAATCTCCCAATGAAAGGAAATGTAAGAAAAAAAAAGAGTGCATGGGGATTAACAGTTTATACTTACATTTGCAAACAGCGGCCCTGTCCATAATCCATATCAAGGAGGAACAGAATTCACAATAGGTAGGGATGCTATATTGAGTGGCCTTAAAAATGTGGCCATTATGTTCTTCTACCTGGTAACGACAAAAAAAGCAATTTGACATTTAACAGCAGTTGAAAATAGACCTCTGAGTATTTATTGTACTGCACAAAAATTTTTTGTGTAACTGTTCTTTTTAAAAAAAAAAACTGGCTGGAATGCTGACTATTTCTCAGAAGGTTCAATAATGTCATCCATTAGTTCATACATTGACTTTCTACCCCATCTTTTGTTTCAACAATGAAAGTCTCTTACGGTGATTTTCAGATAACAAAAAATATAACACATCCTTCTTAATCAGACTTATGATTCATTCCATCCTGTTTTATCCTGTCTCGAAAACTGTCAAGCCTTCAGGAAGTTGATCACTGAATGCCAACACTGACACACCTGGACGCTGCAAACATTTAAATATACATAATAAATGTCAATGTAATTTGTTTCATATTAAAGGAGGAAGTATTTTGGCTTACTATGTCAGTTTCCTTCTTTCGCCTCTTCTTTCTTTCTGTTTTTGTCATCTAAAACAACAAGAGACAATATCAAACAGTTCAGTTTTCTTTGAAGACTTTGTTTCCATTTGCAAATTTAAATGTTTTCTTACATAATCTTTGTTTACAAAGCAAATCAAAGCGCTATTAAAATCAGATGGTCTGTTCTTATTTGCTTGTTCTCCTGACCAAGATATTCCGATAACATTCAATATTTCATTATATGGGAACTACTGAGACAGAACTGAGAGAGTTAACAAGTGTTAAGTAGAATCAGAATTCCGCTGTCATGGCTTCTGGCAGAAACAGAAGTATTTATTTGGAAGAAGATATTCATCTATTTTGTGTAAGTAGTAGAATGAGCTACAACTGTCCCTTTTACGGCTTAATACTAACCACTATATCTCTGCACACTTTTCCGTGCTGCTGGCTCTCTCCAACATACTTCAAGAACAGAAGCCTTAAAATATGCATGTACATGTAGACATACAGTTATGGTTTGTTCTGTAATTTCTTCACTATGGGCCTTTTTGTAACAGAATGGTACATACACATTCTGGTTACTTCAGATTATTCCTTTTCAATAGTACATTATATTTTGTGACCATAAAACGTTATGCAGGATCCAGTCTGGATTGGTCCACCGGCTCCACACCAATCTGACCCACCATGACTGGATCCTGCAACATTATCCTCCGTTCATCTTCACTCATGATAACACTTTTTATACATTATTGCAAGCCAGCCTTTCAAACTCTATTTGTCAATAACAAGAAGCAAGGAAATTATGTTGTGAAGCAACATAAAAAAAAAACTTTCTGAAGTAGTGCTAATGACCAAAGGACTACAAGGAATATAAATATTTCCATCTTCCACCATTCAGTCAGAACTGAGGAAGCTTCCTGGATGAGAAGCGAAACCTCTTCAAGGAAAAACAAAGTCCAGTTGCCTTTCCAAAAAGCATCTTTGGGACAAGGTAGCCGATTCTTCACAGGGCATCCAGAACACGGTCCTCCTGCCAAAGGGATGCAATATGAGGTTGTGGTTGTGGTGGACTAGTTTACCTTTGCAGCAGAAAAATCCAAAGGCATATATTCTGTCATGTATTCATCCAGAAACACCTTAAATGTATTGACCCAGACCCGTACAGGGGATTCCCTCCAGTTCCGCTGCTCAAGTTTCATGGTTTTCTCTAGAATCTGCTCAAACAGCGCATAGAGATCCTTGTAGCGGATGCTCTTCCCATCGCCCATCTATTAAAACATGGGAGAAACAACCGTGAATGTCTGGACGTTCCACAAAGGGGACAGAAATGTATTTTAAAAAAACATTCGTTCGCTAAAATAAATAAACATTAAAATCTAAAGAGAAACGTAAGCACGGTCCTGAAATCAAATAATAGAAAAGGCAGGCAATAATAGATAACCCTTTTGTGTGAAATGGTATAGGGTTTCCTGCCTAAGCAGGAGTTGGACTAGAAGACCTCTAAGGTCCCTTCCCACTCTGTTATTTTAATGGCCGACTGCCTAGAACTCAGCAGCACAAGCAGGGGTCTTTGCTTCGCTGCATGACAACTTAATGGGCAGGAAAGGTGTTGTGTCACAATTCTGGGTTCAAAGTATTACCTCACAGCAGTGTTTCTCAACTTCGGCAGCTTTTAAGATATGTAGACTTCAAATTCCCAGAATTCCCCAGCCAGCAAGGCTGGCTGGGCAATTCTGGGAATTGAAGTCCAATCATTTTAAAATGTCTCAAGATTGAGAAACACTGCCACAGAGTAAGCATGGCTACAGAGTAAGCGTCACTATATTTGGATGATGAGACCATTCTTGATCCTGCATGAAGAAGCATCTTCCTGAAATGTGCACGTTTGACTTTTTTGGCTCTGAGTTTCTTCCTCCTCCTTTATTTACAAAAGAAGAAAGAAAAGAAGACAGAAAAGTTCTTTTTGTTACATGATACACTATGATAAAGATAACGAGAAGAAGCAGGAACATCTGTAATAAATCTAGTTACGCCTTCTATGAAACCCAATATATTATCATTGTAAGTAATTATCTCCCCAAACATCAAAAGCGGCTTCTGTACAGTTCGGCTGCACTAGGAACTCCTGCCATTAGCACTTAATTTTAAAACATAAATAGTTATTTAACTTACTGCCAAAGCAGAAGAGTAGAAACTGAAGATATTTTGCCGGAATTCTTTCAAAGCTTTTTTAAATACCACGTCCACGAGAGTGTCCTTCTTACAGTCTTCACTATCCAAATCATTCATCTGGAAAAAAAATGAAATTAAGGCTGTTTTTCAAAACTTACCATGTGACAGATTCAGTGATGCAGATCAAACACACAATTTCCAGGACAGCAGTAAAATGGCTACATGAAGGCTACCCTGTTTTATTTAACGACCCGACTTTGGCTGTCCTGGGTCCAGATGTAAACAAAGCTCTCCCAAAGCAGTTACAGCAGTGACTTGCTTTATTCCCCCATCAGGCAGAACACTAAAATCCTTCCAGATGTTTCCATGAAGAATAAAAAGCAACACATTCTAGACTTATTCGGAAGCAAGGAGACTACTGGAGTATCAGCCGTGGTGGTGCAGTGGTTAGAATGCAGCACTGCAGTTCAATCCTGACCAGCTCAAGGTTGACTCAGCCTTCCGTCCTTCCGAGGTGGGTAAAATGAGGACCCAGATTGTTGGGGGCAAGAGGCTGACTCTGTAAACTGCTTAGAGGGCAATGTAAAACACTGTAAAGCAGTATATAAGTCTAACTGGTATGGCTAACTACTATTCAAGAATGAGAAGGGAAAATCTACCCTACTTATGGCTGGTATTTCATTCCATTTTAGCCTGATTTTTTTTTCTGCATTAACCTTCCCTTTTCTTACATGTGCTTTGTAACATCAAAGAACCAAGAGCTTTGAACTAAGCTTTGCTACTTCAGATACAAGGGTTGCTTGATAAACAGGACAAATGTATGGCAGATAAAAGCCCATCCAGATGCTTCCATCAAGTCCATCAAATCAGCTTACAAAGACTTCGTACTAAAAGTCAGCTCGTAAAGCTGCTGATAGAGTATATATGTCACCTTTTTCAAGAGGAACTCGTCCATGCTTTTCAAGTCACTGGCACTTGTTATGATCTGAAGAGCGTCGTTCTGCCATTGGGCAGGTTCCATAGTTACGTTGCTAATTTTCAGGCTGCGTTTTCGCTTGACCTTTGGAGACGGCTCTTTGTTTTCTTTACATTCCCTTCGATAGTTGCCCGACAGTTCAGGACTCCTCGGAGGACTCAGCTCTGCAGGTGCGAAGAAATACAAGTTTTACTCAGAATTCCCCTGAGAAGAACAAGCAGAGCTATCTTCCTAATCAGGAAACAGGAAAATTGGAAACGCTAAAGTCGCGACGCATCATTTCTTTAGCATAATGGAGAGAAACAGCTCGTGCACACATGCCTGAGATTCCCACCTTCACTGTAGGAAAATCCTAGAAAATTTAGGATTCCAGGCAAATTAGATAATTCAAAGGAGAACTCTGCTGGTGCCTGGAACAAAGACTTCTGACAATCAGTAAGGAGCAATTCACAAGCTATTTGGGTTTCTGATGAAGTGTAAAAGAACCAGAAGATTGTTTATACACTGGACATCACTGTCAACACAACGGACTGACCAAGCACTAAGCTGTTCTCTGATAAAATATTTTCTGTATTCACAACGTCTTGTGCACAAAGCAGAAGTCGAATTCTCTGATTCTGTTACATCTAACATAAGTCAAGCCAATCTTCATACTTCTGAAAGCCTGAATTACCACTTATTTTTTGTCTTTGCAATGCACAAAAGAAACACATTTAAATCTTTATCAGCTCTCTAGCTGACATTTTTTATTAAACCAGTGTTTCTCAACCTTGGGAAGCTTAAGGTGGGTGGACTTCAATTCCCAGAATTCCACCTATCTTAAACTTGTCAAGGTTAAAGAAACACTGTATTCAAACCACCAGTTTACCTTCTTCAAGCTGTAGACCTGGAATCATGTCTCTTCCTGGCGCATCTTGGTCAGGATACAGTTCCAGCAGCTCTGACTGGGTAGCAAGTTTCTCCCTGCTTAACTTCTTCTCCCCCTGCTTTCCTTTCCCCCAAAATCTCATCTTGGCTCTTTGAGGCCTAATAAAGGACAAATGGGAAGAAAGGTTTACTCAAGCCATGTTGATTATTTTATCCAGGTTTCTTTCCGCTCTTGCCTCTTAAGAAAAATAGGCCACAAATCTTGCTTACAATCAAATCTTAATTACCTGACCCATGCGGGCACTGCACTGGTTGTAAGTCTGAGGACCAGCTTCACAAAATTACTTTTTCAGCACCATCGGGACTTTGAATAGTTGCTAAACAAGGCTGTCACTAAGGGAGGACTAGTTGTAATGTTTTAATCAAATTATTTTCTATTATATATCATTTGGAACTTACTGATGGTCAGCATCCATGAGATAGGTGCTTTCCCCTTATCTTCCAATCAGGGTTTGTGTCTAGACCAGAGTTCCCCAACCTTTCCGGGTTGGTGGCCCAGAGCAGGAGATGATTTTGTGGGTGGGGCAAGTGCATTCCAGCAAGCCTCCACTCCAACCAATAACTCCGAGACAGACATCTCTTAAAAGTTCTTTTTATTTGGATAGTAACTGGCACAACTGGGGGATTCACAAATCTGAAAATTCCGGCCTTCCTTCGCAATAATCAAAAACTACAAATCCAACTCCTACACCCATCATCACACCACATGCCCCAATCACCATCCGTCCCAACTTAAGACTTCCCCTCACGTGTGCGCACAATAGCATGACCTTGAACTACAAAAAGAATGTTATTTTGTCTAACTACATATACTCCGAGAGATTCCACCCTCCAACTTTCCCAGGCTCAAAGTGTGGCAGCGTGGTAGTATCTGGTTTCAATAGGGCTTCCAAAGCTGACATGCACCAGCACCTGTGACGCCCAAGGCAACACTTGTGCAAGTGGGGCACGTGTGCGTGCATGCAGAGGCACGCCTACCGGCCGGCCACTCACACACAGCCCAGTGATGATTAGCCCGGGGCCCAGTAGTGAGCCACTGACCACAGGTTGGAGACCCCTGGTCTAGACTGAACAAAGATAGTTTGCTTTATCCTTCACTCCTTACAATTTCTCTCTTTCAAGCACTATAACTGAAATAGCTTATCTACATTGTTGGATGGTATTGAAGAGTAAACAGTCTAGTGAATTTTAAAAAAATTGCTAAGAAAAAGAAGCACTGAATTATGTTTGATTCACTCTTACTCTCTTTCCCCCCGCCCCCTTTCTTGTTGGAAAATTTATACCTTCTGTCCATGGCTACGATCTTCTGGGCAACTGGCAGCTTTCCAATCTCTCCTTGAGACATTGTTTTGTGAAGCTTTGCTTGGCCTTCGCTGGAGGCAGAACGCTGTAACATCTGCAATAATTTCAAACGTAACAGATGATAAAATGATTTGATATTCTAAGAAGACACAATCAAGCTATACAGTGCTTTCAATATTTAAGCTGCAATAAAAAACAAAACATTAGCTATTGCAAAGATACCTTTAATTTGATTGACTTCTCTTCTCCTTGTTTGGGTTATAGCCGTAGACTAGAAGATGCAGCATAACGTTCTGTTACTATTAGTTCAGAAAATCAATACTGAGAGGAATAGCAACACACTGACATAGAATTTTAAAGCAAAAGTAATTGGCTTTTGCATAAAAGCATGCAATTACTGAAGGCAGTTAAGGAAGGTACTCCTAAGAAACCTGGCTCCTGAATTTCTGAAGAAAAAAAAAGTCTGTTTGAAGTACCTTTTGATTCTTTAAAAATAATATTCTCTTTGATGTATTCATGGAAACTGCCAGCTGGTGAACGTTGTCTCCACTTAAAATTTCTCATACATTTAATAGTTCACCTTTTTGGGGAGTGGGGGGGAAGATCCTTTGATTATTATAAACAATATGGAAATTGATATACATGAGTCACTGCTGAAACATCTGAAGATGCAGTTAGGGGCAGATCATCATGGAGAAAATCTATCTATAAGGGTTGTTAAGACTCAACAGAGGCTTGATGGCACATAATCAATAATTCAAAATATACATGAGTAGTAAACTTTCATAAAAATGATAGCTCAAAAGGAAAACAAGGAGTGTGAGAGGTCATTACTGTCCAGCGCTCAAGGATCAATTACTTCTCCATTTTTGATTACAATAAATACTTTACAGTGATCATACTGAAGATGGTGATTCACTTAAATACGTTTTTCACATAAAATGTTACGCTGAATCTGCTAGACCAGGACTGTGAATTACTGCCCTCCAGGTCTAATTTCATCTCAGCAGGGAATGCTGGCAGGTCAAATGAAGGCAGGATCTGGCACATATCCATTGGAAAAGCAGCATTTGTTAATGCAAAGGAAACGGCTTCTAATAAAAGTCTTTTCAGAGTTTTACAACTGTTCAATTTTGAAAAATACCATTCACCAAAAAGGGTGGGGAATCGTTGATAAATAAAAGGAACAAAGCATCCGCTACAACCTGGTTCCAGGTACCCATCTGGGAAACCACTCTTACATCTTTAGCTGCTATGCTTCGATTTGTTCTCCATTCCAACAAGAACGGGTAAGCCCTTATAACTGTTTCTGTTTTTAATTTCCTGGCTCACTTGCAAAAAAGAAATATGATCCATTTCCACCCTTAACAAAAAGATGATTGTAAAAAAATTGTCTCCAACTGCATTCAACAGACATAATGGCAGGAATAGCATAATCTCCTAATTCTTCTGCATGCTGAAGATAATTTGGGAGCTATACTTCCATAAAGATTTTTTTTTTAAAAAAGATATGCACTCTCTTGTCTTTCTTCTTAAACAAGTCAACTTAAGACCTGCTTCAGTTGTATTACTGGGGACAAAAAAGCAAAATCCAGACAAGTTGTAACAGCAAGCTCTGCCAGAATGCTAAGAAATTCAAAATATTTCAGGTTGCTTAAAAAAAAAAAAACATGCTGTGTCTCTTATCTCTACAATATTCAGTCCAGTGCATGCTTAAATTGGGATAGTGGCTATCATCCTAACCTTTCCGTCAGGCCTCGTCCACGTCAACTAGTCAGCTAGCCAAAAGCAGAATAGCTGACATTTAATAATGAAAAAGAAAATCAATGCCAACATATTGTAATGGACTCAAAGATGATGAGCACTCTGCAGAAAAAAATGGGGAAACCAGGGACGTGAAAGGCTTTTGTTCACCCACAAGTGGTGTGGAGGCGATAACCTATTTCTTCTTCCTCATGACATTAATCAACTCTGTTCTAGCAAAAGAGAGTTCCTTAAATGACACATCTCTTGTGCTGAAAGCTTAGAATAAACAACCTTCATTTCATGCCCTGAAAATATGCACCAATGTGACCTGATTAAAAACAGCCTCAGCAAATATGAGCCATTAATTTTCTGAACAGTTAATGAGCTGCAGGACGATTTATCATGTCTTAACAAGACAGCGGATAGTCTTTTTCGAACAATCAGGAGAGACAGGCAAAATAAAAATACAACACCTAACAACAAAAAAAACCCTTCAACAAAAGACAGATGACGATTTTAAACACATTTGAGCAATATTACGTGTTACATTTAGACATCTACAATTCACCACTCGTATGGAACAGCGGTCATGAAATTCAGCATGAACTTAAAAAGCAGAGCTTGAATGTGCATGCAGATGTAAGTAGTTGTGCTAAACCACTAGTGAAAAAGCTGATGGGGCACCAAGAGAAGCGTGGGAGGAGAAAGGATGCAAGATAAGTGAAGATCTAGGAGCTATTTGCATGCAGATGACATCTGTTAAATGGTGGCAGGAGAATCAAGAGTGTTTTGAAAAAGTGACAACAGGAATGAGGTTTCTTCTGAGGAAAGAGTTCTCCAAGCAAAGAGTCAACCCAGCACCTTGACATCTCAACCATGATTCCCAGTCTGAAATTATTTAATGTTGCTGTAACTTCCAAGAACACAGCCCATTCCCTCGGATTGTGCAGACTGGAGCAACAGGGCTCCCTGGCTTTACCATTTCTGCCCAAAAGGACTTTATAATCTTCCCAAGGATGACGACTTAAATGGAAACGTGATCTCGCAGGCTTTTCAACATCTCCATGTGAGTAACAGGTCTAACAGCTGCAATGGTTGTAAGTGTGAAAATGGTTGTAAGTCATTTTTTTCACTGTCATTGTAACTTTGAATGGTCACTAAATGAACTGTTCTAAGTCGAGGACTACCCATACGCTGCCTGCTCCATCTTTACTTACCCAAAACTCAGTGGGTCGGTGGAAGGGGACGATGGGAGTATGTCTGCTAAGGGATATTTCTAAATGTTGACACTGAGAGGCATCAGCATTGAGTGACTGTGTTCTTAGAAGTTACCATCCAATAACATCCCTTACAGCAGGGGTGTCAAACTCAAGGTCTTTGGGCCAGATCCGGCCCGCAGGGGGCTTAGATCTGGCCTGTGGGGCCACCCTGGAAACAGTGAAGGACCGGCCCACGATGCCTCTGCCAGCGAAGCGGGCTCCCAATCTCCGTTTTTGGCTGGGACGGTCTCCTGCAACCCTCTTCCAGAAAAAACAGAGCCTGTTTTTGCAGGCAGAGGGTTGCAGGAGGCCGTCCCAGCCAAAAACGGAGATTGGGAGCCCGTTTTCGCTGGCAGAACACTCGGGCCGCCACAGGCACCCCTAACATGTGTGACATCAAACTGGCCATGCCCGCCTCCCCCCTTCCCCGCAAGGTCAAACACAAACTTGATGTGGCCCTCAGTGAAATCGAGTTTGACACTCCTGCCTTACAAGATGGGAGAAACAGCAGTAGAAGGTGACAGTTCTGCTGACAGTTAGCCAAGAAATTCCCCTCCCACTACCACTGCTTGTGGAGTATATTACCATTTCAGAGTCACTATGACAGGGCTGCCCGAGCCTGACTGCACAACCTGGCTCAAGGTGAGGTGGATGCTCAAAGGAGAGAAGGAATTCAAGATTGTCATCACAATCCTCTTCCTCTGTATCCCCCTCCCAATCAGCAAAAGCACCTCTAGTCAAGAAATTCGAGCGTGTCCGTGCCATGCGGGCTTTCTTTCTATGGACTGGTCGAGCAACCTGCTTGACACCAAATGATAAAACAGATGATGTGAAATGAACAAACAAACGAACGAAAACAAAAATAAAACCAACCACCACACAAGTCAAAGGATAAGGAACATGGAACCATAAGGGGTTTAAAAAAAAAAAAATTCCAAGGGCATCGTTTGTTTAAACGACGTGCTAAGTTGGACCTCAACAAACAAGGACAGCAGAAATGGGGGGTGGGGGGGGGGGGAACCACATATGGGAAAAGTAGAAATGATGCTCTAATTGCCTTTATATTGTTTCGATGATGAGCCAGTTCAGACAGAACATGGACCTGGTCCTCGGTGAAGTGTGGCTGAGTTGCACTTTAAAATGCCAGGGGAGATTCACCCCAGCACAAAATCTAAGTAATCTTGATGCCAGAGAGAAAATATGCGACTAGATTCTCCCTTGTTTTCTTGTTTGAAAACACTCAATCATGGGAACCCCTGCCTACAATCTGAAGTGTATAGCTGAGAAACAGGTTCAAAATGCAAAAAAAAAAAGAAAGAAAAGTATTGCGGTGTAGCACTCTTTAATCTTACATTTGCTTTCCAGCTGATAAGACCCTATATTCCTTCGTGAAGATCACTGCATGCTAACAGTATTGATGGTTTGGGGAGATAGCTGGGAGAAATAAGCGATTTGCTGCTGGAAACAAAAACGGTTTCTTACCTCTCCTCTATCTGTTCTGGGAAGTTTCAGTGGCTTTTTCTGATCTTCTTTTGGAAGAAGCGGAGGTGCTGAAGATTTATTATCCCTAAAAAACAAAACGACTGTAAAACTTATTTGCGGTAGACTATACATAGCCAAAAGTTATTAACATGGGAAAGCAGTGATCAACTTCCTATCCTGTAAACCGCATCTTGTATTGGGTTTCCCTAGAACAGCAAAGATAGTGCCTTGTAATTTTACCGCTTCTCTGGTTCAATCGTCT
This sequence comes from Pseudonaja textilis, assembly GCF_049901715.1. Classification (NCBI taxonomy): domain Eukaryota; kingdom Metazoa; phylum Chordata; class Lepidosauria; order Squamata; family Elapidae; genus Pseudonaja; species Pseudonaja textilis. The sequence continues at coordinate 15,633,986 of NC_142002.1, read as the reverse complement.
TCTGGGGAATGGGAAGTTCAATGTTTTGAACTTAAAGGAATCAGACATTGCACACATAGCTTATACGTACTTTGCTGAGAATTCAATTGAACTCTCGTATTTATATTTTTGTTTGTAAGATGTAAAGCCAGCAAAGCGGGAATTCCTATTTTGTAAACATTGGATGGATGGGAGAGAAATTCAAGGCCAAGAAGAAGAAGAAGAAAAAAAACAGCCCAAACTCTGTTAACTTGAAAAGACACGAGGAAGAGACCCAGGATCTGAACCTTGGGATTGACATAAATATGAGGCATCCTTGGTGGTTTCTGAGCTTGGCTGTTTTTTTTGCAGACTTTTCATTACCCAAACTAGGAACTTCCTAGCCCTGATGATGTTACCTAGATAGGTAATGAAATGTCTGCAAGAAAACAACCAAGCTCAGAGAGTACCAAGGACCCTTCATTTCCATCCTGAGCTACAAACACTCTTATCAGTGACAAATATAGAGCAGATTTCATGTGTGTGTGTGGAGAGAGAGAGGGAGGGAGAGGAAGAGGGAAGGGGAAAAGGGAGGGAAAGATTCAGATTGACATCCATGCTTGCTATGAAGCCTTGACACTCCGAGAACCCTCCATTTTCTTTTAAGGCTGCTATTTTCAAGGAAGATCCAAGTCGCACTCTTATGGAAAAGTAACATACAAGTACCCATTACTGTACTCACGTATTGCCCAAATGAGCATCCTTTGGTGAAAAGAACATGGAACCAACTCTAGTGTCCTTAGAAGAGCCTTCCTTGCCCTGGCTAGGAATTCGAGGCAGTCTGAACCGTTTTTCCCTGGCAGGAAGATTGCTGACACTGTTCTGAGACTCGGTATCCCTTTGCAAATTCAGCCAATCTGTTCCAACAGATTCCAGGACGACCGGAGTCTGACCTTCCTTTTTCTCTGGGATTTTTCCCACCGGGGCTGCCTGGCAAACGGGGGGACTTCCTCTTGGGGGGCCCGTAGGAGATCTAAGGACCACCGAGGAGGTGGCTTCTGCATTTGTTGCAAGTTTTAGTTCTTCCTTGACTTGGGGATGGCCGATGACTAGAGGTGGGCCACTGTCCGTTTTCTTTGGTGAGGTGAGAGGAGTTCCATGGCCGGAGTCCCGAATCCTACTCTGTTCATTCTCTTGTCTCTGAAGCTCTTCAAAAACTTTGTGCTGCTTCTCCAAAATTTCCGTCTGCTGTCGTATTTGCTCCATCATCTCTTTTTCGTTCTGCATCTGTTTTCGTTTCCGGCGTTCTTCTTTCTCAACATTTAACTTCTCCAACTTTTCAATAACTGTGTCCGAGAGGTGCATTTCTGTAGCTGTAACAGCTGGGAATTCTCCACCGCTGGTCATCTGACCATTGTCATGTAAGGCTGTGCTCTGTGTGGTCCTTTCCAGTGGAGGATTTCTTTTGGTGTCTGGGAAAAAGAAATTGCTCCCTGTTTCCATTTGTTTGTTTCTTAGATTATTGTCCCTCACTGAATGGCCAACTTTCATCTTGTCCTGTGGCGGAAGATAAAATGTAGGCAAACTACTAGAAATTAATGATTCTCTTGTGTGCTTGTTGGAAGCAATGTCGTAAGAGTGACAAACTGACAACCGCTCTTTAACAGCAAGGCAGTCAAGTAATTCAGAACTTGAGATTGACCTCTTTCTCTCTGTCATAGTTTTATTTATAGTAGCAGCAGCAAATTTGGAGGTCTCTTCTTCTTCTTCTTCATCTTCATCCTCATCCTCAAATTTCGGGCTATCTTGTAGTGATTCTTTGAGATATACACTGTGATCCAGAGGCGAGAGGGGGTCCTGGTTTAACTTCTCTAGACTTCCGCGAGAGCTTTTACTCTCTGGAGTTCTTCGAGGAGAGGACATCCCTTCAGAGGCAAAGTCAGGGGACAACTGGTGCTCCTCTGATGGAGAACTTCCACTAGTGGATCGAACCTTCAGCAACTCCAAGCTAAAGATGGCTTGTTCTAGTTCCCGCATCCGCCGGCTCTCTCGCTTTGCACGAACTCCTTTTTTTTGGTTGAGATCTTCCAGGGACTTTGGTCTTTCTCTTACAAGAACTTCCTCTTCCACGCTCATTCCGCTCTGGCTGTTGGCCCTCTCATGATGTTTGTGTAACGAATTTGATGGATCTATTCTATTGTCCGTAAATGAGGCATAGTCTTCAACGGTTTTCTTTTCAAAGGAATTGTCTTCCCATTTAGAAGGGTCTGGACCCTCAATATCTGAGTTATACCCTAGTATTAATTTATCATCATTACTTGTTAGTCTATTCTTTAGTGATGCTTCACTCAATCGCTGCTCTCTTAGCTTGGTAAACCTGTTTAAAGAAGAATAGGTGGAGAAAGAGCTCAGTTAGGATGACCACAAATTTGTCAATCTTCTTTTCATTTGACCTTTTCCCATTAACGTCCCATTCTATTTCCGCTAATAAAATAGAAAGCATCAAATATGCATAAAGATACTTGAATGTTTTAGTACTCACACTGGCACGTCCCACAGTCCTCCTGATGATGGAACATACTTATTCTCATGTATCAAGAAAAAGGTTATATCTTTTTTTTCTGTTCTAGTGTGGTTTTCCAAAGGCAACAATTGACTCTAATTGTTTTTAAACCAGGATTTACTGCAGTGGTGACGCTTTACACATAGCTTAGTATTATCTATTAACCCAGTTCTTTCTCAGCTTAAGTACTTTCAGATGAGCAACTCCTAGGATTCTCCAACCACAGTGGCCATTATATCAAGATTGGGGGAGACTATGTGGATCACAATCCTCATTCACACACGATAGATGATGATTGTGGTGGTTGAACTAAATTCGAAAAGGCCTATTATATTGGTTAACTGGAGAAGTTGCAGTCCACACATGTTGAATGCAGATGATTATGGAAACTTGGTAACTTACAACTTCATGTTCCCTTTAGAACTGTAAATGAACCCTTAATTAGAAATGTTAAGAGAAGGCATGGGAATTCCCAGGTGCAAAGTGTATGTTTAACTGTTTGAAGCATGCTCTGCCCTCAAATCTTTATTTACAGGGGCTATGTTCATGTGCTAAGCAATAATATACCTGTGTGTGATTTGGGCTGACTACAATTTGTGAATCTAGCCATTATGATTTATGAGCCATAAGATATCGCTTGCTGTACTAAGGAAACAGCAGTTTCTTTTACATACCATGGTGAACAAGTGATATACGTATGAATCCAGATAAGAGGTTTACCATATTGTAAACCAAATTATTAGAGGGCACTGAACCAATAATTGTAAGTTTTGTAGCTAGGTAAAAGAGCTAAGTTATGCAGCATCATCATAATATGATCATAAAGAATTAAACTTCTTTGTTCCATTTAAATATCTCTGTTATCATTCATACAGTCCCAATAACTCCCAAGGTCTTCTTCCATTTGGACGCGGATGTCCCCCCCAAAACAGGGCATGCATTACCTCTGCCGTGCTTTGTAGCCTCGGTAGGCGGCTTGCAACAAAATGATTTTGCTCCTCTTGGCTCTGTAGAGAGTCCTCGTGCGGTAGCTCCGCCAGTGCGCCTGGATAGAGGTTGCTGCGGCATGCCTACATCTTAGGCAGTCCCGCCAAGAGTTCTGGAGAATGAAACCCGCAATCCGCATCTGCTGGAACCTTCGCCGGGCCATGTAACCTCGCCAGTATGCCTGAAGGACCACAGCAGCTTGCTCTAAAAAGGCTGAATGGGTCAGGGAGTCTTCCTCTGTTTCAGCTTGCTTCCTTCTCTGGTAATGACGCCAACAACGCTGCCCAGGGGAATTTGAAGAAAGAAAAAAAAAACGGGGGTGGGGAAATACTTTATTGACACAATAATGAGCTTTTATCTGAAGCCGTTAGCTGGAACAGTTCTTGTTAAGTCCTCGTTTTTAATGCTTAAGTACTAATTTCTAATATTATGACAATCCAATGAATTACAAAAAAGTCTTAATGTTTACTGGTTACTGGCATTTTAAAGTGTGTGTTTTAACGCAGACAGAAGTATATACCAATCCATACAAGAATTTTATACTGGCAGCGAGGATGAAGAAAGATGTTCAATCAAAGAATAGTTAGTAATTTTCTTGCATGTGGTATGAATACACTGAATAAAGCTCTCCACTTCTAAAGGAGGCTGGTTTAAGCTTTGGTGCCTTGTATGAATCCATAAAAAAGATAAAGTCAACAATTAGCTTAACTGTATTGTTTAAAGTCAACAGTTATCTATGCTGAGCGTAAGGGAAACATCCCCAGGGTTTAAGAACAGCATACAGCTGGCCCCAACCTGTATGATCACAGCAGCCTGCCTCATGCTCAGGAAGTGCCTCCTGTACAGCATCGTCCGGAACCAGCTCTGCAATAAGACAATCCTTCGCAAGACCTCCTCGTGCAACAGTCCTTGTAAAAGCTGTCGTCCCTGTTCCTTCATGAACACCTGATGGACAATTGGACAATCACAAATAACGTCATTCCCTTTGCATATTAGCAACCTGGCACACGTATATGCTGTCAGCCCTGGAGCCATTTTCTCCTGGCACCTTCAGGGCTGCCACAGAGGAGATGAGTCAAGCTGTGGGAATGGGAGGGTGCGCGTGTTCTGACCAAGGCTCCCTGAGACAGTAACAATCACACACTCTTCCCAAAAACCATTTTTGTTTCAGTTCAACAGATGTGAATTATATGCATTCCCAGCCCGTAACGAGTCCCAAACAGTTTGTGAGTAGTCCAACAGAAGCCTGCCACAGTCTTTTTGAGATAAGGCTGATAAGCACCCACCTTTATCGCCCTGGAAATGCTGCCAACGACTAAATTGCCAATTAGCTGTACAGGGCCAAACGGAGCACGAAGTCAACATGGAGCTTCAGAGTTTAAATTGACCAGAACGAACAAAGTTGCTTCCTGCAAAGGTTCCTGTCCCTTTGCTACTCCCTTATGTCTTATGGGAGGGGCCAATCATCTCCAAGCCTTACTGCCGAGTTGCCCCTTTTGTCTTAACTGTTCTTGCCTTCTGGCAGCTCTGCGCAAGCGCGCACTGGGAACAGGCTCCCCCTGTTTTTCTTCCTTGCTTGATGTCAGATTCTGGAGGCTCCAGAGTCAGCACATAACTCTCAGGTGGCCCTGTCCCTGTCTCTGTATCGGAAGCAGATCCCTCATCCCAGCCCTCCCCAGACTCCAGAACTGGCCCATGTTCCTCCCCACTGTCCCAACTCTGCTGCCAGCTCCGCAGGCCGCCGGCAGACCACAACACGGGGAGGTAGAGATAGCTAGGGGATTGTAGCCAAAATAAAATTCTTTCCTCTGAGAACCAAGGACTTTCCCACCAGGTGCAAGGAGCTGGGTTCTGAGACCAAGTGACCCTTGGACTGTGGCTGGATTGGACCATGTGATGGACTGCATGGGCAGGGGGAGGAAAACCTTTACTTTTAACCAAGGGGAAACCCGAGGGGGGGGGTTAGAGTCGGGTTTCCCCAGACGTGCCAATATGACATGCCTAATAAATCTATACTTTGAGGAATATGCCTGCCTTGGGAGTTTTGATTCTGTTGGGTGTGTTACTTGGAACCCTGACACATGCTTTTTTCCCCCCAGTGAAACATCTGCAACTGTGCATGCGTCAGAAGACCCACCCTGATTCTTCCAGGCTCTGAGAGATTAATTTGATTCTAATCATCCCTCGGATCTAATGATAAAAAGATAAGATTTTTGAAATCCAAGCAGGACTTTTTTCCAAGGACACATGAGGAAAGAACATTCCCCGTCTCCTTTGAAATTTGTCCAGAAACGGTAGTTGGATCTTACCATGGTTCGTCCAACTTGGAAACTATCTGAGTTGGTCTTTGTCTTTTTGAAGAAGCCTTCAATATTCTGCTTGGATGGGACAGTGCCTCGTGGGAGAAGTACGTGGAAGTGGTCTACAAAATCCTGGCAATTTAGACACACCATCACCATATTGTTACATTTATAAACTCTTCACATGCCAAACATGAAAGGAAATCAGGTTAGCAAACTGTATATAAAACTTTTCAATACACAAACATAAAAGAAAATGTCCCTTAAATCTTGAAGAAATACAAATAGCCTGAGGCAGCTCACAAGACATACTGTCACGCACAACTCTGTAAATTGGGAAGTAGGTTGGATTTTTTGGGGCATATATTTCTTAAGGTCTTATTTAAAAAAAATAAACAAACAAAACTAATTAAATCCAGCCAATTCCCCTGCTTTCAGATTCTTTATACTAGAATCTTTCAGGGAATCAAGGAAGAATAATCTCACCTGGAAAGAATATTTACAGCTATATCCTGACTGTCGGATGCGTACGGTCTCAAGCATGCCTGTGTACCGCAGTTGTCTAAGCACCAAGTTATCATTGAACCTCAAGGGGAGCTGAAAAAGCAAAATACACAGCTTGAACCAACTTGCCTGCAGAACCAGCTATGCATGATCACTCATTTCTAGGTTTGTATGTTTTTAAATGGAGCCAACAGTACATTAGCAAAGTAGCAAATTGTCCCACTTTTTAAGCCTAATAGTGTTGTAGAGTTTTGTCCACCTTACTACTGACAAGAAACTGGCTCGGTCTCAAAACAGAATATGCAAACATCTACAAGCGTGACTTAATGCCTATCTTAGTGTGAACATCTATGCAGATGTTAATCCTCTGCCCTGTTTAGCAACAAAAAAAGGCAGCAGGAAGTTAATAGTATTGCTTATGAAATCATGAATATTGTATTATGATATGCCTAATAGTCATTGGACACAAGACTGCAACCTTTTTTGTAAAATAAAAGTAAGTTTAGAGCCCAACATTCTGCTCTGTGCGCAATTTGTCACAGCCAGATGACCTTGCATCTATGAACTCTGCAGTCACAGTTCTAGCCAAGAGCCAAATTGGAAGGGGAAAAAACCACGGAATATTCCACATTAATATTGCTTCCATAAGATGTTTTCATCCAGCAGATAATAAGGGAATGTTTTATACCCACCAAAATTATTCAGTCTGCAAATTGATTCACTGAAGGCATGTCAAAAATTAGAATTTTAAAATCAATTTTTCTACATTACTATTTGCGCTGACTTAAAGCCCTGGTGTTCAATATCTCACTTTGATATTTGCTATTTTAAGGGAATGTGTCTTAATTCTTCTTTCTGTAATCTTTAGCTATGCGACAAATCACAGGTTGAATGTATTTCAGCTGCAAATCACTTGGTGTTGGGGAAAGGTTTACCTTCTCCGCATTGGAGCGAATGCATTTGACAAAATAGGGCTCTGCCTGCCCAAGAGTCTCCATCAACTTGGTAAGTGAAGCCTGCAGAACAAAACACAGCATTGGCTTTTGCAATCGTTATTTAGGCTTTGTGAGAGTAGAAGCAGAGACCCCAATAAAAGCATCTAGCAGCTGCTGTGCTCAAACAGTGCAGAAAAGAGGGAGGATTCAATGGAGGCGCTGAAATTTGTTCATGCTTAACTACGAGCTTTTAGTTAGTATAGAGAGAGAGCTGGCTTGGTGCCATTATCTAGGCCAGCATGTTAAGATTCCTCCTCCTCCTCCTCCTCCCACTGAACCAGCCCAAAATAACCTTGATTTTCTCTGAAAGTAGAGCCACACAGGACTAAATATCTAAAAGCAGGTTTTTCAAACTTAAAGAGTTCCGTGACAATTGATGGGGTCCATGAAAAACAAAAGGTTGTTTTTTTTCTAAAGAGCTATTAAAAAAAAAATCTCTAGAGGCTTTTCCTCTTGTTCAGCTGTTTTTGAGAATTCATCTTCCTAACCAACAGAATCCATAACCTGAAAACGTTTGACTGACAGGCTTATTCCCGCCCCCACCCCCAGATTTACACTTTCTCGAACCAAACAACTGCAAGGAAGTAACCTGGAACTGGGCACTGATGCTTGGAGGTTTCTTCTTCTTGTGAAGATGGAGAAGAGACTTCGTGATACGGTCATGCAGCGTCAGATTTGTCAGGTGCTTGAGGGATTTCACCTCCAGCAAGTGCTGAGAAAGCAGAAAATTTTTGAAGAAACTTAAATCAATCCAAGAAACACCCCTGAGAGGCATACAGTGCAATGTAGGGCTACAAACATCCCACATCTTTCCCTTGGATGCCAAAGAAGGTTAGCTAGCGTAAGAATTATCATATTATTTATCATCTGTTGATAAATATGATAAATATTATCTGTTGATAAATATGTTGCCATAATTTCTGCCACGGTCAACAAGTTACTTATGCATGCAGATTTATTACATCCATGTGAGAAAAAGCATTTCTGTGGATGGACTTATGTAGGGATAATATCCTCTAAGCAAATAAGTTCAATGATCTGTACGCTGCGTTTTGAATATGTATTTGTACGCAGGGCCTGTAATTTTTTTACAACACGTAGGGAAGAACTATCATGCCTGAAGTAACTCTTAACTAGATCCATTAGCTGTGCTTTCAGCCAAGTAACAGAATTCTCTCACCTTTGGTAGGCTGGGCTTGACTTTAAAGTTCTTGTTTCGCCTATGGAAGATAAGAACCAAATAAAAGCAGCTTTACACTGTTAATCTGTAAATATTTCATGACCAAAAGTCTTGATTTGGACATAACATCAAGCATGAGCTCTGGGTTCACGTGACTCCTTATTTTATATATATAACATATATATAATTTCTCTCTCTCTCTCTCTCTGTAATGTAATGTAATGTAATGTAATACATACATACATACATACATACATACATACATACATTCATACATACATACATACATACATACATACATACATACATATAAATAAAACTTTGGGACCAAGTACATGCGCTATTTGATATGAAAATGTTAACATTATCAAGTTTTTCAAACCATCCAACATCATGAAACAGGTTACATTATAATCCTGGACACTATACATATTTAATAAGCAAAACTTCTAAAAAGTTACCCAATTTATTTTAGTTGCCTGTTTATTAAGGAAATTACACCATATAAAGGGATTTAGATGGTGAAAGTTACGGCAGGACAATGAGAAACTGTAGAAAACAGATTTTGTTTCTTCCAATTTAAATCCTAAGAGATCAAGCTTACATTAAAGGATTTTCTCTACGTATCAGACTTATTGGGGGCAGATTTTGAAGAGGAATGCCATGGGTATCTGAAGGAGCTCATATGAGCAGTTTCCATGTTCATTTGATAGTATCTCAGGGAAGTTCAGTCCACAACATTAACCTCTAGTGCATGGCTGAGCAACCAGCAGAGGTTGAAGAGAGGTTGTTGGACTGCAACTCGGCTCACCCTCTATCTGTTCTGGTTAGGCCTTATAAAAGATGACATCTGGAGAGCCACATCTGGACCACAGTTTCTCTAGCATTCCAAGTGTATACATTAACATCTTTTGCAGGGCTCAGGAACTCTTCCTGCTTTGTAATTTTTTTTTAAAAAAACCCTGTTTTCAGTTGCACCATGCCATCGAGGTTCTTAGCAATATCAACTATCAATTGATACTTCTATGCTCCTGAGATACAGGCAGACCTGCACTTCCAACAGTTCGTTTAGCGACTGTTCAAAGTTATGACGACACTGAAATGACCATTTTTCATACAACTGTTGCAGCATCCCCATGATCACATGATCAAAATCTAGATGCTTGGCAACTGACTCGTATGTATGATGGCTGCAGTGTCCCGGGATCATGTGACTGGGTTTTTTGCGCCTTTTGGCAAACAATGTCAACAGGAAAGCCAGATTCACTGAACAACTTAAGAAATGCAATGATTCCCTTAACAATGGTGGGAAGAAAAGTAGGAAAACACACTTAACAAGTATCTTGCTTAGCAACACAAATTTTGGGCTCAATTGTGGTTCTACGTCGAGGACTACCCAGGGGTGGGATGCTACTGGTTCTGCCCGGCTCTATAGAACCAGTAGCTCTGAAGAGCAGCAGACACCAAACTGGTTCTGTGTTTGCTGCTGTTTGGCCCACCCGCCTGCTCTTACTTGTCCTTTATTTCCCGATTTTTCAACCTCAGCTGCTTTGTGCGGCACAGCTGAGGTTGAAAAAGCAGGAAAAAAGAGGCTTTTCAAACTCTGCGCACCTGCGGACAGCGCTTGTCAGCTGTCCGGGTGGCACAGTTTAAGGTTTGTTTACACGCACGTGCGCCCAAAACGTAGTCACCAAACCGGTAGTAACACCAGTTGAATCCCACCCCTGGGACTACCTGTACCAAGGACCAACTTTTTTAAAAAAAACCCTCACTTATCCTACATCTAGGGTTATCCAAGCCACCTTTGAACAAATGCAAAGAGTCACTAACATGAGAATGCCGTGGGCACGCTCCAAAAGCTTGCTGCTTGTTGAATTCACAAATATCCCGTCTTTGTCAAGGAAACTGCTGGGGCTGGAGAGTCGGCATTGTCTGAGGCCCATCCTGCTATTCCACACGCCGTAGGCATCGCTGCAATGCATGGAAGGCGTACATTTTTTTTACTTTTCACAGAGAATGGGAAAGAAAAATGTCAAGTTATTGGAAAGGAGAAATGCATTGAACAGCACGGTCCTGGCATCGTAGCAGAGATGTCAATTTTTTTCGGCTGTCTGATGGATCCACTTACCGCTGGCTTTTCTCGTTAATCGTGTTAACTCCCTGCAGGTCAGAAAGGGGTGTTCTCGGCCGTTTCCGAGCAATACCTGTAGCAGCACATCAATAAAAAAAGAATGTAATGTTCCATTTTGCGTGGAAGGAGATTCACCGGATCACATTTGAAAAGGACTGTTGCAATGTAGGCTAAAAAAATGGAACATGCTGGGAACAGGGAGACAATAGGATTTTATTATGGTGTGAGGTGAAGTGATATATTCGACAGGCTTTTAAAAATAAAGGAAACCATTTTCTATTTGGTTGCCATTAAACAAACAACAATGTCATTCTACATAGGAGCCATATTTTAACTTGAAGGTGCATATCCCCTTTTTTCAGGGGCAAAAACCAAGGGGATGTTGTCAGTCAAGTTGCCTGGCATTAAAAATCATTGGCTGTCATAATTCAGATACCAGTTTCTATGGAGATTCTCAGTCGTCCAGGTGGTTGTGCTTTTTTGCCTTTTGAAAAAGTGCTTTTTCAAAAGGCAATTGGACTTTCTTGGTTTTTGCTTGAAGGCATTTTGTTTCTGATTTCCGAGAAGTTTCTTCAGTTCTGACTGAATGGTGGAGGATGGAAGGATTTGTATTCCTTGCAGTCATCTGGTCTTTAGCATTCTCACTCTTGCTTGCAGATGACTGCAAAGAATATAAATCCTTCCATTCTCTATCATTCCGTCAGAATTGTAGAAGCTTCTTGGATGAGAAATGAAATGTCTTCAAGCAAAAACGAAGAAAGTCCAGCTTCCTTCTGAAAAAGCACATTTGGGATAAGATACAAGTTGGAATGTATTTTTAAAACGTTCTTAACCATGATCAGAATATCTGAACATTGTTTCACTCTCCCAATTACTTATACTTGTTAACCATCTGGGAAATGCAGACCATATGACTGCAATAACTTTTTGCAAAATGAAGCCTCTGATTGCTGCTAACAACAGCAATTTTTCTGGTGCTTTTTTTTTTTTAATATGCTATGATTCATAGCTGCTGCATGGCTTTAGCAACCAGAGTTTAAAAAGGATACTTTGCTATTTTTGGTCTCTCTGTTCCTGCCTGAAGCACAATCTCTATGGATATCTGCTTTATCAATAACCGATATAAAACTGCACTTATTCCAGTCTAAAAGCTTTTGTCCTTGGCTTAAAATATTGCACTCCACACTTTAGAACAGCTAATGCTTTTTTTATAATCTGAAAGCTCATACTACCAATACGAATGTTTTTGGTAGTTGTTCTTCTGACCACAAAACCACAAGCTTCTATTCTAATTTCACCTCCAATGTGAATTCACTTCGTGGTTTTAAGAAAGCCTCTTTTAAACTGTGCTCCTACCTATCTAGTTCACAGGGTGAACAGCGCTTCATATTCTTTTTAAAGTAATAATTGTTATTGGAAGTTTCAAAATAGAAAGATAAAAAGCGAATACTAAATATGACAAATATAAAAAAAAAGGTAAAAGTAAAAAATACAGAGAGAAGAAAAGGTGGAAGAGAAAAAGGAAGGATAGATAGATAATTACATATAAATATAAAAAGAAATAAAAATTCCATAAAGGTGTTTGGAAATTCAGAGAGCTAACATAGTCTCTGTAACTCTAAAGTAACTGTGTATTTTAATGGGATCGTATAATAACTGTGGAGCAGAGTTGTGTGATTCTGGGAAAAGACAAGATTGCTGTAAAGATTTCTAGATAACAATTATTGTAGCAGTGTCACTAATTTACTCTTCTATAAATTACATGCTTAGAAATCCCTCTCTGCCCCCCCCCCACAATAACAATTACTATTATTTTCAGGGTCTGTTGCCATAAAGGGTTTCCTGACATTAAAAAGTAGATTATAGTTTTGAGAATCAGTGAATTTCATATAATGTTTTTTTTGCCCTCAAAATAGAGTAGCCAAGCTAAGCTAATATGTAAAATGGGACAGGACTTACAGCTACCAACTGAAATGGATATTTTTCCCCAGCCAAATATTACTGTCTACAAAGATCTGGAGAAGAAGAACAAAACAAACAGATCTGTAACTGTTTTCTCACACTTTTCTTTAGTAACAATTCCAATGGAAAAGTTACAAATCTGTCTGTGATAATCAAAAATGTGTTATTTCATGGAGTCAACAAACTAAAACATTAGCTTTATACCTTATTGTACTCATCGAAATAAACCAACATGGTAATATTGTAATTCCTAATTTTCTTAGGAAGTGCTCATTCCCACCCCTTAAAATTAATACTTGATTTCATTTTTCTTTTGCAGCCTTTAAACCAGCATGTATAACCTTAATGCAGAGTTTCCCAGCTTTTCTGGCTGGGTGAACCAGTGGGGAAAAGGAAGAGTGGGGGTAGTTCCACATGGGCGTGTGGCAAGCGCATATATGTGTGTAGCTACATTTGCACGAACGGTGTGCACATGCGCCCACTCTCATTCAAATGGAGACTATGTGTATGTGCTCACCCACTGCTCATGCAAGTGGGGAGATATGTGTGCCCGCCCACTGTTTCCATAGCCTGATTGCAAACAGCTCATGGCCACTAGTGGGCTGCAGCCCAGAGTTCAGTACCTCTGATCTGATGCATGAATAATAAAGCTCATGCACACTTTAATGAAGGATGTTATTAATAGGCTGTAAGGAAATTCAAAATCAGGAGTTAAGGGAAAAAATTCTCTTATCAATCTGTGTTTATTAACAGGGAGCCAGAAGGGATTAGATGGGCAAAACAAACAAGGAAGATCTTTGCAAATATTTCTGCTGGATCCACTGACCTGAAATTGGTGGTGACGTGAGACTATTCCAAAGTTATAAAAGCCTAAGCAAAGAGTAGCAACTTCTGAGATTATGTCAAAATCATAATTTATGACAGTATGTATTTACCCACATGGAAAGCCAATTTTCTGTAAAATAAACTGTAGACCTCATCGCTTGGCAGAAAACAGATAATTTTACGTAACAGAGAAATGCAACGACTACATTAATAACTTTGTAGTATCTGAATTTGTCTGGTCGCTAGAGCCAACGACTTTAGAAAACTTGCATATTGTATCCAAATCACTAAACTTCAGCGTAAGTACAAAAACAGAGAGTCGGCCAGCCAATATTTTATGTAAAACTATAGAATTCTGGTTGCCTGATCTCCGAAAAAGATCCGGTAGAATCAGCATAAGACAAAAGCAGCTGAAAAAAGTCTCCAAATTGGTACCTTCCCAGCAACTCTCTTCCCTCCAAGCCTGCAGAGCTAAAACCTTTACTGCGCAGGCTGAGAACTATGCTCAAAATGATGGGGAATCGGGTGGAGGGACATCAGACTTGGGAAGACCAAGACTAAAGTATTCCTTCCTTCTGGCCCAGGCAAAAACAAACTGATTAATGGGGTGACATTGCGATTTTTTCCCCCAAGATTTTGAACAGCGTGAAAAGTGATGCAGTTTTCCATCTTGAATCCTAAAATTCAAAGCTTCATTAGGAATAGACCTGGAGGATAAACAAGTACCTTTTCAAATTAAATACTGCACAACTTACTAGATTTTATTATTATACCATAAGGCAATAGCTACCAATGCTGATGCTTGGTTTACTTTCATGAATAGTTTGATCAATAGTTATTTAACATAATGATAATTGGGTCTTTACATTTTATTTTCTTTGATACAAAATAAAACATAATTAGGCTGTTGGCTTCCAGCTCTCTGTGTTGGATTAGATACTTTTTATAGGGACTAACAGACCAATTCTTATGCAGTTTTATTTAGACTTCGTTTTGAATTAGAAACACAGCCAGAAAAGGTTATATAAAACCCCTAAAATCACACCATCTGTTCAGCAAAGAAATCCTCTTACGTCAAGACTTACCATCTACATCATCTTCACACAGGGCACCCATCTTTGTGGGAGATGGCACTCCAGGATATATTCAAGATAAACATGTGCAGTTTCTTTATTCATATAAACAAGCGATGTGTTATTTGCTACAAACCTTTATACTCAAAGAAGGGAAGGGAACCAAGAACTTGCTTTCTGGAACAATTTATTGAATTGTTGATCAATTAAAAAAAACAACAAATCTCCATTTGTTCCTACACAAAGAGTCAGGCACACTTTGGATATAAAATCTAGTCGCCGCTTTCTGCAGAGCAGCGATGAGGCATATGGTCATTCAAATGAAGTCATCTCGCCATGGCGTACGCAAAGCTGTTTAATGAGCAAGTTAGCATCATGGTACCCTCGGGCAGGGTCTCAATGTAGCTGTTACACTGAAACACCATGCGCTATTCTTTATGGCAGAGGGGGTTATGTTTCATGCTGCTGGATCCCTTCTCCTCCCACAACAGGAATCCAGCCATCATTAGTAACAAAGGCAAGGGGGGGGGCTGGTTTTCATGCAGGACTAGTTCATTATGTAACAAACAGAAGTGAGGAGAAGGAAATGGAGACCAAGGGCTTCTTTGCCATTCTCTAGAATGAAAGGAGTTCTCTTGACAGCTTACCGGTTTCACGTAAGCTGCACTAAAGCCGTTCAATCCTAGGTAAATGTTATTGTATAAAAAGGGAGAAAAACAGGGAATGAAAAATATGGTCAGATTCTACTAAAAGTTTCGGTCTCTCTCTCCCTATATATATATATATATATATAAATATATAAAGATTTAATGCTTTTCAGCAAATTCTTCCTTTAGCATCTCCTTCATTTCTTCTAAAGGCCACTGCTACAGAAGAATTTTGAGCCAATCTCCGGAATCTCTGGGAAATCATCAATAATTACTTTGACCAAATGATTCAAGTGCTGCAGGTGGGTTTGCGATTAAGGTACGGTCCAGGGCACTGACAGTTAATCTCTTAACGCTCGCTTTGCCTAGAGAATCCTTGATTCTAAAACTACCTTCCAAACGCTCTCTGGGTTATGATCTCAGGTTGGTCTGAGCGTGGCTGCCCACCCTGGCTAACACAGCCTGATCCTGGTTTCCATTTCCTGCTGCGTGTGAGTGTCATGTCAGAGAGATGGTGGAATATGGCGCCTTACTGTACTTCTCCTCCTTGCATCTCTGTAGAATCTCTAAGCTCCTCTGGTGAACTGGGTGATGGAGAAAGCTAAAACTATCCACATTTTTCAAAACAGCATCATCATGCCCTTCGGGAAGCAAAACAAAAACATGGAGAAAAGAGAAAGATTACATAAGCAGAAAACCAAGGAAGATTCAAGAACAAGCGCGGACAATGCCTGACTGACACAGAGTGTTTCAAACCTCCTGTTCACTGTTTCAAGCAGTTCTGGTGAATGGACGAGGTGTGTTATTTATTGAAGAAATGTATAATAAACCCTAGATAAGGGGCCTCCAACCTTGACAACTTTAAGACTTTTGGACTTTTAATTCCCAGAATTCTCCAGCCAGCATAGGTGGCTGGAGAATTCTGGGAGTTGAAGTCCACAGGCCTTAAATTGGCCAAGGTTGGACACCCCTGCCCTAGAGTCTTTCAAGTATAATTTAAGTACAGAAAAGGTAGCTGGGATGGCTTAACCTGGCCTACGCAGTTTTCATAAGCTACAAACAACACTGAAAGGGCTGCAGATTGTAACATGCATTTTATTAAAACTTAATATCCCTACTGTTTTAATCAAATATGTGTCTATCAAGTATACTGGTCCTTAATAGGGGTTGATTAGCTCAGATATAAATGCATCCATTTCTGGTGATCAAAACCAATTATACATTTCCACAGTGCTCCTTAACACATGGAACTTTTAGCCACAAAGCCACCAATTCCAATTCCATGTTAGTCTGCTCATTCTTGACTTGCAACAATCATATTCAATGAGCTTATAATTCTATACTGGAAAGGTCAAATTTTGCAACGGAGACATAAAATGTCAGACCAATTTAAGCTGTGTGCCTTATCTGCAAGAAATCCTTTCAGGTAGGACTCAAGAGGAGAGCCAATGCAGTCTGGGAAAAGTAGACCAAATGGTAGCCAGGGAAACACAAGACTGAAATTCCTCCAGTACAGCTAATATAAGACTGGCTTTTCAATTTGAATTATATAATTCTCATGTATCTAAGGAGCAAAGCAGAAAGGACTCCAAGAGTGCAGGTGCTGTGCCTGTTATAAGCTTTGAAGGTGTTTATCTTGGCTATCTTGAACTCTACAAAGCCAGATAGGGATTGCCTTGAGTCTGCCTTGACAATGTTTTTGGAATTGGTTTGCCACTGCTACCTTCTTCTAGGTGGGGGGGAGAGAGAGAAAGAGAGGGAGAGAGAGAGAGAGAGAGAGAGACTAGCACTAGCCCAAAGTCATCCAGCTGGTTTTGTGCCTAAGGCAGAACTAGCGCTCAAGAGATCTCTGGTTTCTAGCTGTGTATTTTTAATCACTACACCAAACTGGCTCTTTCTGACATAATTATTGTAAATTTGTTCTGTATGTTTGAGAGATTATGTGTTTCAAGTTATCCCTCTTTAATTAATACCATTTTGAAATGGCAACTGATGGCACAAATTCCAGCAATTTTCATTTTCTTGGTTAAATCACTGGCCAGATTCACACATCACTTTAAGTGACAAGCTATCATGGGTAGAATACATAACCCAATAAAGCCAGAAACAGCCATTTGTAGTGTAGCGTGGACATAAATTCAGCTGTTGTGTCTTTGTAATGGAATAGATCTGTACTGGCAGAAACACTGAAGCAGCACAAAAACAGGCCAGAAGTGAAAGACAAACCGAATACCAAAGACAATAGTTGGTAGCATGATACTGACAAAACACTAAAGACAAAAGATTTCAAAAAAGAAGATGATTCTACATCAGAGACATCCCAGGAGTGCTAATCATGTCCAAACCTGTGATTTTTAAAAAATATTATAATTGTAAATCTTGAAAGTTGGTGATTATGGAATTAATCATCAGATATTCATCTTGGAATTTGACTCTCTTATCAGAATCAGAAATTATCATTAGGATTTTCATGGATTGTTTCTTACTGAAAGTTTAAATAGAAAAGAATGTGGAAAAAATTACCTTTGGCTATCAAGGCACAACCTGCCAATATAATATATAATATTATTTACAGACTCAGTGGATTAAGCACATTGCTGACAATAACATATGACTGATTCTATATTCTCAGATTTTACCACAAATGCACATGTAGAAAAAGGCTGCTATAAGAACACAAGTACTTCAGAAGCAGCATTGCAAATGAATATTAATATTTCAACCCAAATCTGTTTTCACAACTGCACACTGAACAGCAACAAGAATAACACGAAAACCAGACATGGGCATGAGATACTTCCCATCTGTTGTCTGAATCAGCTTAGGTAGATTTTAGAGGAGAATTCAAAAAAGCCTTGAGGCAATCTTTTAACCTTGAGATAATGTATATCAATTAACAGCATCTAAAACCAGATATGCACATTTTGTGAAGGAGGAGGAAGAGGAGAAACGTACAGTAAAAACAGCATATAGACTGTTCATATTGGAAGGCCAGAGGCCAGAACTAAAATCAAGTTATTTCAACTGTGCTTAGACCCCTTAGATAGGGGTGTCAAACTCCGGGCGTCACATTGTCATCACGTGACGTATCACGACTTTTTCCCCTCTTCGTTAGACTGGGGGTGGGCAGGGCCAGCGTGTGATGCATCCGGGCCGCGGGCTACGAGTTTCACGCGCTGCCTTAGACAACCTTGATGTCAGAGTAGCCACTGCTATAAACAGATTCCATTTTACTTATTCACATAACTTCTATCAGTAACCAGACTTGGACTGTTAAATACAGGTAGTTTTCGACTAATAGATACCAGTTGCCAAGTGCTCGAATTTTGATCACGGGATCACAGGGATGCTGGAATGTTCCTGAGAAAACCAGCCATAAGTCACTTTTTTCAGAGCCAACTTTAAACAGCCACTAAACAAATGGTTGTAAGACAAGGACTGCCTGTAGTTTCTTTAAACACTAGATGGGACTGAGATAGTATTATCTCACCGATGTTAAAATTTCTGTAGATGGGCAATGATATATATATAAGTATAAAACAATGCCTCAGCACACTGTATACAAAACCATCTATTTCAAGAACTGCTAGTTCCAGGGAGGGGGTGAAGCCCTGCAGAAGGACTATTTTTAATGGGGAAAGTGCATGCACAACGTTAAGAATTTCTTTACATTTTGATACACGTTTCTAAAATATCCACTTACAATCCAATTCCAAATATATGGATTCTAGAAGGAAGAGAACTTTCAAAGAAAAAGTAGCAGACGAGAAAAGCATTAAAAAAAGAAAAGAATTCTTTGCCTCTTCTGTATTGAAAACTACCTCCTTTCTAAAATTATTTATCTTTCCTAAAGCCACTTTCATCAATATATATTTTGATATTAGATTTTATATATAAAGATAAAAAAGAAGTTTTTAGCATAAGAAAACCACAGGAGAGGAGCATAACTGCTAAGTTCTTCTGTGATCAAGACAATAATTAGAGTGACAATTCACATTTTAAAGAGCACAATCTGGTATGTTTCCCTCATGAAATGTAGTATCCATTCATTGGAACTCTGAATCTAAACAGATCTATTTCCCTGAATTGCGTCATTAGATAAAATCAGAACAAACTTTATTGTGACCAGTGACCAGTGCCAAAAACAAAAATAAAACGTAAGAGAGAAAGGAAAGAAAGTCTACCATAAAACTTATATCCTTTTTTGCTACTTTACACCCCTTAGTTTGGTGCATGTGATGATAAGAACATATGAAATAGAGGAAGTCAATAACTTTGTGGCATGCAATATTTAGCAAGGAATTTGCCTTGCTAAACCTGCAGACGGATTGATTGATTCTGTATGGGTTCAAAGCAAAACCTTGCAACTTATGCTGAAATATCTATCCATTAGCAACAGAGGAAGGCAGCATCCTATGGACTCATGTCAAAAATAAGAATTTTCAATTAATTGTCTGGGGAATCATTAGTACCTTCTATTAATGAAAGACAGAGCTGGGAGACCTGGGCCAACTCTCGAAAGTTCCGAGAATCAGGTTTTGTTTCTCATATGACATTTTTCTTACCAAAATTCTTGTTAAGAGAAAACAGCTACAAAACATGAATGCCATTTATTGTAAGGAAGAAACACGGTGTTACTACTTGGATCCACACCAAGAAATTTGGGTCAGTTTCTGTTTCCCAACAAATCCTCACTACAAAACAGCTACATTTCCTGTACATATTTAGAGAGAGAAAGTGCACATGGATGTTTATCCAGATGTGAAAGCAGAGCCCTTGTTCTTGATTTTTGAGCCCACAGGCCCCTCTGCCACAAAGCTTTTCTGAAAGGATGGTTTCTTAAACATGACTGGCAAACAACACGCGCTTGCAAGAACTGTAACTTATTAAAAAGACCACCAGATGTTCATGCAAGAACTTATTTACTCTGTTTCTAACTATCAGCTGCTAGACTTTACTACATACATTTATAAGCACACTCACAAAATTTGTATCCTATGAAGTTTATGGAAATGCCAAAGATTTATTTGAAACATTCTCTTTTGTATAAATGTTTACATATTCCAACTGTATAACGCAAAGGGATTTCTGTGCATCCTGTGTGATCCTCTCCAAATGCCAATTTTTAAAACAAATACATTTGTTTCAAAGTAGATTTCAGCTTTGAAAAAAAAATATTGCTTACCAATTTGCCTACATAGGAGAAAATACTATTTGAACCTTAAGGAAACCATCCTAAATTATTGACAAAATTTCTCAACTTTCTCCCACCCCGTTCATCTAATCAAAATATTTGTCTATTTGGGGCTACAAATTGGCTTTCTGAAGAGTACAGGTAGTTATTCTAGAAAGCTTGAGAAAGGATGTAGCTATACTCAAGTTCACAGTAGCCAGAAAACTTTCTAGGAAACAGTAAACAAACAATTGATACAAACAAAACAATTAGCTCTTCTAATAGTAATAAATAAACAACAAATTCAAGCCAACTAACACCCTAGTGGATTAAATCTAACGCATCACTATTCAAGAGCTTAAAACATCCTCTGCACATTGTACTGCCAACAAAAGCAAAAATGACACTCAAAAATCACCCTAAATATTTACATGTTTTTCCTTTTTCTTATGCCAAAATCTTTGGAATCTTTTTAACATATGATTTTAAAGATTCTTTTGGCTATTTCTTCTTAAAGAGGCAGACTGGAAAACAGAAGCTGTTAGAAAAAAAAGTAGCATCTGCAAAGGATCCAAGAAGGATAGCCACTTTTGAGGCCAGAGTACAATATTTATGTATTAAATTTATACACTGCCCATCTTGCTTGACACGTACCAGTTTTCTTCTCAATGTACTTCTGCCCCGCGGCTCTAAAGGCAACTACAGCTCTGAAGAACGCTCTGAGGACAGCCCAGCGAAACACTGAAACAGGATCAATCCCTATCATCCCACAGATAAAGGCACTCTTGCTGCTCCTGAGGAGAGCAACAATGTCAGGTCGCATATGATCTGTATTCTTCTCCCGGAAGTCCTGATGAGAAAGAAGAGAAGCAGAGCTTAGCATGGTCTTTCCTTAACTATTTTAAATAGTATTTTCATAACTTTTTCTTTTTAACTTCTCAGTCTATCGTACAAACTTGGAATGTCCCACAAATCTCCCATCGGAATTGTTCAAATACTAAGCTGGCCTGATCTTGCCTGATTTTTTTTTTAAAAAAAAACAATCTTAGAATTGGAAGAGGTAATTCAGGTCACTGAATTAAATTGTCTATTTTGTCCTGAAATCTGCTTTAAAGCTTCCCAACCTCTCCATCCTCTGCTTGAACACACACAATGAAGAGAGGCCTTGAACCTCATGTATATTTAATAAATAAATAACAAAAATGAAAGAGACCATCACTTTTCTTAAATGGTGACTCTTGAGAGCTAAACTCACTCAAGATCAGTAGTATTCTCTCGGCCACTATCAAGCTCCTGTGTCTTCCACCAACTCTTATAATTGTTTATTGAGGATAATTAGCTTGGTGATCAAATACAAGCTTTGCAGGAAAAAGGTTCAGATTCTGGCATCTCCAGATTGGATGAAGGATGTGTGCTCTTGCTACTGCAGATAGGTTTAACTAAGACCCTAGGTTTTCTAGCCATTATCTTCCCATGCTCACATTCTAATAAGAAGCGGTCTCGTTCAAGCCAATAAAATAAGAACAAGTAATCAAATATAGTGTTAAATAGGGAATAAAGTAGGACACTGTTTCTCAACCTTGGTCACTTTAAGATGTATTGTATTTCAACTCCCAGAATTCCCCAGCCAGGCTGGAGAACTCTGGGAGTTGAAGTCCTCATTTCTTAAAATGATCAAGGTTGAGAAATACTGAAGTAAGAGAAAGACAACAAGTGATACTGAAGAAAGTGTATTTTATACATTTCATAAGGCCAGGCACATAGAAACTCAGAACAAATACAAATTGAAAACTTTTAATAATTAAAAACAATGTTTCTATCATCCAACTAGCATTTTTCTAACCAGTATGGAAATCTCTAGGCATTATTGTGATTTTTGGTATTAACCAAGGGAATTAATATATATTTTAAAATTAATTGTTAGCAGAGATGAAGTTACAGACCTTCACACCATATTTAACTTTCCCGGCATAGTGTTTTATGATAAAAGCAGGTTCCATTACAGCAGGAAATTCTATGTAGAGATTCCCTTCATGCTGACGCTTAAACTTGTCTAGTAACGTCTGATTGGTTGCTTGTGGGAAACTAAAATAAAAAAGGAACATTAATGTTTTTTGCTGATACATAATCACAACCATAACTATCATAATAAGGAGCATATTCTTCTGAAAGTTCAAATTTTAGATACTCTATTCTGGTTTTAAATTAATTAGTATTTTGGAAAAATGTGATTTACAACACTACACTAAATATTATTTTTATGGAGAGTAACATGTCTTCATGAATTAAACTAGGTTTATTCCCAAATCTAACAAGAGAATACATTTTTTTCCATGAAAAAACAAGAAAATGTTTCTAACATATCTCTTCAGACACTGCACAGTGGTCTTTGTAGACATTTGTATAAACTGAATACAATTTTATTGCTACTTGTTTAATTACTGAATTTATGTTGTTTTATAGGATTTTTAAAAAATATCCAGCACAAACAGAGCAAGGCCATCCCTGGATGCTGTGTACTTTGAGTCAGTATAGGAAATCCCATTTCTGTTTCACCTTGGCAACTATACGTAATTGAAAAAAATCCAGTTCAATAGGTTATAACGTAATTCTAAAAGCAAACTGGTACCCAGAGGTGAAACAATTAACGTTAAAACTTCTTGTCGCAGCTCTGAACTGTCCTATATAGATAAGCAAACGGTCCTGCTCTCATCCCATACAGTTAGTCTGATCATATGAATCTGCCTGCCTTACCATACAGATACCTTTCAAACCTGTGAAGGTTTCTTATTTTATTTTCTCCTTTTATGCTGTGACTCACTTCCAACATCTGATAACTACAAAGCTGGGAAGGAGCAGACTCACTTGCTTTCTTCATCCAGTAGATGGAGCAACCCTGTGGGCTTTTTACTGATGAGGTTTATACAGCCAGAGTTGTCGATATAGTCTATGTTATGCCAGCTGATGCCTTCCAGTCTGTATTCCTCCTGGTGTTTGGGGAAAAAACAAATTAAGTCTAAAATCCAAGCAACTGAAAACAAACTAGTCACAGACCTTTTGAACCCCTAGGTCACTTAAATTTGGATCTGGTATCGGAAGCTCTCCCCATGTATTCATGTACCTTCCTATGTACCCTTTCATTGTCTGACCCATATTTCTATATAACTGCAGATTATAGGTTAATTGCTGCTATTAGTTGACTAACATTGTAATTTAGTCAATAGACTAAATTGTCCATGTGTCCAGCTTGGCAGCTTTAAGGCTGGTGAACTTCAGCTGCTGGCTGAGGAATTCTGGGAGTTGAAGTCCATGAGGCTTAAAGTTGGTGAGGTTGGATACCCCGGCATCAATCCATCTCTCACTGGCTAGCTCATCATGTGACAAAGCTTGCCAGCGGGAAGCTCTTGGCTGCTCCAAATGTAACCATATGGTCTTTGGATTTCAAGTTGCCCATCTACATACTATGCAGGGAAAAATCAGGCCAATGCTGTTAAAACTGAGCAGGACTATATTTGTAGGCCATACAATGGTATTACCATGGCATGTGGACTTTGAAGCCAAGCAGAAGATCTGGAAAATACTTTCTTGGCCCGATTATAGGAATTTCTGGGAGGAGAGGCACAATAATAATCTATTCCTATTTCAAGGTAGGCAGGAAATAGGAATCTTGGAATGTAACTTAATGTAGTTGGGCTATTATAATAAGATCCTAAAAGCCTATCACAGTCCTTACTTCAAGCTTATATCTAACACAATCAAGATAGGTCTGTTTTACAGATAGGTCTGTTAAACAGATAGGTCTGTTTTACATCTTTTTCTCACAGTTTCTTTTTTTCTCAGGACTCAAAGTTCCCTTCTGCATTGGCTTGGCACTCCTCCTCTTTCTCTGAGTCAACCCGACATTCCCTCATATAATGGGAGACATTTAATTATGCGGGCATCTTTTGGAAAAGTAACTTGCCCAAGAATGCAAGGCCCCACAATTCCCTCAGTGGTCTTGCTGACTGTTTCATTTTCCAAAGGGCTGAAGAAACAAAAGATATAGGATCTCCTAGGTCTGATCCTAACTGAGAAGAAGAGCTATTGAAAAAGGAAAAAAGCACTAGGAATGTCGAGATCAAATGAGTGTATCATCTTGAGGTTCAAGTTGTTACAGTAAAAGGAAGGGGAATATATAGTTAAGTTCCATTACTGGAACAATCATTAAAAACAAATTAAAATAGTTTTTTTCCAGGCTTACTTGCTCCAGTTTAAAGATATGTTGGTTAAAATAGTGCTGTAAACGTTCATTTGCAAAATTAATGCAAAATTGTTCAAAGCTATTACTTTCATAATCTTCAAAACCAAAAATATCAAGTACTCCAATGGACAAAGTCTGCAAGACAAAACAAAAAACAAAAAACAGATATACAGCATTTAATACTTGAACTTCCTGGGTCATCTAACAATAAGGTTGCTATGGCATTTGCAACCATTAAGTCAGTGCCTCTGTTGGTTGGAAGAGGTCAAAGACTCCAACCCAAACCTTCCATCAATCACACAGCAGCCTTGTGCCATTTTTTGAACCACACCACTCTAGACAATGTACTTTAACTTATCTTGAAAGAAAGTGCAGTCCTGAATAAAATATATCACTAATTACCTGACCTCTCCCTCCCCGCATACTCTTTCTGGCATTACGCCTTTTAACCTACTTCTCAGAGAAACTGCAATTACCAAGAAGCATACTTTACTAGATAGATGGTTAATAACTAATAGATGGAGGCCTTACTAATCACAGGAGCTATTTTCACCCAGAGTAAAATTTAAATAAAATGATAAATGCCACAGACATTTTCCAAGAGAAGCTAATTTAGGACTCGTACTGAGCACATCAATCACACACTGCTATAATGTTCAAAAGGTTTTAACATTTATTATTTAATTCCCAAATAATCACATTTCCAGGTTTTAAGGCTGAGCTCTTTGCTATTTCTATATGATTTAAGGAAAAGGTGTTTTGGAACAAAACAAAATTCTTTAGATTTATTTTCTGAGTAATTAGTTAGCATGGAGAGCAGCTGCCTATAAAGTCGCCAGGAGTCAGGCACGAGTAATTAAAACAGCAACAAATTAATTTAGAATGTTTTTGCACACATCCATACATTCGGCTGTAGAAACAGGTAAGTTTTTTTAAAAAGTGGACTTCTCCGACTTATAAAGGTACAAGCAGATCCTGGCACAAAAGAATATATATGAATTAGACAACATTAAAAGGTAACAGTTCTTATAATCTGCATGTAAACCTTTAATATAAAAAAAGTAGATACAATGTGTTGGCGAACCTATGGCACGCGTGCCAGAAGTGGCTTGCAGAGCCACTTCTGCAGGCACATGAGAGGTTGTCCAGAAGAGCCCCACTGCACATGCGCGCTGCTGCCCGACAGCTAATTGTTGGGTATCTGGCGCACATGCATGGGGGATCACATGCGTGCGCAGGGACACATGGCGTGTGGGGGGGGGTTGTACACGCATATGCAGAGAGTATGTGGGGGGAAGCACACATTGCCTTCTGGGTGCTGGCACACAAGCGCAATTTTCGGCATAGGAGCCAAAAAAGGTTAGCCACCACTGCAATAGAGTATACTGGGAATTTTGTGTCGTAGATTTTATTAAAGCTTTTAAAAAGAGAAAAGCAACTGGGTGGGAGGAGGTGAAAAAAACTAAATGTTTTTCTATGCAATAAAAGCGTCTATAACAAGAAAATTAAACCAGCATATGCTACATAGAATTTACTCTGCGAAGCAGCAGGGTTTCTGTGACTTCTGTTCTAAGTTTATCAGCATTATATATGCAAGTTTTATATTAAGCCTGAACAATGACCTGTCCTAAACTTGAGCTGAACATTATAGTTATCTGCTCGGGGAGCATTAAGTGCCTAACCCCAACTGGCTTGGTATAGGCAGAAAAACCCTGCATTAAACATTGAATGGTGAAAGAACACTGTGAGCTTACGGTCTTATGACATCTGAGAATAATTACTGTAATCTTTCAAATAAAACTGGAGAAAATGGAGGAATTAATCCTATGTCAAGAATACACTGCAATAATTCAAACCATACTCAGCAAACAGTTATCACTGAGGCACAAAGTAATCTACATTATTTAGCCCAGGAAGATACTGGGCTGGATTGGTGGCTTTATATCAGAATAGACTTCCCTATGTAAGACAGTATTTTCCTTCTCTCAAGGACAACAATGCACCTAATGCAATAAAAGTTGTGTATGTACACAAAAGCCAGTGTGTGAAATTCTTCTAGAATATATAGTGTATTATCAGATAGATGCCCCAAGTGGACAGCCAGGAGAGATGTCATCCAGATTTCTATCGCATGGGGTATTCATGAAAACAAAGCCTAATAAGGATCCTCTATGACAGGGGTGGGGAACGAGGGCTCCTTTATAACTTGTGGACTTCAACTCCCAGAATTCCTGAGTCAGCCATTGTGGAGTGGAAGTCCACAAGTCATAAAGGGTTCCCCTTTATCATCGTACTCCGTCCCTGTTCTATGGAGACATTTTGCTTCCTGTATGAACCGTTAGCTCTATTTCTGTGAGATTTTGTCCTAGAGTGGATGGCAATTCAATTGTTAAGTGAGTAATTTTTAACTTGTAAGCTGCTTCTTTTCAAGAAGAAGCAACTTACATGTTATAAACAATTTGCAATTTAGTCTCTGGTTTACTTTCAACATTTACTTTCAGCTGTCAGATCATTTAACCTCTGCAAAAGGTAAGTGGGCTTACATGTGATTGTTTGTGTTTTATATTTTAAGGGGAAATGCTCAAAATCAGGGACCTTTGGTTCTCTAAACCAGTGGCCCCCAATCTTTTTTGTGCCATGGCCCGGTACCGGTATCACAAAATGATCCGCGGCCCGGTACTGGCATCAGCACGCATGACAAGGCAAGGCGAGCCGAGCGACCGGCCAGCCAGCCGTCCCCCGCTTCTCCCCGCCACCTTCAACTCCTCCTTTGTACCTTTGGCGATGGGTTTCGCTTTGGGACGGCTTTGGGACGGTCGCTCAGCTCTCTTTGCCTTGGGTGCTGAAAGAATCCTCGCGCCTTAGTTTCATTCGAAGCCGCCCCCCTTCGATGAAACTAAGGCGCGAGGATTCCTTCAGGACCCAAACGCCGCTTTCCAACCAGAAAAGCTCACCCGGAAGCACTTTCTCGTCAAACAAGATGGCGGCGCCCAGCAAACCGGTGGCCTGGTAGGAAATGTTCCACGGACCGGGACCGGTCCACGGACCGGTGGTTGGGGACCCCTGCTCTAAACATGCTGCTTCTCTGAGATAGTATGCTCAACCAGCCTCAAACCTAAGTCAGTTGAGTCAATAGACAGAACGTTCTTGAAAAAGACATACCTTGGTGCTTTCTTCTAAGTCCTTGGTATTCAAAAGTGCATGATTAATTCTAAAAACGATCCAATCAAACAGGGCGCTGTACAATGATTTGGCCATGGAATTCCGTACTGTTACTGCCTAGGAAATCAAAAGAAATTGTTGGAAATCAAGCCAAATTCTAATTATATTGTTTTAACATCTATTCCTGGCTCTCCTGGATTATTGTCAATATGCATTTACACAGATAATTTTACTTCTCCAAAATTTTCAAGGTGGCAGTGGATGCCGCGTTCTGCACTTCAGCCTCGCTGTTCTATGACCATGTATATATGTATTGCTGCAAGCTCATACAGTTTCACTTTAGGCTTGAATGATATTTTAAAATTATGCCCACACAGTATCTCTGAAGTGGAACAAATAAATGTATTCAGGTAGGGTGGTAGGTGGATATTATTAGCAAAATTTAGCTTCGGTGTTACAGAGGGAAAGGTAGAATCTCTGCCTTCTCTGCCCTCATTGTTTCCTGTTTTCTGCAGGGAAGAGCTCAAGTATCTCTCATTTTAACAATAGCAGATTTCAGAACTGAGTTCTCATTGTGATTAAAGACAATATGATTGTTGCCTCTGATGGATGTGGCCTAAGCTGTGGTAGAGAATACAGCCTTTAAACCTTCAATCTCTCTAAACCAATGATTCCAAGTACCTAAAAATACACCAATGTGATCAATTCAGGGTTTTTGCACCAATAGAGTGCAAAATGCCAAATGTCCTTTGTGAAGGCCCAGTTCATCTGAGTGTGTACTCCAACGGTCAGTGGGCCAACAGAAGCTACAAAAGGGCGGCAAAAGTAGCTTCTTGAACAGCAGTAAGCTAAGCAAATCACACAGAAAGTCTTTACCACTACAAGCACTGTAAAAATCCACACCCAGATTCCCTGCATCTGCTTTGCTATAAACATCCTTCCACTTAAAAAAACAACCACAAATGTGTCAAAAATCACTTAGTAGCTATCTTAACTATTGCCTGCATGTCCTTTGAGGAGCCAGGCTCACGTTTTGAATTCTTGAAGCTAGAACAACCTGTTCTCCATCCATCATGCTTAAACCCACACAACTATATTGACAGGCAAGAAAATAAAAACAGGAACAGGCCCTTTGCAAATCTAGGGAATAATTTTCTATAATTTGGCTCTGCCACTTATTGTAATGTGGCGCTTTCCATCATTTTATTTTCTTGTAGCTGTCAGAAATGTCGTGCTTTCCTGAAGCTTGCAGAAAATATGTAGGCAACTAAAACCAACCTTAACTTAACAGAGTGGTTTAGCTATACTGTTGAATGAACACTTAAAAATATAAATGGATTTTTTTCTTTCAAAAAAAGGAACAGATGGCTGCCATATTATCTTCTCTTCCCTCCAATTTCTTCTTCTCAGACAATTCTTCTGTTTCCTACACTGATGTCATTTCTTACATGTGCTAATAGAGTGGCCAAGACCACTACATGCAAAAACCACTCCAGAGTGACTCAGACAAGAATCGTGACCATTTTTCAACCTCAAATATGTCTTCATACAGTTCTGTATATTAATATAGCCATTTGCAAAACCATTTGTTTCTGGGCAGACAGGAACATCTTTTAATCTTAGAAGACAGAGTCTGCATAGTTTTTTATGTTTTTGCTGATTCAATTCTCCCCCTCAAGTCTTATTTCAAGGAGAGCATTATATCATAGTGTCTTTTGTAACAACCGGATCTCCGGATCTTAATTCCAGAAGTTCATCTTTGGTCAAGAACAGCCCATCTATGCAACTGTTCATGAAGTCCCATCTGTTAGGAAAAGTACATATTCTTATTTAGCACATTTACTGGTTTGATAAATTCTGGAATGACTGCATGTCGTGGAACATTAAGTCAACTGAACGAATGTAACTCATACAGTGCAGCCACAGGTAGAAAGTGCCTCCCTAAATATTTTTGAAAAGCAAAATCTTTCACTTTTGGGCCTATTGGTTGAGGCTGGGAAGAGATGCACACCATTTATCCCTGAGCTAGGAGACAGAAAAAGCCAGGAAATATTTTATAAATTCTACAGCAATAACTTATGTCATCACAAAGGCAGTTTAGGGAGGCCATTCTCTATTGTACCAACCAATCAATATGAGAAAAATGTTTTCCTGGAAGCTTGCCATGGAACATCTCAGGATAAGAGCTGTTAACCAGTGTAGGTCTGGATGCATGACTTATCCAATATTGAGCTAAAATTCATACACAAAATTTGAACTAACTGAAAGACCTGCAATATTGTTAGGTTCCCCGATAAGTGTTATTTATTTACGGAAAGATCTATGCCACTCAATTTCCATAAGCTCTGAGCAATTTACAAAAACTCAGCATAAGCATCGTACACCAAGGACAAGAAATCCATGACCTGCCAGATGTTGCTGAACTACAATTCCAGCAATATCGAGCAAAACATGTGTTTCACAACCATGAAAATAAGACACAAGCAGGAGGAGTGATTAAAGCAGGAGAAATAAAGCATTGCTTTGTTGTTTGCTTCTAGTTCAACCGTTAACTCCATCCGGTTCAATCAAAGGTTTATTTGCCTACATCTTCCAGCTCACAAAAATTAAATGTTGTTTGTATTACAGTATCAAATTATGTGCCAGAATGTCACATGATGATTTAATTAACATGGCTGTGCTGTTTTATTTCTGAGGGTAGGATGTTAATAAAAGAGGTTGACTTTATGCGATGACTGTCATGACTCATCAATACACTAGAGGAAAATTAGCACATTGAATTTTAAGGCATGTTCAATTGAAGACCATTCCTGAACACCGCCAAATGAATGGCTTAATCATATGATTTAAATACTCAGGTTTAATGAGGTCAAGGGCTTGGCTATCTAATGGGCTGTTTATCAATCTTTCCCTGCAAGAATATGCAGGCATTTCTAAAAAAATATGATTTCATGTAATTTTCCATGTTTCAGATGACTGCTAACACGTACCTCTGCCAGTTTGTATGGTAATACAAGCTTTTCTCCGACAGTCACTGTTTTTCTTGTAATCAGCGCTTCAAGCAACATTTCTTCTTTCACCTAAAAAAAAAGGTCACAATTTTAGAATCATAGTGGGGTTCAAGCTTCGAAAGTAAAATAAGTAACCTTTGTATAAGGAATTTGAGGTACCTACCACAGATCCACAGAAGGCCTTTACAAAAAACAATGTTTTTTAATCAATGGTGCTACGGACCTTCATGAATTTTAAAAATGGCATATCATCTTAAGTGAGACCAGAGGAAGAAACAGTATGGTGTGCTTTCTCCACGCTCTTGCATAAAACCATGTCTAACAATCTCCTCTTCTTGGGAGGGACTGATGGCGCCAGAGAGCTAACTTGTGGAGAGCAGAAAAAATGGTAGCACCACAAACAACAGCAGTTCTAGAACAACACCAGGGCTACACTGGAGGGGTCAGTAATGCTAAGTGGACCTATTGGCACCCACCAGACAGACCCATTAGAGCGTCTTTCCTTCCTCAAAAGGCAAAGACACAAAGTTTTGGGTTGGTGAGACACCCCAAAACAGAAAAAGCAGCTGTCTCTTGCTGTGAAACTACTGGCACATACAAAAAAAATACACCTAAGATCTGTGGCAGAAAATATTGAGCAGACTGTATATTTTGGAGAGGTTAAAACTCCCTTGTGAGTTATGATTCACTGAAAGGATTTCATTCCAGTTGGACACAAATTCACATTCCTCTTGCACAGTATCTGTAAAAAGGCAGCATTTATTCAACACTGCTTTCCTATAACACTCTCTGGCTAGTAAAATAAAATGCAAAATAGCGTCTCAAGGAATCTTTGGCCTGCCTCTCATTATTGCAGTTTTGTTCCAATTTCAAGCTGGCTCAGATTAGAAGATTTTGTGAACCTCTGACCTTGAGTTTTTTTTTTTTTTTCAAAAAGGCAACTATGAACACGCAGTACTTTAAATGATTGCATATTTTACAGCGAAGCGTTTTTTAGCTAGCTCAAACCACAAATAGCTTAATAAGCCATCTGTAGTAAAGGACTTTAGTGACAAAGAAGATGCTATAAAGTAAATTCAAGATCAACCAATTAACTGGCTTCTGATGCCAGGTGATGGCGAAAATATTCCTGTCTTTAAACAAATAACACTGAAATAGATGGCCATCACATGAGATATATTTTGCAAATTTCTGTTTATTTAAAATTGTTCCAATAATATCAGTGAAAAGTCCTACTAAGTAACCAAGGATAAATTGGAGATATTATTTTATGGAGGACCATTTAACCTCACTTATCTTACTCCAGAGACTAATACATTACCAATATGGAAGCCAATAACTTTCACATTTATCATTACATTTTATGTGGAAATAGAAGAATATGTAGAAGAAGAAGAAAAAAAGTGGGAGGCTTATGTCCAAATGTGAGATCTTACCTCAAGTAACTCTGAGACAATAGTCAAGACTTCTGGATTGCAGATATCTATGGAATCATCTCGGTAGGTTTTCTTCTTGTAACAGATGTTACCCAAGTGTAATATTGCTGACAGAAGGGAAAATATCCTAAGAGTGCAAAACAAAAACAATAAAAGAAAGAAACTAAATTAAGTTCACTGAAGTGTTCTTACATATGAATTGGTGCTTTTGTATCTTCCACTTAAGCCACGTTGTGATATATGTATGTTCCCCTAAAACACATATAAATCAATTCTCATACATTGGATAAATACATATGTAAGGCAGTTTTTCCTGCTTTTCCATGATTTGTTATATGGGAATAATTAGAAAATGCCATCCGTGATTAATAGGGTAAAAATGGGTGATATTTTTACTAACAGACCCAATGTTGGGCACAATAACTGTTAAAAGGTCAATTCACAATCACCTTCTAAAGAGAAGTAACTTACTGCCTGCGTGTTTTGGGAAGAAAGCCCACCATCTCCATAGCTAGCTGCAAACGTTCAAAATCATGCTTTAAGTCTTCACCTTCAACAGAGAAGCAATCCTATCGAGTCCAACACAAGGAATAATTATTAGGGGGGGAAAATAGGCATCCAAAAGTTATAAAAATATTAACAATACAGTATAAAGTTCAATCTGTACAATGCTGGATGGTGAACAGATTTAGAATCAGAATAACGGTCAAACTGAGCTGAAGTCCATTCTCCTTGACAATGTCATGTAACATGAGAAACAAATTTAGTTATAAATAAGTAGTGGAGGAATTGCCAGATGAATGAAAGATTCCTAAGATAACTTTAAGAAAACCACATGCTTGGACATGACCACTTCTGAAAGGAGGAGTAGGTCTAAAAGAAGAAAAACCCAAGGCTTTTCCTAGGTGCCTTCCATCTTTATAAGAATTACTGCATTCAATTTATCTACATGGAACAGTAAACACAATTGTTAAAAACCAAGGGAGAAGACGATTTCTAGATATCCTTTGCCATTCAACTGTCTTGTGAATTATGCAAGATAATTTTTTCCCTTGGGACTTATCAATCACTGCAAAGCTTCAACCTATAGAGTTACAGGCTGCATTTTTAATTATCCAAGAGTACACATTATATTACATAACCTCCAATTCAATAGAGTGGGCTTGAACACCAACAGTTATTTGAAGAATCTGTAAAATGTTTTTTAAAACAAAGCTGAACTATTTCAGAGTCCATGCAACACTCAACCTCCACCCTAGCACTGCATTCCGTTTTCAAAAATAAAATAACATGTACGTATCAGGGAGAATTTCTGTTTCTATTATTTATACCTTTCTACTCAGGATTAATATATGAAGCTAATTGGGGCATGAGGTAAGAGAGCTTCATTCTATTCTCTGCTGTTTCTCACGACAGCATTTTTAACTCTGCATGTTTAATTCATGTGGTGATGTTGCTGTATGAACACTGGGACAGATTTTTTTTTTTTTTTTTTGGTCTGTGCAGTTTGGTAAGACTATTGCAGAAGATTGCAAAAGACTGAGCTTTTATTTAGAAAGAGGATCTAAGCATAGGAAATCCTATTTTATCTGGCAAGGATGTAAATCAAATTGATACTTGAGGAGAAGAGGAACAAAGAGATCACCGAGAGCAAAAAGAAACCATGAAGAAAATACAAAGCAAAGTTGGCAGTTAAGTCCTAAATCAATAGATAAAAGAGAAAAGATAAGAGCTACAGTCTAGAACACAAGACTATAGATCTTGTATTAAAATACAAGAACTTTGTAATAGAAAAACTCAAAATAGGTCAAGGATAAAGAGAGCATTTACTACTACTGTGCTGATTAATACTTTAAGGGTAGCCAGGCATTTTAATTTCAAGGAATCCCAAGTTTGACAGACCAGAAAAAAGTTTTATAAAGCTTGAACAATATAAGACAGATCTGTTCCAATATCCCTTTGCTTAACTGAGCAATATTCACTATCAGGCAGCTAGCATCTACAGTTTCCAGCAATAAATCCAACTCAATTCCAGAGAGTTGAGCTAATTGAAATCTTTGCACTGAACCATTTGATTCTGCTGATTTAAAAACAAGTATTTTACTGTGCCATCTAATACTTGTAGTTTAAAAACAATAAAATGGAAATGGAAAAAATATTCTCAATAAAAATGAAATAAAACATTATTTCATTACATCTTATTTGTAAACAAGTTAGAATTGTTGACATGCAATTAGAATCATGCTTTTGGAAATAAAATGGGAGTTATAAAAATATTAAAAGGTCAGAGCAGTTAATTCAAATGGAATTAAAATGATTATTCTCCAGTTACTTAATCATTTTTTCCTTTCACTTTACAAACTACACTTTGGCTACAACTTGGAGAGGCCTCTAGGAGTTGTTTCCAAGGCTGTTATTACTATTGGATTTTTTTAAATATTGATTTATAATTCTTATGTTGACTATGCAAAGTTACTATCATGAGATGGACAGTCATACACGCTGATTTAATACATACAAAAAAATAAAATATAGTCCTGAACCTAAGGTGAAATCGATTTTACTGAACAAGAGAACTCTATTCTACTGATGGATCTGTAGCTGCATGCACCTAATAATTAAGGTTTTCTAAGCCACAATTAACTGAGGATAGTGCCAAAGTGGCCTGGTTTACTCATAAGTATCCGGCATAATGGATGGATTTACACATCCTGCTAAACCAAGAATAAACAAAACAAAACTTGCGTGAACCAGGCCACTGAAATCAGATAGGATTCAAGAACATGGGTTTTAAAATCAATGCATTTCTCTCTAGCGCAGGGCTGTCAAACTTGTGGCCTACGGCCTGGATGCGTCATGAACTGGCCATGCCCGGTTTAGCAAAGGGGGGAAAAGTCATCATATGTCATGTGACGACGCTGTGATGACGTGAGTTTGACGCCCCTGCTCTAGAGAATATATTGTATCAAATGTTATCCTGCAAAAAATTATTCTGGGCAAAGTTTATTTGTCTGCCCATTTTTCAAAAGGTCACCACACAAAAATGACCCCCGAAAACTACTTAAGAGAAAACTACTTAACAGATGAGGCCATCAACTGTTAATAAAAAGTAACCGATTCTGCATTTGCTTTGCATCTTGGAGCAAAGCTGGAAGGCAATGAAAAAAGGCCTGTCACCCCACCAGCAACCCAGAATGGATGGATGGATGGATGGACTCGTACTGACCGGCTCAGAGTCATAGTAACAGTCATCCCAGCTGTGTTTAGGGGGTTTCTTTGTCATCTGAAAGCAAGGCAGATTGGGTAAGTAGCATTCCAAATCCCACACAACAATCTCTTTCTGCTTGTCTTCTGTGTCTGTAAGCATTAAATGTCAAGCAAATTTCCCATTGCAGAAATGTGCCACCACATTCCTCCATGTTACTGTACTGTTCACCTTGCTTTGAGAAAGTGTACTCCACACGATTTTATCATGTTACTGAAAAGCCTTTTCATTTTATAATTAAACTGGAGGATATTGTAGAATGCATTGGCATTTCTGCATCATTTAAGAATGTTCCATCTTATAGATTTTGTTCACTGCCCAAACAATTACGTAAAGTCAATCAACTATCTTTCAACCTTTTTAATGTAGTGCTGGTGAAGAGGCAGACAAGTCTCTGATTGGGGTAATGTACAAATACTGCAACATAAGTAACTGAATAAATTACTCCAAGACCAAGCAGAGCCTTCTATGCACTCTACAAAATTATCAGCACTGCTCTGATTACTTTCCAATATTAAAACCATCTGCAATATTTAATGATTTTACAATCTGAATTAAAATTAAGATTCCCATCTTGTTAAAAAGTAGTTTTATAAGCTTTTCAATAAAAGTTCTCAAATATTTCTTATTGTGACCAAATAGAAGTTTATTTGGATAAAACTGAAACCTAAAATTACAATTCACTTTGTAACACTAATGCTATAAAGGTTAGGTATTATTTGATTGCCAGATTCTCTGGCTACCCATCCCGGGAATCTTTTAAAATAGGAAATCAAAGCAAAACTTTAAAGTTTTACTTTTTTAAGATTTCAAATAT
Source organism: Pseudonaja textilis (assembly GCF_049901715.1). Classification (NCBI taxonomy): domain Eukaryota; kingdom Metazoa; phylum Chordata; class Lepidosauria; order Squamata; family Elapidae; genus Pseudonaja; species Pseudonaja textilis. The sequence goes on along the minus strand of NC_142002.1, from coordinate 15,597,757 downwards.
ACCTGTATCACTCCTTCACTGATAATTCAATCATTATTAAGCTATATAGGGCTCTATTTATGATTTCCCCACTCGTTTCCTACTGAAACAATGAAATGTAGAAAGGAATCATTAGCAGTGATCTCACATTATCTTATACTGAAAAACCTGCTGTGTTTTGTACCATTTGACTAGTGGAAGGAAAGTAATTTAGGATTCAATCTTAAAAGAATTCAATTATGTTACATAATTCTAATGGGATAACATTTTACCACCTTAACTGTTCTTCCATCTCGGTTTTATTGCATTCAAAACCCCTGGGTACTTAAGAAAACAAATTATATAAATGTTATGAAATGTTAGTACAAGATGCAGTATCCCCATAATTTCAATTATTTACAGGCAGTTGGGATTAATGGACATTTATAAAAATATTAAAATTTCATGCTACCAAATAAAAGAATTAGGAAAACATGCAAGTTGTTTAAGATGTGCAAACGTGAAAATAAAATAATAAATATCTCTGAGTTGATAATATTAAAATTGCTTGGAAAATTATATATTCTTTTGAAAATCTATGATCCAAAATCTTTGATTTCATAATAGTTCTCTATCGTAGTGATCAGTTGCTTATGTCATGAAATTTCTAAGCATATGACATGAACCATCATTTTAAAATAGCATTGCGAGCGTAGCCCATTGCTCTAAAGTAAAAACACATGTACCCTCCACAAAGCCGCTTTCATATTCCCACCTGATTAAGGTAGTGATATTCATCAGGCTGTTTAAGGTGAAAAGCAGATTTCTCTTCTTCGCTTGCTCCTGCCAGCAGGTAATAAAATACATGGTAGTTCCTGATAACAAATGTATTACGGTAAAAAATGAGTAACTAGGATAGACAACAGTGGGAAATATACAAATTACTGGTGTAACAGGAAGGAACTGGAAAAAAAGGTGATTAATCAACAGCATGGGATATTACTGGAACTGATGGCTGCAAATATAAAATCTATATCTATTAACTTGTCCTTGCTTTTTCTAAATCCAAGGTGATTATCTATACAGGTAGTCCTTGATTTGCAACAATTTGTATAGTGACTGCTTGAAGTTACAACGGCACTGAAAAAATTAATTTATCATTTAACAACTGCAGTGGTTCACTTAACAATTGTGGCAAGAAAGGTTGTAAAATCGGTCAAAATTCACTTAAGAAATGTCTCACTTAGCAACAGAAATTTGGGGCTCAATTGTGGTCACAAGTTGAGGACTACCCATATACAAAAACAGAGCAGTAACAATAAACTACCTAAATATGAAAAAGTGCTCCAAGGTTATTTCCTGAAAGGTGCATATACAGATGTGTAAACAGCATCTTACTTTTTTCTGACTTGTAAGCTATATAAATCTTCATAAATCTATTCATAAATCTTATCCCTTTTTTGGAGGCTGGTGTGCCATTTTTCAGTTTTCAATATGGTGGAAGATATACCCTGAAAGTAATAAACCCCGCAACCTTCCATCTTGTACAAATTGCAGGAGGGGGCCTGGGGAGGAAATAACCCACTGTACTTTTTCCTGTCTCCATGTAATAAGCAAGTACAATCTAAACTGGAGTGCAGTGTTAATAAACTACTGCAACACATGTTTTCCTCCAACTTCCTTGCACATTGAAGGGCGTGCAATCCATTATGAAGAACAATGTAATTTCTGAGCAAGAAACACAAATGTTTATGTGAGCCACTGCTCTTAGCCTGCAAGCCTTGCTTAGAAAATTCTGGAGTTCTAGGAGCCCAGGAATGTCATAGGAAGGACCCTTTATCACTAGCCACTATTTTCCAAAAAGATAAAAAACAGGATTGTAACAAAAGGCCCTCAAAGCGGCGACATGGATTAGTCAGTAATAAGTATGCCATTCCATATTTTGGATGAGAACCATTGCTTCCAAAATGTGAAAAACAGGCACGCACAGTTTATAACCCAGTGAAATAATTAAACTCTGAAATTCTAATAGTTGTTTTGATTTATCTTCCTTTATTTGTTCCAATAGCTTATATGTGTTATTTCATTTGTCACTTACCTTTCATTATGTTCCTGATAGACTAGTCTGGACTTTTCTAGTAGATACTTTTCAACGTAAGCTCTAGAAGAAAAAGGAATGGCAAAGCATTGTATGGGAAGAACGTTGCATTGACGGGGAGGCCCTAATTCATACAAGGGATGAAACAATCCTGTACACAAGGGTAGCTGAATCCATCTCCGTCACTTTCTCTTTTGGTAGCATTTCCCATTTCCCAAAACAAATGTAAATACCCTGAATATTGCAAAATGTGGGCTTCCTTTGAATTGGGCTGCAAAATGTGGTGACCTGATAAGTGACTACATCAGAGGTCCCCAACCTTGGCAACTTTAAGACCTGTGGACTTCAACTCCCAGAATTTTGGGAGTTGAAGTCCACAAGTTTGGGGACCCCTGCACTACATCATGGTGATGTCGTCTGCCCATATCAGTATTAGAGCAATGCATCCATCCTGGAGCTATTCTAATTCTTTAGCTTTCAGATTAGATTCTTAATTTAGCGTCTAATCTTAAACTGTTCAGATACATTTTCTAAAGGGTACCCCTGCATTAGAAGGATGGGATATGATTTTTTATATACTCAGATGTGAGCGATAAAACTGAGTTATATATCTCCTTTACCCCAATTTGGCTGTTACAACCTATAACACTATCCATTAAATGGATACCATCAAATGTATTTAACAGATAAAAAGAAAACGAAAAGCAATTTGCTGAGGCACTATAAAAGCAGAAGTGTCATGAATGCCCAAAACATCCTTCAGTAACAAAGATAAATTTTTTTAACAGGTTTTTATTTATCTATGTGTTGCAACATCATAGCAATATTCATTAATATTTTGCATTAAATAAAAGATCAGATGGATATAACTTCCTCAGAGCCAAAATTAAGGTACTACTGCTATTCTTGGCACCTCAGATGAACAACTATGCCAAAAATGTGATAGAAAAATACCACATTTATGTCACATTTATTAATTCTAAATGTGAATGCAGAAAAAAAACACAAGGTGTAGCAACGAAAACAGGATTTTTATATCCTGCTTGCTCTTAGAACTCCAGGAAGATAACAGATGACATAAAAACTGGAAGTATGACAGCTCAGGTAAACTACTAGTTTTGTTTCCTTGTTTTTGACAAGGAAAAGCAATAGATTTAAAGAAATTGAAGCAGAGAACAAAGGTGAAAATGTTTGGCTCTATTTCTCATCCTTATTCAAAAGAATAGAGTTTTTAACCAAGCCATTGGAAGATTCTATCTAAATGGCTGAAAACATAGCACAAGGATCAGACTGGCCTTTCAAAACCTGGAAATTCTGCAAACCCAAATATTTTAAAAAGTAGTATCACGGAATAAGTTCACTGTTTCAGAAGTTTTTCTGTTTTAATATACTTTTAAACTGTAATAGCTCCAGAAGATTGTCAGACAACCACCTATTTTTGTGCTGGTCCTTCATATAACTGAGTGTAATATTTTCTTCTATTTCCCATTTTGAAAATGGGAATTACGGTAATAAATTCCCATTTTAAGGCTAATTAATAAAGCCTTAGTGGAATCAATCTAGAATAGCTTATTTTCTGATCTGAAGCCATAGTACCTTAAGTTAGATGTCCTTCATTTGCTTTCATAACTTTGTAAGGGTCTTGAAAAAAACATCTGTTTCAGATTCAAACAGCTATGAATGATCTACTAATTCTAGAGAAAAATATCTAAGTGGAGAGTGGAGTTGCTCAGTAATTTATTATATCAATTAATTAAAACTACATATTCCAGAATCTTTTCCATCTCCGCTGTGATTGACTGAAAAGTTGTAATGAAAAGAATGGAGGAAGTTACTTTCCTTAACAAGAGATACCTATATCATCCCACATGACATGCCCACATCTTTCCCAGACAAGCAGCTACAGCTCAGATTTACACAGGATGTTTTACATTCTAATCATGCATATAAAACTACTAACAGCTGCAAACCATTCGTGCCTAAAGCTCTTTAGTCACTGCTCATTGCCACTTACCCACGCACAGTGCCAGTCTCCTGATAATTTACTTGAATAAATTTGCCAAAGCGACTTGAGTTGTTGTTGTGTGCTGTCTTGGCATTCCCAAAGGCCTGTCAAAATAAGAAAAGTAAGTGTCAAAAACCCACCAGAACAAGTCACCGCGGAGGAAACACCAAGACGAGGATCTGCCAGTTCCTACGTGCCACTGGCCTGCATCATCCTACCAGAAGCTGAGTTCAAATCAAGCCCACTGCAACTGGCTAAGGCCAGCAGAGCTGAATGAAAGTGACCCTGTTTCATAGAGGCTAGAGAATAATCTGTCTACACGCACAGAGAAAAATGAAGCTGAGATCTCCACTCTAAAGCTATGCCTCAATTCCTTTGAGATACAGGTCATCTTTGAGTTATGACCACAATTGAGTTGTTAAGTGAATTCTGCCCCAGTTTACGACCTTTCTTACCGCAGCTGTTAAATGAATCACTGCAGTCAGTAAATTAGTAACATGGTTGTTAAGTTCCCCACTGGCTTTGCTTGTGAGAAGGGCGCAATGGGGATTGCATGACCCAGGGACACTGAAACTGTTATAACTATGAGTCAGTTGCCAAGCCTCCAAATTTTGATCACGTGACCACGGGGATGCAGCATTGGTCGTAAGTGTGGAAAACAGTTATAAGTCACTTACGTGACTTCAGTGCCATTGTAATTTTGAACAGTCACTAAATGAACTGTTCTAAGTCGAGGACTACCTATACAAACCAGATCTAATGTGGGCTTCTGTTGTGTGTTATTCCCAGGGTGACCTGGGATAAATCCGTGACTGTTATGGTGGCTCTGAAACCACAAACTGTGGCTGGCCCATCCTCCGAAAAGACAAAACTGAAGTCCTCAAACACAGAAAGTCTGAACAGATTGTCCCAAAGGTGCTTCTTCAGGAGGCAACTGGGCTTTTCTTGTTGTTTTTTTTTCCTTTGAAGACGTTTCGCTTCTCATCCAAGAAGCTTCTTCAGCTCTGACTCAGCTCTGAAGAAACTTCTTGGATGAGAAGCAAAACGTCTTCAAAGAAAAGAAGAAGAAAAGCCCAGTTGCCTCCTGAAAAAGCACTTTTGGGACAACCTTGACCTGGATGACTGAGAATCTCCACAGACTTCTGGACAGATTCATATCCAACCCAGCAGCTCGGGTAGTGCAACACGAGGGAAATAAACTTTATTCACAATCAAGGCCTCATACCCAGTTACCTAAGGGATAGGGGCCTCTGGCAATTTGCAAGGCCTCCCTGAAACAGCGGTGCTTTGATGACGAATCATGCTCAAATTCAATATTAAACTGAATTTGGCATTCAATAAATACATAATTTAATTGGTTAAAATAATATGCTTATTAATAGAAAGTATATGTTATCTTCTCTTTCGTTTCCCTATAAACATCTGCTTGGGAAAAAAAAATAGCAAGTAGCAACAAGTTTGTCTTCAAAAATATGTGTGACAAGCTTGGAACATAACATAAAATAGACTCTAGAGCATAAACACAGCTGTAGTCAACATTCCCTGCATTACATCACTTACATGGTTTGGATGTATACACTTCTTGGAATTTTACATATTGTTATTTTAATTTTATCATACCAGGCAGGCATCTGAGGGAACGCTATATGTATTAATTCTTATAATTTAGACATTGAGAAAAAAAAATCACCATACATCAACTTTAAGATACCTCAAACACTAGCTCTCTGTAGTTTCTTGAACAGAAAGATTACGTTCTGTTTCTGCAAAACCAGACCCTAATAATGTCCCTGACTGTTAATCACGCTGAACCTACTTCAAAGGAATCTGGAAAAATCTAAGAATTTTTGTGCTAAATTATCTTTGCCAGTAGGCAAGTTTGGAAAAAGAAGAATTATACAGATACTATTTTCTCAGTAATTCAGTATCTCTTTTTACCAGGAAAGAAACATTTAGAATACTGTTTAGCAGAGTTGCAGCTCATCAGGCAATATATTTCTACCGTTGTATCAACTTTGCTGTGAGAATCAGGTCAATGCTGGCTAAGAAAATTACATGCACTATAAGATCACTCGCTGTTCCTATGTAATGCATGCATTCAGGTTTTCTACAAGTATGAGAAAAAATATAGCTTGAGTTGTAAGACTCAATAACTAATAGGAGATAGTTTTAAGATATGATTCTTATTTGCAAAGATTAAAACCTCAAAAAAAAATTAGTCAAGATGCACATTATATTTCTTACTGTTGGTATTCTTCTTGCTTTTACACAATAAAACAATGTGTCTGATTATCTGTTTAAATTTAAAATTGATTAACTAAACTGAATGGCTGCTTGCTCCCTTTGTACTAATTTTCTCTTACCATTTCATTATGTTTAAATATTGCTGTTCACGTACTATCTTGGTGTTCTTTAAAGTTAAAAAAAAAACCCCATCTGTTATGATGCCAAAGAAGAGATTTCAGCTATTGGCGTGAGTAATTCCTGGGCTGCTAGAATAAGGAAGTTTCAGTATGAGTTAATAGGTGGTTATTAGTCCAATTATATAAGAATGGCAGATTCACAGAAACCTGCTTAGGAAAAAAAAAAAAAGCAAATAGCAAAATAAATATCAAGCAGAATGGAAACAATTTTCATTGCTTAGATTAGAGAACACCTAGATAGGTGATAGCTGAATTCTTGAAATTGAAGTATATGTGTCTTAAAATCAGCAAGTTGGGAAACCCTAAATTAGCTTTAAACCCTAAATTAGCTCTTTCCGTACTACCTCAGGGGCGCCATCTTCTCCACATCCTTACTAGGTCCCCAAAATGTAGGACAAAGTATGCTTTCTGTTCTGTGATTGCTCAGATCAGAGGAACATGGATTTAACCAGGAGCATGCTTCCAATATGGGGATTTTTTTAATTGAAGGAACTTCTCATGGCCCTGTCAACTTTCACCAGTATGCACAGTCCATACATACCTATTTTTCAATTTATATTTTTATTTATTTAGGTTTTTTAACCTTTGAATCGGTGTTAATTCCTGGTAACTGCCTATACTACTATATATAGGTTTTTTTGGCAAGATTTCAGAAGAAGTAGTTTGCTATTTCCTGCTTCCTGGGGCTGGGGGAGAATGAATGGCCCAAGATTACCCAGTTGGCTTTGTGCCTAAGGCAGGACTAGAATTTACCTTCTCCCAGTTTCAGCCTGATGCCTTAAACCACATTTGAAAAATATTTTTTTCAAATACATTTGCTAATTTTGTTTTAGAAGGAAAGGTAGCATATACAGGCAATGTACATCTTTTATTTTTCTACTTACCATAGAGTTATTATCTATTTTTACTTTTATATATTTCTGCTAACTTACTTTTAGATACTTTTATTCCTCAAAACTATCACAAACACACAACTATAAATTGTGTTAAACTGCATTAATGAAATATGAAGAACTGTAACTAATTGAATCCAAATATTTAATTGTGCCCCACTGCTTACTGCACAGTAGTTAGAAGTAGTTAAAGATGAAATATACTCTTTTATTCACAGAATGAATCCTTTGTCTCTGTCACTAATATGTGCAACCTCAAGTAATTTCACGTGCTGATCCTAAGGATTCAAGCTGAGATGGAGTGAATCTTCTAAAAAGAGTGGGGTATTGTCTTCGGCAGATTGCAAGTAGCAGTTGTCACAGTGAATGCACAATGTTTCATGCCAGTATTAATGTTTCTTATTCACAGACATTTGGTTTAATCAGTCTGAATACACAAGGATATTGGAGAAAGTCCACTTTGTCTCCGTAAATAGCTAGAATTGACAGAAACAGATGCTGCCTATCAGACACCACATTTTTACCCCTATTTTGAAGGCTCCAAGAATCCCCCAAAGCCCCAGACAAATGGAAAAGGCATGAAACATTGAATCAAGTGAACACAGTATGAGAAGAGCTGTGTAAGTGTGCGGTGGCAAAAAAAAATGGAACTATTCTGGTAGCCGTAGCTCATAATAAGAATGCATGTCTTTTATGTAATAAAATGTTATTAGTCAGAAAAAGTGCTACCAGAATCCTTCTGAATCAAATCAAGGGATCATGCAGCATGCAAATGTAAGCAAAGATGAGAGCCATGAAACAGGACTGTATAAGGAAGAAACCTAGACAGACAGAGGAAGTATGGCAAGATGGAAGATGATGGATCTGGTTAGAAAACAGCTAATACAAACAGGAACTTGTTGATGGGGGAAGGGAGAGAATTGGAATGGAGGTAGAAAAAAGGGAAATTCACTCTCATTTATGCTGGCTGAGCGAGGAAGGGAATAACTAAATGCAGATGTTGGAGTCAAAAAGATTTTTTTAAGACCAATGCACCTTTAGAGGGCCAAACATATCTAAGATCCAAATCTACTTCTAGTAATTCCTTGATGAATATCACTGTTATAGCTAACACACCTAACATGTTGAAAGAATAATCAATGGACATATATTCCCTATACGGGCAGCTGAGATACTTTCTTCTTAAGAACTATAGAAATTGGGTTTGGAAAGCAAACTAGTCCTTGGTTGGATGCAGTGTGCGTGTGTGTGTGTGTGTGTGTGTGTGTGTGTGTGTGTGGAAAATAGTATCGAGGCAGTTCAACATACTGGCTTCCCAGAGGTGTTCTATAAAGCAGACATGAAAATAATGTAATTATTAACTTTACTGGAATAAAATTCATATGTGGGAACAATGCTGAGGCCAAAAACTATCCTTCAAGCTGATTCTAAGCATCTTGTAAGAAGCTGTAAAGATGTTTCTTGGGATGTAAAGTAATAATAAAAATGTGTGGAGTACTAGGCAAAGGCACTCAGTGTTGAGATTCAGGATAAGTTAGCATCAAGGAGAACATCTATGGTTTTGCCCTCACTTGCATCTGGCAAAACTGGAAAAGTAAGCAGCCTTGGCTGACTTCAAACTGACAAATGGGAAGGAGTTTTCCAATGTACGATGAAATCTGCATGAAAGCAATCAGCGTTTTCCTCTTGACAAGGCTACTAAGGTTTTTAATCGTGCAGGTAACATCAAGAAAACAACTAAGCAATAACCCAGGCATCAGCATTGCCCAACTTCTCAAAACTTGAGTACAGGTAGTCCACAACTTACAACTGTTTGTTTAGTGACCATTCAAAGTTAAAACAGCACAGGAAAAAAAGTGACCTATGACCGTTTTTCATGCTTATGACTGTTGCAAGCACCCCTGTCATCACGTGATCAAAATTCAGGCACTCGCAGCCAACTTATATTTATGACGGTTGCAATGTCCCTGGGTCATGTGATCACTTTTTGCAACCTTCTGACAAGCAAAGACAACGGGGAAGCCAGATTCATTTAACAACCATGTTACTAACTTAACAACTGCAGTGATTCACCTCACATCTATGGTAAGGAAGGTCATAAAATAGGGCAAAACACACTTAGCTGTCAACTTAGCACCACAACTGTGGGGCTCAATTGTGGTCATAAGTCAGAGTATTTGAACCTTTGTCTAATCATCTTTTGCTTTACAGTTCTGGGATAGCTTGAAATACTTGATGTCATGCAAAAGAAACACAAATAATCTCTGCCTTAAACGCAATATTCTTATCCACCGCACTCTTAATCCTCCAACAAATATAAATCTGCTTGATGAGGAACTAATTGTCCTGTTCCTTTAAAAGTATTATTAGGCAATTATATCAGTATCTTCATCTAGTGTTCTATCAAGAAAAGTTCTCTCAAAAAAGTTTTGGAGAAACACATTTTCAATACTCAAAGCTCTCTACTTACTTAATTTAGCAACCAAGCTATCTACCTCTGTGATGCGCACAGTTCTTTTGTGTTTACTAAAAATAAAGGTCAACTATAATTAGTGGCAACTTAGAAGATAGGAAGCGTAAAATAATTATTCTCCACTTTAGATAAAACCATTTTCTGTGTGTGGTAAAACATTACAGTCCTTGCAATAGTTATGATCAGTTAAATAAGCAGTGGTGTGTAAGGAAGTGAGATATTTAAGTAAGAAAAACATTATTTGAAATGGCAAATTCAGTCAATTGAATACTCTGGGTGAACCTGAAATATGAAGCAGGCTGGGAGAACTCTTAAAGATCGGTATTTTTGACCATGATTCTGGATTTCTTTCCAAAAGGACCACAATTTTTAACTGTAATAGGAAAATAACTGCCATTTGGGAATATTACATATTTGTTTATTTGTCAATTAAAAGATTTCACAAAGTTTCTAAATCTTAAATCCATTCTCTTTGAAATTTGGCAAAATTGGTCATTCCTTTCTGGATAAGTTCTGTGTGGTATCCATCCAAGCCTACCCAATTTTGGCCATTAGAAATGAGGTTAGTAACAATGAAAGCCCGAGCGCTCTTGTTAGTTTTCCTTGGAAGAAAGCCTCAGAGGTTAATGAATATAGGATCTCAGCAATTTGTCCCATATCAAGCTTTTACTCCGATCATGTTTAATGCTAAAATCAGCAATTTTAGCAGATGACTTCAATATACTGTATATGCAGTGCCTTTGTCCTTGTGGTAGAAACTGAGTTGGCAGAAGATGCTATTTTTATAAAGAAATACAATCTACTTATATTACTAGGAATATATTAAACTGAGATGGAGAACACATTGGTACATATCTCCTGAGTGACCAATCGCTGAAGTTTCTTATATAACGATCAGTTGGGAAGGTGAGTAAACCCTAACACAATTCTAGATATCCCCTTATAGTGTATTCATCTATTAAGTCACTTTTTAAGCTTTTAACAATGGATAATTGGCTACATTTAGTAGGGATAAAATTAGCATAATTTTTACTGTTTGCTCATTGCAGAACAGGGGACTCATATATGCCACTTTCTTCTGGTAGATGGGTGGATAAATCAGTTTGTATCATATAAATGTATTAAATGTGTATGAAGTGATGGCTTTCTATTTTATGTCAAATTACTATGCTAAAACAATTTTAGATTTGTGCCCTAGTTTTTCACCAGAGTTGTTCACGATTTACATAAGATGGAGCAGATCACATTTAAAAGGCACTTCAAAGAAATGGGGGGAAAATCCACACATGAAGACTATTTACTTCCTTTGAAAAGTTCTCTGTTGATCCAAAAACACTAATAACAAACTAAAAGCCCATTTATAGCAGTTCTAGTTCCTCACTCTTGAGATTTAAAAATCAAGATCAATAAAAAATGGAGCATAATACCTAATTATTTCAAACAATATTTGGCTTTCTCGCTTAAAAAGACTCAAGGCAAATCCTCTAATTTTAAATTTATGTTTCTTTCTACAATAATATTATACTTTGGGGTGACAAACGTACAATACAATCTGTACATTTTTTTTAAAGAAAAGATTTTAAGAGGAGGATGACGGTGGATCCTGCTCTGAGCTCTTTGGTGCATTCTTTTCTTTCTTTTTTTAAAAAAAAAGCACATTCCAATCTAATGTCTTCCATATGTATTTTCACCAGCAGAATCCTTACAATAGGAAGGAAAGCTTTGCATAACTTTATCAATTGTTCCAAGACAAAAATAGCGATTTGATTATTAGAAAACTCAATTAGTTTAGCACATGCCAGGGAGAAGAAAAGCTTTATCATAAATTACAGGTAGTCCTCGACTTATGACAATTGAGCCCCACATTTCTGTCACTAAGTGAGACATTTGTTAAGTGAGTTTTGCCCCATTTTACAATCTTTCTTGCCACAGCTGTTAAGTGAATCACTGCAGTTGATAAATTAGCGACCTGGTTCTCAAGTGACTCTGGCTTCCCTGTGGATGTCGCTTGCCAGAAGGTTGCGCATGACCTTGGGACACCAAAACGGTCATAAGTATGAACCAGTTGCCAGGCTTCTGAGATTTGATCACATGATCAGGGGGAGGCTGCAAAGCATCGTAACTGGGAAAAACGATGCCATTTTTGTCATTTGAACGGTCACTAAAGTTCGAGGACTACCTATACAGAATGATTTTAAGATTACCTCCAGCACTGGTCCAGCTCCAAGAATGATTTGTTCTACCCCACTGGCGAATCCCTTTTGGCTAAGAGCGGTGAGGTGATGAATCAAGAAATTTGTGCTCTGGGTTTTGCCAGACCCACTTTCTCCAGAAATGACGATACACTGGTTCTTCCGCCGCAGTAGCATGGCATGATACGCGACGTCAGCCACTGCGTAGATGTGGGGCTCCAGCTTACCCAGATGATGATTATCGTACATCTTGACATATTTAGGGTTATAAATGGGAAGGAATTTGAACGGGTTAATGACTATTAAAATGCTTCCAACGTAGGTGTAGATTTTTTCTTGCTTAAAGCGATTTCTGAGGTTTTCCAAGAGTGTCCTCTCGTTCAGATCTGGCAATGCACATAAATCGTCATAATCCTTGTACTGTGGTTGGGGAAGGAAGCCACGTTCCATCATCCTGCGCCGTTCTTCGGTGACCTGCAGCCAGGACTGGAGACTGGCGTAATGGATCGATCCATCCAGGTTCTTTTCTCTTAAAAGAAAACGGTAGTCCTCTCCGCTCAAGCGGTTCTCTAGGGCCATCCGTGGCCAGAGCATCATGCGTTGGACAGGGCAGTCGGTGGGGTTGAGGATCCATTCCTCCCCACCAAATTCCTTCACTTCGGCCAAGACGTAGCATTTTGTTTTGTCCAGCTGCAGTTTGTTAATCAGAGAGTCTATCACCTCAGCAGCGGTAGATGTTTTTCGTGCAATAATGGGACAATAAATGGTCCCTTCGGCAATGTTCCCAGGGTAGATGTGCAGTGTGTGCTCTGTGTCTTCAAAGCGTCTTCTTCCTCCGGTATCATTTCCACTCATATTGGACTTCTTCCCATCAGTAACTGCAATCCATTTTTAATAAGGTTAGATAAGAGCTCATGGCGACAGTGCTAAAATAAAAAAGAAGAACATATTTTAAGGACACCGATTATTTATAGAACAGACACAGATTTCAATTATAAAATCCTCTTCTAGAACCAGACATTTTTAAACAGTAGGGAGAGAAGTAGAAAGCATATGGAAAGTACATGTTCTGTCGCTAGATGGGAGAAATTGAAAAGAGGTAACCATTTTAATGAGATGTGGTGTGATTAACTTACTTTTTTATGTTACCCTCAATAATTAATATGTTGATCTTCTGTAGTCTGCTAGGGACCAAATTAATAGTCAGTAGCATCTAAATAAATGCTGTATAGGCCAAAAACATTGTGCCAACAGAGAATATATTTCTTTCAAATACTGATTTGGTGATGGAAGAAATGCAAATTTTTTCTAGTTTATTTATAAATTATTCTAAGGGAATTACCTTCATTGTCAATTATCTACAGTATTCATATAAATTTAATTTATTCTACTATACAATAATGGTGTTTCAGTAACTATCTTTGTATGCTTGCAAGTGTAAATAGGTCTTCAATCCATTGAGTGAAAGGAATCATTTATTTATCTTTCTAAAGACAGCATGTTAGGGCAGTACCCTAATGCCCCATCATAGAACGCATATTACAACACAAAGGAACACGATGCAGAGTATCATGAAGACAGGAAACTTGCCGTATTTTAGCCAGCCCTATCAAGGTTTGCCCTCACACCCTGGAAACACATTATACACAAAGAGAGAAGGAAATTCAATTAGACTGAACTGGTGCCAGCTTGCCCTGCAGTTCTGCTCATGTGGCATGTGATCTTACACTGGCAGAACCTATCGATCAAAATGTATATAGCCATAAAATACTATTTGCAAGCTACTGTCTTTAGGCTTCACCCTGTAAGAACATTTAAGGCGGTAATCATATCACGACCAGTAATGAGACAGTGATTATTTTACCGAATATTGTGTATTGTGTAATATTATCAGTGGTCCCCACCTTTTTGGGACCAGGGACCAGTTTCAGAAGAAAAACTGTCTTTCATGGACCAGGGGAGGGGGTGGGATGGTTTCACATACAACCTCACAACCTGAATACAACCTGCTCAGATGAAGCTTTGCCGCTACTTCCACAGCCTGGTTTCTAACAGGCCATGGACTGGTATTGGCCCATGATAAAGGGGTTGGAGACCCCTGTATTAGACGATTAGCTTAGTCAAAGGGATTCGTATGGGGTCTATAGTCAGGCAGGAAGGTAGGACCAGTCCCCATCACAAAAGTTGTAAGGGGCCATCATAAAAAAATTCAGCACAGATCAGAGATAAATAATGTAATTTTGAATATAATAAAAGCCTGTATTTTATTCGGTACCTCCAATAATATACTAACAACTGTAAAGCAGTGCATGAAGTAGAGAAGGACTTAAGATCTTGATTGTTCAGGTAATGCAAAAGAACACGAATGCTATTGATAAACTCTCACTGAACACGGCCGTGATTCTCCCTTTACAGCAACCCTTCCTCCCCCCCTCACCTTAATGAAGCAGCTCGTGAGCTAATTAAACAGACTTTCTACCAAAAGGAATCCGTCTCAGGGACAACCTGGGAGGACCATTTGGATTGCAGTGGATACTTTTCAGTTCAGTTATTAAATTCTATGCGGGAAAAAAACTATTGTCTGTTACATCCTTAACATTTTCAGTCCTCTACCCCAGTAAACTGACATAGGGAATCACATCACAATCAATATTGAGCCTGAATAAAAAAGAATAAAAATGAATAAAAATAATAGTAACATTCAACTCTAGTCAGATATGTAAACATGCAGATAGGTTTAGCTTATTTCTGAATTTCCTCTGCCAGTTACCATGAAATACAGATCTTAGAAAGTCAATTAGCGCCCAAATATTTAGTATGAATTCATCAGCAATTCAGCTACTGGACAGTAAGCTTTCAAGTATCACATATGTAGGCACTTATGCATGAACCTAAATTTCATCTGTGGGACTAACTAAAGTGGCTAATAACTCAAAGCATTTTCTACAGCAGGGGTCTCTATGGCTGGCTGAGGAATTCTGGGAGTTGGTCCACAAGTCTTAAAGTTGCCAAGGTTGGAGACCCCTGCTCTAGAGCAATGTGACTCTGTAAAGCAAAACCAAGCTAGAAACAATTAGCTAGAGAGGCAAATTTGCAAGATGCCAAACAGGAAGTTTTTAGTGGTAGCCCTACAGGAATAGTAATCCTCTGCTTCCCACACCACTAATAAATGCACACACAACACAAATGCTTAAATAGTTATGCATAATATTACATTTATGCTCATGTATCAAATGACTATTTCACTTTTAACTGAATTAGGTATTTCAAGGCAACATAATATATTACAATAACATACTAAACTGAATCAATTTAACATAGTCCATTTGGAAGTAATTTTTCAGGTGCTCACATTGAGATATATCTCATAAAGTAACATACTACCAGTCTTTTTCAGCTGATAGTAAGGAACTGAATTTGGAATTTATCTGATTTATACTCGACTTCTCTGCTCTCAAAGTCTCCAGGTCAGTGCCTGATTCTTCCCATTAGGTGAATTCAATTGTTGTCATATTCAATCCCTGAATGCCAAAGGAATTAAAGTATCTCCAGAAGAAATATATTGTAAATAAGCTGAATGGTTTTAATTTTAACTGTATTTCCATCTAAATACAGTTAAAGCCAAGATCCTCACAAATCTCCATCCTTGAACTGATTAAATGCCTAAAAATACCACATCAGAGTTCTAAAATAAATCGAATGTGAATTGGGGAAACTTCTAACAACAATATACATCT